>NW_027325358.1:19618159-20818159 GCF_036924035.1 Leuresthes tenuis | reverse complement strand
GCAAAGCACCTTTTTTTGGAAGTTTGTGCACTTTTTCATTCGGTTTCTGTATTAGTTTGAAATTTCTTCCAAGCTGAATTGTAAAAAAAAAAAAAAAAAAAAAAAAATGTGTCCCAGTTCCCTCCTGATTTATTTGAAACAGGTTTGGGGTGGGGGGGTGGAGCAGCGTTTGTTGAAGGTCCCGGGACTTGATCTTGGGATTCCTCGTCACCTCTGGGACCTTATTCTTTTTTTTTTTCCAATCACACTGTGGTTAAATACGAGGGCTGGTGTCACAAAGCTTGCATGGAAAGGCGAACGTGTTGACTTCCTGCTTTTAATGCTTACACACTAAAATCGATGCCAATAATGATACGGAGAGAAAAAAAACAAACCCTTTTTATATAGTATTACTTAATTGGTGGTTGTGACCTTCTTGCTGATTACTCATCCAATCTGTTGTGTTTTAGGTCCCAAAGGTCAGATGGTGGTCAAGGGGAATGTGCATTGAAACTTTTAGCTGAAACATTAACGCTGGCTTACCCTTTCAAGGGCTATTTTGTAGACCATTCTAAACAATCTTGAAAATGTGACTGGAAGATGTGAGTTTAGAGGGAAACGATACTGATTCATACAGGTAAACATTTGGGTTCAAGCCACTAAATTGTAGATGAATTAAACTAATATTTAGATTTAGTTTAATATTTCAACTTCTGAGTTGAAGTCAGTTGTTTTGGGTGACATGTGTCAGGTGAGTCCGTGTTGTTGTTTTTTTTAATGTGTAATTATGTCATTTTTGAAAAGATTTGCAGGTGTTTGAAAAAGAAAGAAAAAAAAAAAGCCCCTAATGCCTTGAGAGCGCATATTTTCGACACACCTTGGACAATTTGACGATGAATGCTGCTCTTGTTGCATGATATTATAAATAGTGTTTGTAAAGACACCAAAAAGGTTATGAAGTGCCAACTTGTACCCTTGATGTATAATGAAGAGTAGATCATTTTGGAATTGTTTATTTAAGAGTTCAGTTATGTCTTATAAGCCCTAAATCTGGGATTTAAAAGGCAACTCACAGTTGAAAGTTGATGGGTTTTGGGAACACAAGCTATTCATTGTGTCCTTTTCACATTTTTCATGCCAAACGGAACATGGGAGGTTATGGAAGGAGTTCAAATCGGCAACGCTGAATACCTCGCTGAAGTGTCTGCCCATTTCAAAGCCTTGTCATAACTTGAAGTAACGTTGTGATTCAGCTCCTTCTTTTTTCTTTGCTTTTGGTAACAATTATTGCCTTGGATATCGTACAAAAAGATCAACACTTCTTGATAGCACGTGAATTTATACATCCTCCCAATGTCAGGGGGTTAAACTGAAATAACCGTTTTGAAGTTCTTAATTTAACTTTATCCATGTTTGGACCAATGATGTTTGTTGTCATGTTTTCTTAATAAATGTCATTTAAGGGTCTTTCTAAATGAACGTGTGGTCATTCCTGAGTGACGTTTATTTCTATTGCTTATAGAATCACTAATAATGACGAGTAGAGTGACAGTTTTCTGTTTTATCTGCACTTGGTGTGAGTTTAAAGGTTGAAGCTGCAGCACTAACCCTGTCCTGTGAGCGAGTCTGTTTTTTAGTAAACAGTCCGATGTTCTGGAGCAGCGTCCTTTGGACAGACGAGACCATGGTGAGACGTTTGGTGAAAACGCAGAATATCAACAAAAGCCTCACACCAACTCAAACGTCAAACGTGGAGCCATTTGTCTGACGTCCAAAGCTTGGCTTAATTTGGTTCATGCAGCAATGATCTCAAACACAACAAATGGCTGAATGAAGAGAAGAATCATCAAGATGTTGCAATGGTCCAGTCAAAGTCCAGCTCTCTGACAAAAAAAATGCTCTGGTTGGAACTTTGGAGAGCTGTGCACAAACGCATGCATGGAAATATCGATGAACTGAGGCAGCGTTCGAAAGAACACATTCCAAAAATCTCTCTCCAATGACTTAAGAGACTGATAGCATCAGAAAACAAATATTATTCAGTACTGTCCAAGAAATTGTCCGAACAAACTGATATTAAAACGAGTTAGCTTAAATATTGCACACAAACACTGGCAACTTTGAATGTTTTCGAGTTTACTGACAAGTGTTTTTCTTACAGTAAAATATACACCATAATGAACCAGACGGTACCAAAAAATAGAGTGCAATGACCTAACACTGCTGTGACAGATTATACGAGTTGGTACAAGTAATAAATACTGGCAGTGGGCGGATCTGTTACCTGCAGGCACATTTGTCCCAGTGATGCACAGGAACACTCACGACACTCAGATGATCAGATCAAACACTAATCAAATACACACGGGACACAGAATGTCTCACTGGAGCTCCATTGAGGCTCATTGTTCATTATCATGCATATTGTACAGGAGTATAAAAAAAACGTTATTGCAGAGCCACATTTAAACAGTGAACTGAGGTAGCATGCAGGGAACGTGTGGAGCAAAGCGGGGTCGTTACACGAAACTTACAAGATGAATAGAAACCAGAGCTGACAAATGTTTAACAATATTTAGTCATGCCCAAACAAGAAGCTTCTTTTTTTTTTTTAACTGTAAATATCCTTACAACAGTTCTTCCTCGTGCATATTCCTGCCTCGTAAAGACAAAAGAGGTCAGATGACAATGGGACAGCATTCCTCTCCCAAAGGTCCAGCCGCTGGTCTCCTCAGTTCCCAGATGTCTATAGACTTGTTCAAAGAAGAAGGGACACACAGTGGAAAACATGGCCCTGCCCTGAGTTTCTGCCATCAAAAATTAAACTCACTTCCAACATTTGATGTTTTCCGAGATCTGTTTTCAATAAAATATCGGCTTACGAGACTTACAAATGGCATTCTGTGTCCAAACTCTTTTGGAATTGGGGTTGTAAATAACTGATGTGACAGCTTCCAATCCAATGCGAGTTCATACAAGGGCATAAAAAGAATATATAGCAGGGAATGAAAGAAAAAAAATATTGTTGGTTATGGTCGTCAATTTGATTTGCGTAGAGAGAAAATATAAAATAGTGACGGCTATTTCATTTTGCAAAGAGAGACTTAAAACATACCTCTCCTTCATGTGTCAAAAGTCCAATTCTCGACCTTACAAACAGCTCTTTTTGTCCCGTTGTCTTTTCCTGCATTGTTGTTTTCAGATTTATAAACCTCAGGAATCAACCCTGGCCCAAAAAAGGGAAAAAATAAATCCTGCAAGTGGTCCAAAAGGAAAAATCAGACTTTAACTTCTTCATTCTCAAAGACAATTTGGAAAATCCATCTGCTCAGGAGGCCGGTGTGACGTGATCAAAAGCTCAGTTACAACAGGAACAGTGAACTGCAATTGACGCATCCGTCTTTCTAACCATGTGAACGACTGTCTAGTTCCTCGACATAATGGTGCAGGAGACAGCTTAAGGTTTCCATAGCCTTAGCAGGCCGTCCTCGCTGAACGTGGCAATCAGGTTCTCGTGTGGGTGGTGAGCGATGCCAATTACATCTTTCTCGTGAACCTGTGGGTGCAGAGGCACACAGATCACTACACATTCTCATTTTCCCCTTAGCCTCCCTGTTTCTTCACCGTCCGCCCCGAGGGGGCCCTACTCAACAGTGAAACAGCAGAATTAGGAGACGGGAAAACACTGACTGCTTTCTTCTCAAAGATAATTATCAAGAATTAGCAGCAGAGCTTACAGTCAGCCTTTTCTCCAGCCTCCCTGTGGTATAGTTGAAGCAGTACAGCACTAAGTCTTCTCCCACACAGTAGATCCACTCCCCGCGGGGTGACAGGGTACAACACACAAAGTGTGCTCCTTCTGTTCGGTCTGAGCTGAAGGTCTTAACAGTCTGTGGAGGAAGATGGAAGGGCATTAATCCAGCTATGAACACATTCATGAGTTGTATCAGTACTCGTGAAATTTTGATAAATAACGCCTTAGAAATGACTGGAACAGTTTGACATTCTGGCAGTTGCTGCTTGTACCACCGTCTTCATGGCTTTCACCAGAAAGCTGCAAAAAGTTAGCTTAGCTCACCACCGCAGTATAAATAGTTGGTTTGACATATCAAGCATATCAAGTTAGCTGGTGAACATTAAAGGTGCAGAGAGGCAGATTTGGTTACATTTTTTGGGAGCCAGAGGCAGGCGTTTTCAGTCCTCATGCTAAACTAAGTAAACCAGCTGCAGCTGGCAGACTCATGCAAGCGCCAACATGTGAACAGCTTACTCTTAAAAAGAAAAAAAAAACCCTGTGATTGCTTTTACAGTTGGAATAATTGGTTAATTAATTTTCAGCTGATAGGAAGTATATAAGCCATCACTTTGGTGACCGAACACCAGCCGTTTCCTTCCTCTGAAACTGACAGATTTGATGGATTGTGTGTCCTAACGAAATAAGCTCAACATCTCTGGTTTTTGCAGTGCCGTTTAAAACACAACGATCAACCAGAGCATAACAGCTTGCTCACTGTGGATGACACCTGACGGGCTGCAGAATGCTCACCTGACCACGCATGCTCATGACGACCACTGTGTCGGAGTGATTACAAACTACAAAGTGCTCCGGGTTTTGGGGAAGAAGAATCACGTTGTTGACGGGGACATCTGAGGTTGCTGACAGAGATTTGAATGTGTGAATGCACTCGCAGGATTTTGTGTTCCAAATCTGAAAGAAAAAAACCCCACAAAGAATCATTTCCAGCTTTCCCTTTTTTTAACAGCTCTACACGATAAAACGAACTTTAGCTGCACATTATTTATGCAAACTGTACCTTGACAGTGCCATCAGATGAGGCGCTGATGATGTGAAATCCATCTCGAGTAAAAGATGCATCATTGACAAATGAGGAATGGCCACTCAACTCCTTTAGTGTCTTCCCTGACCTCAGTTCATGGACTCTGAAAATGTTATTGTCGAATCAATGAGTGACACGAAGGACATTGAAATCAAATAAACAGCAGTGCTGACTCATTTTGATCAAACCCTTCATTTAACTGGAAGAAGGGATTTTTCTTGAGAGCAGACAAAACACACAGCGGACCTGCTGATGTGTTATTTTTAGCTCCTGGTGAGTGACTGGGCGCTGATTAGATACACCATCACAAAACGCCTCACGCTTGCTGATTCACTTCACGTCTCGGTGGATGATTTAGGGTTTGTAAAGAAATCTCCAAGCATGGGGAGGAACACGTTGCAGCTTTGTGCCTGAGCACATGATGCCTCGGCTGCACCCACACAGCACATGTGCCTAGAACATGGCAGAGAGGCTCTGCCCACACCCCCCAGGAGTCAGAAATAACACTCCAAATGAAGGGGATTTTGGATGTGTAAGAGAGAGAGGGAGAGAGGGACAGACAGCCGTGTACTTAGAAGGCACAGCAAAGAGTGAATGGCTTAGCAAGCTAGCTTAGCTATTATCTTTTTTTAAGTGTCCCTGTGGAACAGAGCTTGGCAAGACAACTGTCAACTCTGTCACTAGACCCCATGCCAGAGCTGCGCACATAGTTCCTCGCAGAGGGTGACAGGTTAGCTGATCACCAGCAAACGCCTTTTCTGTGTGCTCCAGACTGCAGTTGTGGGGGTGTCAAAGAAGTTCAGGTTGGTAAAGGCAAAGCTTTTGAACATCAAAAGCTAAAATACTATTCATTTATTTTTTTTTAGTTTTTAACATTTTGTTTTCTATTTCTTTACACATATCAACAGGTTCTTTCCAGGTCGACCCAATGACTGCAGGGTGTAAAGGTTCTGTGGCTGAAAAACAAGGCCAAATCATTATCCTCCACCACCAGCTGGTATGAAAGCGTTTGTGCCGATACGCCGTGTCGTTGAAACCACATCTCCACTTTGGTCTTGTTCCACAAGTCTTGTGGTTTGTTGAGGTGCAACTTTACTAACCTAAGCAGTGCTGCCATGTTGTTTTTTTTCTGAGAGTGTGGGGGGAGGCTCAGCTTTATTGTTCTGAGCAATAAACCCACCGAGACTGAATTACTTCAGAGTAATACAGTTTCCTTTGAAAAGTGAGGCTGTTTTGTTTTTAAATATTTCTCATAACCACAGAACAGACTTAAATCAAATCAAATCAAGTTTATTTGTATGCCCAAAAGGTACCCAAAGTGCTTTACATGCAAGTCATAACACAGTAACCGACATAAAATAAATATTAAAACAAAGACATAAAAATAGTTAATAAAATAGTATATAAAATGGCACATAAAACCAACCACAAACATAAAACCAGTATAAGCAAGTGTTTTAAATGACCTGAGGACAGGACTTCTCTAGTTGCCGTTAAAAGCTGGACTAAAAAAGTGGGTCTTCAGCTTTGACTTAAAAAGGTTGAGGTCTGTAGCAGTGCGAATGTCAGGGGGCAGTTTATTCCACAATCTGGGGGCTGCAACGGCGAAAGAGCGGTCACCCCACTGTTTACATTTAGATCTGGGGACATCCAGTAAAAGCTGGCCTGAGGAGCGTACTGACTTAATCAGCTATGGTGAAACTTGCCTAACAGACAGCAATGGAAATGGGTTAAAAATGCATTATTATTTGATTAATATAACAATGGAACTACTAATCCCTTTTTACTGCTATTCTTGTACCTTTTTTTCTTTTTTTTTTTACATGTCTTCCACCCACTTTCTGCATTTTGTTAATCTGCTGTGTGGATGCAGAAAAAGAACTTACTCCCTTCCTTAAGCTGAACTGACACCTATGCATGCACCTTCCAAACGTTTGTGAATCATGTCTGAGGTCAGTAAAATCCCCTGCCTTCCTCCCACTGGAGACCAGCTCACTTCTGCTCAAATAAGACTCCACAATAAATAAACGGAATAAAGCTCCTGCCATATGTTTTATTATGTCTCTACACACACACACACATATATAAATTCTGAATAAATCCTTGAATCGTCTGTGATCTAGCAGCTGACCTGATATTCTGTTTAATTTCTATTCAGTGGTTACTTCTATATTTCAGTTTCAAGTTTCTTGTGTTGAATGTTCAGATTTATAAAATTAATTGTGCTTTAAGTCTACCACATTAAATACACAAAGTTACAGTGTGTTTACTGTATAAATCAGATATGCTCTAAAAAGTAAATCCTGTTCAGAATCACTTGCCTGCACATCTGAAGTCACTGTACACAGCAAACAGGAGAACATCATATCTCACCTGATGGTCTGGTCGAAGGAGGCACTGAGGATCTGGTTGCCGTCGTTGGAGAAGTTTAGACAAGTCACACCTTTTTTGTGGGCATGCTCAAACCGGCGCAGGCACAAACCACTTTGGATCTTCCACACCTTTCACATTAACACAGACACACGCAAAAATACATTTTGGAGGAGAGGAAAATAATTACTAATATGGTAGCAGATCTGTTTCCATCCAGTGTAGATGAGATTGAATATTTAATTAGGAGACATTTGAAGGCTGTTTATCTTCACAAATACTTTTTTTTTTTTTTAAATCCACACATCTCACCTTTAATTTGCCATTCTGGGCTCCAGTGGCCAGTAGATCTGAAGCCTGACTGAAGCACATACACAGCACAGCATCATCCATCATCATGAAGCTGTCTTGGGCCTGATACTTTAAATCCTAAATCATTTACCCAAATATACACACATAAAAAAGGAAAAATAATGTCATGAGGATAAGGTTTTGTTATGATCAAAATCTTATTTTCACAACAAAAAAAACTTGCAGCATTGAAACATGGTTCAAACATTAAATGCAAACAACAAAAAGACAAACAACATGGACAGTGAGTAATTTATAAGCGATTTTTGAAAATCTCTGTGGTTTGGGGGCATGATAGGAAAAATGCATACCTTGCTAATTTTTCCAGTGTGGAAGTTCCAGACCTCAATAAGGCCGTCCACTGATCCAGTGATCAGATACTTTCCATCAGGTGAGAAGCGGGCACATTCCACATGTGAGCGGCGTCCAAACTGCACATTTAAACCAAACGTAATTAGAAAAATAATGCGCTTCCCTGTATGAACTGCAGCCTGCGGTTCAGATGTGCTGGGAATTAAATCACTTTTTAATATCGGGTGCCCTCTGAGAGACATCAGGCTCTCCAGTGGTCTGCTGCTGCGTGGGCTGACCATTCTCACTTATCACTTTGGCACAGGAAACCAATGATGAGCAACTACTGCAGCTCCATCTGGAAGCCGGCAATAAGAGACTAGAAGAGGTGCCCTCAGGTGAATAAAGCAATTACTTTGGGGTGCTTGTATGTGTGTGTGTTGCACTGCTGAGCAAGAAAATAAAAACCCACAACTTCTCAACAAAGAAAGTTCATACTCATAATAAATGAGCTCTAACTACAAAGTGTAATTGTCGAAAATACTGTTGCATTGCAGAGAAGTGTCATGTGCCGTCTTACATTTGGAGGAGTCTGCGTGATGTACCTTTATGTGGCGGTATAGCTGTGTTGGAAAGCTCTCTTTCACAAAGTGTTGCTCTATGCTGCCAGATGTGCCAGCGGTCGTGTCCGGAGAGAGGAAACCCAGAAACGGCTGTCTTCTCATGGACTGAAACACAGATTAGTAACAGTCACCACAACGGCTGAAGTGGGAGTGGTTATTTTCATCTATCAATGTCAAAATCTAAACAACATCAAAAAAATTCTGATTCCAATATCAAACTTAATCTTCTAAACTGATTTTAGTGAGGTTATCAATAAACAGTAGGCAGTAATTGTTAATTGTGGGATGAACAATACAAATCAATTTAGATATAATTTAAACTCTATGTTCACTTGATCTTATTCTATTTATAAGAGCTGTTATATATTAGAGTACAATTGAGTGCTTTACAGTTTAGAATTTCCCTCTGTTTAGCTTCAACTTAAAAGAATCAATACCAGTTTATGACTCTTTAAAGTCCTCCAAAAAAGCAAACTTTTCTGTGACTGACTGGCTTTGCTGAAGCCTGCCAAAGAGCGGCGCTCAGGGCTTGTTAGCAGAGTCTCAAGCTCCTTCTGGTACAGCAAACTGTAATCTGACTAAACATCCTCATTAGAAATGATAGCAGCATGTCTTCTACCTCTTAGCATTTCATTACCTGGTTGTTTTGTGACTTAACAGTGGATTAAGTCTTAAGTCAAATAAATTCCTTTGCCATGCAATCAGAGCGAGCATTGAGAGTAATATTGATCTGTTTACTCACACTGACTTGCTCCAGAAGCCCAATGAGCCGAGAAGGTGGCACCACACTGACCTCCTTCACCAGAGCCTCAGCTATAGCTCTCCGCCGCTTCTCCTTGCTGCTGCCTTTTGGGTACGCCTGTAGTGAGAATGACAGGCTGTCACCTTATAAAGCACTCTTTCATACAACTGTTTAATTGTGCAAAACCTTTTTTTTTTTCTCACCTCACGAGGGTCAAAGTAGGAACAAGTTAGCAGGTTTTCCAAGTGGATGTACCTCTCAGGCTGGGTCTGCTTCAGCATAATCATTGGATCCGTTTGTCTGAGGAGGGAACGAGCTGCACCCACCTCCCTCATTTCAATGAGCTCCATCACGACCTGTTCAGATCAGCGCTAATTAGAGGCTACTTTCAATAAAAAGAAAGTCAAGCAAAGGAAATCCTTTGCTGAACAAACAAAGACTCACCTGCTCATAGAGGTCAATAAGCGTGTTGTCGGGCAACTTGAGGGACTCAATGGCAAGTAGGACAGAGTCCCAATGGCCCTTGTTTATATCTGCAATAAAGCTGTCAATGCTTTCTACTGTGTTGAGTGAGACAGTGGTTTCCTCCTGTAAGGTGGTCAGCGTGCGGTAGAGATTGTTCTCCTTGAGGTACTGCATTATCAGGCGGATCACGCTACAGAGATGAGAGATAACTGTTAAACACGAGCTTAATATGAACACAGATTATAGGGATCCACATTATTACATTTTTCTGAAATCCGCCATGCAGATATTTTTAACTATTTCCCGTACCGATACACAGATATATGATCATATATCATAGATCATCATGCCCCTTCAGTAGTGGCGTTAATAGTGTCATTTCTACTCTAACTTACACAGTGACTTTGCTCAGCGTGGTGCTTTACTGTTAAAACATGCCACAGTGTATTCATCTTTTCATGGTGTCATGGTGCATTTCTAACAGACAAACTGTCCTGTTCTCAGATGCCTTCACATATGGCCACAAGCAGTCTGGTAAACCACAGTGATGCTTCAGTGAAAACAGGACAAGTGCTCTGATTCCACCTCATGTGGACTTTTGTCCCATTTCAGAGCCATCTACCGAACATGATTCTGGTGTATTCTATTATCCACGTGCTGTCACTCCATCGCCAGTGTATGTTTTTTTTTCACCCAAACTTTTGTTCTAAAACTTGCACCCTCTGTTGAGATTAGCATCATCCACACTGATGGTCTAAAACCTTTTACTATATAAAAAAAAACCTCACCATTAGCACCATAATAATTTTCAGCTTGACAGCCATGTACTTTAAGAAAAAAAAAAAAGAAAGAAAGAAAACAAAACAACACACCCACATCCTTAGCAGGGGCAGAGCGCCTATAGACCAGCAGGGATGAAGAATGGATGTTTCTCTCAGGACAATCAGAGATTAAATGGCTCAATGACCTAATATGAGCAAATATGAGTGATTTCAACAGTATACTGAGCACAAAAAACAATAGATATATTAGAAATGAAGACTTGCATCGCTAAGATTGAATGGGAGGTACCACATCAACCTACTGCCGACACCACAAGGGTGCACAAACTGCAAAAAGGGAGAAGACGTAACCATGGCTTTTTTGACGTTCTTACATTAATTTTATTTTCTAATTTAAAAAAACAACAATGCAGCAAAATTGGGCCATATATAATTCAGTGAAATCGTGATCTGGAGAGATACAGCTGTCCGATTAACGCATCACACATTCACTCACCTCTGAAATTAAAATCAACCCGATATTCCTTTTATCCTATACATTCAGTTTCCGCTTTTATTACCAGACAATCGCTGAAAAAGTTAGGATATACTCCCACAGATCATTCACACGCACTTTCTGTACGCACTCAAATCAAAACAGAGAGCACACTTACTCCGCGGGCTCCATCTCCACAGCCATGACCGTGATGTTTTCTCCTGCTGGTGCAGCACCGGACTGTCTGAGAGGCGCTCGCCAAAGCCACGTGAAATCTGTGTGCCGAGGACCACCCATTACACGTGCTTTTTTGTGTCTTGCTTTCTTTTCTTTTTTTTTTCAGCCCCAACCCTTGTGACTGCCTCCGCCACACTAAGTGTCGGAGCTGCGCCTCCTCCCTGACGCAAGCCGATTTCCAGAAGAAAGATGTTCTCTGAGCACGTTGGGTGCGGGGGGCGCGGGATGCTGCAGCTGCAGTCTCACCAGCAGCATCAGCACCACCGACAGAACCTCGTGGAACACACCGTGCTCCCCTCTAGAAATCAACATACAAGGATGCGCATCGTTATCCCAATCGTGCGTTGAAGAAAAATACCTCAGTCCCACACATCAGTATGCAGATGCAGAGCTGGATGCGTCTGTGCCACATGAGCCAATATTCATGGTGATTAACAGCATGATTGTCCTTTCCTCTAATCTCAAACGGTGGGTTTGTGAGTATTCATCATCTACAATGTTTCCCCACTTCATTTAGCGTGACTTTTTAATCTACCACCTTCTGTTCAGCTGAACCATTCATAACCACGAGCCACGTTAATTTACAACAGGGTGTTTATTATCATGTTAATTATGTGGAGCCCCAGGAAAACTAACCCGATTATCAAATCAGCTCAAAATCCCACAGCGACTAAAGTAGATTACCAACCTATTACTTAGGCAATTGAATTGCGTATAATCACATACAAGTCATATTTTACCAGAATAAAACAAAGGAAAGAAATATCCACAAAAGATTTATAAGAATCGCTGCATGAATCCCAGTAACAGGACAGATTGGCTTGAAGAACATTCATTTGTGGCATAAACAACTCTGTGTGAGTATATGTTCATATTTTGTCCAAGCATATTGCCAGCAATACTCACAAAGGAAGATTCATTTGATGCCTTTGATGAAAACTCAGAATATCGTGCCAATAAGCAGACCAGGATATATGGGCATAATCAGAAAGGTAACAAAGGGGCCACTTTAAGGTGTAGACTTCCCCAACCTGTATGTCATCATTAGCAAATTCAGTCACATTAAATGCCAAAATTAAGTACTAATAAACACTGTGTCCTGGTGGCCGAGTGTACAAAACACTGACATTGCTTAAAGCAAAAAAACAACAACAACAAAGCATGTTTTGAGTGTGCCAAAAAGCATCTGGGAGACTCCACATGAAAGAAAGGTCTGCGCTGCTGTTAGATACAAGACTTCTTGGTCACCAAGGAAAACCTGTGGAGCAAACATCTCTCATCACCTGCCTGCTCCACATTAAAGCATGGTGGTTGTAGGACTGTTTTTCATCAGCAAACCCCAGGGGAACTGGTAACAATTGAAGGAATGGTGCTAAATATAGGAAAATTGTTCAGGAAAACCTATTTAAGAATCTGTGGAATGACTTAATGATGAAGGAAGAAACATCCAGCAAGAGGGAGCTGAAGCAGCACTTCTGCCACGAGCAACAACCAAAGATCCAAATGGGTAGTTTTTCCAAACTTACCAAGAAACTCCAAGAGATTTGCTCTGCGAAACATAGATTTTTTTCACTTTACGCCATCAAATATGATTAATTTCAGATCTGGTAACATTTTCACTCATATCTCAAGCATTTCTCTGACAAGAAAAAAAAATCTGAAAAATAAATTACAATTGTGTGTTTAAGAGAGGAGGTGACTCAAAGTTTATTTCTGTATTTGCAACGTTTCTTTATGAGAAGATGTGAGTAAACACTGACATTGTGAAACAATATGATATTTCTTAGTGATGTCTATGTGTCACATTCAAATCCAAAATGATTTCCCTCAAACTTCACAAACCCAAAATGCGCAGCATCAGTCTGTGATCAGCTCACCTTGTTGTTAAGTCTTGAGGGGTCATAGGTCTCCAACCTTACCTGACCCCTTTTTTGAGCTGATAGCCAAACTTACCCAATTCCGAGCTACTTGGATAAAGTCCATTGCAGAACAGTGGACTCCCCATTCTCCGAGTTTCATGAGGTGTCATGTACTTTTTTTTTATTTCTCGTTAATTTTGCATTGTCATATAGCTGTGATGGCCGAGTGGTTAAGGCGTTGGATTCGAAATCCAATGGGGTTTTCCCGCGTAGGTTCAAATCCTACTCACAGCGTGACAGCCATTAGTTTAACCTTTGACCAACTTAAGCCCTCCTCTCTTTAAAGGACACTGTCGTTTAACCTGGCATGGAACACCTCTAACCTTCTGCAAACATACCGATGATAAGTAAGCAAAATACATATTTAAAAGTATATGTTATCTGATTGTCCTTTCTAACAGCTGTGCAATTTAATTTGTAATTAATAACGTCATTTATGTATCAGCGACGTCACATTAGGCTTGAAATACCGCGAGAATTAGGAGGAGCGAGCTTCTGTAACGGTTTCAACAGGTGAGCGTTAATTGGCTGCGCGAGCATGCTATTTGAGCACCGGTTCTTCAGTGAGTCAGTTTTGACTGTTCAGGAGGTTGTTTCGAACCTTTTCTTAAGCAGGTAAAGTGTTCAAAAGTAAGATTAAGTTCCTCAAAGTTTGCACAACATGCCGATGAACAACAACCTGGTGAGTATAGGCTGCAAAGAACAGAAATTAACCCTTAAACTGTAGGTAATATACGTCTTCTGAGCCCCAATGTGTGACACCCAAATTTGGCAGAAATTTCCAGGTGAATTTCCCCCTTTTTGCTCTGTCTCTTCTGTTCTTTTAGAAAGTACCCACTGCAGTTACCAGGCTGGCCCAGCTGCCTGTGGTACGGTCAGCTCGTGCCACACTGTTGGTGCTGTATAGGAACACTAAAAGCATCAATCCCAACCTGAAGTCCATGTGTGACGCGCTGGAGATCAAGGTGGTCGCCTTTAGCACCGCCGCTTGTACCACAGTTTCACCTGTCGTTGTTAAATTCGAGCCTCAAAGTAAGTGTTACCGGCATTAATTGCACTTTTAAACGCCTTGTGTGGTTTGCTGAAGAACAAAATGGTGAAAAACGTGCACTGACTCTATATAAGCAATTAAAATGCACAGCTCGATGAACAAGGCTGCTTGTTTAATGGACCGGTGTGTCTTCGTAGTTTCCATTGCAAATAATGTTGCATGCAAAAGTCTCGACTGGTTGGAGACTTCATTCCCTGTGCTTCTGTCACCCACGGACCAGGTAGTTTTGCTTCTCCTCCTTCAAAGACTACTAATCTCCACATTTCTTCTTTTAAAGTTCCTCTGAAAGAGTAAACAAAGGGATAATTATCAATGTGGTTCTGACTTAATCGCAAAGGTTGTGGCTACTGCCATGAACAAAATGCAGGCGATTCAGGATGTGGTGAGCATTACAGCCAAAGGAACTGTGGACTGTGTGCAGTACGCCGTCACAGGGGTGATGAGCCGGATCCTTCAGGCTGAAGATGGACCGAACAAGTCTCTGGTGGAGAGAGTGGTCAGTGTTGCCAGTGTGGAGCTGGACTCTGCACTGAGTTTGTCAGAGGCTCTGGTTGATCAGATTGTTCCACCCTCTGACAAAGATAAAGGTACGTGGCACACATCAAGTCTGTGTTGTGAAATGATGTAAAATCTTACTGAAAGCCTGCGCTTTTCTTTTTCTGTCCCTAGAGGACGAGGCCCACTTGATTGAGGGTTTTGAAGGTGCCGCTCACAAGGGAAGGTACACTGAGCGAATGTTTTCACTCACAACGAAACTGTTTAAGAGGACCTACCACTCAGCTGGCTGCAAGATCCAGACTGTGCAGGTGTGCTATGAGTACAGTTCAATTCCCTACATGTGGAGGGATGGGTGTTTTTCTCATGTAGTGAGCATTGGTCAGTTATAAAGTGACATTGTCTCTAATTCCATTACATTGAACTGTGATGGCCACTATTTAAAATGAACAAATAAATCATTGACTTTAAAATATATGCTTGTGTTTAAGTGAAAAGAAAAGCGGCCACTGGAACATGTCAAAATGTGACTAAAACAAGTGCATTGTTAATTTTCCAAAGTTCTCTCCTAAAATGAACTACTTCCCCTTTTGGCTGACAACACTTTTTACTCCCTTCTCAACAGGTCATGCAGAGCGTATTAATCTGGTCCATTAATCTGGTTCAGAATCTTCAGAGCATCTGGCTGGGCCTGGTCTGCAGCCTCCAAGAACTGCCTCAATACCTACAGTATCAGGCTGTGTCTGGGTTTTTCTTCATTGTCCAGATGTACAATGTGAGCAGTTTACCAACCCGACGGGTGCAGCCTCGAAACGGAAAGCGCCCCGGCGACGCCACCAAGGCTTCGTCAACTTGCTTGGCTCAGACTCGCCCCCAGACCACACCCGCCTTCAGAATGAGGCCCAGCAGGACATTTGTGTTCGACAGCAGCTGTAATGTTAAGGGCTGCGTGCGCCGTTGAGTTGGGCTACTGCAACTGCTCGATCTAAATGTGAAAATGCTGGTCTGATTGTTTATGGAAGCAAAATAAAGTCTTAAGGAGTCCATGACTTAACTGTCTTTGTGCAGCTGCTAAATGCCCAGGTTGCCAGAGAGAAACGGGACGGTGTTTTACTTGGTTTATAGTTGTAGTCCCCATGCAGCAACCGTCCCAGGAAGCAAACTGAACTTTTCCACAGATAATTGCACAAATTTAACTCCATAATCTTTTCATGAAGGGATTTGATGATCCAGTCATGTTGTTGCAGAACGTTAAAGGTCTAAAAATATCATTCTGAATTTCACCTCCCTAAGTACAGTGCAGTGAATCCTATCAGTACTGCTCATTTTCCTTGTAAACTGATCTCATCTACAGCCTCGTCCACACACTGTCACATCAGATTTCCTGGATAGTATTTAACCCTTGGATGCCTAAGTGGGCTCAGAAATGACCCAGAGGGTTGTTATTCTTCAAAATCTCTGAAATTAAAAGTTTTTACACTTCCACATTCCAGGTATTCCTCATAAAACATTTGTGACTTGAGGCCATTTGAATTTTTAAAAATGTTTTTATACATTTTAAGAAATTGCAGTTTTTGTCACTACCCCAGTTTTTCACAAGTAACATTTCCTAAAGAACCTCAATGGTTTGCTTTGGAAACCTTTGATTCTTACCAACTGTGACTGTCAGGATACATTTTCTGTCCCACTTACACACGTGATGCCTGCAGTCTCACCACTAGGTGGTCAGTTTGACACAGTAGCATAGAACGCTGTGACGCTGTCTGTCAGTTGTGCAGTGGATTCAAACACAGGTCCACAGCAGCATCACCACAGATATAGCCACTCTAAACACCTCACTTTTCAGGGCTCAGCACCCTGAATTTTCCACAGGTATCAGAGCTTGTGACTCCTCACATGAAAAGTCGACTGGAAGGTACCCCGGACCTGCATCACTGAAGCAATGGGAAGGTGTGGAGAGACAAAAGCTGCAAACCAGCAACAGAGAGGTGCCAGATGTGTCCAAGAAACAAGGATCGCAAAGCCACCAATTGCTGTTGGAAATGCAGTATCCCAGTGTGCTACGGTCAAAGCCAAAAGCAGATAGTTTGACAACTGAACACAGTGAACAGAGAAAATATGTTTGTGTGGGAACATGTGTTCTGGTCTTATGTTCATTCTCTTTTTTGTCCTCCAGACAGATGGGCATACTAACAATATTTTTTTGAAGATTTTTGTTATTTCTTGTATAAAATGTTAGAAATAAGCACGTTAAGTATAAAATCAGTCTATTGTTGGCCAAAGTATAATCACCTTTAACCAAAATTTAAGAAACTTTTAAATTCATTGCAAAAACAATTCTAATTGGGGTCATTTTTGCCCCCACTCATGGAAGATTGTAGGTATTGATCGTTCATGCATCCAAGGGTTCAGTTATGAACTGACTCTGAACCACTGCAAACAGGATTCTGGTATTTAATGTCAGAATGGACTGTCTCACCTTTGCCCATCACTAGCTTTAAGGTCTTGGCATGAAAACTTCATAGCATTAAACACCAACTGCAGTTTTTTCAGCAAAACATTTTTATTTGACTTTTGGGTTTCACTTTTGGCTGGACTCTGACTTGGATGTGGATGCCCTCAGAGAAGAAAGGCGGCGCCTCTTGGCGATCTGTTCCTGGCGCTTCTCCTTGGCCTCCTGTTTGCGAGAACAAGTATGTCAGTCAAAATGGGAGCACGTGTCGGTAGGAAAAAAATAAATTATTTAGCTCCAAGGTCTTGTCAGCTTTGCCACTCACAGATAATAGAATTCTTAAATAATTGCAAATGAAAACAGATTCAGTTTAAACATTAAATTAAGAGTAAAAACATTAACACATAATTCCATGTGACCTCAATCTGCGAATGATCCTGGTTTGATGCCTAGTCGAGTTTGTGGATTTTAAAATGTGTGCAATGACATTTTCTTCAAGTATCACTGCTTCATCTATACTTGAGGTTTAAACACACGAGATTCACTTGAATTATTTTAGGAGAATTTAGGAATGAATCTCCCGGTGATAAACACTACACTTTTATACTTTTTAAAAAAGATATCACAAAGTGTGAAGTTCTCAGCTCCTCCAGTGAAGCAGGTTCGTGTCATTTTTCTTCAAAGAAATGACCAACTGTTGCTCCATTTCACTAGACTTACCAATCTGCCACATGCTAAACTAATTATGAAGTCTAAGTTGACATACCTTCATCCTCTTGGCCAGCAGCTTGGCGTACTCAGAGGCCTCCTCCTTGTTCTTCTGGGTGCGCTGTCTCTTGAGGGCAATGCGGCGGCGCTTGTGCTGCAGCACGCGGGGCGTCACCAGTCTCTGGATCTTGGGAGCCTTGGTTCTAGGCTTCTTGCCTACCAGAGTGAGGTGAAAAAGGCCGTCATTCGCACCAGTGCAAATAAGTACCAAGTGTGGATATGAGAACAAAATTATATACGAGCAAAACTACTTCCTACACCTCCCCAAGTGACTCCAAGCCACAGAATGTAATTAAAAAAAAGATAATTCAATACAATCCCCATAAGGTCAAGCCCAAGTCTAAGTGAGCAATTTTCACACTACAGATACAAACTCCTGCATCATTTTTTAAAATACATCATGTAAAAGCTGTACTTAACAGTTCAGGAAACACTTAGTATAGCCTGTTTTGTTGACCTGTAAATGGTTTAGTTGCAGTAGTATTTTAAGTCGCACATGGTTAAATGAACAGTAAAAGCAATGAGAGAGCAATGCAGTTCAACCATCCACTTTAACTAGGTCTGGTCGCATCTGGAAAGCAGCTCTACAGTTACTTTTGGCATCACACTGTCCCCCCTTAATGAATACGAACCAATCAAAAAGGGTCTCCTGGATGCCATCAACATGCGATTAATTGAATTCACACAATTCAAATCCCAAACATAACAAAAACCTTTGAGTGAATAATCTGGCTTTCAATACAGAGCATTTTTTCCCACGTTCAAGGCGCTACCTTTCTTGACGATGACCAAGTTGAGGACATCGACAATGCAACCAGAGTCAGAACAGTCAGCTCTACGACATTCAAATTTATTTCACAAGAAACTAGAAACCAAATGTAACAGCTAATCTCTGCTGTGACATCAGATTAGTTTACAAAAGATTGACCAAACAGAATCTACACGGGCCAGTTGAAGGTAGGCCTGTCAGAAAATCTCAATTACTAGAGATCATTGGGCTTATTTGTACATAATCTTCTGTATCTGAATGAAAACAGCTGGCAAACTAGCACAAATGGCACATTTTCACCATCAGATACAGTTGTTATTGTTATTACAGCTATTGTACTTATTGCTCAAGAAAAAGTCTGTTCTTCAGCTTCTGATTACAGATGAAACGGCCAACCAGATAAACACAGTCATTCAGTTTTCACTACGGTTAAACTTCAAAATGGCCAGTAAGCATACTTGAAGGGACTGTGGACATTTCACCCAAACAGTCAGGTTGTTTCAAACAAAAAAATCTCATCATTTCCAACAGTTAAGCACTTCAATACAAAGAGACGGTTGAACCAAAAAGACATCCGGTTCAAATTTCTCCAGCGCTTTAATGGTTGCCAAAACCAAGTACTTCCACCATGACCCTGACCTCATAACTTTGATCACATAGTTTAGGATCTCATGCTTAAATGAAAGCTGAATGGAGAGATTTCATGTGCAGGCTTAAACACAAATACTCACCTTCTTTAGTTAGGGGTCTCCTCACAACATACTGCCTCACATCATCCTCCTTGGCCAAGTTGAAGAGCTTGCGGATCTTGCTGGCCCTCTTGGGACCAAGGCGGCGTGGGACAGTGCTGTCGGTCAGGCCAGGAATGTCCTTCTCACCTTAAAATGAACATAAAGACAGATAAGTTCACTGCAAACTGTTCAACCTGATTATTTGGACAAGACACATTTAACTAAAATTAATGTAATATTTTCTATTATATTGATAATAGTACTAAAGAACACTTGGGATTTGCCTTCTACCCAATGTCAAGCAGTGCGAGCAGTTAACCATCCACGTTTCCACGGCCCGATAGTGAAATGAAAGAATGAATAATGAAGTCAAATCTACTACCACCGACCTCCTACTCAGAGTTCCTTGTCAAGAACTGATTCATAACGGATGTTGTCGTGTGTCCCTAGTGATGCTAAAGATGAGTGAATAGTAACAATTGATGATTTCTTCTTTTTTTTTTTTTTTTAAATTACCTACCAATGGCAGATGAGGTAAAGGGTTTAGTCTGAATCCTGTATTAAGACATCTGAGATCAATGCATTTCTTCCATTTCATTTCTCCCACAGAAAAAGGGCTGGTAGCCTGAAGCAATAAGCAACAAAAGTGGACCAGCACGACAATAGAAAAATCTGCTTCCACAGACAACCATGCTCTCCACCTCCCTACAGTCATGGAAATTTTGACATTGTGTAAACTGACAAAGAGAAAAAGGCAGTACAATCACTACTGTACCAGTAAATACAATGAGAGAGCAATGCAGTTCAACCATCCACTTTAACTAGGTCTGGTCGCATCTGGAAAGCAGCTCTACAGTTACTTTTGGCATCACACTGTCCCCCCTTAATGAATACGAACCAATCAAAAAGGGTCTCCTGGATGCCATCAACATAAGATTCAATTGAATTATGAAAAAAAAAAAAAAACAAACCCTGGCTTTCAATACATAGAGCAATTTTTCCACGTATGCCACGTTCAATGCACTACCTTTCTTGACGATGACCAAGTTGAGAACGCTGAGGTTGGCATCAACAATGCAACCACGGACAGACTTGCGCTTGCGCTCGCCGGTCCTGCGGGGACGGTAGCAGGAGTGGCCCTTGCTGAGGAGCAGGCGCACACGGCCGTGAGTAAGTACACCTTGCTTCATGGGAAAGCCCTGCTTGTCGTTTCCTCCGCTGATACGCACCATGTAACCCTGAGAAAAACGTGGCATAGGTTACTTTACAACTTTAATGGCTTGGGATAAGGCGCCTCTAATGTACCAAGGCGAAGACGATATTCATAAGTTCTATTTAGGTCTTTTTAAATGTAAGGATTTCATCAATTCTAACCAAATATGGGTAGTGCAGGGTCAGGATGTCTTTGAGAATTTTGTCCAATCCAACCAAAGAGGATTTATTGGACTGTACCCAATTTTGCCTTTCTAATGGTCTTTTTCAGAGCCTTTAGCCTATTAGTTATTTATTGATTGATGATCACCTACTTTGAACTAGCATATATCTAACTTATAAGTTGTGCAATTTGACACAGTAAAGACCTGAAAGAGCAATGCTGTTTCAATCAGCCATGGTCATATGGGCAGGTCGTATCTGGTAAGCAGCTCCTCTGTTGCTGTGACATCACACTGTCCCCCCCTTCATGACTACAGATCAGTCAAGAAAGGCTTTTTTGTGAGCCATGTCAAACTTTAAGTTACGACTTACAGTCAATCTGACAGTATAAAGTCCAGCAGAGACAGTGTTTACCTTCCACTCATCTCCCAGAGGGTCAGCAGCCACCTCGGTGGCCATACGTTTTTCATAAAACGTCCGCAGCTTTCGTTCATCATCAACTTCAATCAACTTCTGGCAGCCAGTAGCGGGGAACGAGATGTTCAGCTACAGGATGAGGGAAAAAAAGAGGTGTTACAGGATGTCACATTGAGCATCATACAGCATTCTACAAACTAAAATTCTTCTTCTGGGAAAATGTAGTGGTGGTTAATTCGATGCCTTTGTTTAATGGTGGCTTCCCGTAGATCTGTACTATCAACCATTATCTCATTCACGGTATGAATGATTAATTAGCTGAACTGTGCAACAATTTTAATTCAAAGACCGCCTAAGTTATCAGGAGGCCTACAAGCGTCTCTGCCGGCTCCAGAGTTCAAATCCTGCTAATTATAGCTGCAAGCAAACGCACGGATTAAATTAACAATTTTTTTTAAAAGCACGACAGAACCATGTCACATTAACTACAAAACTCCATATACTACTCAGAGCGGAGTGAAGAGACTTGATCGGGGGGCACATTTTATTCAGTGAGCCGCCATGTTTCTACAGCTTACTTTCCGACAAGCTCCTCAGCTAGCTTCCCACATAATCAAAGCTCATCCTCCACAATACAATAACGATAACGCATTACACTTGTCACAATTAAAGTTCAGTATTGCGTCTTTAATCACATATAATTATTTTTAAGAAAGTAGCTGAAAACAGACAAATAAAACTACACAATCATTGTACCTTCATTTTGCCAAACCGACCCAACGATGGTCCGCCACGGGAAAGAGACCGGATATCCGCTTCGTGGTCTCACATAGAGCCAACTATTTCTCGCGATATTTTATCTTTTCAAGAAAATTACGATTTGAAGGTTGAAGGCTTATTTGGAATCAAATATAAAACTGCCGTCCTATAGGTTACGTACAATTAACTACAATTTGTACTCGTCAGTTCGTAGCGGGACCTTTTGGAAGTTCAGAGGTCGGTCGCCGACTGAGGAAGGCTCTGGTTGGGGCCATTGGAGATGTTTTCCTGTCAATAAAGTTGCGAGTTACAAATTCGTTTTTGCTCCTATACACTGCGAGCTGTGGATTAACGAGATGGTAACATGTGAATGTATTTATTTTAACTTTATTTTGAATATACAATTGTCTTTATTAATTATGAGTTTAAATTAATCTTTCGAAAGGGACCGTTTATGGCTTTTAAACAATGTTTTACCAAATTACATCACTATTTTTTTGTTTCTTTTTTTTTGTAAAGAGATGTGTCAACATGTGATAGTGGTGATGATTTAGAGAAAAAGCAGTATTAGTGAAAAGCTGAATCTCTGAGGAAGATAGGCAGAGGGTTTTGGTGTAATTCATCCAGGTCTTGAATAAAGTCAACTCACCCAAAAGGCTTCTTTTGCTCTAACTAACTAACTGGTGGGGTGTTTATGGTTTATATGGTGGAGCTGGAACATTCTGAGATTCCTTGAGGACACACCTGAGCCACTGATTCATCAGCCCATTCTGTGGGTTTACCAGTATGTAGAATCACAAGATTCGAGTGAATTCGCCTCGGGAGGAGAGTCAGGGCTGCATTCAACACAGTTCTACGCACAGTTGAGTGGAGCTTCAGCTGCAGCTTGACTGGGCCATTGGACCACTGAAGAATGCCCAATGTTGCAACACAGAGAACTGTGTGAAAAAGATTTGATTTTTTTTGTTTTTTTCCTTAAACTTTGGAAGAAATTTGCATTATATAAGTGATTCAGGAAATCCAGAGGAATATCAGTGCTTAAGGGAAGTGATCTTCTTTTTCCACTTTTATCTTTTAGCATTTTCCATAGAGTCACATTTTCTCTGATTTGGGGTTGTACTTATACTCAACTTTTTTTCATTCAAGATCATAAAGTAGAGTAGAAAAAGTGCTGCCTACGACACTGTATAGACTAAGAAGTGCTGTACGAGTGTGTGTGAATGGTTGAAAATGTTCTTGGGGGTCAAGGTTCAACAAGACCAGGAAATATAAAACCACAATATAAAATATATAAATATAAGACCACAATATAAAATGCAGCCCATAAAATATTACATATTAAAAAGAAATAAGAAAAAACTAACAAGTGCAAAGCTTAAAACTCCCACACAAGCTTTTCAAAATAATTTAAACAAGAACAAACATTAATTTAACTTGTGAATTGTGTTCACCAACTAATGGATTGTAGTCACCAGTCATTATAAATATTAAAACAATCAACATAATGAAGGGAATAATGAATGGGAGCATGACTCAGCCAGAGGGTGCCAGAGAGCACTAAGACAGCAAGATGTTGTGATGATGATCCTTCCAAGACAGCAGAGAGCAAATCTTCTTTTGAGATATACATCACCCACAATTCCTGTTGCTAATGTAATGCAAAAGCCATGTGTAACATGTTCTTATGCACTGTATCACGCCGTGACGCATGCAATTCAATCGTCTATTACAACCACTTCTGTGACTACTTTGGGATAGAAATACCGAGATACGGATAATTTTCTTTAGTCATCTAAAAAATACATTCAAAAATACATGTGCATTCAGAACTGTGAATCAAGAAAAGCATAATCACTGTTAATTAGAAAAAGCTTGCTGAGAATGGAATGGTAAATTGACTGTACTTGTATGGCACTTTTCTAGGTTCATAAGTGTATCTAGTAACCAGGCCACCTTAGGTCAAAGGTAGATGACCGACTTTGTAGTCGTAACATCAGACCTGCCGCTGTATGTCTTGAATGTCAGGCAAAGAGAGGGGCAGTGCTGTCAACTGATCACCACCTGGTGGTTAGTTGGATCTTGGTGGTTAGTTGGATCTGTTGGTGGGGAAGACTGCTTGACACATCTGGTAACCCAAACAGGTTGTGAGGATGAATTAGAAATGTCTGACAGAGACCCCTGTCCATGAGATATTTAACTCACACCCCCAGCAGAAATGTTCTCATGTACTTGGGGAGGTTAGGGCCATGGAATCTGAATGGACCATGTTCACGACCTCAATTGTAGATGCGTCTTCTAGGTGCTGTGGTCTGAAGGTTGTCGGTTGCTGTCGTGGCAGTAACTGAAGGATCTGCTGGTGTCCACCACAGGGAAGTCCTCAAGGTGAAGGCGGAGGAGTAGTCGGGGAGAGGAGGGCATCTTGTTTTGGACCCTAAGGGTCGCATCTCTGTTTTTTGTGGATGTGATTCTGTTGGCTTCTTCAAGCCATGACTTCCAGCACATACTGAAGAGGTTTGCAGCTGAGTCTGAAGTGGCTGGGATGAAAGTCAGCTCTTTCAAATCTGAGGCTACAGTTCTCAACCAGAAAAAGGTGGAATGTTTCCTCTCGGTCAGGGATGACTTCCTGCCTCAGGAGGAGCTGTTTTAAGTATCTCAGGATCTTGATTACAAGTGCTGGCAAGTTGGAGCGAGAGATGGACGGACAGATTGGGGCTTCGTCAGCAGTAATGAGGATGCTGCTTCGGCCCCTTGTGGTGAAGAGGGAGCTGAGATGGAGGGTGAAGCTTTCCATTTGCTGGTCCATCTTAATTCCAACTCTCACCTATGGTCACAAGATCTGGGTCGTGACTGAAAGAATGAAGTTGTGGATACAAGCGGCTTAAATGTGTGTTCTTTTGGAGAGTGGCTGGGTTCAGCCTTAGAGATAGGGGGAGGAGCTCGACCATCTGGGGGAAGCTTGTGTAGAGCCGCTGCTTTGAAAGGAGTCTGCTGAGGTGGTTCGGGGACCTGGTTAGGATGCCTCCTGGTGCCTTCCTTTGGAGGTTTTTCAGGCACATTCAACTGGATCTTCACATTGTTAGCTATCTAAAACTGTCTCTTGGCCTTACAGAAAGAAAAGCAAGAGCGAGGGTTACAACTAACCATAATTTTATTTTGATAAATCAGGTAATGATTAAATAGTGGCATGACATATAAAAAGTCTAATATTTTTTGATGACATAACAACAGCAAATACGTAAAAAAAAAAGACTCCAACAATGGGATCAAATCAATTAATGTAACTTTAGCTGTCACATGATGACTAAGATAATAAACCAAACTTTTTATTTGGGTCAAATGAATAATTGCTTGTTACCACAAATTAATGTTGTAGACTATGAACAGTGTAGCCTACACTTCTGTGAGGGTGTGTTAAGTAAAAAGTGAAACATTTCTCTTCATTAAAGTACCACTCACTGAAATAAAGTTCATGTTCATTCTAATTTAAGGTTTAATTGCAGCTACCATCTGACACTAGCAGCATAAAAGGTGAGTGCTAAACTCCAGGAATACACAGAAGAGGAAGTTGAACATAGTTAGAGTAAACTGTTGTGCATTTGAAGTTTTAAAATCATAGTAAACCCTCAGTTATCGTCCTATGTTGCATTAACATGATGAAAAAAGAAACGTACTTCCTGGAATTGACTGACGTCACACCGAAGACGGAAGCAGAGTGGAGGGACTCCTCTCGCAGTGTGTGAATACTCTTTGACTCCAGAGCGAACAGCTGTCAGAGGACGACGCAGAGCGTCATGACTGGCTGGAGGCTTTGTGCAAGGAAGGATACCCTGAAAATGCAGCACGGCGGCGATTACTCTAAACAAGTCGGGTGCACGAAACGTGTCAGTAGTCAGAACTTAGAGTCTAGTGTGTAGCCAACAGGCCAACGCATAGCGACTTGCATCGCTTATCGACATTATTTAATCTCCCTTCGCCGGAGGAGTGCTGTCCGCCTGCACTGTCCATGCGACAGAACTAGTCCAGACATGAGTAACGTTAATCTTGTTTTTTGGGACCAGTTGCAGGCTGGCAGCTCCGAAGTGGACTGGTGTGAAGGCAACTACCTTATCTACCCCAGCATCGCTGAATTTTATAATACGGTCGGTGGGAAGTCGCTGACTTGTAGATGTGGATGCCGTCTTTGCATAATGCAGTTTTGTTTACAGCCGCAGCTTCTCTGCCTTTGTTTTGTTTGGTATTGCGCTGCTTTCTGGTAACATGCCATCTTCTCCTCAGGTTAGCCATAGCTAGCTATGACTTACACTGACTTTGAGCTCTTTGGCTGCTTTCCATCAGCATATTTACCGTTAGCACCACTTTAGAAATGTGTTTTCTCCATATTTTCTTTTAGCTGCACCGATGGCCACACAATGATCAACATGTTGTCATGTTTGCTACAGTCGGCTCACGTGTGATGGACCTGTTTACCCTCATAGCTTCCCTTTGTTTCCCCTTTTTTTAATTTCTATATCTTTTTTCATTTCAGATCAGCAACATTTTATTTTTTGTTTTGCCGCCGATATTAATGTGCTTGTTCCGCCAGTATGCAACACATTTCAACAGTGGGATTTACCTCATATGGATTCTACTGGTTGTGGTTGGTAAGTGACCCCTCATCCTCTGTTTTAATGGTGAAAGCATGTAGAGGAAGTCATTAAAAAAAAAATCCTTAAAATTTTTTTTTTTTTAAAATGAAGGACACACTTGTTTAATTTTTGGTTATTTTTTCCTAACCTTTTGACAGTGCCAGCCTGCTGTAAAACTGCACACAGTTTTCCTTTGTACTCGGCTGGCGGGCTGTTTTAAGAGTCTTGGAGACTTGCCACAGATTTCCTGTGAATATAATCTGTCTCAGTGTCCTCTCGGTCTCCATGTAATCCCAGACTGACTCCATAAAGTTAAAATCAGGACTCTGTTTGGGGGTGGGGAGTCCAGACCATCTGGACCATCAACCACAAACCCCCATGTTTGTGGTTGATGGTCCAGTTTATAGTCTACTGTTCTTCGTCACCCGGACTACATACAGTACATGTGCAGCACTTACCATAACGCGCTCTAGCACAACACCGCCACTGATCCACTGCGGCACGACGTGTCACTGGGTTGCAACTGATGAAGGCAGAAACCAAGTTAAGTAGCCGCTGCTTTATAGATTTGTCACCAATATTTCCTACAGCCAACAAACCAATTAGCTGCTCAACACCTAAGTGAACAGAAAACGATTTTGTTCTAAAAGTGAGTTTTGCTGGCTCTCATGTTTGGGTCTTTGTCGGTTTTTGTCATTTTAATTCAGAGAATAAACAGAATTCACGTCACGTGGACTAAACAGTCGACGCGTGTAGCGCTGCCCATCAAAATCAGGAAATTTGAGCAAATTTAACAGTTCAAGTGTCACTTTCTGCCATGATTAATTTGGTATAAGCAGCTAGTTTTTGTCTCTTCCAGTATGTTGGGCTCTTCTCTTTTTCATTTGGCTTTTTGTTTGGCTCAGCAGCCATATTTGCAGATAGATTCTAAGGATAACCCAAAGCCTACATTGTTGTGAACCAGTGATGTTACAGTGATCCCGGCAGGCTCTTGGTTGATGGAGAAAAGTCAAATGAAACACAAGCTCACACTTGTCAAACAGCAGCAGCACTGTGAGGACACAGGGTTAGTCACTTGCGTCCTCTGTCACTGCTTCAGGCTCATGCAGCGCTGTTTGGGTCTGAATCCGCTTGTAGATTTCAGCGGATATCCGCATTATTTTCACTCAGTTTTTGGGTAATAAATGTAAATGGCAGCAGAGTGCCTTGTTGCCTCACTGCTGTTTTGAAACCACTCAGGTTGCACTGTCAGCAAAGATAACCTGTCAGCCCTCCCTCCTCCTTCCTGAGAGGTGACCTCAGTGGGTGTTTGAAGAAAAAAAAAACCACACATATAACTGTTGAACAGGTTCTGTAACAGTCTTGTGTGTATTGGCTCTTTCTCTGTTCAACCGCTGGAGCATATTAATCACCTAATATTTCCCCTTCAGTCTAGTACTTCACACATTTGAATGAATCTCTGACTGCATCCAGTTTTTGGAACCCTTTGGTTCCAGTGGAAAATCAACAGTCAGCTGTTCTTCTCTAGCTCTGTGTGAACTTACAGCTTGCCCTGGCTTGCACTGTCGGCAGATACCAGCGTTTAAAGCAGAGCTATAAGATGTTGATCTCCATGTCAGATGCGGCGTCTTTAACCCACTGCTTGTGCCCACTGGTTCATTTTTAAAATCCCGATTATTTTCATAATTGTTTAATATTCCGATAGTTTTCAAAACAACAGTGACTCATCTAGCATTCAGTATTCCAAAAATAATGCCCCCGCATAACTCTGCAGAGGTGAAGGCCATGTCTTCATGTGACTAACGGCCTCAGCGCGTCCTCTGACGTGAGAAACTTGTTACTGGAACGTTACTTGTTTGCTTTTACCAGCAAAAGGCTGGCAGAGATTTAAGGGATCGTCAGAGTAACTGCAGATGATTTCCTACTTCAAAAGATGGCTCGTAAAAAACCGCTGGTGTTTTAAGTGTGTAAGTCTGAGCCAGCACTGTAAATGATCAGCGTTATTTTCTGCGCGGCTTAAACAATCGATTACTGGAGTTGTCGTCAGAGTGACGGCAGGTCGCGGCCCGTCAGTTCCGACTCAGAGCAGCGGAGGTTTGCGGATAAGGAGTCTGTTGGAGCGCTGGAATCTCCTGCAGCGCCTGTTATGACAACAGATTATGCTGATAATGTAAGGTCTGTTGGGCCGAGATAACAAAGGGGCACTGATAGATCCATCCCTCCGCCGCATTTCTAACCAAGCCCTTCTTTCCAACTTGCTGTTTGTACATAACGGCATCCTGTTGAGTATATTTACATTCTTGTCATCTTAGAATTGGGATGAATGCATTTCCTCTCCCATAAAACACTTAGAAAGCATTCGCATTCGCGTTTAGTAGCTGTTGACTTCACTTGTCTGCCTTTCTTGACGCATTTCTTATGGTTTGTTTGAAGCGTTCTTGTCTAGAGAGGATATTTTAACCTCCTTTCATTTTGTTTTTGCTGAGTACAAAGCCCATCTGTTAATCTAATAAATGACTGAAGAATGTATTCAAAGCGAAAAAGGACATTGTTCATGCAGCCACTGTTGCCATGAAGTCTCCCAGCCCTTGCAGGTTGAAGTTGACACCATGCCTGGTGTTGGCACACGGTTGTGTTTAGGCTGCCATGGAATGTTCCTTTATTGGCATATCAAAATTTGCTTTCCTTTTATACTTTTATGCAACTTCAAAATTGGAAGGCGGCTCGCAGTTTCCTCTTGCTGCTTTGATCTGAACGTTGTGGCCTAAAAAAGTGACGGCTGTGGCCACGATTTCATCTTCTAATTCGAGTATTTGTATTGCTTCGCTGCAACATGGCCGTGAGTTGCTGAACATACAGGCACAGTGCACAAACTTGGTGCCGTTCGATGATATTTTTGCTCCTAGTGTCTGTATGTGATTTTATTTTTACAAATAATTTTTTTAATAAACAGCTTTAATGTTGCCTCCAGTTGCCTCTCACAAACTGTTCAGTCCTAACGGAGCCTTACCTCCATCACTTGTTGACTTTCTTACTAAGGGACATAGTCTCAGCTTTGTGCTTGTGCTCCTCTTTCTTTCTCCCAGGTATTGGATCAACTTATTTTCATGCCACCCTCAGCTTCCTTGGCCAAATGCTGGATGAGTTGGCCATTTTGTGGGTTCTCATGTGTGCCATTGCCATGTGGTTTCCCAAAAGATACCTTCCAAGGATGTTCAGAAGAAATAGGTATGAGGATTTATATGTGTTGTGTGGCCAAATGACCACCTTTTGGAGCTTAAAATGAGTACAGGGGTTCATTATGTTTACAGAAGAAGCTTCTCACAGTTTAAGAGAAGCTAGTCAAACTAACCAGCAAAGTTTCAGTGTATTGCAGGGCACTTGTTTTTACGCACGATATGTCCATTAGTGGGACTTCACAGTCTAATAATAAACTTGTCCAAGATAGCTGACACCATCAAAAGCTGCATCACATGTCTTTACTTCTCTTTCCATTGTCACAGAGCAGTGTGGTGGCTGCGCTGCACCTTCAGGGTGTTCCTCAGTCTTTGCTCATTAGTGTCTAAACTGAGTTCTTCTTAATTTATGATTCTTAATGTGTGTCATCTGGGTGCTTTGTGGGTATACTTGGGATTCACCCAGCTTGGATTCTGTATTTCACAATGTGTTTATAGAAAGACGAAATAGCAACAAAATCTGCTTCTTGTTTTGCTTCTCCATGTAGATCAAGGTTCAAAGTGGTCATTGCCATCTTGTCAGGGATCACCACCGGGCTGGCCTTTGTCAAACCAGTTGTCAACTCGCTGTCCCTCATGACTCTTGGCATCCCTTGCACCGTGCTGCTCATTACTGAGCTTAAAAGGTTAGTGGCGTTTCAAAACAGTAAAGATCAACCTCATCCTGGAGTGTGATACTATCCTGGAACTGATGATGGGCATTTTCTAAAGTCCATCCAAACAGAGTGGAATCAAGGATGGCACAGATTTTTCTCCTCACTTTCTGACTAGGACTTGAGTGAAAAAGCTGCTAAACCAATCAAATGTCGTCATCGTTTGTTTAACTCCAAAATAAAAGCCTCAGTCTGAGTTATTTGTCTTTTCCATCTCTTACATGTTTTGTTTTCGTGGGCTTGTGTTACTTAACACCCACCCTTCTCTTTCTTCTGCTCATGTGAGTCATACAGTGACTGTGCTTGATCAGAGGCTGCAGCTTGTTTGATTGTTGGCTGTTCAGATACAAGCTCTGCTTTTTGAGCTGCTATCACTCAATTTGAGTGGAAGGCCGTTTCTAAGGTCTTTTTATGAAGGCCGTCTGCATCATTAACACGTACTCATAGCTAGTGATGGGGCTAAAAAACTAGTATATTTCTACGTGCTGCAGAGCTCGTTCAGAAAGTGTCTATAAATGTACTCCAGTGACATTCAGAGCTGTCTCGGCATCAGAGTCTTGTACACTTTAAAAGACTGAAGCAATCCTATGGGAATCAGAGGAAGTAGTTGTCCTAACAAGTGAACAAGAAGAAACGACAAATGCAATGGACATCCATAAGAGGAACACGTAAAGAGTATTCAGTTTAATCTCTGGGAATATCTGGGATGTCATATTATATCTGGGAACGCTGGTCCATCATGCAAGTTTACTCTCTACCAGCTCAGACTGGAAACAGCTGGCGAATCGTGTGATTCTAATCTTTCCCAGATGCAATTAATAAAACTGTTTCCATGCTGAATAATGAGCGTCAAGTCCTCTTCATACCAGGCAAAAGCACATCAAGCGACTGTATGAACCTTTTTGTGTCTCAGAGGAAGTTAATTCATCCATTCACCTTTCCCCTTCACGTCTTACTATTCTGAATGCTAATCAATGGAAACGCAGCTGGCAAGAAATCTGGATCCACACAGGTGTTTTGAAGCTGAAGAGATTGAAAATGGCACATGCTTACACACACGACAAACCACAGCCCCCTAATTATGAGCCTGATAAGTGTCGAGAAGACCAGAAAAGGACAAGTCACAGGTGAAGTGTCGCCCGACAAAAATGAATGCGTGGTGTAAGGAGAACCAGTGTGGAACTGATCCGATGTGCTGGTTAGTTAGTGACCTTAGCTAATGATAGTTCAAATTGTTTTCACCGTAGTACAAAGTCTGTAGTTTGCCATCACAAATCAGAATGTAACAAAAACAGAGGGGGTCATTTACTGCTGGAATATTGAACAAAACACAAAACAGAACCTTATGCCCACAGATCAGCTGGCAGGCTGTTAGTCGTGTTACACCATGTTTGACGGACGCAGAGATGTCAGAGTGGGAGAGGAGGAGTTGATCAAAAGAGAAAAGTAGAAAAAAAAAGAAAGACAAACTAATAAATTAGAATTTTTCGAGGGCACATTTTTGTTAAGTTCTGTTCTCTGTCGAGCAGGATCTCTGACCGCTTCCTCGCTGTCACTTTCACTGCCTCGCACATCAGTTTCCGGGCCGATCGCGCTTCATCAAGCTGTGCTTGAAAGGCCTTCTTTTTCTAAAAGTACACAAAAGTACAAATTCAAAAGTACACATTTCCACACAATATTAAGTAAATGCCAACATTTAATTCTTCCTGTGCCTTGCAGCTGTTCATCATTAGGCGAAAGTTAATGATTTGGTATTGTATTTCGTAGATGTTTAGGGTCTTCACAGCTGTTTACCCGCATTCAACCAAAGCCTGCTTTAAAGTGATTGGCCAGTACTTCTCAGACTACAAACGAAAGCCAGAACACTTCCACAGATTCAGCACCTTTAGATGCAGAAATCTGTTTCTGCGCTTAGTTAACGCTCATAATGCAACAATAGAAAGCTTGAAGAGATAGCTGTATCTAATAATGACCGTGTCCTGTTCAGCTGCTGCATCGTTTAGTTTGTAACTGAACAAAAGCCAACAGCGTCCTGATGTGAGTACATTAACATGTGACTTTTAACCTTTTGTACTTTCAGTGTCTGACGACTCTGTCTGCTCCAGCCTAATAATAGCATCCTATGATGTGATGGAATGTTTCTGAAAACACATTTTGTGCTCCTTTTTGTTTGTTTGTGTGTGCGTGTTACTAATGCTTTCCCTCTACTCATTAACACAGATGTGTATTGTGTCGTTTCTGTTTCCCATAACCCTTACTCACGACCGCCGGTCCTGAAACCTGAAGTCCTCTATTGTTCCACATCTGAGTAATTCTTGACATTACTGCTGTGCCAGTCATCCATTGAAGCTGCTTGTTTTTCTGCTGCTAACTCAAACTGAATTCCTGTGGCCCTGACAGATGGACTTCTGCTCCCAGAAAGAACACACTATTTTGTTGTTTTTTGCTACTTTTTTTTTTTTTTACAGTAGGACTGTTGCCCCATATTCAATTAACTTTCATCCAAACACAAACAAGTTCATTGTTTCACATATCCGTCACAGATATTAGATACGGTGGAAATGTTGGAACTAAAACACCACTTATATATTATGCTGTAATATCTGAGTTGAGAGGAAAGTATATAATACTGACGAGATTATGTCTACAGGTGAAAGCAATGTTCATTTCCTCATTTCATCGCAATGTTTATGAACGATTAAGTATTATTTTGTATCGCTGGTTTCTTAGCAGTGTTAAAAAGTGCTTTACAGGAAAGGATACGGTGAGTTAGAGTAGGATGACTGTTCACAAGAACACGATAGTAAAATGCTTGACAAATGCATCAGACATTGCCAAAGGCTTTCTCAATGAGGAAAGACATGAGCACAGATTTAAAGATAGCTGCAGACCTGGTGTGCCTGGCCTCAGCTGCAGATGTGTTGTGAGAGTAATGGACGAAGACACAGCTGCAACTGCTGCTCTTACCCTTATGGCCGCCGGAGAGAACCGCTGGTCAATTTGGTGTCCAGCCAGAAGAGAAGGAGTGCAGATGGACGTTAATTGCGGCAGTAACGTCATTTAGGAGATGTTAGCGAGGGGACTTTGTTTGCGTTGGCTGTCTGCGGCGGAGAGGACCTCTCCAGCACTTCGGTCTGGTAGCAACTAAACTGGAACAACCTGCTGGCGGTGAAATGGAGACGGGTTGCCTCATTCGACAGTCAAACAAGGGCAGAGACCACAGGCACACCAACATTTTAAACTGAGTTGTGCTTTAGCTCATCGGTAGAAAGAAATGACACATGTGAGGACCATACCAGTGGGGAAAAATGTGAAGTTTAGAACCAAGAATTGGTACAGTGGCAACTCTGAAAACCTCCTTTGACTTAGGCCAAAAGCTACCAGGAAAAAGCTGCTGCATGGTATAAAAACATTTACGATCTTTTGCCCCATTGCTCTTTAATCTGTCTCATTAATGAGCACTATATAGCACTTGAAGTATGTCTGAAGGTGTGAAACCTTGTCTCGCTCTCAAGAAGCCCAAAGAGAGGTAGTTCTTCACTAACTCCACCATTAATTTAGATAATTTTGTAAGTTTGTCACTCCTAATTCAGTCTTATTTACCAATGATTCCCAAACTGGACTAGGCCTTAAAAGGACTGGTTGTTACTCAGGATGTTTTGCGCTTTGCATGCACTCTCCAGGAAGACACCGATGTTCACCACAAGTCAGAGGAGGAATAGAATATCCCACTCCCTTCAAATAGAAAAAAATCCCATTGCAACCTTGCTACTCCTTACAAGGCATTTTTTTTCTATTGACCACTAAAATAAGGGACAAAATGTCAAAAGATTTAATATAGAGCAAAGATAATTTTATGTTGCTTCTGTTTATTGCTTCAGCTTTAAGAATAGCAACAATATACTTGCATAAATCATTTGAGTTATAACATGATATAATATATATATATATATATATATATATATATATATAATATAACATATTAGAGCGGTTCGACAGCTGTGAGACTAAGAGTTTGTCAAGAGTTGTGTTAAATAAGGATCAGGCTAATCCTCTGAAGCCACTTCCTTTTTGTGCACTCGAGTAAGCAAAACTTCACAGCAAGACTCCACCCCTGGCAGAGGGAGTGGTCTTTCCTCTTCTTATCTCTGTCTTCTTCACTTAAACTCTCCATCGCATTCACCATCGTCATGCTTCCTATCTCACTTGCTCCTGTAATTAGGGGGCTGTCGGTCACAGGGTTCAAGTTATTTAGTGTTGTGCTTACGGATTTCCTTGTGTCAGTGTATGTTTGGTGGCACGAAGGGATGGTGGCTGACTCAGGACAGTATGTTGTTATGTTACTGAAGCGGCCAAGTAGCTTAGAGCTTGATGCAGAGACAGGATTTTCTCCCATGAGAATGTAAAGTAAAATTCAAGCGGTAAACCTCAGTGTTGACGATTGTTTAATGGCTTATTTCCTTTTATTTTTATGCTTCCTGTTGCTTGTGAGAAGCCATGACCCTTTCCATCTCCCTCTCTGGACCAATTATGTAAGACTGTGACAGTTCAGCTAAGCTTATCAGCTGATTTAGTTCTCTTGAAGTGAAGCTGAAGTCAGTGAACCCAGATGTCACTTTTGAGACATTTAACAGCTGTTTTTTTTTTTTTTTTTTTTTTTGTTCATGAAAGCTGCCCCCAGCTCTCCTGAGCCTTTTAGCATACTTTTATCAGATGTTGAATGTTACTGTTGGTCACGTCTGCCGTATGTGTGCAGCAGTGTGCAAAATGTTCAGCACTTGTTGTCAAGATTTTTGTCACACGGTGAGCCGAACAAGTTGATGATGATCTGATATCTGAAAGGCTTCAATCTAAAGATGACGTATTTCTAACAAAGAAATATAGATACAGTTTTCATGTAAATAATTTTTTAACTCAACAGTCTTTCATTCACAAGAAAACACATTTCCTCTCTCTTTTTGTAGTCCTCATCGGCTTTGATTACATAATTTATTTCAAATGTCAGAGTGCTAGATGGCTAATGAGAAGAGGTTGTGGTTCCTCGTGGCTGTTTTTACGACTCTTACTGGGACTGTAAACAAACCATATATATGAAGAACTAATTGAGGCCTGAGACCTTGATTTAAGTGTTCTGAGAGCTCAAATCATCCAGATTTTCCTTTTTCATAACTCTGAATTTATACAAAACAAACAAAAGGGAAAATTTGATTTGTTCAGAATAATTCGATGCAAGTAAGACGTTATACAGAGGATCATTTCACACTCAAAAGAAAAATAAAATCGCAAGAAACAGACAAAGATGCTGAATAAATGAACTCATCACTTGATTATAAATTCACAATGTTAGGTTAAGTTCTAGTGTATTTTATATCAACATGTGAGCTGTTATCCACTCTGTATGGAACCTGTTTTGTATTCACAGACAGATTCCTGTACAGACCAGATAGAACTATCTAATGTATCTTATCTAACCTGAGGGTCATGAGCATTAACATGTGTAACTCACCCATTTTTCCCATCTGTCTTCAAAAATGCAAATTGGGTCTCTTATTCTGATGGTTATTTTCCCTCTCTCCATATGTTTTACATACAAGATATTTGCATTTTTAGTTCATTTCTATTCTTTGTTCATGTTCTAGATTTGACACCCAAAACGAATGAAAATCTTCATCATTTTTTTGTGCTCCTTTCCCAGTCGATGTTGAGAACTTTTGTTTTTGTTTTTTTTTAACAAAGAAACAATTGGAAATTTTTCAAAGTTATTATATTAATGAGGTAATTTTTAAATGCCCAAAAGATGTGACTGTTGTTTGCCATCTGATCACCGCACATTTAATTTACATTTACTGTGAAACTGAAGTTTCACAAAGTATCTTATGAGAAATTCACTCTGTCGTGTAGTTTGTATCTGCCCAATACCTGAAGCATTTTATAATAGGATTTAAATCCTTAATGGGTATTTTGTTAATAACATTATGAGGGTAACCTCTCTCTTATATAATAATATGATAATAATCATTTAAATTTAGATTTTGACTCCTTTCAAAGCGTGGCAAATACCCATCTACTTTCTAATGTCTTAATACATGAGCAAACCAGTCGATTGATATCTCTCCACTGTCTCATTCCATCTCTCCATTTTTTTATGTGGGCTTTCTGATGTATAAAACTTTCTGTGTTTGGGCTATTTGACAGGCACCTCTCTTTTGACAGTTAAAGTTCTTGCATCTGATTCTTCTGAATACTGTCAGAAATCACAGACCAAACTAGCGACTTCTGCTTTCTGAGTTTGATTAGTTAACTTAATGTTGTTCCACAGAACATTTGGTCTAGATTGGAAAGGTCAGTGAGAAACATTGCGCTCTCAAAGTCAATTTCACAAGGACTTTCTGTCTTCACACAGGCTGCTGTTATCTGTCAGGGTAGGCACAGCTGCCTATTGATTAACCCAGTTATCTGTGTTTGCACCATCAGAGTAAAACCGTGCAGCTTCCACAGTTTAAACTCTCCCCGCGTAGTCTGAGGGATGCTTATATTTTTCTTGGGGCTTATTGTGTTGCAGTGTGATTCCTCTTCAAAATACAGTGGTTACGCCAACACCAGAGGCTCGCTTCATTAAATCTGAATGGAAAGTGACACATACTGTCACAGTTAGCGCACTGCTGTATCACCACTACAGCTTGTCACAGGCAGGCTTTCGTGTTGCTGCCTTTGTTATGACTCTGTTTACCCCGACTGTTATTGGGTTTGTAAGGAGGACGAGACTAAGAATAGCTTATCAGTGGCACTCTGGATTAGCACATCTTTGTAGGTCAGGGTGTGTTTATTTATATAGTGATTCACTCTGCGCATATAGCACTTTTTTCTATCAAGTAGGGCACGGTGCTACATCAGGATAGTTTTTGTATTTGAGTATCTTGCCTAAGGACACTTAAACAGAGATACTGGAGCAGCTGGGGTTTGAACCAGCCACCTTTTGATTAGTAGACGACCAGTACAAGACTTCAAAAGACTTGAACCACCGCTCATTTCTTTATTTATTTAACATAAGTAGAAATACAATATATAAGGAAAAAAACAGGGTTTGTACAATTCTTAGAGCATTAAAATCAGCATTTGGTATGAATACCTTTAATTTTCAACACAGACTGAACCTTCGTAGACAAGTTTTCTTTAGTTTTAGAACTACAGGTTCACCTGATACTGTTAGTGATGCTGCTCATCTGCCGTAGAAAGCCTTTTAGGCCTGCCACCTCTTCTTTTGTCCTCCAGTTTTCTCCAGTTTTTACTGAAGTATGAACAACGTGATAGGGAGTTAAGACCAGCTCCTGTCTGTATGTGTTTTTGTGCGCGTGTCTATGAGTGTGTGTTCTTAAGAGTTGCACCCATTTCTCAGTGCTTTGTCATTGTAGGTGTGAAAACCCACGTGTGTTCAAGCTGGGCCTGATCTCAGGGATCTGGTGGGCGCTGGCTCTTCTCTGCTGGATCAGTGACAGGATCTTCTGCGAAATGTGGTCATCCGTTAACTTCCCCTACCTACACTGTGCTTGGTAAGCTTAAACCCAGCTCGGAGAACTCTGTGCCGCATAGATCACGTGACACTTAAAAGAAAATTGGTTCGATGTTTTAAGAAATCAACACGGGATTGTAAACTATTTAATTGTATATGAAAATAAGTGAAGAAGAAACGCTGTCTTCTCATTTCACAGCCTGTCTGGCTTATTCATACTCTGGGTTCTCTTACAGGCACATCCTCATTTGTCTGGCGTCCTACTTGGGCTGCGTTTGTTTCGCCTACTTTGACGTCGCGACGGAGGCCCCAGAGCGAGGGCCCGTCATCATGTTCTGGCCCAACGAGAAGTGGGCCTTCATCGGTGTGCCATATGTTTCATTTCTCTGCGTCCACAAGAAGTCAACTATCAAGGTCACTTAAAGCGGCCCGAGTCTACTGTTCTGCGGCTTTGCCACCAGCGAGATACAGCGACGCGTCCGTGAGTCGCGTTGCCCTCAAGACGACCTAAATAGCCTTAGGTTTTTTTTTTTTGTTTTTTTTTTAATATGACATGAGCATGAATGTGATTTTTGGCCAAATGCAAGGACTGACCTTTTCCTGACCTGGTTTGGTCTTTGAATCGTGACATAGCAGTATTTTACGAAACTCTTGGGTCACAAATATGACACCAAGTTAATTTGCAAAACAGCATATCAAAGCTAAGAAACCTCTACAGTGTTCCACACGTATGCTCAGGCTTCACATGAGACATCATGTCATCTCTTGAGAGCGAAAGTCTTACACTTTACACAATTGAGACTTCTTCAAAGAGAACATTTTGTACACTTCACGACAGTAGGAAAACCTCCACATTATAAAACATTATGTTGCCTTTTCAACTGTCAAATTTATAACATGTCATAGGTGAAGTCAGGCCTTTTAAAACCATGTTGGGGTACATTAAAGCACTGGATGAATCAAATGTGACTAATGCAAACTGCACAGCTCAGCCAACTGTATAACAGTTACAAGCTGGTTCATAAGATGTTAAGTTCAAGAAGGTAATTCACAAATAGCTTTAGGCTGTTATAACCTGCCCCCAGTGCTGATTTTCTTCTTATCGAAACTGTCAGAAACACAATGGGCTTGACTTCCATTTCAGATATGTTATGTTTTACTTTCAGCATGCTACTGTGATTGTTCGGAATAATGAAAGGAAAACGTGTTAAATCTACTCCTGTGTACATTTGTAAACTAACAAAGCAATGCAGTCATTTTCATACGAAAAGAATGATTTTGATATATTCTTGAATGACTTGGCACGTGGCCACAACCCAGAGTAGTAATTTAGAAACAGAAAAAAGTAATTAAATATATTAGACATGTAGACGTTTAGTTTAAATGTAGCCTGCTATTATTTCTATATTTTAAAGCTCAGCGTTTGTTCGGCTTTTAATCCAGACATCTCAGCTTGTTAATTGCTCTTTAGGGTATGATTAAGTATTTAAAATGGTTAAAAAAAAGCTTCAACCAAACCAGATAATGTATTACAAGTAGGTGGATTTTGCCCATAAGTTTGTGTTATTTTCTTTTGCTTTGCTTTCTCTTTTAAATTGCTCTCAAAGTTGGAGAGCTGATGATAGCAGGTGGGATAGTGATGCAAATGAGGTTCCATTATCTCTGATCTAAAACTAAACCTAACTCAGAGGTGTTTATTGCACAAAACAAACAAACAAAAAAGAGAATAGATAATGTGTATGTATAAAATAAAAGCGATCCAGTCTGGGCGTAGCGTAGAGAGGAGTCTTTTTTACTTTAAACCTATATCGAACGTGTTGTCCTCCCGCAGAGGCTCCAGGAAACTCAAACTGCGAAAATAAGTTGTGCAACTGTGACGGGTCAAATGAAGGATCCCGATTTACAAAGAAAACAACTGTTTTGCAGCTAGACTGAAGCAATATTTTCTCAACATGGAAGTATTTTTGTTACTTACTCGAAAGCCGTTTCTATTTTTTTTTGTTAAGGAGGTGCAGCCAAAAACGAGGGGTGGACGATTCTGATAACAGATCGATGCCACCGTTTGTACTGCCAAACTTTTTTTATATGCACGTTCAGGGGGAACTTTAGGAAGCATCAACAATGTGAAGAAATCCAGAGAAACTTGCAGTTTGCTGCAAGATAGAAATAAACAAATATTGATGGCTTGAGAAGTCAGTCAGTGATTCAAGCATCAGATGATGGATAAAGTGTGAACAGAGCCGCCTGTTAAATGTAATTGTGATGTTAAACCATAGACAAAAGGTATGATTATGAGTCAAGTCTTTTTACTGACTTATATATATATATATATATGTGTGTGTATTTAAATCTAAGAGTTTCTCCACCTGCATTGACAATACGGATAAATTGCACAGAAATATTTATTTTCATAAATTATCCTGTTTTGTTAACAAATATTTGTAATGGATGATAATTTTGGTATTTTATTTTGCATAATAAATAAAGCCAATACTGAACATGACAACTGTGGCTTCAGATGATGTGTCTCTTGCAGTAATTCAGTCCAAAATCTTTTCTTTCTTTTTCTTTTTTTTTTTTTCACCATTGATCGTGTATGGCTCAGAAAGATGCAGGTAGCAGAAGCTGTCACTAGGGGGCGGAGTTATTCCTCATCCAGAAGTGAATAAAGCATCAGTTTTCAGTTCGATGAAGAGAAGTGACAGGTTAGTCATTGAAATCATGTAAAACCACAACTTTCATCCACGGCAGGTTGACTGAGTCTAAGATTCTATTTAGAAAAAAAGCAATCACTTTTTTTATTTTAAAAGTGATTGCATGCCATTTATTTAAACGCATGCATGGTGTCTGTTCGTAGGGAACACACCATCCTCGTATCCACCCTACAAACACACGAATCACACCCACTGCAGTTAGTCATAAAAATTTGAGAGGGCGAAATGTGCGTATTTTTTTATTTATTTATTTTTTTCAGAAAGAGCACCTCGGGGATATATCTCTCTAAAGATGTTTTTCTTTCTCGTTGAGCTGGATTTATGTTGATGAGAAAACAAGAGCTGCACTTTTTGTTGTTACAGCATGACTGTACAGGTAACAATAAACTGCTGGCAACCCTGCTGCCAGTAATTTACTGTAAATTTAGAAGACGGTCTTTTACAGTGTGAAGCTCCCTGTTATTTCTGCATAGAAGGTTTAAGCATCCATTCAAAGGTGAACCATGCAGAAAATGTGAATGGTGGGGAGAATCCTCGAATGAGGACATTTGAAACATGTAATGTGTCAAGCTGTGGTACAGTTCTGGATTAAAAAAACGTCTTTCCAGAAGAATATACTCGCCATTCTTTGAGGATGTGTAATTCAGGAAGAATTAAAGACGACGAAACAAAAACTAGGGAAGAAAACATGTCACAGATATGACACAAAACTATTTCATTTTACAGCTGAACAGCCTTAAATTTGTATGACATTTCTCAAAAGAAAAAAGAAGCTTTTTTTCTCAATTAGATCTGCTACGACAGCAAGGGGAACATATTTGAAATCTAAAACAAACAGCTGTGCAAGTCTAGATATGTGAATGCATGTGCGCTTAAAAGACCATGCTCGCAGACCTTAAAAAGCTGTTACATGTGGCAGATTTGACAGGAAACGTGGGCCCAACAAAACAGCTGCTGTCAGACGTTGCAGTGGAGGCGATTGTGAAACTGTGGCAAAAGGTGATGGTTGTTCCCACTCAACTTTGTTTAAAATTTGGAGCAAGTACAAACAAAGTGGGAGGGTTGTGAAAGGGAAACTTGCCACTTCAGAAGTCTCAGAGTATAAAACCCAAAAATAGAAACTGTACAACAAAACAGATTTTCTTTTAAAAATATGTTATAGGATGATAATAGATGTTGTCACAGAGCAAAGGGAATTAAAGCCCATCTTCGAGGAAAATACATGAAGTCAATAACATGGCCAGGAAACAGTCTGACTTTTAGTTTATGCCAAGGCTCTGTGCTGCAAAACTGATCTGTTTACTGAGAGTTAGAACCCGACTGATAAACAATATCATTTTTCACGTTAAAGCTGCCCTACGGACAGGCAGGGGAGGTTCAAAGAAGTGGAAATTGTGATTTTTGTTTGTTTTGTTCGTGTTTTGTATATTTTTTCCTTTCTTTATCTAAAGAAAAATGCCATTGAATATATATATATATAAAGTATTTGTTGAGAAGTATTTCACAAAGCCAGAATCTCCAGCCGTTATATAAAAACAGTTTAGTGTCAGTTTGTCAGTCCCACAAATTTTTATCATTATGTTTGTAATTGTAATTGTCATGTACAAACTAAAGCTGCCAAAGTTTACATGTCATGCGTCCATATCGTCTGATGTGATATTTAAACAATTAAAGTTAAATTATTCCAATAAATGACGTGGTTATTATTCCAATAAAAGATTAACTAATTAAAACATGGTGAAATTAATGGTTTTGCAGCTCTGCTTATTATCACAACTCATCATCATAAACTGTGATGTTGGGAAGTGAAATAACACTTGTTTTGTACTGTAGAAGTCAGTCAACACTTCCCAACCCTGATGGGTTGTAATGGCTCTAGAAAGAATGAATAGTTTATTGCAGTTTCTTCATTATGTGTGTTGTTCGTATTAATCATCATGTTTTGTGATCTAATGACGTTTGTGAGATCAAATCACTGAAACCAGTACTGGTCTCTGTAATCTCCTGTGTGCAATTAGATTCAATTCAGCTCCACCATCAGTGGTGATGGTTAAATAATACGCCTGTTCTAAGTGATTGAACAGCAATTGTTCAGTCTTATTTCCATTTGGGAGAACGGAGCGGAAGTCCCGCCTTCTCCGATCACCTGGCGCCCCTATTGGCTCCAACAGATGCCGTTCAAGTAACAGCCATGTCCAGGGTTTGGGCTGCGGGTCAGATGGGAAAGCATCGCTTTTTATCTGGTGGCCTCAGAGGATTTATCTCACCGTTACACCTTTGTGGATCCTGAGCGGGTTAAGCTGGTTTGAGCGGACATATTTGACGAACTTATCGCTCCCCCGCGGCTGCATCTGCGCCTTTTGCCAGGATGGTGTTTATTATAGGACGATAGAAAAAAAAAAACAGACGTTCGTCGAGTCATAAAAAAAAAAACAACCCAAAACATTAAAGGGTGTTTCCACCACCAGGCTGGCAAACACAACAGGAACCGGAGGTTAAATGTGATTCTTCCCCGTCGTGCGGACGTCGTTTGAAACAGAATCCATCCAGATGATGTCAGGAAAGCATTTCAAGGCTCACGAAGTGAGCTGCTGCATCAAATATTTCATTTTTGGATTCAACATCATTTTCTGGGTAAGTCCCCTGTTTGCTTTTTGCGACTTCAGGCCCTCGCGCAGCACACTGACATTTAATGGACGTGACACCGTTTGTTTGTGTCGTTTTGTGTTTCAGTCGGTTCTCATCGGACACAAAGGGGGGTGGGGGGGGGGATCTCTGCAGTGTTCTCTCGGTGCACTTGCTCCCTCTGTCACCTATCAGCACGCCTTCCCTTTGTGTTTGTACAGTAGCCTCTTGGTGATGTTTGGGCAGGAAAAGCCGCACTTGGAGCTGTCATCATCTCTGATCACCCAGCGTGAAACCGCGGCGAACGCAAACAAACACCTCCTCCCATGCCCGGGACCCACAGTGACTCTGCGGGCCACCTGGTGGCTTGCTGTTTGGTCACTGGGAAGAAGGAACGGGGTTATTCCCGCTCTATTGGGGCCTCATTGCGCGTAACACGTTTAATTTGACGTTTCAAGGTACTAAAGTACTTACGATCGACAAAAGGAGGTTATAAACCGGACTTGAAATAGGTTGATAGATCATTTGACAGAAAGAAAACTAGTACCGATAACTTATTTGAGCAGACAGTTTGCTCAAGGTTTGAAAATGTGAGTGTTCACTGCTTCTCCAGTGATCATATTAAAGTAAGATTGTTGCATGTCCTGTTGGTGACCTCTGCCCATCTTTACTTCTTTAAGAGACTCTGCCTCTCTTAGGTGCACTTTCTTTATGTACTTAGTTCTAACCCGTTGCCTAATCACCTAACTTGCCCTAACAAGTTTCTCCGGTTTCTTTTTTTTCGTACCATTTACTTTTCCAGGTTGTTGTTGCCCCCGCCCCATTTATTTTCAGCCGAAATTTGTTATAAAATGGTAAAGTGTCTCACTTTTTACGTTTGATATGTTGTCAATGTTCCGTTATGAATGAAAGATTGGTTGGATTAGCAAATGATTCACTTTTATTACAGTGTCACAACTTTTCTATATCTGGGGCTGTACTGTTTTTATATGCTTTAAAGTGGCTTTAGATAGGATAACATGAAAGTACCGTAATGACAGCAGTCACCATATACAGCATTGCCTACAGTGACTTCTTTCCACAACAGACATTTAGTTTTTTTTAGCCGTCAGTGCTGCTAAGATTAATTGTGGCAATAGGAATAATTTGTGTGTCCCAATAAGCCATAACAAAGTCACGGGGATTAGCTTGAATAAAGACTTAAGTTAATTCAGTCATCAGTAGCTTTTAATGATTACATCTTAGACAGTCTTAGACAATGATGTCTTCTACGAAACTGTCCGATTGCCTCACTGTGTAACAAATTCTATGGCTAAGAATATTTAGTTGTCTCAAAGATCAGTCGCTGTAGGTGAGAATGAAGTCATAGGTGGAAGTCTTTTTTGGCTCAGTCTGCCAGTCAGTCAGCGCAGTTACATGCGGGCCATCGGATCGGATTAATGGCTAAATTACAATAAGACTGAGTTATTCAGATCATGTAACGAGCTTAATCCGACAAGAAATCGAATCGGATCAGGTTACTTACTATCGAATTAAGACCCCGAGATAACTCGATCTGATTGCCCACTGAACCTGCCTGCAGACAAAGGTGGATCGGATCGAGCGTTCTGTGCATGCTCGAGAATTTTTCCCGCGATCTTTACCCGGAAGTCGAAGGAGACGATATTACTGTTGTTGTCGCTGCCGTCAGAAAGAAACAAACAATGCGATCGAGAACGCGCCCTTGTGCATCGCATTTGTGACATAACCATGCTCATCACAAATGTAGAGGGACGTAGCTTCATCTTGCTCTTCCTTCGCCATCTTGCTCGAATACCAGAGTTTGTTGTTGTTGGTGGTGAAGAGGCCAACCGGAAGTGACTCTATTAGTGATAGTTGAAATGGGTACAGCGCCACCTATCGTACCGGGGTATGACATACTTTGTGCCAGTGATTCGATTCATTCACCGCCATGTAACAAAGGATAATTACACTTACTCAGATAAGGAGCATAACCCAACTATTGCTATAATAGAGTTAATCTCATCATGTAGACCCACTGAGTGAATTTACTGTATATATCATTAGCAGAAGTTGGCTGCTTTCATATCTGACTTATCTGACTGACATAATGATTTTTCTTTATTATTATTTGCTTTTGTTTGGTACTTATTTGGGTTGTTTAGTTGGGTTTTTTGGTGGATTTCATGTGTCACTTTTATATCCGAGCCCAGGGTTTCACAGAGGGACATGGTAATGACATGATCTGTGTTATTAACTATTAACTGCTAATGGTTTTTCATGTTGTGGCTGACTGGTCTGTTTTTCTTTTGTTTTGTTTTTTAATCACACACACCCCCCACTTTAGTAGAGCCAATTAAGCCAACATGTCTTTGAGGTGTGGGAGAAAACCTCAAGAGAACATGCAAGGCCCACCCTGGGTTTGAACCAGTAACCTTCTTGCTGTGTTGTGATAGAACTAAACATTCCACCGTTGTACAACACTCAGATAATCATTTTGATCAAAATGATGTCTATGCTTGGTAGGAACCAAGCAGTTGGGAGTCATTTTTATTTACACTAAATGGAATAAAAAATGTCCAATGTAAGCATAAAAAGTAATGTCAAACGTCCGCTACAAGTTGTCAAAGCTTAGTGTATAAAAATGAGATAAAAGATGGCATTTTCCTTGTTTCCTAAATTCTATCAAATCTGTCAAAGTGCTACTAGCGAATGAGGGTTTTATCAAAAGAGGTAAATTGAAAACTTACTAGCAATAGACTGTATTTACAAAAGCCTTACAGTAAAGTTAGTTTTTGTGCATTTCAGTTTAAAACTCAAATAACAATTAGTAAATGTATATAACAGTTGTAAGCATGTTACAAAGTGGTTTTTTTACACACACAAATTGCTATACAATGTTAAATTGCAATACTATGATAAAAATGTATGATGCCTGCTTTCGAATCCTGAAATTTCTATGTTGTAGGTGGAAACTCGTACAGTCATTCAGTCATAATGCATTTAGGCTGTTTAAAGATAAAGCCTTTTTAAAGATGCCTTCTAGTCTGGGAGCCTCCTACTGATTCTGCAGAATGAGATGAGAATATTCGGTTATGGACCACGGCCAGGAAAATCTCTCAGTGGTTACCATGTGCTTCTGTGTGATGACCACATGTTGAAGTTACAGCAAAATAACCCAGCTCTCATGTCTCCTGTCTGTCAGTTCCTTGGAGTGGCGTTCCTTGGCATCGGGTTGTGGGCATGGAGTGAAAAGGTAGGTTCTATACAGAATATCAGAGCCATTAGAGGTTTCATTGAATAGTTTCTTCTTTTTTTTTTTCACTCACCGACATCTGCAAATGATCAGCAGATGATCAGCAGATCATGCATTCATTTCTTTCGCCCGTCTGTCTACATGGAATGCCGAAGTGGCTTTACTGAATCAGGAAGGAATGTCGTGTTTTCCTGTGGGACGCCCTTGTGAACAATGGATTCTGAGTACGGTAGATGGGATGAATTTCACAGAATCGCTCATTGTGGTGCTTTCTTTTCGGGGGGGGGGGGGGGGGGGGGGCAGAGACAGAGAGTCTACTCAGAGTGCTGACTTTCACAGAAGAACATTTGTCAGAAGATTCGCTCTTGGTTCTCGCTTCATTCTACGCATTGAATTGACATTGATGATTTTCTTTTTTCTTATGGGTTCATACATTTATTTTCCCAAGGTCATGGCTTCAAATGTCTCCATGAATTAGACCTATTGGCTATGAAGGCAAAGTCTTTTTTTTCCCCTTCTTTAAAGGAAGTACAAATCCTCAGATTTTAGATGCTGGAACCAGAGACTCTAATTTTCCTATCAACAGTTGAAGTCTGATACCACTGTTATATCCTCATTTAACTCTGTTAGTTTTGCAGTCCAGACTGTAGTTGTAGTGGCTTTGTTCTTTAGTAGTGGTCTAGCTTGCCATCGCGTGCAACAAGTGGTGCGCCATCAACAGTTCCAACCCACTCAAAAAGTTATTTTTGGAATAAAAATGTACAGCAGCAGTGGGCTGCCTAAAGACTTTATTAAGAAACATTAGCATAGTAGCTCTGTGAGTTAGCAGTTAACCAAAAAACACACTATGCAGTTAGTTTGAATAAAGAGGGGGAATTTTGAGTAGATTTTTTATCTTTCCTCACTTTGAATGCCATGGCCCCTATAACACCCTGTCCTGAAATCCTTTAATTCTCCAGGGTGTTCTCTCCAACATCTCGTCCATCACTGACCTGGGGGGCTTCGACCCCGTATGGCTCTTCCTGGTGGTGGGAGGTGTAATGTTCATCCTCGGCTTTGCTGGTTGCATTGGGGCGCTGAGAGAAAACTCTTTCCTGCTCAAGTTTGTACGTTACCCAAAGAAATTCTCTGAGATTTTTCTTATCCCTGGTTTCTTAATATTTCTTGTTGAATTAGTAGAATTGTGAGTGTTTTTTTTTTATTCTTTATTTTAGTTCTCCGTGTTTTTGGGTATCATCTTCTTTCTGGAGCTGACTGCGGGAGTCCTGGCCTTTGTCTTTAAAGACTGGATCAAGGATCAGCTCAACTTTTTCATTAACAACAATATCCGTGCCTACAGAGATGACATTGATCTGCAGAACCTGATAGACTTCACTCAGGAATATGTGAGCATGGTGTTTTTTATTGTTTTTTTTGTTTTTTTCTATTCCCTCTGCTGATTTCACGCTAGTTTTGTGTTGCCCTGCTGAATATGGTTTCTTTGTGTTTGTTTAACCTTGCAGTGGGAGTGCTGTGGCGCTTTTGGAGCTGACGACTGGAATTTGAATATCTACTTTAACTGCACTGATTCCAACCCGAGCCGTGAGAAATGCGGAGTGCCGTTTTCCTGCTGCACCAAAGATCCAGCTGTATGTCTTCCTATTTTACAGACAGTTCACTCCTTAATGGTACAGCACAACCAGCCAGTGGGTGTAATTTGCTGTTTTGGTTTGTTTGTGGGTTTTATTTTTTGTTGTTTTTTTTGTTGGTTTAGATTTGGAATTCAAACTGAGTACAGGTTGCTAGTAGTTGCTGGTCATTTTGAAGGTCTCCCGGGTGAAAGATAGCCTTGTTATTTATGTTCTCCAGAATGCTGTCTGAAGATGGCAACTGTCATGGCTGGCTGCCAACAGGACGTTCAGGCCACAGTGTTTAGTCCTCTCAGACTCTGCCAGCAAAGCACAGTCTGAAAACGGATGGGAGGAGACCTTAAGCAGGGCGTTTTTTTTTTTTTTTTGGCAGAAAATTGCTCTTACTGCTGCTCACTCTGCAAATCAGTGACACCACTCTGCTTCATCAAAAAATACTCTTGCTTCACTTCAGTGAAAGCTGACCTCAGCTGACCTGAGGACATGCTATCCAGGGTTATGCTCTGAGAAATGCAAGGATATACAAAGGTTGTTGAATGATACAAGAGCTTTTCAGCGGTATCACTAATGGCTGGATTCCAAAACCAATTTTCAGTCCTGGCCTGAGTCCACGTCATTATATCTTTTGAGGCACATCCGAGTCATATCGTGTCGGTGGTTGTTATTTTGTTAAATCTCACGTCTTCTGCGTCTTTGAATGCGGATTTTTAAAAGGACAAATGATTAAGGAGATGAAGAGGGGAGAGGTTAAGAAGTTTTTCAAATTTAGCAAATACATAGACACATTTCTCCAAAAAAAATGTTTCAGTCCATTACAGCAATTATTTAAACAACAAAATAACCCCCTGAAAATAGGTCTTTTATCCATCCCTATTCAAATTTAAGTGTTGTGATGTTAACAAAAACTAACTGTCCTATCTTCACAGGAGGATGTCATTAACACGCAGTGTGGGTACGACATCCGCGCTAAAACAGTGAGTTACACACATTACATTTCCTACATCAAATGACTTTACTAAACTAAACTCATCATCTGTCAGGTAACAAGGGTTGTAAAAGAGCCCAGAAAGCTGAAACTAGAGATTTTGGTGGCTCTTTTGCTTCAGTTAGGTGTATTCAGCTACATGAGGTCATCAGCTACTCCACCCTGGTCACAATATTCCTCTTTCAGTGTGTTTCTCACCTCCTCTCTCTTCAAAATACAGCAGCTGGCTCTCCATCAATACTTAAGGCGGTGTGGTATTACTCATGCAGCAGCAATGTAATGCGAATTGAGCCCCTCCCCCCACCATTAGCTTTGGCTGTACTCCACGGCAGCATAATGTAAGAAAGAAAAGGCTCTGTTTGTTCTCTTGACTTTACATGTGATCTCCAGCGAAGCAGTTTGCCGAGTTGGATGTGAGCAACTGAATAATCTTTCTGTGTCATTCTGTTGCCAGGGAGAAAACCACAAGATAGAAAGCTCTCATGTGTTCCCATTTAAAATGACTATGTTGCCAAGAATTGCAAAGCAAAAGTCAGTTTCAACACTGTTACACTGTGAAGCAAAAGTCAAAACCTTTCACCTGCATTTGATTGCTGGGCTGTAGCACTGGCCTGACATGCGACTGTTTTGTCAGGACTCGGAGCAGAGGACCTTCATCTACATCAAAGGTTGCGTCCCACAGTTTGAGAAGTGGCTTCAAGACAACCTGACCGTGGTGGCGGGCATCTTTATCGGAATTGCTTTGTTGCAGGTGGGGAAGTGTGAACAGTTTGTCCTTACATCCGATCCCTTTCCACGTTTCATCTACCCTGACGTTGTTGTTTTGTTTCTGGTTTTAGATTTTTGGCATCTGTTTAGCGCAGAATCTCGTGAGCGACATTGAAGCCGTCAGAGAGAGTTGGTAGGTGGCAGTAGTTCATTTATATATACGCTCAAGTTATTTTGGGCCAAATGTAACGGTGAAAAGAAAGAAAAAGGTTGTTTTTTTAAAGTTGTAAGATGTAATTCCTAAAACCTAGTTACAGATTACATCAAACATGACCTTCTTATGTAAGTGGTCATAGAAGGGGGTTTCTCTCGTTAATTTACACTGATATAAGCCAGAGGTTAGTTAGGCCAGTTTTCAAGCAAAACTCCTTCAATTGTGCATCTTACATATTTACTGCAGTTTGTGTGAAATATAGAATAAGTAATGACTAAACCTTTAGGGCTAAAATTAGTATAAATTTAATAGCCCTGTCCTCACCTTGTGTAAATACCATTATGGGAATATTGTCTTATTTAGAATAAGACAATTGCAAATGGAAATTATGCGAGTCCTTACTTCCATCCAGAAGTAAGGTCACACTTCCCACTCAAATGTTCTAATGCCAGGTGTGGGATTTTAACTGAGCTTACCAGTTGGAGAACCTCCAAAGGTGCATGTTATTGACGGGCGTAAACTGGGCCGAGTTTCAAGTGCCAACCTGGTAAAATGTGTGTTGGCTAACTCTGGATGTACAGTAGTGGAATAAGGTGAGCTGAAAGGGGAAGCTGCAGGGAAACTGGGAGCTCGTGAGGTTGGAGTGACAGACGGGAGATGAGTCACGGAAAGAAACCGAGAGAGATCTCTGGTGAAGGGTGTTACTCACGGGAAGATAAACGCAGCTCTGAGCTCCAGGGATTGGTGTGTGACCGAAACTAAGCACACTTGCCTCAGCTCCGTTTCCTGTTTAGTGACAATTAGACGAAGTTATTTAGCTAAACTAAGGTGGTGACTGTAGAAAATGTTGTTTTGTTTATCCTGTTGATTTGGGCATTTTTGCCTGATTTTTCTGTGCCTTGATGGAGAGTTTGGAACAGCTTTAATGTGTGTGTGTTTCAGCTTTATTAGGCCTTACACACCTTGCAGGTAGATGAAGCTGAGCCCAAAAGCTAAGCTCTACTTTGCAGGGCTGCAAGCTGATCTTGTTTTGCTCCTTTTTTTTCATACAGTTTGTTCACCTAAGACCCGCAAGAAAGTTTTCAATTGCAAGAAGGATGTAACTGGTAATCACTGACAGTGACACTTTCATCAGTCATACCTATAAGTTATTGATTCTCTCCTTCCCTGCGTGTGCATTGACATGTTTTATTCATTCTTTTTTTTTTTTCAGGAGTTTGGACGCCAGTAGCAATGGGAAGACTCCCCTTCAAATGTAAATAGTAAATTAAGAATTACTTTCAGAGTTTGTTTTTTCTTTTTATATGAAGCATAACCTTTGAAATGTAGTGTAGCTCTGAGTCAGTCTAACACAATCAAATACAGGTCAAATTCATCACAGTACATGCGACTCTGATGGTAAAAGGCTGTGTGCACGAAAATGAAGGCGGAAACGACTGTTTGCACAACGAAAATGAAAGGAAAGAGTTGAGGTTTTCTCTGAGGTAGTTCTTCAGTTATAAAAGGGGGTCTTAGCTTTCGCAGTTTCACATCAGCAGTTTTTTTTTTTTAGGAGCTGCATGGAAGGATTGTGTACAAAGAAGTGATTCTGGAAGTGCACTGCATGCCCATTGTCTGCTGATGGGACACTGGCTAACCTACATGTATTCAGTATTTTTCAAGGATTTGTTTCACAGTGGCTGGTAAGCACTTTTTTTGAATGTTTATTGGAATCTGCTTAAAGTTAATTATGAGGTGATTACAGTCGCCCGGCAAATGAGTTTTGTGAGACTATAGCAATATGTAGTGTCATGAAGAAATGTGATGGATGTTGTAGACCTTGTGATGTCGCAGCTTGAAAGGGACGGTGACAGCAAATGTCCAATTACACTGATGTGATCAAAATTACCGCCTTAAGCACTTTAATGATCATGAAGGGGAGATGAAGCCTCACTGCAGCTGTTCAGTTTTGCTGATGAAGGATTGATGTTTTAGTTGAGAAGAAACCACATGAAGTGGCACTTTCAATAGAAAAAAAGACAACTTTAACTCTCCACTTTTGTCACATGCTTTGTCCAAAAAGCAGCTTTGCAGAAAATGTCTTTCATCACATATGAACAGCGGTGCTATTTCTTGTAAATGATGTTCACAAGTGTTTCGGTATTTTCGCTTGATTTTGAATCGTGGCAATGTTGTTCCAGTGTTGAAAGCTGCCAGTGAAGGTAACCGTTTGTTAATTTTCCATTTGATTTTCACTGGAAAATGGGGACACGAGGGATTTTTCAAGGGTTAACGCCAAACGCCATACTGCTTCCTCTTAGTGGCACTTAACAGGGTGTGCGAGTGACGCACAGCCTACTTACATGCAGTACTTGAAAGCAGAGCGCAGCACCAGCAGTTTTTGTTGAAGTAGAATATTGATACGACACATCACCACGATGCATTTTCTTTTCTGTTCACCTTTTAATGGAGTACAAGCTGCCATCTTATGCAGACGCAGGACGAAATCACAGCCCGATTCCACAGAACTTTTCCTTTGCAGCCAAATCTTCTCATGTGAACTGAACATCCTTTACTTCCGAGTCTTCTTCCGTTGTTTTCTGAATCTCACAGAGTAAGCTTTATAAAGCGAACATGGTGTCAGATATAATTTTCCTCTAAGAGCTTCTTATGATTGTTGTTGTTCATGGATCGCTTTCTCACCACCTAGTGCCATATTTGTGATTTCTACATACTGCTAATTATGATTATGCCTCTTTTTTTCCCCCCACCTGTGCTTCTTATTCTTGTAAATAAATGGATCATGATGAGATGTAAATGTACAGTATCGCTGAATAAATGTGGTTCTTTTTATATTTTTGTCTGAGTTCACTTTGATTTTTGAGGGGATGTTTTGCTGTTCTTGACCACCTGTTTCACAACAATGCATTCAGTTGAATGCAGCTTCCGCTCTGGAGTAGTTGTGATTTGCTGCTGTCAAACTCGCTGCTTTCCTGGGAAATGTATAAAAATCAAAAAGGAAAAAAAACAAGAAAACAGTTCCAACTGCACATCAACATTTCACTGTTAACGGTGAGAACTACCTTTTTGCTTATTGAATAAATATGTTTATTGATGCTGTCATTGAAAAACTCAAGTTCAACTTAGTGAAAAAAAGTGAAAAATAATGTACTCCCTCCATCTAGTGTTTGAAATAAATATTACTGTCATTCTCCGTGTTCCCTGCAGTTCTAATCAAACAACAGATTGGTCTGTCTTTGCTGATGAATGAGGGCCTTCACTTTACCTCACTACAGCAGTTACAAATCAACAAAAAACTCATCTGTGCTCCTAAAAGGTGCTCTTTTGAAAGGTTTTCTCGTGAAGAAAACCTCTTATAGCATTAAAATGGCTTGGATGGGACTACACCCTGAGCTCATTCAGCAAATTGGGATCTATGAATATATTGGTTTGGTCCTGCCTCCATCTCCACTCGCTAGAAGAAGTTCTACTGACAAGCCCCTGCTAACTTGTCAAAGCTTGGCTAGCTTCTCATTTATTCAGTTCCTCACAGCACATTTGAATTAGCTGTAAAGCCTCACCCAGCAAGTAGCCACATTTGGTTCTTGCAGTGTCATGGCAGAACATAGGAGGAACCAGTATTGTGCAATTTAATGTTCACGACAAGCAGGCTGTCTAACCTCGCCTTTCCAGGACTGAATTTGCACACAATTTGTCTCGTTTCAAGTTAACTTTAGATGAGTGGAACTTTAAAAGCAATTACATTCTGTCTTCAAACAAAAAGAGTGCATAAATGGAGACAAAAAAAGAAGAGTTCAACATTTTTGGATGTTTTTTTTGTAAAACATGGGTGAAAGATAGAGCGGGGGTTCATCTCTCTGCTGTCTGTAAGAATGATCTCACTGTGATGACCTTTGGTTGTCGTTTGGAGGTCAGAGGAAGTGTAGTCGTAGGTCGGTCAAAGAGGAACAGCCGTGAATGTTTTTCTTTTGATATGGATCTGTTTTACAGAAGAGCGAACAACAGAGATTAGTTGTTTACGCACACACGTATGCATTCTTACGTTCTTACTAACGCAGATAATTTGCATTGAGATACCCGCTGCTGATAAGTGTATCAGTTTGTTGTGTTATCAGGGAATGATTTCGAACGTCCTGACCTTTGGCCAGATGCCTCAGTGTTATTTCTTCTTCTTTTAGAGCTTCTAAAGCAGACTGATGTGATTATCTTCCCTTTCTGTGACAATTCAGTCGCTCTCCAGTAATAATTCACAATCCTCCACACTTGACCTTTTTTCATAAAGCTCACTGAATCGGTCTCACTCTTTCCCTCAGGCTTCATTAGGCTTTTATTGTGTAGATTAGTTCTGTTTGAGCCACTTTCTGCTCACACACAATTACTGATGTAATGATGATCTTTATTGATTTGTTTTACTCTGTGAGACAGACCACAAACAGCCTGTTGACCCATTCATTCTTGTTTGTAACCTGAGGCTGCACTCAAATTAAAGGTTGTGACAAACACTTACTGTGCCCTTATTGAGCGTATCGTTTCCTTACATGTCTTACTTGAACATTACTTGTATTTTTAAACCATTTTATTGGGTTATCTATGAAAAGTACTTTGTCCATTGAAGAAGCAACGGCGGGATCTTCTGACCTCTGGCATAACTTCAACTTTGACCCAGTGACATGCAAAAGCTTCTGCACCCTGGGTCAAAACCCCTGTGTTAATGAATGGAGTGAAAGATTACCCGATTTCCATTAATGATATTTTCTTATTATATTTTAAGGAAGAGTGCTGCGTTATCTTTTAATTTTAATGTGATCAAACTTTTTAAAAAGTGGTTAGTGTCAGCACAAAAAAAAAAAAAGTATCACAGCTTCCAAACATCTTCTGTAGGGACGGACACAAGTGTGTTCTTGTTTGGGGGATTTTGGTTTTTCCTTATTGCAAAAAGGCCTCTAATTCTGTGAGATTCTTGGATTGTCTTGCCAGCTCTGCTCTTTTGAAGTCTACTCACTCGACTTTTTTCTGACAGCGCACAAGCCCAAAGCATGATCACTCCACCTCCGTGCTTAACGGTTGGAGACGTGTTCTTTTCATGGAATTTGCAAACCTCACATGATGCATTTTGTGGTTAAGATGCTGAAAAAGCTTTTCATATTAGAGCTGGTTTTGCTGCGCAACAGAAAAGTACACCACCCCTCCAGACTGTGATACACCATACTGAGGGTCTTTGATTGGATTTTCTTGCAATCCTGAAAACAATTCTCTCTGAAATTTTCTTGATCCTTCCACCATTCCTGGTAACCGCTATTTGTAATGACATCACAAACTGAGAACGGCTACTTGTAAACGCTTTACCATCTTCTGATGACCTTCTCCCGTTTAATGAGCATTAATGACTTACATTTTCAGTGTGGCGGGCAGCAATTTAAAGAGGTCCCTGGTTGCTGATTGATCAAAGTCAAGGTTTGAGGAGTCAGAGTATTAAAAAGTGTTGAAATGTGCACCACTGCCTTTCCTAATGATGATTCCTATGCTCTTACAATCTAACTAAGGTCTGTGGTAAAACTGATTAAATTCATTTGAGTTGTTGGATACCCCAAACTTTTCTAATGTGCTCTTTCCCCTTTTCCGCTCTACAATAATGATAAAAAGAAATCCACTGACCAGAGTTGTAGCCTCAGAGTTGTAGTGACAGAATCGTCAGATAAGGAGGTTGCTGAGATGACTTTGAGTTTGTTTGCAGCACATGTCTGATTTAGATTAATCTGCAGAGGCAGCAACTGAGAATCTTGTAAGAAGAATAAAACAGTCTTCACCAACAGACAAACACTGACACCCACTGGCTGTTCAGCAAAAAAAAGCTTTTTCTTTTTCTTTTTTGAAGTTGCTCTTCTGTTTTAGTCATTTACTGATTAAACATTATAATCAATGAATCAAAATAGCTTCATGCTATCGGCTTACACGTTGATGCATGACCAATAATTTGAATTATTGAACAATGACAGTGTTTTAGGCCATTGATGATATTTTTTTTCTCTTTGCTATATCACAAGGTTTTCTCTGATGTGGGGAAACTGCTTTTTAATAATGAGCAAATACACACTAAGAAGTTTTGAATAAAATAAATGATGTGTTATGGATCTCAAGATAAAAAGAAAAAGAGGCATCTCGTTCACATCCACCTCACGCACACTTAGATCCAGTAATCAGAACTTGTTGTCTGTCCCACGCATCCGCCTGAAAAGCTGTGGTTACAGTCAGAGCCTTTGCCTCCGACTCTGGAAAGCTCTCCCTTCCAACATTAGATCTGCCGACAGTGTTACTGCTTCAAGTCTCGGCTCAAGACGCATTTGTTTAAAACTGCTTATGGTTAAGCCAGCAAATCTGATGTTATCCTTTTATATATATATATCCTGTGTTTTTATGGGGTTGTTTTATCTGTTATTGTATAGCACTTTGTGATTTTATCTGTGAAAAGTGCTATATTAAATGATTAAATATAAGACAAATAAATAAATAGACTGATGTCTTCCACCTCAGTGTGCAGACTATTCCTGGGGAGCTCGACAACTAATATGTCGTGAAAATATCCCATAGATATTTTTATTTATTAAAAATAAAAATCCCACAGGCTGACCTAGTCAAATGTTTTGGGAGTTGTAATTTGAGCTGTAGGGCTGGTTTTTCTTACAAGACTGCCCATTTCCTCCAACAAGGACACAACTCCAAAGTGCCGACTGTTCATCGGGGGAAGAAATTAGGTGAAAGGTGTCCGTCATGAAGACGTCTCTCTACCAGTTTATGGTAAATCCAACATTTTTACTTTGATTTCTTTGGACTGATTGTTTCATTCTTAAGTGTCCAACTGTCGTTGTTCGCTGAGTTGCATGTCCTGTATTTGAGAGGTGGAAATTCAGACAGCGAGTCTCACTCATTGGGAATTAAATCAATCAGATGTAGTGCCACTGCGTTGATTAATCAATCACACGCCCCGCGTGCCGACTCAAACACCACCCTGCTGCATTAAAAGGAGAAACCTAACCTCATCGATCAATACCTGCAGTTCCTGTCAAATCTGTGCTGCTGAGGTTAATGATTTGCGGGTTATCTCGTACTTAGTACTTGAGCGTGGAGTTTGGAGTCTGCCCTCCCCTCAGATAAAACAGATCAGGAGAAGTTTGGACTTGCTTTGCCTTTCTCTTTGGCCTCGTTGGTGCCACTTCAGCCGCTGACTCTCGTGTGTCGCTTTGAATCATCTGGCTGCACACAATGTTGGCTCTTGTTCTGCTCTTGCTTTGTGCTGCCTCCTCTGTCCCAACATCTGCCAAAGGTGAGTTGATCGCTTGTTGTGATCTCTTTTTTTTGGTGTTGGGGGGGCAAAAGGAGCTTAAAGATGTTTATATGAAAGCTGAGTGAGTTTATTCAGGACGGTAGGACAGCTGCTTCATGCACAATCAGTGTAAGTGAGTCATCAAAAAGTTTTAAGCTCTGCATGTGACTTTTTCACAGAGGAGAAGCAGGATGATTATCGATGGTCTTTCTGAGTGTTTGTTTGTTTGAAAGGTTCCGGCTTAATTTGTGTGGCTTTTTGAGACTTTTAGATCTCTGAATGAATGAATCATGACTGGAAACGACCCCCTCATGGTTAGTGGAGTATCTTCACTGAGTGCAGTTTGATGACATCACTGATTGATAAGGGCTGGAAGAACACAAGCAAGGACACATTTATGATAAAGCAAAAGAAAAATTGTGTATTCCCTCTGTTATTCACTTCTTGTCCCTGAAATGTATCACCAAATGTTGCAACAGACTAACTCGCCCTGTAGTTTCACTTGATGGAATGATGTCCACGCTACACGGGTGACTGATGATGAAATCAAAAACTGACACGTCAGTCTGTCTTCCCTGCTGGCTAAAAGTCACATACCAGCTTGTCATTAGTTGAGCAGTGGAGAGATATTTTTCTTTTATCTCCTCTCAACTGGAACACACCCAGTTCAACAGTAGGCGAATAAATCCCCTCAGCTCCTCGTCAAATGTCCACTTCTGTGATCCAAAAGGAAAGGGACTGTTTGCCCGATTCTTTCATTGGAAGGTCAAGAACAAACTGGAGAGATCTTGAATCAAACAAAGTATTTATTATTTGTCACAGGTAAAGTATGGCAGCGATGGACTCGAGTGACAGAGGTCTCGTAGGAAATCTGTCCGCACGAGCCCCGATATTTGGAAATATTTCATATTTATCATCTTCACATTTATCTCACAGAGGTTGTACTTACACACGACCAATCATAATTGGCCAGTTTTTAGTGACATAAGCAGGCCAGCCACCGTCCACGTCATATTCTTTGGATGTGATAAACAACGTGAGTGTTGTTTCAGACGTGTATCTAATGTAAAAGACCTATCTGACAAGATAAAGAAGCTTCATCTGGCCCAGTTATTTAGTCCAGTTATGCTTAAAGTCTTGGGCCACTCAAGGACATGCATTGTGTAGTATGAGCAGAGTGGACAAGTACAAAACAGGAACATAGATTGTTTAGTTAAATACAGAATAAGAGTACATAATGTGGGGGGGGGGGGGGGGGGGGGGGAACAAAGCCAATAACAGGACACTGGGGAAAAACAAGTGTATTTGGTGGGAAGTCATTTTTAAAAGTCACTCATATCAGTGTGTGAAACTTGTTTAGGAAGCCACAGAAGTGGCAGGGTGCACAGCAAAGGTTGTATCACACTGAGTTGGGTACAGAGAAGGACTTTACACTTGGACTATACCTGTCAACTTATAAGAACACAACTGTTTGGTTTTTATTTTTTTATATCACAAATTTGTGTAACTAATGGCCAACTGTCTTGTCTCATGGGAACTGATTGCAACAGTATATCAAACAGTCACAATTTTAGTCACAATTTCGTGGTAAGAATGATTGGAAATGATAGACTGTAAGATCTGCTGGTTTCAGTTCATCAATCGCAACACTGGGTCATCTTCTAAAAGTTATGACAATCATGAGTCATGCCATGCAGGATTTGCTTTGGAAAGGGTTTCATAGAACAACCAAATATTAGCTCTGACATCTGAGAAGAATCAGGTTGGTGCTTCTGAAACAGCGGAAGCTGCTTTAACCAACAGCTTCTGCCTATCAACAGCAAACTCATAATTTAAGTACTTTAAATACTTAATTTAAGAGACTCCTTCTATTCTTTTGAAGTTAAATTGAAATGTACTGTGATTTTTGACCAATGTGCATTGTCTAAATGCTTCCCCTAAGCTGACAGTTGGATCATAAACTGCATGTTTGTTTACCAGCGGTGTGTTCTGTGTTTCTTCAGGTGTTGCTGCGGGACCCCAGCTGAACAACAACCAGCTGTACAAATTCAGCTACACCACTGAGGTCCTGCTAGACAGAGCCAGAGGGTCAAAAGAGGGCGATGCAGGCTTCAGAATCTCAAGCGACGTGAACGTTAACCTGGTTTGGAGAGATCCGAGCAGCAAGGATGACCAGCTGATTCAACTGGCGGTTCGTGGTTCCAGTTATAGAATAATTTGCATAATATTTCTGACAACAAATACAATTGTGGTAAAATGGGTTACCGAGCCTGCATGCTTCTTTTTTTGTGGTCACTGTGCATACACTGTGGGATTACAGGCTTTTGTTGGAACAACTGATTCCCTCTTCAACAGATCTCAAACGTGAGGGTTGAGCCTGTGTCTCAGAGATCGGAGAAGAAGAACGTCCTCCATGGATCCACAACTGAGAGCGTTTTGGGGAAAATCAACATGGCAGCTCTGACAAAACCTTTCCTGTTGCATCTGAAAAATGGAAAGGTGAGGATATTAACTCTGACACTGCAAAATAAATCTTTTTTTTTTTCCACCGTTACTGCATTAAACCAGACATGGCACACCTTTTACCAAAGCCTGTGAGTAAACATTGGAGTAGTTAGTAGCAATCTACATGCTGGCACAAGTTATGAAATGGTGAAAAGTCAGTGTTGTACTTTCATTTCTCCCAGCAATGTCATTGTCTCCAGAGACTTAATTAGCTTAATTGCACTGTGCTACAGTGGTGATGCTGGAAGGGAAATACCAGAGAGATCTGTGTGAATGTGTGTGCAAAGGTCAGCAGGTGCAGAGGGTCACTGAATGAGCTGGAGTAAAAGAATGATTGGAGGTTGATGGAGGAGGATAACGTTGAGGTAAACTACTAGGATGAGTGTTATCAGAGTTGATGATTACATGTTGAGTCCAAATTCACTCTAAAGATTTTCTCAAAAATGCGCATCTCAGATAGGGTTTATAAGTTGTCAATAATAACTTTATTGATAGCATATTAAATATTTGATAATGTTCTATTTTGCATAGCCATGACTTGAAAAACCTAATGGGTTGCCAGGTTGATTTATTTAATTTTTTTTTTTTCAAATAGATAAAATAAAAAAACAACTCAAATTGGGCTCTGTGACCATTTGGTCTATTGATTAATGACTGCCATCTATTAACAATAATTTATATAATTAATGAACTGCAACATTTCTAATCATATTTATTACATGTTGAAATCCAAACAGATTTAATGTTCATCAGTTGACTTGGCAACTGAAAACATGTTCTTTTTAATCTTTTTAATAGCTTCGTAGCAGATCTTTAAAGCATTTATGAATATTCTGTTAACACTGAACAAGCATGATTTCCACGACACCACTGTTATACACAAGCAAAAAAGAAAATCTAAAAGCCATTCGGTAAAGCTTCAGACTTTTTATCTAAAATTGCAACTTGTGTAAGTTCAGTGTGGACTGACATGTTGAGTCCTGTGTGTCTGTGAAACAAGATCGAAGAGGTGTTGTAGGATTATTTATACCAGTGGAAGAAAAAACACACAGTAGCTGTGGACAGTCTATTTATGGTGGTCCTATTTGATATTGTAGTTGGCGCCGCAAATAAATTTCATACTGTAGAGGAGACACTGTAAGATGAAGTAATGTGTGGCTGACATTCATGACAGTCCATCACTGAGCCAAAATGAAACTTCACTACCGACGTTTGCGTTGCAACACCATCTTTTTGGAGTTTGCATTTGAACTATTTGATATGACATTTAAGCAAACATAAGTATCAGTCAGTGATACTTTCTGTAAGTCATTCTTCGTACATTGATGCATCCATGAAGTCACAAGATGTAGAAAAGAGCCTAAACAACAGTCCTAATGTTCCGAAAGGGGTTCCTTGTGTACTTAACATGTTACATGTCACAATGTGCAACAACTTGTTAATGCTAGCCACCAAGCTAATGTGTGCTGTAACCTTACAATAATGTCCAATGTGTGCACAAACCACAATTCAGTTATTGTTTACCGAATTAGTTGTATTTGTGTGCGTGTAGTCTGCTCAGCTAATGGTAAGTTAGCATTTAGGTTATGTAAGCTAAAGTGACTTACAGAAATGACCTCATAACACAAAAGAACAGGCTCTTTTAATATCATGTGAGTGCTAATACCACAGTAGTCTGGGCTCGTTTTTGATCTGCTCTTCAAAGAATAACGTACAATTCCTCATTGAATAGATTCTGATGTCATAACTACGCACACATATTTCTGTACACAAGTGTAAAGGAAAACTGACACCTTGAAGGCTTTTGTGAGCTGCAGAACTGAAGGCTGTTTCGTCAAAGCAAATTACTATACTTTGTGAAAAGCAGGATTTTCTGTCATAACATGTTGCTTTCTTTTTGCCCATCTGCTGTAGACAAAAGCATTTTATTCCTACCGGGCAGAACCTGTGACCATCAAGAATCTGAAAAGAGGTGTGGCCAGTTTATTGCAATGTCAGCTCCATGGTGGGAAGGTTGTTGAGGTAAATAGCACGACAATTCCCCTTTTGCACTGAATAACATGAAATCTCATTGCATCAGACTCATGTAACCCGTATTTTTAAACAGAATGACGTGTCCGGGAGATGCACAGTTCAGTATCAGGCAGCAAAAGGTCAAGTAACAAGAACCAAACTCCTGGACACGTGTAAAACCTCAGAGACCGGATTTACCACACATAGTAAGGTTAGTCCGCTTCAGGAACAACTCGTCATGCGAACAGAAGAACCCTTGTGTTTATGATTGCTCATTTAATGGGAATTCTCCTTCACCCTCATTCAGGTCTTGGGTGTGAGCAGGAAGTCCAGCTCTGTTACAGTGTTCACACTCGAAGACGGTTTCATCCGCTCAGCCGTGGCTGAAGAAATGCACTCGCTGGCCGTTAATGCACAGAGATCTGTGGCAGCTAAAGTTTTGTCCAGGTAAAGCTTTAAAAATCCACGGTGTAATATTTCAGGTGACGTGTTGGCAGAAATGCAATATGATATCATAACTATGTTTTAATGACTTTATAGTTGTCACTTTGGGGGAGGTTGGGGTGTACAGTTGTTTCAGTTTGCAGTCTCTACTTCTTGACATCAATACATCCTGCACACTGTTCGACATAAATCAGTGGTGCTCTCTCTCATGGCTGCACATTTTAAATGTGTGTTTTCCTCTTTAATAGGCAAACCCTCATGTTGGTAGGTACGGAGGCTGGACCGCTGGAGGCTGCTGGGAAAGATGTTGCTGGGGTTGTCAAGTCAATTGATGGCAAACTGGCAGCTGTTGGCATTGTGGCAGAGAGGGTCAAATCTAAGTGCAAAGGCTGTCCATCAGTGAGTTCCTCTTCATTTTCGCACAATAAATCTTCACATTTGTGCTCATACGCAAACACGGTTTTGAGTTTATTGCATTGGGGCAGTTTGCACAAGTAGCTGTGCATAACAAGCAGACCCCAAAAGGGGCTACAAATAGAAGCCAGAGCAGGAGTGCCTCAAGCAGTCCCTCGAATCACAATTTGAGGCTTAATCCAAAAGCAAGTCAGTCTTAATAGAACCACATATTAAAATGACCTCCTCTACAGCAGATATAAACATGTTTACAGCAGGTTTCATGTGATGAAGTTTAATTGTTTAAACTGTGTCATCCTTGAAGTTGTGGAGTTTCAACACTGGATGCCTTGTGTGACAAGTGAGTGCTGTGGCCTCTACCAGTGGACAAACATCAGTTATCCATCCTTTGGATGTCACTTCCAGCTCCAAAAACGCTACAAGTCATTATTTCAAATGACTCTTAATAGCAATGTATCAGTAACCAGATAGTATGTATTTTTGTACTTTAATTACTGACTGAAGACGATCTGTCTACCAATCCCCTTCTCCCTTGTGCTTTCCCTCTTAGCTTTTTGAACATTGGCAGGCTGAACAGACGCAGCTGGAGCCAGGAAGCCTGTCCAAATCCACGGCTCCTCGCAGCTTCCTGGCCCTCATCCAGAGCATTAGGAAGGCATCCAAGGGCGAGATCCTCAAAGTGCTGAAGAGTGCCAGCAAGACCTCTCTGTAAACCAGCTCCTTCTACCTTTCTATATCATGCTTATAAGCTACTGACACCCTGCTGTCTTACTGAAGTTATTTAGGGATGTAGGTGTGTGAATGCAATTATCTTTACCAAATGCTTGCAGACCTCAGGTGGTGGACGCTGTGACTTCTTCCCAAACCTCTGCATCTCTGGATGCCATGCTTGAGTTTCTTAACTTCACCGACGCCAAGGGTTTGGTTCTGCAGGAGCGCTTCCTCTACGCCTGTGGCTTTGCCTCTCATCCTGACGAGAGAATGCTCAAGGCTCTGTTGGTAAGTGCCTTGTTCAAGCAAAGTGTCAAAGCTTTTCGTCACAAAAGGGCAGAGTCTACCTGCAGGGGATTTAAGATGGTGTTAAAGGTGTTTTTTTTATTTCCCCAGAATTAAGGTAAGGGCAGCTCTCTTGAGATTAAAAGAAGTTTTCACCATATTGTTGAATTTTATTTTCAAATAATGGATTATTCAATCACAGAAACTTACCAAAAAAGTTTTTTTATTTCTTTTATTTTTTATTGCTGGAACGCCCCTTATTTCTGAATTTATTTACGGGAAACGACAAACCAAATATATGTACTAAAAATTCAGGTGTGTGCAAAATGAATGGGCTTGAATAATGTGCAAGCAGTCAGTGTTTGCATTAAACTATAATAAAAAAAAAAAACCCTTTTTCAGGACATTTCTAAAGGAAAGATTGGCAGCACAGACATCAAAGAGTCTGTGGTGATCATTATGGGGGCCCTGGTCCACAAGCTTTGTCTGAAAGGAAACTGCAATTTACCGGTAAGCTTTCAAGAAGATGCCATGAATACCCAATTTACAGCTAACGGATATTCATGTGTTATTATAAAACTCTTGTAAAGAAAGTCTACATTTCCTCTGACAAATACTAGGGAAAAGCAACCAAACTTAAATGAATAACAGGAGGCAAATGATCTGCTTTTGTATGTTTACATCATAGACAGTGGTGCAGGTGAAGAAGATGATTCTAGAAGGTCCTGAGAGTACACAGGCTGAGAATGAGGTCCAGATGTACCTTCTGGCCCTGAAGAACTCTCTGCTACCTGAGGCCATTCCCATCCTTACCAAATATGCAGAGTCGGAGGTGGGATCCTACAGCACCATTGCTCTTACTGCCCTGCAGAGATACAATGTCGATCTCATAACCAGCGAGGTAAGCCAAGGCGCATGTCACAGTTTATTTGATTGATTTTAAATCCTCTTTGGAAGTGGTCAGATGGATGTCGAACTCTTTTTTTCAGGTTAAAAAGACAGTGAACAGGGTTTACCACCAGAATCGACGAATCTATGAGAAAAATGTGAGGGCGGCAGCTGCCGACGTCATCCTCAGCAGCAACCCCTCATACATGGAGGTCAAAAACATGCTTCTGTCAATTGGAAACCTGCCCCATGAAATGAACAAGTACATGCTGTCAAAGATCCGGGACATTGTTCGCTTTCAGCTGCCTGCCAGGTGGGTCATAAAGTAAAAGATCAGAGTGACAAAAGTGACAAATTGCTGTTTGTTTAATTTTAATTTTTTTTTCTGGCAACAGAGCATTAAAAAAAAAAAAGATGCATGGTTATGCAGATGGTGTGATCACATTTTGTAATGTGACATGATTTTCTGCTTTTCTTTCAGTAAGGTTATAGGGCAGGCTATGAAGGACATGATTTCCCATAACTACGACCGCTTTGCTAAGGTTGGGTCGTCATCTGCATACTCAGGATTCATGGCACGTAAGTGAAATGAAAATTGACCGCAACACTATTTTTGTGTCAAGGGTTTTTCTTTCTTTGCCTGCATGTTATTTCCCAGGGCCAACTGAGTCATAGCAGCCGGGGGGGCTACTGCAAGATAGCCTTCTGGAGGAAAAAATGTTGTCTTTATCATTAAATCATTGAGTACTATGTAAAGACATAAACAAATGAATCAACTGAATAATTTTCTTAAAAGCATTATATGGCTTTTAGTGTTTTGTGAGCACAGCTGGATTGATAACAAAAAAATGCACGCTCCCTACAGAATCTGCTGATGTGACCTCCACATACAGTTTGGACATCCTGTATTCAGGCTCTGGGATCCTGAGAAGGAGCAACATGAATATTTATGGTGCGAGTAAAGGAGCAATGCTACATGGACTGCAGGTACCACACAAATCAGGAACGCCTTTTCATGTTGATACATTGAACAGCAGATGTGTATTACATATCTGTACTGACATTCTTTTTGTCTTCTAGGTGGCGATCGAAGCCCAGGGTCTTGAGTCTCTAATTGCTGCAACACCTGACGAGGGGGAGGAAAACCTGGAGTCATTCTCTGGGATGTCAGCTCTGCTGTTTGATGTCCAGCTGCGACCAGTCACGTTCTTTAAGGGCTACAGTGACCTCATGTCCAAAATATTCTCCATGACCGGAGAACCCATGAATGTAGTGAAGGGACTCATCCTGCTGAGTGATCACTCTGAGGTAAGTAGCCATACTGAGATCTTATTCACACTAAAACCTGAAGTAGCAGCTACTTCAGTTTTTAGCTGAGCAGTGCTCCTGAAATTGTTTTCTAGATATATTCATTTCCCCTTTAGAAGAGCGTTCACATGTGCACGTTGTGTTTTAGTATTCTTTGTGATTGTCATATTGCCATTAGGCTGATCGGGTGTAAAATATGTAGACTCCAACACATGTCAGCTGTTTTTGTCTCTGGGATTAAAACTGTTCTGATCCAGCATGTTTTGATGTGTATTTGCGGTTTATTCAAAATGAATATTGACTCTTGATTTTTGAGTGTCAAAATGTCTCTTTTTTTTTTTTTTATTCTATCTTGTCATCTGTGGTCCTTCAGGTCATCCAACTGCAGTCTGGTCTGAAGGCGGGTGCAGAGTTTCAAGGAGGGTTAGCCATCGACATTTCTGGAGGGATGGAGATAAGTCTCTGGTACAGAGAGTCCAAGACCAGTGTCAACAACAGGTACGGTTCAGAGACAATGGCGCTAACATTTTGTATTGCGTTACCAGGGCAAAAGCAAAACTTTTACATATTTATACACTATATATTTAAGTCCCATCCTAGAGAGCAGTCATGAAATGCGATGGATTACCTCTCTGAGTTTGTCAAGTACTTTAAGTACAGTATGATGCAACACACTTGCAGGTCAAAGGCACTTGTAGTCGGTACAAAAGTCTGTCTGTCTGGTGACTGAAATTGAAATCATCTTAGAGGTTTCAGTCACGACACTTGGCTGCAAATAGATTTCTATTGATGCTGGATTTTATTTGAACTTCAGAGGGTCTATAAGTGCCATCTGATTAATTTGTTCCACCAGCATTGCACTTCACGCCTGTCTCATTTGTCTTGTGTGACAGTCACGTCAGTTCTGTCTGGTTCTCTATTTTAAAACATTACAGTCAATGCGCAACAGTATCTGCTGAGAATGGAGCGCATCATCACTCTGGAATCGGTTAGCTCACAGCATCTGATGATGAAACAATGTCTAGGAATAATGCAGCAGATTATTTTTAATGTTTTTTTATTTTTTAATGTAGGTTATCATTTCTTGGTGACAAATGGTGGGTTATGTATGTGGTTAAAGGTTCATGTACACAATGCACAGTGCTGGGGTATTAACACTTTCTTATATGGGAGTGAAATTTAAACAAACTCTTGTTTCTTGACCACTATTAAAGGTCCCATCTTGGAATTGAACTTTAAAATGATGTGTATGCAGACAAATGGCAGAGGCAGGTGAATGGATCAGCATAGTTGTTCCTCTTCCACTCTGATAATAGACTGGCAGGCTATCTATAGAGGCAGAACAAGCCAGACCCCGGCATCTTTGCCACGACATGTCTCTGGTCTTTCTCATGCACAAGGTGGATTAACTACGCTTTGACATTAAAAATAAAGGAAATGTATTAGAAGGTTGTTGGGTTGTGGCCCCTATTGTTTCAGAAACAAATCCATACGAATCTATCTATACTAACCGTGCCATCTATGCTTCCTCCACTAAACACACAACTTCACTCGGTACAGCTGCAGACAGGCACACAGCTCCTCGCCTCACTAGCAGGTGACCAAGTGGTACTGGATATATGTTATTTTTGACTATGACACCATATATTTGTTTTCTTAGATTAATAACAAAGTTTTATGAGCGTCTGGACAGTTTCAGAGTTATTTAAAGTTTAAATTGGCAGAAACTAGACTTTAAAGATTCAATATTCCGTTATGTCATTGTACAAAAAAACAACAGAATGTATTCACCAGAGATAACATTTGAGACCTATCCCAGCAGTCATTGGGCTACAGGCAGGGTACCTTGCACAGGTTGCTAGTCCATCCCAGGTCACAAATTATGTTATGTGAAATATTTAATTTGCATCCTAAGTAGTTTTTGCTGTGATGACCGCTTTTTTTTTAATTTATTTTTTTAAAGCCAATACAAAATGACTTGTATCTAGGTCTTTATAGATAAATTACCCTACAGTGGTTGAGTTTGCTCTTCTCTCATCAGGCAGCGGCTCACATTAGGTAGTGACGGGGATAAATCACTTGGGCCTAAATGGACACAATTGTTTTGATGGAGGCTGCGGATCTGAGCAGTTTGGGTTGATTACCTGGATTTGAAAATCGAGTCCTTTTTGTGACTGTGTTTTTACAAAGAATTCCGTGGAAAATAATCAGCCACTCCTACACATCCCAGGGCAGCAGAATGAATACAAAAGCGTCAGCCTTGTTAAACACATTTTAATATGGATGTCATTTGGCTGTCTTTCCAGGGGAGCATTAGTCGTCGCCGGCAACATCACCGTGGACATGGACTTTTTAAGGACCGGCATGGAGGTCAGCTTTGAAACAGAGGTGTCGCTAGATTTCATCACCACTGTTCAGTTCTCTGAATACCCCTTCCTGGTGTGCATGCAGATGGACAAGGCTACCTTCCCAATCAGGTATCGTTCAACCCACTAAGTGATATAAATAATATTTAAAAAAAAGAAATGGATTGCTCTTATTATTAGATTAACTCATTAAGGACTTACCTTTTCTTTGTTATTTTCCTCTTGCAGCGAGTATCTTTCCAAGTACGAGAGCTTGTCATCAGGGAAGAGCGTAATGTCACGTAAGAGCAAAAAGAAGGTCGTCCCTGGCTCGGAGTTCCCTCTTCATCAGGAGAATTCAGACATGTGCAAGAAGGTTTTCGACTCCAGCTGGTAGAAAGGATGCCATGAATTATGACGACTAAAGAGTTCATTACATTCAGGGACCACCACCATACCTCTACAGTGAAATTAGAGATCTTTATTACTCGTGCAGTGAACGCCAATGAAGAAGAAACCTGGTGAATGTTTGTTTTAAATGTTGTTTTGTTTCGCAACACATTCAATGTTTACATTCCCGTGAGTATTTAAGTCATTTTAATTCAACATTTTCATTTCAAATTAGAAATTCTTCGCATCATTGTTATGTATTTCTTTGAAAAGAAAAAAAAAATATTTATGAGAGGCATGAACAATACCACAGTAAACCAACCCCCCCCCCCCCAAAAAAGGCGGTTACAGTAAAGAGGAACATGTACATATCTCACTGGAAACCGAGAAATAAAATTTATGCTACTTTCTGGCAACATTCTTGTGTTTTTAAATGAAATGTTTATAAGAAGGAGCAGTTTACTGTTGTATGTCACTGTATCACTGTTCACACTTTTAAAATAACTTATGCATTAGGTAATGTTCTCAATTAATTCAGTTTTTTTTTAAATCATAATTTTAGTGTAATCCTGTGAATTTTATTTATATATATATACATATTTTTTTTTATTGCTCCTGCAAAGATGGGAAATATGTTTGTTTGAATCCTAAATCTCAAATTTGAAAACTTGAATCTTAAAGGTGAACCCATCAATACTTGAATTTATCATATTTTTCAAATGGCTGTGATTCCTGTATATTTTGAAATGTTTAAAATTGTGAATAAATCTGACCTTTTGTTTCCACATTTGAGATTTTAAGACTTACTATGAAATGACAATAAATGTGCCCTTGAAACATCTTGTTTCTTGGCTTTTTGTTGCCCTGGTTTAGTGACAAATTCATTTGGAAATCGTGTAGAAAATGTTTGACAGGACGGGATAAACCCTCTGGGAACTGCCTAATATGTCATCAAAACGGTCAAATAAATTGCCAGAGTCAGTTTATTTGTCATAACGAGCTCTACTTTCCCTGTGAAAACAGCTGAAAGTATGCACATATGATGCTGTGCCCACATTTTAGGCCCAACATTTAATTAAAGAAGCTTCTCCAAAAAAAACAAACAAACTATGCCATGTCTTTCTTGATCAGTGAACTAACCGATCAACATTTGCTGAGGGTAACCTTTACCTATGAAATGGTAAAGCTTAAGACCTCATCACAGCAAGCCTGGATTTGAGTCACAACTTGTGGCTCTCTGCTATATCTCTGTCCACTCTCCTATTCCCTCCCTCCTGTTAAATAGGGGCAACAAGAGCCATAAAATCTTTAGAAGGAAAGAAATTCTTGTTTATTGCATATTGTTTGTTAGCGTACTTTCTCTTCATTTGTTCCCAGTCTGACTTGAGATCAGGACTCTTTGGAAGCCATGCTGTCTGCTGCAGGATTTCCTGTTATTGTCACTGACAATGGTTGTTTCTATAACTTTATATTAGCTTTATGTTATGAAACCTTACTGAATGTACTGGATAAGATGGATAAGTACATTTAAACATTTAAAGTGACTTGTCATGTCTGTATTGAACAGCAGACTTGCTAGCATGGCTGTTGAGTCTCACAGGAGTGTTTCAGGGGTATTTGTCCAAGCACATGTGGAAGAGTACATGTAATGTGAATGTTATCATTGACTGTGTTCCCAATTTTTGTGAATGTGCAGATTGAGTGATTCACTATGTGCATACATGGCATACCTCCTTCTGTAAATGCCAATCTGCTGGAATGCATCCTCTATGTGGACATTAAATACGCTTTCAGGTCAAGCTGTTCTAGGGAGATGCTGATGGAAATGGAGACTGGGGAGCTTTCTGAAGGACAACATACCTTTGAGAGCTTAACCTTTCTCTGTGGTTACATTCACACCGCAGATAGGAATGCTGAAGTTAAATAACAGCCAGCTAGTAGCTGGTTTACAAGTCAAATTCACACTTTAATATCTTTGGATGCAGCCTCAGTAAGCTATGGGCTTTACCCCATCATAGTTATAGCGAAAAGAGCATGTACATATCCCGCTGGAGGAAGAGGATTTTTTTTTCTTTCTTTAATTCAATCGTGAACAGAACTGCAACTTTATCTAAACATTCCTGTTGATCCATTCCTCTTTTTTGGTTTTCAAACCCTGCTTTGATACACTGCTAACTGTTTTTATGTGTGATATTTTACTGACTGTGTTCAACCAATCACTGTAACTGCTAATGTTCTCTGGACCAATCATAGTACACTCACGGCACAGTGAGTTGCCTTTCTCAAATCAAAGGTCGGAGCTAAAACGACTCAACAAAAAGAGTTAGAATATCCAAGAATAATTATTTAAACTCTTGTTTGAATATATGGTTTACACATTTTTCATACTGCTTGGTCTAGCTAAAGCATGTCATGCACTGTTATGGATTTGCATTCACAATTTGTGGTAGTCTACAAAGACAAAATGTACGTTATTGGCTCAAACTCGACGCTGATGTGCTGATCCAGGTGAGGCAATAAATCTTGACTCTTCCCTTGTCATAGCTGTGACATCAGAGCCCCTGCTGGCATCCAAACGCAACAACTGGGCCTAATGTAGATTCTTTAGAAAGCACTGAGAGCAGCTGGGGGCAAACCAGTGTCTGCCAGTCTCGCTGCATCCACGGCAACCAAGTAAACACTGCAGCAAACTGTCAGGTTAAACTTAAGCCTCTCCGGGTGATGTTTCAGTGTCACCCGAAAGCGAACCTTACACGCAGGCACATGCCAAATGTGTACTTCTGTCGGCATAAATCTGCTTGATTCCATCTCACCTATGTTTTTTTTGTGTGTAATTTCTTATCTATAAAAGTAAAACCAGAAGAAAAAGATACAGAAGGTAAAAAAAAAAACATCCAAATACCGTAAACAACATCACAGACTAGAATGATAAACTCATCTTATACCCAAATACTCAAAGTCAAGTTCACAAGCATGTCAGAGGAAGGAAATTAAATGTTTGATTGATGCTCATAACCAGAATTTTAGCTTTATCGAGAAACACAGTTGTTTTTTTTCTGCTGTTCTTCTTGTTTATGTATTAATTTTTTTTTTAGGTAAAATCTTCTATGTCATGAATCACCATTTAATATTGTGGCCTATTCTATTAAATATTCTTTCATAACAGATTTTAAGTGGAAACATTCTTTCCCCAAGGCGAAAGCAGATTTGCTTCTTTTGGTTTGTCTTTCTGTGTGTACGAAGATTCATCAAACTTGTGAAGAGTGGGTGAAGGAGGTATTCATTCAATTTTGATATGGATAGTGCACTGGACTTGGAAGAGGATGCTGCTCTCCAAGTGCCCTCTTAGTTATTAATACAGTTCGGATCAGTTTCAAACCTTATTAGGTCGCCAGGTTGTGAAAAAACCCTTTTACTCTTCAGTTCAGCAGGTATAGACAGTTTTACCTTTAGGCATCTTCAAAGTGTTTAAATGAAATGAAGCATTTTTAAAACTTGACTGTGAACAAAGCTGATAATTGATACACAGGAAAACCTCATTAACGCTGCCACATTAGAAAGTTTACTTTATTGCTACCCTTAACGACAAGATGGCTGAAGACACACAATTTAAAACGAATACTTTCAGGATTTGCTTCTCGATAATTTCTCTAAAGGGGAAAATTATGGTTTGATTTCCATTTTTTTTTATGTCAGGCACTCCTGTTTTGAAGATAACAACATCCAGTTTAAATACAAGTAAGCCTGAGATTAATTCACATGAACAGAAACATGTTCAGTGGCTTGAATTTTGAATTTATTGCAAACACATGTAGGCTTGTCAGTCTACTTTACACTCATTCATCAAATACCTTACATTCAATTGTGTAAGTGCACCCACGGCACTCACTTCTCTTTTCAGGTTTGTCCCTCCACTTTCATCCCGACATCCGCCTTTTTCTGAGGCAGCCACACAGCACAGTGGACAGCATCATTGAAACAGACTGTACCACCAAATGACTCTATAGCCATTAAGACATTTCATTCAAATGTGTGCCCCATTTCTTAAAACATTCACACACTATATGCACTTATCTCAGACCGTCTAATCTTCACCTCTACTTAGCCCTCTCATAACTTAAAAAAAAAAAGCACTGATACCGTTATACTCTCAGATTTGGTTTTGAGTGTAATTTTTCTTTCGCAGTGACCCCCTACCTTAGTTTCCTCCCAACCCTAACCATTTTAGATGCCATTTTAACATTAAAATAACATATGAAATATGCCTAATGCATAATATCAGGTTCTTTAAGGGCATCTTAAAGAATATTTCATGACATACAATATTTGTTACAGTGCAACTTTGGGGCAAAATTCTCCATTAGAAAGGATTAGAATTCAGTCCACATTGTGCTTCTCTCATCCGAATTGCTGCCATTGTTGGTGACAAATTAGTAGCAATCTAAGTGCAATAAGTAGGCTATATTATTATTCACAGATAAATGTACACAAGTTTTTCTCTTTTTTTTGCTCATACTAAACTGGAATAGATGGTGTATTGGATTCTAAAAAATAGATTGTTTTTCTTTATCAAAACTTAATTTAGTTTTGGTATATAATGAAAATGAGCTAAAATCAAGACTCTAAAATCTTTGATTTTTGGACATGTTTTTTTTTTTAAAAACCTGGCAATGCATACCATGGCTCTCAGTTTGGACCTGTTCCTAATTAGAAAAGTTTCTTGTCCCCTAACTTTTCTTTTTGGTTTTATCTTCCACATGTTTCCCATAAATTGACATTCAGTGGTCTCAACAGTTTTACTTAAAACTACTGTCAACAAATTTAAGCAACAATGTACCTCAAACTGCATCAAATTTTTAAAACCATTTGCAAAAGTTAACAGATCTTTCATACCACTGCATGGATTGATCATAGCAAAATTAACTCTTGGGCCAACCAATTTTACATAAGGCGTGTTGTCCCAGAGGCAAAACAACATGTATTTTACATGGAGGTACATAGACTGACCAGCAGCTCCAAATACCTTTAAATTTGTGCTTTGTTTTTAAACATGCTAAGGAAAGAAAAAAAAAGAAAATTTACCATAGGCTTTATTTCTACATGGATGCTGGTGTGACTGAGTCAAACAAAACAAAAGGACAAATGAAGCCCCGCTGCATATTCAAATGGAAACAGGACAGGACAAAAGAAAATAACATCAGCACTTCACTGCACAGAGAGATTAAAGTGGAGAAATAAACTAAAATTCTCATCTAGATTTTATTGCTTGATAATCTGTTGTAATTTTTCAGAAAATCAAAAAATGTACGCTGAAGAGATCATGAGAAGCTGGCATTGCTGTGAGTTAGGTGAAACGACACACTTCACACGTGTTCTGTGAGTGTGCGATCTGCTGTGAAGTAACATAACTCCTTGTTGTACTCACAGAATGCTTAAATGCCACACATAACTCAAGGCCACAACCACGCACACACGTCCACTCCCATCTCATTACACAAAAGTGTAAACTGAGGCTACACAAATAGAGGAAGTTATCCTCTAAATGTCTCAGCTGGCTCTGACTCATTAGGCCCAATTCTACTTATAGTGAACTAAGTATACTGTTAAACCCAGAGTCCCAGCTCTGTTTCAAGAGAGCAACACACATGGTGTGTTTCTCTTCTATCCTCACCATAACATATGAGGAGTGTGCTTTTTTAAATATAAACCGCTTCACACAACATATGCATTCTGCAGCTATTGGCAGCATTTTGTGAGTCACGACAAAGAAGCAACACAGACTGAAACACGAGCCACTGACTGACAAGGACATTTGATTCATTTCATTCATGACTATAATATGCAGCAATGCCAGATGCATTTCATGTGACTTGTTTTACTTGGATCATCTTTAAAATGTATTAATATTGAAATATGATACTTTCAAATCCTCTTCTGACCAAACTGGAACAAATGTTGTGATTCAACGTTCACCGCACACAAATGGTCCCTGTTCTCTGATAATTATAAAAAAACAAAAATAGGATGTGTTTACTTTATTATGCAATTTAAACCTACTTAACTATGTAACTTTTACAGAACAACGAACATTTTGGACTGAGCACAATTTTTCTTGTTGTTTCTAAGTCTCTTCCTTTCAAGACGCCAAAGATCATCATGATCCTCATCGGCCCATCTTAATAGTTTGATTTGGCTGTCAGAAAGCTTAGAAATACCAAACCTTTATAGGTTAAAAATCAACTCTTAACAATACCAAACAGATATTGTTTGGAATCTATGCTATCCTTTTTGTTTTACCGCGGTTAAACCATCTATTTCCCACTGCTGGCACAGGTGGCTGACAAGTCTCTCTCCTTATTGCGACATTCTCAATATTTCCTGTAACACCCTGAGGCATTCCAAAACCAGATATTGTACCGTATGTAATCTCTTCAAGGTATTCTGGATCTGTCCTGTGATCTCGTTCCAGTTGGATGTGTCGGGAATATTGCCATGAACATTAGAAGCCTGAACAAGAGCCGGAATGATACTGTAGACGCCAATACAGATTTCAAGGAGAATAAATTCAGATTAATAAATAGATGTTTAGATCATATATATATATATATATATAGACCCCACTTGACACTACACCATCAGCTCTGGAGTGAAGCATAACAATTTGCTTCATGTCAAATTCATTGTGCTTTGACAAATGGGGTGGGCTGAAAAGTACGTTGACCTGTAAAGTGAGAGCTTTTGTGTTTGACATCTCAGGGTATTGCCACATGGAGCTGACCTGGAGCTAATTTGTAAACCTCCATTTTATGCTCACAAGCCACCAATTTATTTGTGTCTTTCAGTGAATAAATCACTTATTTCTACACCCTGATTTTAGCTAGAAATTCTGTTTGTGAAAACCACAAAGTAAGTTGGATGTGAGGCCTAACTGTGTTGTAGTTTGATGTTCCCAGGGAACATGTTGGTCCACGTCTGTCTGAACTATCAGCTGCAAGCATCCTATAAGTCCACAAAAGTCATGGTCTTTCCAAGATTTCTGTCCACTTATTCAGCTGGTCCCTGGTTCCACAATCAGGATCAGTTTGAGTCTCCTCTCCAGCAGCAGGTATGGCAACTTCCACACAACATCGAGGAATGCACCTTTAAGCAACCCACAAGATAAACAGAGCCTCGAGCATCAAGGAAATCTCAAACAGCCGTGGTGCCTTTTCCACTGAAGGGACTTAGGAATGACTAACTGACTTTGTTCTTCCACAAACCCTCCAACTCTACAGAAGAGGACCCCAACATGTGACAGTTTCCAGAGCAGAAGTCAGCAGCCAGAAGGTTGATTTTGTTGCAATGCTGTGTTTGGCCACTGTGATAAACTGACTGTAGGACTGACAGTAAATCCACTTCTCTTCATATGAACAAGTGTGATGAGACCATGTCACAGCAGACAGCGAACCTGCCTCTTTGTCAGGTACTGTAAGTTTCCATCTTACTCTACTATTGTGATACCAACAGTGAAACCTGTGACTTCTTAACAAAGAGTGTAAATAGTAGAACATCTATTGACAAGCAGGTTCTTTTATAGTAGAGTCAGTTTCAAAATTATGGTCACAACAAACCAAGAGAGGTTCTAAATAGAAATGATTTGAGTATGTTGACTTTAGTACTTCTTATTTTTCAGACAACTAACCATTCATTTTGAAGTGCAAGTGTGTGATTTTTCAAGATGATATTTTTTTTACTTTAAATGCATGGCAACATTGAACTTGATTTACAAAATGGTAGCTTGGCCAAAAATAAACACTTTAGTGTAACTGAACCAACTTGTTTCCTTTTGAATATACCGCAGGGCACAAACAATATCTAAACTGAGATCAGACTTCTAGGCAACACCTGAATGGGAAGTATTACAAAGCCAATTTATATCAGAACATCAGCCTGAGGGCGTGGTTGAATGTGTTAACTACAAAGTGCTACAATGCACACAATAAGCAAGGATAAATAACAGTACAGCACGACGGCAGAAGGTGATGGTAGGAGATGTCTCACGTGTAGATTGCAGGGATGAAAACTGCACTTACAGTGAATGGAGGCAGATTCCTCCTTCCAGAGATATCTAGAGATGACAAAGAAGACATGAGTGTAAAGCTCAGATGCAGCTCAAATAAAGGTCAGACTTTACAGGAAAGATGTTACTTGATTTTTGTTCATTTGTGCTAAACGTTGTTGTGAGCTGTTGAAATCCATGCAAGTCGATTTGTTTACATTGAAGTTATGGAGGTCGGCAGTGATCTCCACCTCCTTTTCCCCGTTTAGGAAAAGGCAGGGGGGAGGGGGCTATAAAAAGTTGACCCCCTCACAGTCCCACAGATTTGCTTCCAAGCTGGAGCTGCCGCAGCATCTGATCTCTCCGAGCAGCTGTCCTCTCCTCGCATCAGCACAACAAATACTTTGCATTGCCTGACCTTTTCCTCCTGCATCCCTATCTCAGCCATGCCCCGATGTCCCTCCACCCGACACACCACCAGCAGCTACACACACACTCACTCAAACAGGCTAAGCTCCCCTCACACCCTTACTCAACCCCATACTAGGCCCCTGCTTGCCACGCACCCAGCTGACATGTATCCCTCATGCTCATGCAGTTGTATTATTGCCCTGTCACATTAGCTGAGAATGGACTTTGGCTACGTGTAAGTGTGTATATATGAGTGTGTCAGAAACAGGGAATGGATTTTACTTTTTGGGAGGGGGTGGGCTGCAGTATGCGACACAATGACAAGATTTAGCACCATAAACATTGGGAAGGAGCCAAAATAAAAAAACATAAAACATTCAGCTAAATTTGATTAATTTGGTTTGCTGATATTAACTTGTGCTCTATTTCATATGTTTTAATTTAAGATGTACACTTATTTAAGAAGAGGAATACATATATGATCAGTTCAAATTAGATTAAAAAGTACTCAAAACTTTATTGTGCAAAAAAAAAAAGAGCCTTATATTAACCTTCACCAGAGGAATCACCAATTCCTCTGGGTTGGGGGGCAACTGAAAAACACCATCACACTGTGGAAATGCATATTATCAGATATAAGAAATGGCTACTTTATGCTAGACTGAAGTCTAAAAGGACCATCTAGACTATTATTAGTAATTTTAAAATCAAGGCACTGGGATAGTATGGAGAAGCATCGGTGCTCTGAGCAAAGCTCATTTACACTGCTGTGTTAATGCAGTAGAGTACGTTGAGGAAGGCGGCCTGTCTGCAGTCCCGACTTGTCCCCAACAGAGACTGTGTGGAGAATTTTGAAAAGAAAATGTGAAGGTGATGACCAAATACTGTTTCATATCTCATGAGTCGTTCGGAAGAATGGGGCTAAATAAGAAAAAATATGTTGTCTCACCTTTTCAGTATTTGTTGCAAGGCTGAAACGTTGAAATTAATGTACAGTTGGACACTAAATATTGTGAGTTTGTCAGGTCTGCATCAGAAAATTTGTCAGCATGATGCTGCAATAAATCGTCATCTCATTTCACGAAACTGTCATGAAGATGTAAGTTATTTTTTCATGTAACTTTTTTTTACTCCTTATTGTTCAGCGTACATAGCCCCAAAAATAACATATATGAATACAGTCTCATAGCAAGTTTTGATTGTGGAAAAACTACACATTTGACGGTTGGACGATGTTGCAGTGAAATGATGCCAGCTACAAGACCTAAGTATAAGTCTTATCTAACTCAGGACTTTTTATCACCCAAACCGTATTGTTTGGTTAAATACTTTCTGGTTAGGTTTGAGCAATGATACGTGCTTGGTCCGGGTTTAAAGAACAGCATTGTGGCTTCTCTTAACATTAGAACATCTCACAAAGTCTGCCACATGTAGAATGTACTTTTTTGGTTGAACGTGTGACAAGTCCCTGTCGTATCTGCAAAACATCAAACATGGTGCAGTTTGACTTAAGTTCCAAAGGCAACATTAGAATCCCCACTGCAATGAGTGTACCTTTGATGTAAATGCAAAGCATTTATATATTTGAAACAAGGGACAATAGTCCACTAGACTGCAACATCCCTTAAATATCGTCATATTTTGGTTTCTTTGTGCTGTACTGTGTGTGGTTCGTAGCTTTATAGGGAACCTAAATTATTTTGTGATTTGGATCAACAAAAATGTATCACTGCATTTGTAGCCCCGACTGTCCTTTACTAGAAATAAGATAAGAGGTATCAGGTAAGAAAAATTGTTCAGGCTTATTTGAGTTTTATGAAGCATCACATACAAGGAACGAACACGTTAATAAACTGTAATGCTATATCAGAAATTCAAGAATTTATAAGTGATTGATAGTTACATGTAAGGTGTCACTAGCTGGAATAGTTTCCTGTGACACCCTGAGAAAAAATTGTGTAAACAAACTCGTCTCACTCTATTAAAATAGCCCGACGATGTGTAATGTAGAGAAAAGCTCTAGGCTGTGGATGAAAATCCAATCTCCTTGCAAGTCCAGCGGAGTGCAGGAGAGTCAGGTTACCTGTCATGAAGCTACTGCATGTCTATTAACTCTGGCATGTCAGTGTTAAGGTGGCCAAGCTGGACTGCTGTTTTAGCAACATATACACATAGAAATTATGAAAAACTCAGGCAAAATCACCACATAGGTCTTTAAACAACTGGGCTGTAAGCACAAATGTGTTAAAGGACCTTCAAGAAATAAGACACCAACACTGAAAGAGACACACAACAATCACAAACCATGCAGGCCTGATTTGTGACAGTTGTTTGTGTTTCTGACACCTATGTTTTGCATCATTTGTCACTTCACGGTCATCTTTCTTCTCTTTGTGTGAATCTCTGGCTCATGTTGGCCATATGTTATGGTCATTCTAACGTCTCTTAATGTTTGTTTTTCTTCTGTTTAAATTTAGCTGTGTCCCATTCTGACTGTTGCCCTGTTTTTTCTTCTTGTGTTCATTCTGTGCCCTTCATTTTCATCATTTGGCGCTTATTTTATGACATCATATTACAAATTTTTCCTCCTTTTTGTTTGTTGTCATTTTATATCCTTTTTTTGTTGTTTTGTATTCACTTTGGTCATTTAAGATTTATTGTTGTTATTTTGTTTATATGTACTCATTTCCTTTGACTTTACGTATCTTCATATTACTTTTCTTCCGCTGGTGAATTTGTTTTCTGTCTCTTCATAGAATATCTATTATTTCTGAACCACACATATACCACTACATCATAATAAGTATTTTTTTCTGTAATTTCACTTGAGCAAAGTACTTTTTGAAACCAAATTACAAACTCAGAAAGCACAGTAATAAGCTAATAGTCAACTTGTTAAAGATTAGTAAGTTCCCATGAAAGGAAAACAGACGTAAGGAGAGCAGTTGGCTGTGATTGGTCATCTGCAAGGGGCCAAATCCGGCACTGCCCACAACTGGATACAGAGTTAGTATACACCCCCCTGAGTGCAGGATATGTCATCAACATTTTTCTTTCTCATTCTCCAGGACATTACAGAATGTAAATAAAATGCCATGAAGAATACCTACAAGCATTTTTTTAATTGTGACATCTACTGAATGATATATCATATACAGACATTTAAATATCAAATTTGACTTAATTAGACTTGAATATAGACTTCCTGAGACATTGTAAATAGCTCATTTTTAAATGTAAAGATTACTCTTCTCACCCATCTACGATTTAGGATAAAATACTTTTACATCAAAGGACCGTTTTTATGTGGTCAAGATGACGGCTCGCTGCAACAGAAGGTGTTTCCATGTTGGAAAAAGTAATGACAGCTTGTTCACACTGACACAGACATAAAACAGGAGCAGTGACAATGAAACACTCTAACACTGTGTCCCCCATTCACACTTAAACTGCAGCTCTGAATTAGCTTGTGGAATTTAAGCAAACTTACAGTTACGAAGAGAATCTCTCTTGGTCACCGATGCTCCACGACAAAGCTCATCGTTTTTCCATCAAAGGAGGGCGGGGCGATGATTCTTGGACCTTGCTGTGTTGTGATGCTGATGAGTGGCTTTCTCTCAGAGCTCGCTACATTTCCTCTTGTGGTCACGTGTCCTAAACTCACTGGAAGGTGCAGTGACCCTTGTGGAGCTTCTTCTGTTGCACTGTAATACGTGCTCTCTGCACCTGCCGTGTTTCTCTTTTTGCTTTTTTCTCCAGGTGCATCCTCTGAGTTACACGGGGACTGTGGCATCACTGCCTGGGCTGCCAAAGTGGGTGAGGGGACGAAACTGGGGTATATCATGTAGGTGGGGGCGTACGCTGCTGGGCTGAGAGCCAAGGGAGACAGAGAGAGAGGCACAGGTGTGACAGGTGCCGCAGGTGAATGAGACATGGGCACATCCACGTACTGGCCTGTCTCAGGGTCAAAAAGTCTCTTTGTTGTGGCCTGAATGGGAGTGTCCACCAAATAATAATGTCCAGTTGTGGGATCCAAAAGCATCTTGCGCTGGGTTGGTGAGACTGTCTCTCTAGTCGAGGGTGTAGGGGACACAGTGGGGACAGAAGGAGAGAAACATAACACCTGTTGTTGTTTTTGAGGACTTATTACTGCTCTTGAGTGATGGTAGATGGTTGCAGCTGGGTACTCCATGATTAAAGGGGACTTCTGCTCAGGTCCCTTGGTGACACCTGCATCCACTTTACTGAAACTGTAATTGCCCTCCCTCGTAACAGGCTCTTGATTCAACAGTTTGGTCTCATATGCATGCCCCAGCCCTGGCATAGTTAGATAGTTCTCAGAGTCTGAGCATCTCTGTGTGACGGTGGGATTGGTGGGACTGATTTTGGCCTTTCCCTGCTCCTCCATCTGGTCATGTTTCGGCGGCTCTATTTTCACTGACAGCGGAGCCACCGGTGTCTTGAAGCTTTTCATAGTTGATGATGTATTCTGAAAGGAGCTTTGTGGAAGAGGGTTACTGCTGATACGGTTCCTATTGCCAAAATGAAGGACGCTTTTGTTAGTGAATGTTTTACTTTGTTGCGATTGTGTTTTGAAAGTGTCATTGTTATATGGGACATGTATGATATTTAGAGCTTTTTTATCTCCTTGTGGCTTCCCTGTTTCTGCAGTGTTTGTTAACGATGGAGGAATCCTGACAGTGTTTGTTGTCTCCAGGTCGTCCGCTCCCTGCTCCTCACTAGCAATGAGTGACAACACGTGACTGCCTGTGACAGGCTGTGGGGCTTGAGTTTTACGCTTCCATTCCTTTTTATCAAAAACATACAACTGCTCCATTGTTTTGACTGCAGCTCTGAGCTTCTCCAATGCATCCTGTTTTGGCACTGGAGCCTCAGTTCTCCTGTCAGCAGTTTCACCTGTGAACTTGTCCTGCCTCTGTTTTGCCAGTTTGGCCTCGAGGGATTGCATCTCAGACTGATCAGGATTCCCCTGCTTACTTATAACAGTTGGCCCTCGGCTCGTGGCACACTGTGATGTATTTTCGCTTTGAGATGTTTCAGACGGGGCGTCTGCCTCCACTTGTGTTTGCGATGCCTCTGTTGTATGTGATTTAGCGTTTGTTTTAACAGAGTTGCATTTAATCACAATAGGAGATGGTAGTAAATGTTTGACTGACTCCACTTTGGCCTTCTCCTCAAGTTTATCAGCTACTTGGGAAGATTTACTGTCACTATTATCCAAAGAAACAAAGCGATATGAGCTTTTTACTAATTTACGTACATCCCTAACATGATATATTGGTGTTTGGAGCTTGCCCTTGGTGTCCCTTATGTCTCTAACAGTGAAGTTTGGAACCTTATCTGCTGCAGAAAAAACATGGCATTTGTTATTATCTACTGCCCTGAACATCTTCATGTTAGAACTTATTTTAGGGGTTAAGAGGTTTGCAATATTCAGTGTGCAGCCTTTATTTTCTTTCACACTTCTCAGGCATATTTTTATCTCAGGTGTTTTGCCCCCCTTCTCGTTTTCTTCTTTGCACTCAGTGTTTCCATCATTGCACTTTTTAGGCTCCTGTGAACCTGCAGGTGCACCTGTGTCAAGTGTGTGTTGATTATCTGTACAGTTTTTGTCATTTGAAAGAAGCTGGCAGCTTGGAACAAAGAGCAGTTTTGTCAGCATGCTGCTGGTGTCTAATCCTTCCTTTGCAGCGGTCTGTGAATCAATTGCAGATGCAGGTTCAATGTCTTTCACAGGGAGTGGCTCATCTTCTTTTATTGAATTAAATGCACTACTTTGACTGTGAATTAGTGGTGCTTTTTGGGGCTCTTCTTGTCCCTTTTCTGTATTATCAGGGGCTTTGCTGCCTGTCATCTCCTCAGCAAGCCCACATGAGCTGGATCTGCCTCCCTCTACACGTTCATCATCAGTTGAGTTAACAGTAAGTGCTGAGCCAGACTCTGAGCTTTGCCTTTGCCTCATCCTGTCTTGATCCTTTGTATGAAAACAGGGTGAGCCTGCGGGGTATGTGTCACGGATCTCCCCCCTCTCCATTTTACGCTCCTGTTCAAACTGCATCTTTTTGGAAATTACATTTTTTAAAAGACTTGACGCAAAATTTGCCCTCTTCTGTGTGTCCCCAGTGCTATCTGTGTGATGACACTGCATCTCACATCCCGACCTGGCCAGCACAGTCCCGGTGACTTCAGTAGGTCGTGCCTTCTTGGAACATTTGGGACCCCTGCGTCCATCGTGGGATTCAACATTACAGCGAAAGTTCAACGTGACTCCGCGCTGCGCTGGCTGAGCGGAGTCTTTCACTTGGATCTTTTTACAAGAAGATGCAGCTTGTTGCGGAGTGTTCTTCTTGTTTAGGGAATACAGTTTGGTAGGTGGGGTTTTAAAACCGGTCATAGATTTACCATGCCTCCTACTATCCACAGTATTATTCATCTCCAGTGTTGCGCTGGCGGTCTTGTGCGCAATCACGCTGTGCTCTCCTCCACGCGATATGTTTCCATAATTCCAGTCGACATACGTCGACCATTTATTTAGCCCATATTCCGACACAGAGGATTCACTGGATGTGCTAAGATTTATGGCATCAAAGTATGGACATGCCAAGCTTCGGAAAGACTTGGCGGTTAAGTTACGCACCTCTTTATCGGCGTCGTCCAATTCACTGATAGAGCTGGACGCTCCGCTGGAATACTCATTAATATCTTTCCGTCTCAGTTTGGTTGCAAGGTGCTGACGTCCCGGAGCAGGGATGAAATATTGGCCTCTATCGCACGGGGGGCCCGCTCTGGCGCCAGAGCTCACAAAAGAGAAATGACTCCTGTCTGCAAAGTGTTTTGTGTACCCATGTGTACTGTTGTCAAAGACACTGACAGGGTCGGCCACCGCTCTGGAAGATGTTTTAATGGATAAGTGAATTTTTCCTGCACTGTGGTCTACGCTTTGGTTTTTGCACACACTTTCATCTGAACTGGCGCATTTGTCCGAGTCACAAAGATCACTCTCCTCCTGCTCAGTGCTGACAACTGCTCCACTAAGATTAGACTGCACTTTTGCCTGACTCCTGCCCTCCAGAATCAAAGTACCCTCCTGAGTTTCATCGCTTTCAAAAGAAGCGTAATCCACAAAAGAATAGACCAAGTTGTTGTCTTCAAAGTCCCAACAAGTCCCTCGACCTAGGTCGTAATCTACGTCATGGTCGAGCTCGGTCAACTGAATTTCATGCGTGGTGATATAGTGTGACTCGTCCTCCACGGTGTCAGAGCCGCTGTGGTCGGACAGCACAGCGCTGGCGCCGTCATCAGACTCGGTCTTGCTGTTCAGATACATGTCAGTGTAGTGGAGCTCATCGCTACACACATGGTCCAGTCCAGGCAGGCGCTGCTTCTCATCCTCCGCGTTTTGATCAGAGTTGGGGAGTTTGGTTAGAGTGTCAAATGGAGACTCACCCGACTCGGGCTCGGGGACGGTGTCCCGCTTGTCCTCTGACTGCTCAATAATCTCATCTGAAGTGATTTTCCGTTCCTCCTGCTTTGAGCTGTCGCTTTTGATAACAGACAGCTGATTTCCCTCACCAGTGAAAGTCACTTTCACAGTTTTCGGGCCGTCAGGTTTCATGTCCAGATCCACATAGTTGGACTCGTTGCTGTTTGTCTCGGGGGCGAGGTCCTTACTCTTCGGCTTGTAATTATTCTTGTCGTGTGTGAGCAGCTTCCTGTCAAGTCCGGTGTCATGTCGGTAAGTGAGAGTTTTCTCCGCTGCTTCCATTTAGTCCGGTCTTACCGTCAGGTGGTCCTGGTTTACGATGTTACTCTGACACTGGACGGAAAACTCTGCAGGCTGGAGCGAGGGGCAGCGGAGGGAGCATGTGTGTCTGGGTGTATGTGTACGACTGATAGAGAGAGAGAGAGAGAGAGAGAGAGAGAGAGAGGGAGAGCGAGAGAGAGAGAGGGAGAGAGAGAGAGAGAGAGAGAGAGAGACATAGGGTAGTCCCGGGAAAATCCCATGAAACTATCAGACATTTTGCTACATTGTAGTTCTCTGGAACAAAATCTCCAGTTTTCAGCACTTCTGGAAGGACAGCGCCGCTTCAAAGTTACCTTAACAACATCCGGATGGATGGTGAATAGTGCTTTTACTTTTCTTAAGTTGTTAAATGACTTTTCATGGGGTACAGACGTGTAAAAACGTTATTATTATTATTTATTTTTTTCAAGTCACAATGTTTAATTGTAACATAGCAGAGATGAACGTACAGATATTGTTTTGTACAAATATAACCGTGCAAATACCATTTACAAAATACAAAACCATAAAATGGCAGTGTACCAATACAAAATTATATGATTTTATTGTCAGTTTACACTAAAATTGATTTGTGATCAAATCAAATTTTCATGAATCTTGAAAAAACACAAAACGTATTAGGAAGTAAGAAACTGGATTTCAAGTCTGAATTTCCATGTTCCCTGTCCAAAGATCATATATATATCACAAAGAGTGGTTATAGGAGTGGAGCAACCAGCCACCTTCTCTACATGAATGACACCAAACTTTATGACAGAACTGAACAAGAAGTGGACTCACTGGTATAACTCAACAGGATAATGACATTGGGATATCATTTGGAGAAGACAAATGCAGCCAAATTATACACAAGGGAAGATGACAACTGAGGAGCTTAAACCACCAGAGGGCAACATATCAGATTTTCAGCAAAGCTACAAATACCTTGGGGTCCCACAGGCAAATGGCAACATTAAAAAGGCTGCCAGGAAGTCAGCCACAACCAAGTGCCAACAAAGGTAAGGCAGGCAAAGTCTGAGCCATCAACACGTTTGCCCTGCCAGTTATCAGATACCCCGTTGGTATTTTAACCTAGTCAAACCCTAAGTCCAGCACCCTGAGACTTTATACTAAGCGGACAAATGGAGACCATGGTCCAATGAGTGTCAGAGCCACTATCCAGGAAGAAACAACACACATCTATGAAGCCATCAGGAAGGTGGCCCCAAGGGATGAACTGCTAAGTGAGTGCCACAGGCAGCTGAAACTCATGGAAGGGAGGAGGAAGAGGAGGAGCCATCATGGAAGGATAACCCTCTACAAGGCATATAGCATCAATAGATTGAAGAAATGGCTGATATCAGGATACCTATCAGTGGCTAGAAAAGACAGGTTTGAAAGGTTTGAAAGACAGACACACTAATCATGGCAACTCAAGAACTGACCTTGAGCACAAGAGTAATAGAAGTCGTTGAACCACATCAGACAGGACCCCAGGTGCAGGGTGTCCAAAAGGTCCTCTGAGATGTTCCACCACATAGCAGCAGGATATAAGATGCAGATAGGTACATCATACATGGAATGCCATAATCAAGTGGTGGGAATAGTGTACAGGAAAATCTGTCCCAAGTATGGGTTGGAAGCCCAAGTCAAAGTGGGAGATACCTCTAAAAAGGTGAATGACAGAGCAAGGATCCTGTGGGACGTCCAGATCCAGACTGATTAACTGGTGGAGATGAACCACATATTTTGGTGGTTGACAAACAACAGAAGAAGGCAGTAATGATAGATGTAGCAGTTCCAAGTAACAGCAACATGAAGTAAAAGAAACACAAGAAGCTAAAAAACACCAAGGCCTGAAGAAGGAAGTTGAAAAGATGTGGAGTGAAGGCAACCGTGGTGCCAGTAGTGAGGGCCATGAGCCCAACAAACTCCAACAAATCCTGGGAACAACTTCAGAGAACTCTGTCCAGAAGGGCGCAGTTCTAGGAACAACTAAGATACAATGTAGAACCCTCAAGCTCCCAGGCGTCTGGTTGAAGAGCTGAACGGTATCCAACAGCAAACAGAAAAAAAACCCCATTTTGCTTGGATCGTAGACATATACTATGGTCCCAGACATAAAAAAAACAAACGTCCGCCACTATCATACATGCAACATAGAGCTAGTATGTTAAACTGCCTGTTTTGGTGTAATAAGCAAGTCACTATAACATCAATATTTTGAGTAGCGTAGGTAATCTCACAAGTAGATTAACAATTTAATATGATCAGCAGTAGTACTGAACCCTATACAATGAAGTTAAAATCATTGTTCATTATCCTTCATGTTTGCTCAGCAGTTTATTTAAGCTTCTAAAGTCCAAATTTCCTTGAAAACAGACCTTCACTTTAAATCTACTGATCAGTACTGCAGATGGGATTGTCATCAATCCAACAATTCACTAAACTCGTGTGTCAGTGAGTGAGTGAGTCTACAGTTATCTATTTGGTAATTTACATTATTGACATTATTTTGCATGCAAGAGGTGTATATTTTGCTGTACTTAAATATCATGACATACAAGAAGATACTGTTAAATATCCATAAATTCACAGTAATACATGATAAGTTAATTCTGCAGTATTTGCTCTGTGCCAGTAACCATATAGATCTATGGATTGGGTAAATGATAAGAGCCATTTTATATCTTCATGGGGGTATCCATCTGCCAAATGCTACATGTTTTTCTTGTTGATTGAATGTTGCTACATGTTGATTGAATGTTGAATCTATCTATCTATCTATCTATCTATCTATCTATCTATCTATCTATCTATCTATCTATCTATCTATCTATCTATCTATCTATCTATCTATCTATCTATCTATCTATCTATCTATCTATCTATCTATCTATCTATCTATCTATCTGTCTGTCTATCTGTCTGTCTGTCTGTCTGTCTGTCTGTCTGTCTGTCTGTCTGTCTGTCTATCTATCTATCTATCTATCTATCTATCTATCTATCTATCTATCTATCTATCTATCTATCTATCTATCTATCTATCTATCTATCTATCTATCTATCTATCTATCTATCTATCTGTCCATCCAGCCATTCTTCATTTATTTGTATGCTGTGGAGTGGATGTTTATTATTTTCCAAAACAGAATATAATTTCCTCCTCATATACATTCAAGATCTAACATTGACAAGTTTAGCTATCTAATTACTAGCATAGCACAAGTACTGTGTTGAAATATCACGTAACACATTTATGAATTAGTAAGTTTGATCAGAATTAAAATGCCTCACATCTCCTTCTTGATTTGCTTACACAGTTGGACCAACTATGCAATATATGACGTGAGCAAATATTAACCAACCACTTACCGACCAACTCTGTTTCATTGTGCCTTTAGCTGCACAATTGAAACATTTGACACAAGAACACCACTCACTGAAACAGCTGTCCACATGATGGAGAGGAGGATTCACCATCAGTTGATGTCAGTCAGCTCGAAGGAGTAATTCCATCAATTTATCTGCAGATATGAGCTCATCCCACCGCTCACCCTGAGCCATGCATTAAGAGGTTGGACAAATATAAAAGCAAGAATCTTTTTGATGACGATGTTTGCTACCAAAACATTGCTGAATCAGACTGCCTTACATAACAATGATCCAGTTGTTAGATGTCTGTCTAGGTTTCGCAGACACAAGTGTTGTTCCTGGACAGGGCCCCAGATTGGTGGTATGTGACAACAAAAGGGTGGGCCGACAGTTGCTCCTTGTGGAGGACACACTGACAGCAGTATCAAGGACAGAGGCCACTAGTATAAAGCCCCTGTCACCCTTGAATCCCTCTTTTACTCTCAGTGTGTATGTGTGTGTATTTGTGTGTGTGTGTACAAGATACAGCCTTAACGCTTTTATCAAACTACTGTACGAAAGTACAGTTTTGAGTACCGTTGCACTTGGCCTTAGTATTTTTTCTATGCCTCCACTCCACTACATTTCAGCGGGTAAGAATGTACTCCTCTACATTCACTGGACAGCTGTAGTTATTTTCGGATTAGACTTTTACATAAAAACAAATATGATGCAAGATATCTGATCAGCTTATAAAACTGTCCTTAACCTTTTTATGTTCTCACCTCTAAAAAGCCTCTAGACTCTCTGTCAGCTTTAAGATATAAATATATGTATGAATATGCATCAATAAAATGTTACACTGTGTGACAGAATGCAATAGTATCAATTATCCATGAAAATAATGTGACATACTAAAGAGTATATCTCTTACAAGTGTTGTAAAGAGCAAGTAATCCCTCTGACCTTTACTTAAGAAGTTTAATGCAGGCTTTACTTGCTATCTTGTATTTGTAGATTAGTTTATTCCTAGCATTACTTTAGGATCTGAGTACTTCACCCACGTCTATATTTGTCTTTTGTCCCTGATGAATGGATTGATGGATGTTTAGACAACTGTCTTACAGTCATACAACAAATGAAAACAAATGTTATTTTTATGCTGATTCTTATTGAAAACTTAACTTTCAGATACAGTGAATGTCATGTGGAAAACCAATGCACATACAGTCATTTTTCACTTTATAACTTAAGCCTGAGCCAAGAAAACCCATCAGAACATGCACACAGGTTGAAGTGATCATCACAAAGCTGATAAATTTAGGTAGCTATTTGAAATGGGGACACGGCTCACGCAAGCAAGTTGAGATCAGTTTCTTACTGTGGCTACATTAAAACAGCAGGTGTTAAATCATGAGTGCCATTAATCAGTGTTACGAATGGACCATATGAAGACCTTTTCAACTCTGGCTCTCCCTCACACATGAGATGTTGATACAGAAATATGAGAAATGATACACAATATGCACGTGTCTCTGAAAATAACCAGCCGACAGCGAAGGACAAATTGAACAGTAACAGCAAATCTTCATGCGTTCACAAGTGTTGATTTAACAGTGACATCAGAGGTGGCAGGTGTTGATCTGACAGCTGACATATTTTTTCAGAAGTGCCTGAAAAGGCGAGAGTTGCTTCTTTTAATGGCTTCTCACTCTACTCTATATGAAAAGATTCAGGTCAATCCAATCAACACAGCAGCAGAAGCAGGAGCTTTGGTTAGCCAGGCACCTGTCAACAAAGAATACTGTAGCTGACATGATGGCACACACTTTTAAACTGAAATATGCAATGGGATAAGCCACTCTGTTTCTTAAAAATGACATCATACTGCTTCAGGTGAAAACTTGACAGGAACTAAAAGTTTGCAGATTACTTTCAGAATTAAATTACAGATATAATAAAGAAGGAAAACTAGTTATAACTGAACACACCGACAGTGTCTAAAATTCTTCTGAATCTGCTAATTAAGTCTTTTTTTTTTTTTTTTTAATCTTACTGATGGTTAGTAGGCTTGCAGAGATATATTGCTTGTTGACTGTGATTGATCTATCTGTAAACAGGAGAACATCATTCAAGATAGTGACCAATATCTATCTGAGATGTCCTGGTTGTGCTGCTGCAAAGTGCCCTGTCCAGCTCAGTCACACATTCCCACACAGATGGATGTGCTCTAAAGGTGCCTTTAAAATCATATAATAAATTATTAATTTAAAGTTGATAACAGTAATGCACCCTATTGTTCTAACAGCCACAAAATAATGAGTCAATGTCAGGAAGACATGCTAAAAAAGTCCTGCAAAGGTTGGAGTTTAAAAAAGCTGATGTAGACCATATCTGATACTGTCAGATGGTTTGAATATTTTTTTTAGTGTCTCTTAAAGTAACTTTAGGGAAAGGGAGAAAAGTGTGACCATTTTACTGCAATGAAAATAAACAGAAACATGAGAATTTCTTTCAAATACTTTGAGAGAACTGAACACAAACTGGTCCATTATACGGAGCATACTACTATGACATGTTTATGTTTTCTGCAGCATTCAGCAGCACTGCTGACTTTCTGACCCTGGCTACTGAGCCCTCTGCAGCTCCTGAGTGGGAACCGGAGAAGTCTGAGAGCTGTAACACCTGCTGTAATGCAGTCACTAGCAGCCAGACACTGCACTTCTCCAGATTACTCCCTCACACACACGCACATACACACACACACACACACACACATACCCCATCCTTCAAGGGTTTCATGGTTCAAAAGGTAGAAGGTCAACTTTGGACTTGAAAGTGTTGCGTGTGAGCTGGTTCTCTGGATGTTAGGGATTAGCATGTTACCACCGATACTGACAGTTCACTTAGAGAGGATAACTGCTAACTTTAAATGGTTAATTCTCTTTCCCTGAACTCATGATGTCCAAGTGTTCAGTAGGTTGACTAGTGTAGAAACATCATAACTTTGTTGTTTACTGTTTATTACAGCTTTCAGAAAACATCTGCGTCTCTGAAGTTGAAGTTGTCACATGTTGAGTTTGTTGTGTCATGGTGTCAGCAGGAAAACCAAAGAATACAGGGCTCACTTTCAAATGATGCACCTATGATGAAGATCCTCATAACACATAAACAGCTTTATTAATGTAATAGATTTTCTTATCAGTGCATAACATATTATGATTGACCCTTTGGACCATTTTGCACCTATTAACAACTCATCATAGTTCTATTTAGTACTGTACCACACATATTCACAAATGTCTTATTAAAAAAAAAAACTGAATGGAATAATAAACACCTAAAACAGTTTTTATAACCTGGTAACCCAAATACGTTCTTGATATGATCAATTGAATCATAGTAAAAAAAATGAAAGACACAATAAAGCCTATTGCCCCTGTATCTGAATGTATGAAGTTATTAATGGCAAACAATAGCATGCTGATTTATCCAATAGGACTTTTACTCTGCCACTCATCCTCAGTCTGATTATTAGTGATATTGCATGACAATCATCTTTCTATTCATGCATCTTATGTCCTGTTCAGTTTAAGCTTTAAGTTTTGTGTTTGGACACTGCTTACCGGATAAGGACTGTTTGATTTGTATGTACAAAACAGATGCCAAATAAATAGTGGGGATATGTATACATTTCTGTACAAACACTTCTTCTTTTTGTAATATGATACTTATTATAAGTGACTCTGTGCATCACACAACCATGAACGAGGACCAAAAAGGCTGGCACCCCACTCAAATAATTCTCATTTCCCTTGGTTTACATTGTTTAAGCCATTTTAGCTGTAAATATTTTTTGGATTTGTCATTCCTAACCACTGCGTCACTGTGATTTATTTGTGAGATAGCAGATGGTAAGAAATTTATTTTATTGTCTTCATAAAGTTGTACAGACATCTGAGCCATGAGGAAAATGCAATAAAACGTATCATGGGTCACAAGTGACAGACCTTTCTGGATCTTTTTGGAGAACAAACATGCAGATGTTTGCATTTTACAAGAAAGACATGTAGAAACATACTTCATTAAACTAAAGTATCCAGAAGCTAAGTTGCATATTGATGGGTGTCTAGAAAGAAATGAGGTGAAAGATGTTTGCTGTGCGTCAACTGGTTTCAGCTTCCACGTGCCCTGAGTGTTTAGGGATTCTCTAACCTAAAAACAGCAATGCTAGAGGCAGAGCTGTCATGAATTATGCCAGCAATGGCAGACCCGTACGGTTGTTCCCTTCTGGTTATTTGGTTTCACTCATGCTCAGAGGCTACTGGTCCCCCAGCAAAGGTCAGCACCTCGTTAAGGCCTGCAGGGACATCTAATAACCCCATTGTTGTGAGAACACTGTCTTTTACGAATCTAGAAGATCAGGGAAGTTGATCTCATACAAAGACTGTGCTAGACTGACCAGAAACAGAGAAGAAGTGAAGCAGGTGAACAAAGATTTGCTTTGTATAAAAAGCATCTTACTCGTAAATGTATTCTATAGTGTTGTTTACCTTTGGGCATAACCACACTCCAGATGTGACAGGAGTATCCCTCAATGTCTTTGAACATGGATGTATGTAAAATATGTATTGCTTAGTTAATAAATACCAAATCATGAACTTTTTACAGCTGCTTCTGAGTTCAACAACAAATGCTGTGATAGTAAAAGAAAGAAAGAAAGAAAAAAGTCAGGAGTTTGTCCCATTCGTGTGTTTTTGCATAGGTATATTTGTTTGTGGTGCTTTTAATTTGCATTCCCGCATAGAGTATTTAGCCTCTTCTCTTGATTAGAGAATAGTCACCTCACGTGTAATGTGGGATAACTTATGATTGAGCTTGTTGAAAAAGATTTGAATAGTTAAACTTGCCGCAGACACATGGCTAAATCAAACAAAATGTACATTTCTGAGAATTATGTATCAGCAAACGTTAGTTATAATAATAGGAACAGACATCAGGAGCAACAGTCTTAGAAATTTGGCGTGTGTTCCATCTTTTTAGTCTATCAACAGCTTCCCTCTAGTGGTGAACTCATGTACTTGCACACACACGTTCACTACAATTGCACTCTGTATTCTGTGTGTGTGTGTGTGTGTGTGTGTGTGATTTGTACTCAAACACAAACATTTGGGTACAAATCAAATTTTGCTGATTTCTGAATAGAATGTCCTTCCATGTGCAAGATATTCCTTTCTTTTTGTAATGCTTTCATCAACTTGTTTAGTCATAATTGGCTTGTTCGGACGTCTGAGTAGGGAAAGAAAATGTATCAATAAAATAGAGCAACAAAATTGTTAGATTGTATATGTTGTAACTCTGCTAATGCTGAATGGGCCTTTTGAAGCAGCAGTTTACCCCCATTTGAATAAATTGGATTGAAAATCAACCCAAAAAAATGGCAAAGCTCCTCAAGCTCGAAATGTATATAATCCAAAATATCACTGGTAAAGATTAAAGGGATATGAGAGAGTGAAGACAGTATCTGAAGTTCCGAGGAGAAAACTTCGAGAAAGGATGCAGGAGTCACGCTGTTCAGGCAGAACACTCACACACACACACACACACACACAAACTGAAAAGAGGCTGACTGTAACTGCAGGACGAAGATCCTAAGTAAAATTCATGAACCAGCACTCAAGCTGAAGCTTTACGACTGGCTCTCACAGCATTACTATAAATATTTTTGGGTTAGTCTGAAATACACTTGGGACGTCTAAAATGTTTCATACACTTTATATGGAAGCTTTCTGTTGTTTAATCAGTCACATTAGTATACATTAGTGCATGAACGAAGCAGTCATCATTTACATGTTCAAAATAAGCTCGGTACCAAATGGGCACCAATAATCAATTTTGAGAAATTAGTCAGGAAGAAAGAGAAAAGACGTATTAACTGATAAGCACTACTGTATTAGGAACTGCCGAGTCACCGTGTTAGTTATCAGTGGTTTTTCCTCTTTATGAGCTTTTCTCGTCTACTGAAACACACTTTTGCATGGATGTAGAAAGTGTTATGTAGTGATCAACTCCGCAAGATAAACGTTCTCCATGGTGCTGAAACAGTCACTTCAGCGTACATATGTGTTGTTAAAGTTTTTTTTTTTTATCATTATTAGTGTATTTTTGTACACTGAATATCCCTCTTAAAATGACGTTTTGTGTACTTTAAATCATATAGTAATTGAAAATTCTGCGTATTTAATATTAAGGGGTTTTCTCTGCGATAAATAGTAATTGTGATTGGAAACGAACCGACTTTCTTTTTCTTTTCTTTTTTTTAATTTTACTGTTGTTTTCTTCCCCAGCCTTCCGGGACGCAGCTGCAGCCGTATCAGCCTGTGTCAGGGGTTTCCACTGTAGTGCTGCATTTTGATGTCGCCCAGCAGAGAAAGCCGACCGCTCGCTCCTAACACGCTCTCATTTGCCATTATTAATGTCCAAGAGGCAACATGACATCTGCCTTGCAGTGGTTTGCGGCTGCTCTAGCGCTGCTGTGTATTTGTGGAGAAGCTGAATCCAAAAAGAATTTTAAATGTCCTTCAGGATGCTCCTGCTCCAAGGAGACCATCATCTGCGTTGCTACTTCCCAGATCCCCCGGACGGTGCCGAATGAGATCAACTCGTTGTAAGTAACCCTTTAGATTTCTTCTACCAAAACATTTTAAGATCCCACTTGATCATAAGATATTTGTTAATACAGGCAAAGCGAGAATTTACTTCCTATTGTGTTGGCTTTTGATATCTTTGCTACAGCGTGTTAAGATGTCCTTTATGTGCTTCTCCCACTAGGAGCATTGTAAATGGATCCATTGCGGAAATCACAGAGGGGATGTTTTCACTTATGCCTTCTCTTCAACTGCTGTAAGTGCCCATTAAATCAATAGGCGTATGGATTAGATGATGGAGATTTTTTTCGAGTTTGGGTGGAGAACAAGAGAACAAGAAATAATAAAAGAAAGTATAAGAAGAGCACAGACAATTAGGAGATATTAGCTTCACTCAGTTTACTTTTCCTTTACAGGCTTCTCAATGCCAATTCGCTGACCACAATCAAAGATGATGCTTTCTCTGGTCTCTCTCATCTTGAATATTTGTGAGTATTGGGGCTTATTTTTTAATCAATGTTCTGTAGTTGAGGATAACTATATTCACAGGTAGCTGCACCTCCAGCCTCAATCTAACAATGTCCATTCAATCTCCATTCAGTCCATTCAATACACAGATACATATCTGATTTGACTTCATCTATTTATGCATTGTACTTTCTTTGCCTGTGCACAATGATAAACCATAGGTTCATTGAAGGAAACAAGATTGAAACAATCACCAAAAATGCCTTTCGGGGTCTGCGGGCTTTGACTCATCTGTAAGTCTGCTGTCATTCTTTCTACCAATCAGAAAAGAGTATTACCCATAATATTGTCACTCTATACCACTGATATTACACACTAAAAGGAAAAAAAACTGATGTAGCAGCTTGGAGGGGAAAAAAAGCTGATTATAGATTGAAATTTGCTTTTGTCTCCTTGTGTCTGTGGTTCAGCTCCCTTGCAAATAACAAGATGAGGTTTCTGCCAAGAGATCTTTTCCTTGACTTGGATTCATTGCTGGAACTGTGAGTAAGCAGTTGTGAAGTCAGCAGTGTGTCTGCAAATGTGTGCGTGCATGTGTGTGTTGATGTTTGAGAGAGAGAGAGAAAGAGAGAGAGAGAGAGACTCCATCTGCTTTTTCCATAATGTGTTCCATGCTGACTCAGCGCTGTCTGTCTGTATGTCTATCTGTCTGTCTGTCTATCTATCTATCTATTGAAAATGATGCTACATATAAAAGGACCTTTACTTTCTGTGGTGTCTTGAGCAGTATGTAGCTTCTTACTTGTGGTAATCCTTCACTACCGATGTCCCCCTGTCATGCCACAGGGATCTGCGAGGCAACTCTTTCCAGTGCAGTTGTGAAAACAAGTGGCTGATGACATGGCTGAAAAACACAAATGCCACAGTATCAGATGTCTTCTGCGCAGGCCCCAGTGACATGAAGGGCAAGCGGCTCAATGACCTTCCAATTCCACCAGGCGAATGCATTTCTACAGGTAATATAACAAGTGCACAGTCAAAACAAAGGCATGTCTGTACAGGCTCAGATACGGCTAAGATGGTCAGGGTAAAAAGAAAAAAAATCAAATCATTAGGATTCATCCTCTGGGCTTTGTGGACATCTGCACCAAATTTTACAACTTCCATGTGACCTCAGCCCTCTGTAGATTCCCAGGCTTCTTGGTACAAAATTCAATGGTGAAAATGATATTTTTCCACCTGTTATCTGGCAGCAGATTGCATCTTCTGCAGCATTTTGTTAGAACCAATGTGTACTACTTCTGAGAAACTACAACTACTTTGCTGTATGAGCTACATACTTTTACAGGCAAGATTTTCAAACATGAAATTAGAAGGCAAAAATCATGACACAGTGTTTTTTACGTATTAGAAATTATAAGGTGACCAAAGGTGGCCGAGATACTAGTAGACAGTGGGCCCATTATCTAACTCCAACAATATGGCTATGCTTGGCTTGTATTTCCTTGTGGAAATACTAGATCTAAACATTAGTTTCACCCTGGAGGAGATATATATGTCCCTGGCAGACATTAAACACTTGTATTGTCATAAAAATACATCTTAAGATACAAACAGAAAGTAGGTAAATAATAAAGCCGTACTTAAATATATCTCCCTCATTACGTGGGTAGTGGGAAGTCTGTGTGATGAGTAGACAGAAAGCTGAGATCACATGTATTGTATAAGACTAAGCCTCTATGGCCAATAAGATCTAAATGTAATGTTTGTTAAATAATTGTATCACAAAGCATTCAAAGCGCTCTCTTACTATGAAAATGAAAAACATGCAGTAATGAATATAGAATATCATACAGCTGAATATGATAGCATTGGCTCTCCAAAGATTAAGGTTTTAGCAGATTTGAAAATGCAGTTTAAGCAATGAGGTTCTTGTTCACTTGATCAGCAAACCAGCAGGTTCTGTCTTTGTCTGCATCTCACAGACTTTGTGCGTCATCAGTCTATTCCCATTCAGTCCATGTCAGCGGATATCTTCTCCTTTAAAGAGGACATCTATGTGGCAATGGCTGCCCCGAACTTCAACAGCTGCATGATCATGGAATGGGATCACATTGAAATGAATTTCAGAAAATTTGACAACATAACAGGTTTGATAACGTTCACTCTTAATTTTCTTTCCTTTCCCTTTTCTTTATTTTTTCAAAGAGTCAGATAATATGCTTTTTTTTTTCTTTAATGTAAAAAATATCCATGAAAAGTTAAGGAGACAACAATGAATTGATCCAGTAACATACAAATGTTTAGGTTGGTTTAGGTTTAGATTAGGTTACCACCCTATTGTTCTTCTGTGCCATGAACTTCAATAAAAAACTCAAAAGCAACTAAAAGCCCAGTCATCAACACAGCGATTTATTCCAACACAGGCTGAATGAAGGGAGACTGTGTGGCTAACAAGCGAAACAGGTGGGGTCGAGAGCATGAGTCAAACAGTGCTAGATGATTAAACCAGATCTAAGAAAGTAGCCCAAACGTCTCGTGGGACTTTAATCCAGTTAAGTAAGAATAGATCATTATTTTACAGCAGTATAAATTTTGCACGCACACAGTAGAGGTTTGGTCAAAATCTTCATAGATCACCATATATGGATTGGGGTTTGGCCTTTGTAGCTTGGCAAGAACTTAGCGGGTGATGTCCAAAACAGCGACCATGGACAAGAACTTACAGCCAACAGCATAACATCCAGGGTGCGGAGACACTCCTTCCCAGTGACATGTTAAGGATTACACCATTTATTGTTAACAAGACGATGAAGACACACCTGCTTAAATGGAATAAGACCTACAAGGGCAAACTTTGGTCATGTAAATCAGTAAACTGAAAATGAACAATATCAGTTCACCTGGCAGCCAGCAGAGCTTTGCTAAACACATGACAAACTGATTATGTGCAGTTTTAGCCCCTGGAAGTTATGAGGTTCGGTGTACAAGAGCTGCAGTTGTAATATTCTGTTTGAAGGCCATTAGTGAATTACCAAGCTTTTTTTCTAAAGTACTGTATACACACTATGTTTTTTACAAGTTCATTTTACTTTGGGACTCTACAAGAATATACAGACATACTTCAATGCTCAAAAACCACAATACATTTCTCACACTCGACATTGTTGTGACACCCTCGAGCTGAAACACTCCATTTTAGCTCTAGTTTCTTTCAAGGCTCTTATACATCAAATTGCTTTCAATGACCATTAGTGGCAGACGAGCCCCTGCTGGGTATCCTTGCATCAAACAAATAGCCCTCAGACACGACAAAGTGAAAGTTCCAGACTTCTGATAGTCAGCTCACTGGTGGAGTACAGAAAAGTGGTTAATTCTTTGTTTAAGGTGTGTCACAATTGTGAGGATGGAAGCATAATACAAATATGTGATATAGTGATGGAGATAAGTGAAGAAAGAAAGACCTTGACTGAAAACCAGATGGGCCAGGAGCAGTTATCTGCAGTATAATGAGGACGAAATATCCCTTTGATGTGGATTTTGGCTGTTGTAACTTTGCAGCCCTTTAATGTGCAAAAAAAGAATAACCAACGTAACACACTGACAGAAAGGAAAAAAACAATTAAGAGTGACGTGGTCTCTTCAGAAAATTCATTAATGCTAGGAACAAATCTTTTAACGATTTTTGTTTTCAGATGGAACAAATGAGCTAAGTGGCACAGACAGGCTGGGGAAGTCCAAAGCCCTGACAGATTAACTCATTGTTGGGTTTCAGCCTTTTATCTAAAATCATAAAAACAGCATTTCATATTCTGAGGTGTATGACCACTGACATTCTTTTTCTTCCAGGTAAATCTGTTGTTGGATGCAAGTCGGTTCTGATTGAAAACCACGTCTTGATAATAGTCACCCAGCTCTTTGGTGGCTCCCACATTTACAAGTTCGATGACCAACAGAACAAGTTCACTAAATTTCAAACAATTGAGGTCTTCAACATCTCAAAGCCAAATGATATGGAGGTCTTTCAAATGGATGGTGACTGGTACTTTTTGATTGTAGACAGCTCCAAGGCGGGCCTGTCTACTCTCTACAAGTGGACTGACCAACCAGAACGCAATGAAACCGGTTTCTATTCCTACCAATATCTCCATGAATGGTTTCGTGATACAGATGCTGAGTTTGTTGAAGTCGATGGGAAGTCCTACCTAATTCTGGCCAGTCGCTCTCAGTCCCCCGTCATCTACCTCTGGAACAAGAGCACCCTGAAGTTTATTCTTCATGGTGAAATCCCATATGTTGATGACGTAGTGTCAGTCAAAGCTTTTCGGGTGGACGGTGAGTTGTACTTGGCCCTGGCTTGTTATATAGGTGACTCCAAAGTCCTCAAATGGTCCAACAAGCAGTTCACTGAGGTCCAGGCGCTTCCCTCTCGAGGAGCGATGATCCTCCAGCCTTTCACCTTCACAGACAGACATTATCTTGCTCTTGGCAGTGATTACTCTTTCACACAGATCTACCTCTGGGATGGGGAAACAAAAACCTTTCACAAGTTCAAGGATGTTTATGTGCAGTCACCCAGATCATTCACTGTGGTGACCACTGACCGGAGGAGTTTCATCTTTTCCTCCAGCCTCAAGGGGAAATCAATGGTTTTTGAGCATATATTTGTAGATCTAAGCTTGTAAAGGATCCCAATATGTTTCGGTCATCCAGATCAATAATGTGTGTATGCTACAAAGAGGTCTCACATGCTTTATCATCTTACTTAAGCAACAGGATACATACATTTTATTTTTAGCTGATGCCTGAAAATATGTAATTTGCCAATCTTTGAAAATGAATTGTATACAGATAATGTTACAGCAAATCAGAAGTATTGGCAAAAGGTGGTTACTTTTATCATAATCCTGACAAGCAAACAATGGCTGAGCCAGAGTGTGTGTTCTGACTGTGGCTATAGCCTGGCAACCTCATAAAGGTGGTAAGAAACCTGTCTATTATGGGTTATATAACTTTTAAAACCCATGGTATGGTTATTTAAAGTTCAGCTGCAAGCTTTACACTAATTTCCTTGTTAATATTGTTAATTGCATCCCTGGAAACAGACTAACCTGAACAGAACATATACTTTAGTAAACACACAAAGTGTTAAAATGACAAAGAAATTTGCAAGCCATACTGTCTGACCAACTTTTAAGTAAAAACTGTTTGCATCCCACCAAACAGATACACATGCAGACAGCATTAAAAAGCCGTGGCCATTCAGTGATAAAGCAATACGAACTGTCTAAAAGTGTACTTGGTAGGCATTCATAGTGTCGCACCCAATAAGATGACAGAATAAATTGTGTGAAAAATAAAAAAAGAAGGGAGCTGAAGCCTGACAACTGACATCTTAACATCTAACAGACTGATGACAAATTATGCAAAAATGCCCTTAACTCAACGGACAAGAGTGAAGATAAACTGTTTCATGTTGAAGCTATCTCAACTAAGTAATAGCTACAGTTTGACTAACGATAACAAAGTGCAGAAGAAGAGTTTTCTTCTTTGTCAAAATACAGCAGTGTGTAGTAGGTAGATCTTAGGAGCTTAAGTGTGTAACATTCATAATAAGCAAATATATGACTATGCTACTGAGTGCCTGAATAATAGTTAAATTATAGAAATATTAATATAGATATGTGTGTATGTATATATCTATATACACACACATACATAAAATCAGTAATCTATTTCTGATTCCTATGCAAAATGTATAATAGTGGATGTTTGAACTGCGTTACAAATGTGAACCCTTTAGTTTGAAGATCTTGTACAGCTTTATTTACACACACACACACACACACACTGTGGTATGACGTGCAAGTTACCACATGGTATTTGTAGACTGTCAATCAGATGAAAGTAATAAAATACTAATTAGCATGAACGTTGTGTTTTTTATGATCTTCTCTGATTTAACGGGAACATTTTTTTGCCTTTTCAGCTGTTTTGATGTCTTACCTAACGATAATGTGTATAAATGTTTTTCATTCTACCCCTAATGCAATTATGAAAAGTGACCTTTTACATGTCTTCAACCTTAAGTCCAATGTAAGAACGGGTTTGTGGAAATGCATTAAAGACAATTTAACCAAATCAATTTTCATGTATTGTTTTTAATTCTGTAATCTAATCAGACACTGTAGGAAAATGAAAGCTGACAGACAGCTTGTGTGGTGCACTTATCATTGGGATTGCCTTTCAGCTGGAAGGTTGCTGTTTTGATCAAGTCTCCCCAGTCCACATGTTGAGCTTCAGATAGTTCAAGTCAAAGAGGAAAACCCACACTGCTTCTTCACTTTTCTCACTGGATAAGAACGCCCGGCAAATTAAAATAATGACATGATTTGTTATTACTGTCATTAAGTGTTGATATTAACAATGAGGCAGATGCTGTTTCTCCCTGCCAATCCATTATTTATCATAAATTATGAGCATCAAAAAGAAACAAGCAGCGATTACTTTCTGATAATCTGTTTGTGCCTTCGACAAATTCCTGGAAATCATCTCACTCGCAGACATTATTACTGTCAATTGATTCGAATACTCGACTATCCAACGATGAAATATATACTGCATATAAACAAAGAGTAGCAAATTAAAGGAAACCAAATGACGTCAACAATGTGGACCTAACCACCATCAATTCGAAAGACACTCCCTCCTTTGGTGCTTATAATGATATTGTTGAAGGGTGATGTGTGCTACAGGTAGAGAGTGGTAAAGTCAGACTGGGTTAAAATGTGGTGACTGTGAAGGCCCCAGCATATAATTCACATAATTTGAATTCATATCTGAGCTTTGGTGACCCCTTGTGCTCTATGGAAGAGACCATTCCCATCAAGATAGACATGTTACATCACAGAATAAAGGTGACCATACATGAAAGACCATACAGTAAACATCGGCCACAAAAAACGCTGCTGACTTTTTCTCTATAGTGGATATGTTCAGACTCAAGGAGATGAGTCAAATTGCTGCCAACTGAAACTGTTATATACATTTTCAGCTGATTTAAGTTGCTGTTCAATTATTTATCTATTACAAGTATTATGGAAAATGTCCTTCTCAATTTCGTTTGGAGTATTAGATTCACAAAAGTTGAGAAAACCTTGAAATGACAGTGTAGTTTCATGAGTTTTTGTGCAAGCCACAATTAGATTGAATCTGTTTAGATAAAAGATAAATCCATCCATACATCCATTTTCTATACCCGCTATTTAATCGCGGTACACCCTGAACAGTTCACCAAATCTGTAGTAAGTGTAATTTTAATCATCTTTATCGTTTGCACTAAAAACTCTATAATACATATCAAATCGTACAATCATTTAAAGCTCGTTTACACCTCCATTTAACTTTGCCTTCCTCACTTAGTGTGGGTTTCTATAACAACACGACAGCTGTCAGACAGCGTAGACGGTATTGATTTTTATTTTCGAGCGTCTCCGAATGCGTCGTGACGTTTTTCTGACGTCCGCATGGGCGGAAGTGATGCTGATTGCGTCCCTCAACCAGCTAATCCGTTTGGTGATGCATAATGTCTCTGATTTGAGCCGAACCAGCGCTGTGAAGGTAAAGGGAAGCTCACCGAGCGTTTTCGTTGACCTTTTATCGGCTGCGCGAAGATAGATGGATCCGTCCCGGAGGAGCGAGAGTGACTGGCAGGGGATGCTCAATGAGGTGAGAGCGGACTGGGCAAAAGAGCGTGAAAATCTCCACTAATGCACGCACACTGTGTGACGCGTGTAATGCCCAACTAAATACTGTTAAACACTCTGTAAGTTGTGGCCGGCGTCTCTTGTCCGGACCAACAGACAGATGAAATGAGTCCCGATTGAATTAGAATCTCATATTCTGATGTTTCCTTTAACCTGCACTTGCACAAGGAAGTAGATACGTGTTGTTTCCTTGTATCTGCAAGGCTCTGTCCCTCGTAATGTCACTAAAAAAGTTAACAACACGCACCAGACTCCAGTTTAACGACTTTGAGTGTTATAAGAAATAGTGCGTCACAATCCTGACCTTTAGGCTGCATGACGTATTTTGCTTGATAGTTTTGAGCTACTTGTGATTTACTTGGATACGTCCATGATGGTTCACAATTCAATTCGACTCATGGAAATAGCTTGTTTCACTCCACAACATATTTTTCTGACAGTTCGAGTTCATTTGAAAGTTGAAACGTCACACGTAGAGTGCACCACCAAAGATATGATCGGTCCATGAAATGTTTCGCGTTACTGATCAGTTATAATGTCACCTTTTCAAAAGCGAGGAATATATTGAGTCTCTGGATTCAGGATAGTATGTTTAGTTTTTTTTTCTCACATTTATGAGATGTAAATGCCAAGTGAATTTCTAATAAAATATGTATTAATTGGAGCCAACATGCCCTAACATGTGGCAAATATCAACTCCAGACAAAGGTCCTCTGTGGCTGTAGAGGTTCCTCTCACTTATGCCTCACTTCTTAATTACCATCTTTAATCATGTTCTAGACACAGTGATAGCAGTAACCATCCATCCATCCATTTTCTATACCTACCTAATCCAATGTAGGGTCGCGGGGGTGGGCTAGAGCCTATCTCAGCTGTCATTGGGTGAGAGGCGGGGTACATCCTGGACAGGTCGCCAGTCCATCACAGGGCCACACAGAGACAAACAACCACATACACTCACACTCACTCCTAAGGACAATTTAGTGTCACCAATTAACCTAATATGCATGTTTTTGGGGGGTGGGAGGAAGCCGGAGTACCCGGACAGAACACACGCATACACGGGAAGAATGATAGCAGTGACTTTATTTAAAATTTGCTCTTGTGCGCAGTTCCTAATCTGCAAGCGGAAGTTGGAGAGTAAGAAAGAAGCTCTTCTGATTCTGTCCAAAGAGCTGGACACCTGCCAGCAGGAGAGGGATCAGTACAAACTGATGGCCAACCAGCTCCGGGAACAACACCAGGCGCTCAAGAAGAAGCACAGAGAACTCATTGTAAGCTGAAGATGTACGGTTTAAGACATGGATCGATCGGGAGCAAAATAGAGAATGAAATTTGTTAATGATCTGCTATTATGCTTTTGAAGGAGGGCTGATGTGTGTTTTCTTTCTAACTAACAGGATGGAGATCCCTCTCTGCCGCCCGAGAAGAGGAATCAAGTAAGGTGTTTTTTTTCTGCCTACATTGTGCTGCGTAGTGTGGACAGTGTTTCTGGAGATGGATGCCAACAGACAAAAAAAAAAAAGACACTACGGAAAATAATGTGCACACACAGCTTGTCTGTTTGCTGACATAGTTGGTCTTTAAAGCTCATATACTACAATATACTGACGGGATGAGACGGTGTTGTAGACAGTGTTGAACCCTGATGAGTCATGCTGTGTCTGGGTGGAGTGCCTCACACAGCTTTTCTTTATCAGAGCTTAGATTCTCCTCATCGTTGTTGCCCCGTTTATGATTTTAGACGTAAAACGTGAATTTTTGCATGCTCGGTTTAAAAAAACCAAAAACAAAACAAAAAAAACCGTGACATTTTCTGTGTTTTATGTTAATTTCTTACTCAGGTTAATTTAGCCCAGCTGCTCAGAGACTCCAGAGAAAGGAGCACTCAACTTGCTGAGGAGGTGAAAGAGCTGAAACAGCGACTGGTGGAAGCTCAGGGTGATAACAAGGTATGTCGTCGAAGTGGTCACCGTCATCAAACCGCCGCCGATGGCGAAATTACTGTGAGGTAATCGGAGAAAGATACAGCACATACTTAAAATCTTTTCTGACTGTTTGTCCTCGAAGCTCCTACGAATGACCATCACCAAACAGAGGCTGGGGGACGAGGAGGTTGGTGCTCGACACTTCCCTGCACACGAGAGAGAAGATCTGGTCAAACAGCTGGAAAGAGCCAGAGAACAGGTGAGGAGTGCCGGCTTCTTTCAGATCTTTCAGACTCTACATTGAAATCCCACAAAATCAAATATTTCAAAGTTGGACTAAAGGGCAGACCCAAATAATGCAGATGATAGTTAAGGCAAGTCAAGTTTTATTTGTAGAGCACAATTCAAAGTGCAGTTAAGTTACTCTTGCATGCATGCGTTCAGTTGGACCCAATCAGGCCCAGGTGCTCTCTGCATACTCCACAATTCCTTTCTTAAACTTGGAGGTAACAGAAGAGACTGATAGACATAGAAGACAAAGAAGCTGGTAATAAGAGAATAACTACAAGGGATGGCATGTACTGTGTCAATAATACAATATTATCAGGCTAAAAGGGGCTTACCACCCCCTATTGGAGTGGAGTCAGACATACTTCATCCAATAAATTGTTTCATTGTATACTGGGACAAGAACAGCTAGTTGAGCCCAACTGGTACGCTGCCTTAACTGTGCATGGAAGCATAGTGACTATTTCTCTTAAGGATGTGATACAGCTGGAGGAGGTTCTCTATAAGGTGGAACTTTCACATTTATCACAAACAATTTACTATGACTACATTAGAATGAACCAAGACTGTAAGGGTCACTTTAAAAGGTGTCTTTAGATAGTCAAAAGTATGAACACGTAGAAGATGATACACAACCAGAAAATGCACGGTATTATTGGATTAAGTTGCAGGTGAGGTAATGATTTGGTGTGCCGCAGAATGAGGTGCTGGAGCACAGCGTGAAGTCCCTCTCAGACGAGCTTCAGGACGTCAGAGCAGAGCGGGACGTGTTTCAGCAGAAGGCTCATCGGCTCAACGTGGAAATGAACCACATCGTGGGGAACGATGAGATTCGAATTCTAGATATCGATGCGCTCTGTATGGAGAACAGGTTTGTTATTTTTTATTTTCATTTTTTAAATATACATATATGGGTTTCTACAGTTTAAATAACTTTTTGTTGCACTACTGCTACTGCTTTGTTAGTTCAGAAGGAACACTTTAGCATTTGCACCACGTATTCTTCGACATTATATTTGAGTTTTCATGGATCACAACATGAAGTTGTCCTTAATGTTCAAATGTGTTTTTAGAAGTAATTCTAAGCTTAATGATTTCCTGATTGAGGCTTTTGGATAACCATAAAATATCCCACAGGTATTTACATGAGCGGCTTAGTCAACTTCAAGAAGAGGTCAACCTGCTCAGAACAAACCTGGTGAAGTACAAGGTAGCTACATTTGATTTATTTATATATTTGAATAGTTCTCTCAGCTTTTCCTTTGGCATTGATGTTTTAAAATGGTTACTCTCCAATGCCCTCTCAATCACATAAAACATTAAACGTGTTTTTAAAGTTAAAAAACCTTATTCTGCTCCATTGATTTCCCAGAGTGCTCTGGAGAGCAGGAAGAACTCTAAAATCAGCGGCAAACCCAACAGCAGTGCTCTAACTGGGGTGCTTTCTGCTAAACAAGGTCAGACTTTATCCAGAAACGTTTCCTTTTTTTTTTTTTTTTTAATTGAAATGCTCTAAAGCAAATTTCTGAAAGAAAACATGAGATAGTTGTTGTCGATGTCTCATGGGAAAACGCCGTCCTCTGTTAAATGTGACAAACGCTGTGCTTGCAGTGAAGGAACTGTTACTCTCGGAGGTAAACGGCTGCAGTTTGCCGGTGACTCCTCAGTCCATCTCAGACCTCAAGTCTCTGGCCACAGCTCTGCTGGAAACGATCCACGAGAAGAACATGGTGATCCAGCACCAGCGTCAGATCAACAAGTACCGCAGCCTCTACGTCACACTCTTTATAGATTGTTGAGTCTGATTTTCGCAGATATTTTAGGGCAGAACCTGTAAATGTAGTTTTTTTTTTTCTCCCATCAGGATTCTTGGAAATCGAGTAGCAGAGCTAGAGAAGAAACTAAAAACACTTGAGATTTCTGGATTATGGAGCCTTCCAGGTGGATATAAGTGTCTCAGTATACAGCATTGAGACACGTTATTCTAACCTGTGTTCTATGCATTCTTCACAATAATTCCTTCTCCTGCTCTTTTTCTTCTTGCTACCTGAAGGCCTGACTTATAATGTGTCTCTGGGAATATATGGAAGTATGTTCCTCTGATAAATTGCTGTCTTTATAATTAAACTCTGATTTTTATCATCTATTGCTTCTAATGTCTGACACCATTTACTCATCTCTGTCTATTCTTATCATTTCAATCAGTATGTACTGTCAAAAACTGGAAAAGCTTACTTTTGGTTCCGTTTTGTTGGAATAGGAGGAAAAGACGCCATCATCCTGAACACCCAGCAAGCTGAATCTCCTGATTCGCCGACACAAGAAGGTAAATATCCAGTGGAATTATGCCTCAATCTGTCTTCAGCCTTCTATGATGAAACTACATCTCTTGAATATTAATCTCCTACCTTATCTTGAAGGTGTCATGGGTTCTGAAAATATACTTCCCGTGCAGAAGAGCACTCCAGAAGTTCTAAACCAGGCCAGTGAACCAACACCTGTGTCAGATTTTCAAGAAGACGCACCATCACCATCCAGAACGGCAGCATGCCAGCTTCTGTGTGCTTCACAGAGGTCAGAAGAGGAGGAGCCCGCCAGCTCTCAAAGAGAACTACCAAATAGTGAAGACTGCTATGAAAGTGGACGAGCACAGGTCACAGTGGACTGTACCGCTTTAACAACAGAACACGAGGGTCTGAGTGTCTCCATTCTCGAGCCGGCATATCTGAGTAGACCCCATCCATCTTCACATCCCTGTCAACCAGAAGAGTGCACTGAAGGGCTGGAAACTGTTGAGACACAGTGTATTATAGCAGAGGGAAATATCAACATCGTCCCTGATGAGCAGCAGCAGCAGGGCGTCTAATCAAACCAGCAGGCGGATGTACGTAATAGTCAGGTGACACAAAGTCCTCCAGAAGCCAGCTGCCTGTCTCACAGTCGGCATGGTTACATGCACAGTAAGAGTCCAGCTACAGCTACAGCTCGACTCGGCCATTTAACGGGGTCTTTGTCCTAGTATACATGCACAGGAGGGGAATCAAATTATCGACTAAAGTAGATGCAACACTACAACTCTGTGAACTGTCAGAAAGACATTCTGTTGCTTTAACTCTCTCTGTGGGAGATCATCATACATGTGAGCATAAGTTACTTGAATGTTGGTTTTGTCAAGTTGATGCTGCGGTTATAAAACCAAGACCTCGTGAAAATGCTGTGAGTGACTGTTAGTTGATGCAAAGTCTTAATGTGCTGGTTATCAGTCACAGTTTCGGACACATTTAACCATCTAACAAAATAAACAGACAACTATGTGAATGGGAGCAGCTTTATTTGGAACATACAGTAAAACGCAGGCGTTATACAAGCAGGAGATATTCAGTCCCCAACTGCTTTAAGGCTCTAATCTAAGACTCGGGGTTCCTACACGGTCTCAGAAAGAATGGGAAGTTATGTTTGTTTTTAGCATTTTACAGTTCTGCGTAAGGATGAAAACACCTAGGAGATTAAAGTTGGGATATCTCTAAAGGAACAGATTAAACAAGGGGGTCTTTGAGTTTAACCCATCACCCATCTTGGTTTGAAGTTACTGATTTAGGATCTGCAAGTAGAAAATGAACTGTCAGCAGTCTTTCTGATAGACTTTTTGCCCAACTGCAGTTCACAGTTAACCTTATTTCGCCCCCTGCTGCCCACTAGTAAGAATGCAGTTTTACTGCTGCTTCTTTTGGTTAATTTTGATTGGTCTGCTTTCATATGAAAATGATGGATACTGTGGAGGAACAAGACTTAACATACACTATGAAAAATTTAAGTATGGGACTTTTTTCACTTATTTTTGTTTTTTATTTATAAATGAGACTTGAGGGTGGGGGGGAATAACAACAGTACAATATTGTATGTTCATTATGTTGAGGAGACGTAAGAGGAGAAAAGGTAGCACCTGTTAGTTGACCGATATTCAAAAGATATGACTGTGATGTACCAGCTGTCCCGTACAGTGAGGATATTGTGTTATCTAATGACATTGAAGGGCAATGCTTTGATTGCACAAACGGCACTCAGGAACTTTGCGTCCATAGCCATCTGTTCGTCACAGGACACATTATGCTGAACTCCTGCTGACTTCATACATACATGTACAAAAGATATCCACAAAGCTCTGACTTGAGCGCTCGGCTGCAGGCTGGTGTGTCACTCCGACTGCTCCTCTCTCAACCGTTCATTATAAACCAAAAAACAAAACGGCTGAAATACTTTGGGAGCCTCACAGTCTTTATTGTTTGAGCCTTTCATGACATGCAGCTTCAGTGAAATGCTCTGCAGTAGAGCTTCAGTAATGTGGACCATTTCTCACAGGCAGAATATGACACGCGTGTTTACCCTATGATTTCAAATCAGTTTAATGAATATGTAGATACTTGTCAAAAATGGCTAAAGAAATTGATGGAGAAATCTGAAAATATGAGTCTGGAAAAGTGTGGAAATTTTAGATGGAGAGTGTGTAGGAATCCTGAAAACCGATGATTACTGTTGTGAGATCTCTGCTCACTTGGCACAGAACATCCTGGTCACATGACAACCAAAGGTATTTGAACAAAGACTTCTCTGCTTTGTCTCTTACATTTTCAATCTTCAGTCATCAACTTTGGAGAAGTTTCATCCGCACTCAACACTGAAGAAGAGGGATATTTGCATCACAATTCTACTGCTGCTGTATTTCTGAGCTGATACTTTGGTTCAGGGTTCGTTTCATAAAGAAATTCAAATTTTTTTCTTTTTTTCTTTTTAATTTGGGGACCAAGTGTAAATACCGCTGTCAACTGACCATCAAAAGAGATGATGTTAGATTAAAGCCAAATATCTGTCAAAGACTTCCTCCTTCATCTTCCTACCTCCTGAAGGCATCGTTCCAGTGACATTAAAGAAGCTTACTGAACGCTGTTTAAGCAAAGAAGCTTTTTTCTTTTTAACATAATGCAAACACCTCCTTTTTTTATTTGCTTTATTGTGACACTGATGAATAACTTATTTCTTAAAGCTACTGTCTTAAAAAAACAACATCCACGTAGAAAATGTTTTTAAACTCTATGTAGAACACTGCATGCTCAAATACTATTTAATTAAAAAATAACTGCGTTTTGATCTGTGCTCTGTCTGAATTTATTGAGGCCTTTCTTCAAAAGTAAAATTCACAAGAATTAAGCAGAAACAGATGATTGCCAAATGCGCACCAACAACACTGATGTCTTTATCCTGACTTGTGTTAAGAAGAAATAAACTCAATATGCGGATTTTTTTTTTCAAAGGTGCTTGTGAAAACTGCTCTTTAGATAAGATAAGAAAGTACTAAACAAGCCCTCGTGTCTTTATACTGTTTATTGCCAGGGAAAAATAGGAAACGTATGCAGTAATTTATTGAAAGATGTGCAAACGCAAATGGAAATGTGTCTTCAGGGGAGGAGATCGGTGAGAAGCAGGCTCCTCAGAGAAGGAACGGCCGCAGTAAAGGAGGCTCTCGGCAGTAGTAAAGGAAGTGCTGACTGAACTCCACCTTGTTTCCTCCCCCTTACCTGCAGACAAGGTGAATCAAACACTGTTTGGGCGTCTGGTAAAGACTCTTTTAAAAGACTGTCCCACTTTTGGATGCCTGGTAAAGAATATTTTTAAAGACTGAGCCCCTTCATCACCCCATCCTTTTAACTTTATCAAAAGACCTGCCTGTGCCAACAAAGAGTAAAGAAACCTGTGACACATGTAACTGATGAATAGGAACTGATAATCTTTTTTTTGTGACAGCTGTAACTGTACAATAAAAAGTTGTTTTGTCATGTTGTCTGTTATGTAAAGACGGCAACGGTTCATCTCTTGAACTTGGAGCTTGAATGACTCATTGGTCCAGTTTTAGTGGTTTAACACACCCAAAAAAAACACTGAAAATCCTTTGAAAATGGCTGGGTACAAGGTCTGGACTGGAATGTGGTGAAAAGCAGCCAATGTTCAAAGAAAAACTGTGAAAGGCTTTCAAAAAGACTGGAGACTAATTTAAAAGATTGCATGAAAGTCTGGCTCCTTGGATGCAAAATATAAAGAAACGAGAGTCGGTTCAAGCCTTTTGCATAGTACTGTAGGTCAGTTGATATTTTATGTGCTGCCCTTAATGTAAAGCTTAACACAGTGTGTACTGCAGAATATCTTTTTATTTTATTCATTAACTCAAAGAAGAAAAACTTGTAGAGACTTGACTTTGCGAGCTTGCATGAGGTTAGCTTGTTTGCGTGCTAACTTTTGCTAAGAGAGCGTACATGGCGATGGGAGTGGCATTTTAAGACTATTGATCAGAAAATGAAAGTGGTCAGTATAATGGAAAATCCATTCTTATATGCATTGTATTGAGTGTTACTGTGTATAACCTGCAGATGACCAGCTACAAGATACCAACGTGTCTTGTTTTTTATCATCCCTCCAAAGAACATGGTGTGTTCGTTGTATGATAAAGCTGTACTTGAAGGAGGATGGAAGGGAAGCTGGTACTTGCAGCTGTGTGTGTAACCTTGACTGTACTTAGGGAGGAAAGTAGATAAGAACGCTCAACTATACCCAAGGAGCGATGGTGCGACAATGTGCATTATAACTGAATTGTTTTTGCCTCAGTGGTAAGAGCAGCTCTGTACTTCGTACTGTGTTGTTCTCTCTTGCAAGATATTATTGAAAGCATCTTATTTCTTTTAATAATAGAAGGAAAGTAGTTACATTAATCCAGGTGATAATGAGATACCAAAATGGCAATGCCATACATAGTTGTCAGGAAACCTATAACAAGTGTTCACCTCTGTGTGATTCAGGAGTAGAGACCAAACAATCAAGATCACCGGGTGGTTCAGATTCATCCTTTATTCATCAAAGTCCACAAACAACACAATTTTTTCAGGATTTCAGTTTCATGGACTGACAAACAATCTTATAGGGAATATTACTTCAACTACATTGATAATCCACTGTGATTTCATTGATTTTTATAATTTTTTTGGTTTTATATAAGAATCCAGTGGAAAAAATAATGAATAAACACAAAGGCAAGATCTGTGTGCTAGACAAAGGAACATTTCACTACTTTGGGACTAATTTCTCCGCAATTGCCTCCCGTACCGCTTATACTGTATGTCCCAGCGACTGGAGGAGGCAATCCCAATAACACAGCACGCGAGCCTTCGACCTGCGTTCCCATGCAACAGGCTCCCTGCATCTCCACCGCGCCCTAAGTCATCTATCCTTTCATGAATCACCACTGTTCTTCCAAACACAGACAGGCCTCCGAACAGTGTTGCATCAGCTTCTATCAGTGCACTGATTTTTCCTTGTTGAGGCACAAAGTTACCAAAGTCTCCTGGGTGGTTAGGGTGATTTACACCGTATGGATTGTAGTGGCCACCAGTTGAGTCACATCCGCGGCTCAGGTCTCCGTACTGATGGATGTGCACGGCTCTGGATTCTGAAGAGTCCTCTGTGGGGAAGCCACTGAAACCGAGAAGGACTTGGAGTTTTCCCTGAGGGTGATCCTGCTTTAAAAGCACCTGACCGTAGATTTTGGGCAGACCATCAGGGAGTGAAGAGCTCGGTCTCACTTTGCAGACTCCATACAGAGTGCCATTGTGCTGCGAGACCTCTGGTGGAAGCAGAGTATCAGTGTGCACCAAGACACATTGTTGAAACCCTGCCAGCAAGACCAACAGAGCGGTTTCCAGTCCACTCACTGACCTGAAACATATTGGAATAACAGGACAATGCATATCAAATGTGTTGCATGGGCCTTAGATTAAATCAACATACATTTTGGTAGCATTTAGACTTTTTAAATATGCAAAATAAGCTGTTTGTTCACAGGCAGGAGTCCTGCAGTAATAAGTTTATGTCACTGATGGAGGCGGAGCTGATTTAAGAAAGCACATCAGGATATTAGATATTTTCATTTCTAATTACAAGTTTGGTATAACAGACCAAAATGCAGTTAACTGTACTTTTGTGCAATTTAGTAAAACAAACATTTTTTTTTTTGACAGTTTACAGTTGCACAATGACTACCTTCATCGTTTTAGTGACTGGGAGCAGTTAGTTTTTACCTCAGTTTTGCACGTTTTGCAGACTCTAAACACACACGACAAACTTGTACAAATTACACACTAAGAAATGAGACTTCACAACTACAAGCAGGTTTTTCTTACCATAAAGGTAAACATTATGATGCAGCGTGTAAAGTTAATGGTGTGCCACTGCAAAAACATGAAGACGCTTTGTGTACTCACCCGTATAGACGCATGGTCGCCATCAAAACAGCAACAATTCAAACTCAAGTCTTCTGTCTTTGCAACCTGCTCAGCTCCGATCCTCTGAAGAGTCACGGTAAGAGTGTTTCATAAGAGCTTTATAAGGTTTTTCGGAAGGCGTTACCTCAGCTGAGGGTGGAGCAGGGGTTTTGTCTAAACTTGTGTGTTTTTGCAACTCGCGAGATCAGGAACGCTTGTTTTTTTGTCAGACAAGACTGCAAAGACGAAAATCCGACCTTGAAGGAAAGCTCCACCTTCTGTGCGGGAACCCCCATCCAAAGCATCCAAAATTACAGCCCAGCTTTGCGCAAGTAAACGGCACCATCTGTTAAGTTGAAACTGTAATTATAGAATCAAAAGAAGAAATGAAAAGGAAGGTAGATTTAAAAGGAAACAAAAGTGGCAAATGCGGATATAATTAAATTTCCCCGTGATGGTAAATGTCAGTGTATCATGTAGGCTATATCTGGATCGGTGTGATTTTATGTAGCCTAACTGAGACAAGACTTTGAACATAGTAGACTGTGACCCTGGTTTCAAAGCTCTGTTTGGATGGAGACGCAAACAGAAATGATTTAGTGATTTGCGTAACAGTTACTCCAGCGAAAGCCACCGAACCCAACATTGCTGCACCAGAGAAAGATTTTTTAAAAAAAGATATGTTTTCATTTCCATGTATATATAAACTGATCTGAAACAATCCGTTCATGATCATCCATAACAATTGATAACATGGCAGAGGGAATGGTTTAAGAATGCGATTGACGGAAAATGATAATTTTGTGTCACTGAGGTGGAGATAGATGCATGCGCATCTACGCAGACGAATTCTTTTAATTTATTCACCTCTAACTTTACTGATGTTTTAAGTTACAAATTGTTTACCAGCTGATGACTGTTTTGATGGAGTTTCGGGAGAAAAAAAACATGAACACATGCTACGCTGATGTTGTATGATGAGAAATCAAATGTACGCACACATCTTTATTTATCTGTTTTATCACCTATCATGGGTACTCGGAATCAAACTGTGATTAAAAATACAACATGGTGTTCAAGTACAAAGGTTGCCATTTTTTGACTTTTAGTTTTTAGGACATTCACTTTATGAGCCTTGTGCTTTTATCAAATATTTGTGCAGTGCGCTGGAACCGTGCTGTTACTGCTGTCCTTGCCAGTACAAGAGATCTTTGATCCCAACGAAACTATTCCTGATTAAATACACGTTAAGATAATAACAATAAAGACTCATATATACTCATGCATCCTCTGAGTAGAGAGGCGAGAAGGAAACACCTGCTTCATGGGTAATTTGCACATCTGCGAAGGCGCCAACATGAATACAAATTTTCGAGCAACGCCTGCAGCCAACTGGATGACTTGGAGTCGTTTATGCCAGTGAAATAATGCCAAACCACGTTCTGCACATATTGCAGCAGCAAGGCGACGAAATGAGAGAGCCTGATTGTATGTGTGATGCAGACGTTAATAAGGGAACATACCCAAACTCTTTTAGAGGAGAACAGATAACATATGCATTGCGTATCAGATAATCATAACAGCGAGTGCCAATATTATATCAGATTATTTAGCATAAACCTGAATTATTTTGATGTACTTTGAAGTATTCAAAGCCTTTTTTCTGGCTGTTCAGAAATGTATTTAAATGTTATTTGTTTCAAAAATCCAAATAGGAGCCGCTGTTCTCTATTTGACTCAAGATTTCTTGTGACTTATCCATTGTTTTTTTTTTATGATTTCTGTTGTGTTGTGTTCGATAGTTATTTCTTCTTGGCCACAACATACGTCGACTTAATTTCCCATCATTCACATGAATACAAACCTTCGATAGAGAGGACAGAGCCTTTGAGGGGGCAGCAGCACCCACCGTCAGTGCACCCTCCAGATCTGCAGGGGGCGGTGACATACTGTCCAACACAAATGTGAAAAGAAAAATATACACAGAACAGGAATCAGGAAACCGATTTAGTTGCATTTTGCCCGGTAGAATTGTGTTCGTGTTAAGTGACTAAAGATAAGCTAGTATTTCCCCCAAAGATGTCCAAAAGACATCGTCTGGATTTGGGTGATGACTACTCTTCCAGTAAGAAGAGGTCAGATGGGTAGGTGAAGCCTCACCATTAGCGTAACCGCTTTAACAAGGGAGCTACCAGCTAAATGTTAGCTGGTAGCTAGTTAAGTTAGCTAACAGCCAAACAAGAGCCGATACAATTTAACCTCAGCTGTTACAATGTAGCTCTTGTTTAGTCACTGATTTTTTTAATAGCTTCCGAATCCTTCTCTAACACATGTTAGCTTCACTGTTGTAAGCTTCACATTGCTGCTGGGGGCGGCCTTAGCTAACTAACGAAGCATAAATGTTGCCCCCGCATCAATGAGGCACGTGTGTGGCTAATGTTAACTTAGCCAGCTGCTAACAACCCCCCTCAAGCTAGCTTAAAAGTTACCCTATTTGGCTACCAACGGTTGCAGTTTTAATGTCTATGATTCAGCGTTTTAAATTTGAACAAATTACTAAAAAATCATGTGTTTCTCCTAATAGTTCCGTTGTGCTATTCAACTGTACCTCAGAAACACTGTTAAACGCAGCGATATTAAGCACTATGTTATCACTATGTTATCAGAGGTGCATCAAACCTGAACTAATCTGACAGCCCCACTTTAAATCCTGTATTCGTAAAAATAGATTTACTACCCTGATGTTGAGTTTTGGTGGGGAAAAAATTAAACTGTGGTTATGCATTTCAGTTAACTGTTGTTTATTAAATGGGCAATACAGGCTGTTGCTTAGTTGTATCCTGCAGAACACAAATATCCATGCAGGTGAATTAACAACTTACAGAATAATAACAAAACTACTATTATTAACTTATAGCAATGCTTCCCTTCTTCTAATACATTTGACAGAGGTTGGTGTCCCCTAAAAAGTGATGCTTGAAAACTGCAAGTCTGAGCAGCGGCTTGTTGTATTTCAATTAAAGATGCATTGCCTTCATCAAAATAAGGTTGAAATTGTACTTTTGTATTGCAAATGAGGCTAAAATGTATTATTGCACCTTGCTAAACGTAACTTTAAAAAAAATAAAAGTGCTGAGGTTCTGTGTCGAATAGAAATGCTAACCAGCAAACGACCTTTGTTATTATGTTGAATAATATGGCGCAAACTAACACGGATGCTTCAAATCGGTGAGTCAAGTTATGGCGCTGGGAATCTTTGTGCTTGAAATTGTTTCCAATTCTTCAGGCCAAGATTTGATCCAGACTTGATCCTTGATTTAAAAACAATTTGACGTAATACAAATGAGCCCGACTTTCAGATTCTTTTCAATGCTACTCCATGCAAAGAGGCAGGTTTGAGCTTGAAAGCGCAGGTAGTAGGTTTATGCTCTCTACATATTCGACAGAATGCTCCTAAAACCAAAAAGAAAACTGAAGTAACCCCACCTATTTATTCTCTATGTCTTTGTGTCTGTTATTCCAACGGATTTGTCTGTTATCAGTCTATTACCTAGTAAGATCAGTCTTGTACAGCAAGGGGGAGTATTTTCCCTCTGACAGCCAAGCTGGGTGAACTCCTGTCCTCCACTGGTGACTGGACTTTTCTGTAGTTGAACCCAGAGCAGGAGAGCAAGTGCTGCTACCCTGGGAGCTTTAGAAAAAATGCATAATTTTGTCTACTTTTCAGGTGGTTGATGCAACATATTTTTTTCCGATGCGCCCTCTCTGTCTGCTGGTAGGAGTTTTCTTACCGGGGTGCGCACACACGTGTCTGTGTCTGTCTGTGTGTGAGCAGATGAGAATCGTAAAACCATGTAAAGACAAAAATGCCATCATGTAAACAAGATAAATGACGGTTATAATAATTAGGGGCGCCCTGTCGGGGAAACACTGTCACTGCCACACATCTTTCTTCAGGAAACAAAAAAGTTAGAACTCACAGTTATGAACACGACTCCCTCACCTTTCATGTGATGAATCTGTGAAACTATCAAACCGTATTATTATATGTGTATATAGATTGTTTAAAAAGAAGAAGACCCTGTAGTGGTATGACTGTACGATAAGTCAAACCTTTGTTCTTAACTCTGTTGTATGAATGAAGGTATTTAAAAAGAATGAAACAGTCCACGGTGGTTGTTTTCCTCAGTGATGAGGGGGGACCTGTCAGTTGCTATTTCTAATGTTTCACTTTTGTGGTGCACACAGCAGAGACAGGGACCGAGACAGGGACCGTGAGGACCGTTCGAGGGATAGGGATCGAGACCGAGACCGGGACAGGGACAGAGACCGGGAAAGAGACACAAAGCCTTCTGTTGCCCCCTCAAACAGCACAGCAGCTGTGCCAGGTTTACCGCCTCTCAAACAGATGGCTGTCCACCAGCAGATCAATCCTTTCACCAACCTGCCACACACACCGCGCTTCTACGAGATCCTGAAGAAGAGGTTACAGCTTCCTGTGTGGGAGTACAAGGAAAGCTTCACTGAAATCATCACACGTCAACAGAGCTTTGTCCTTGTCGGAGAAACGGGCTCGGGGAAGACGACACAGGTATGATAAGCAGTGAATGAGCCTATTTCCTGTGATCTGGACATTAGAATCTCAGGTTGCCAATTGATATGCTGTTGGACATTTAAGATTATAAGGACATATTTTCAGTTTTAATTAAAATTCACAGCTCACAATTCTTTTTTCAATCCCCAGATCCCACAGTGGTGTGTGGACATGGTGAGAGGTTTGCCAGGCCCCAAGCGGGCGGTAGCTTGTACTCAGCCGAGAAGAGTGGCTGCCATGAGTGTAGCTCAAAGGGTGGCTGATGAAATGGATGTCATGCTTGGACAGGAAGTTGGCTACTCCATCAGGTTTGAGGACTGCAGCTCTGCCAAGACTATTCTAAAGTAAGTTGGGCTGCGATTGATCGGAGTCAACTGTGCATTATTTCCACTTTTCACAGGGACAGAGCCATTAAAATCGTTTTAAAGCTGAACGTCTTCGCCTCACAAAACATGGCTGTTATTTCTTCAGGTACATGACAGACGGTATGTTACTGAGAGAGGCTATGAATGACCCTCTGTTGGAGCGGTATGGCGTGATCATTCTTGACGAGGCACACGAGCGAACTCTAGCAACAGATATCCTGATGGGAGTGCTGAAAGAAGTGGTTCGTCAAAGATCAGATCTGAAGGTATTTTCCGCTTTCTTTCTTTTTTTTCTTTTTTTTTAACTGCAATAAATCCAGGTGTTTCCTTAATACTAATACCAAGAAATGGAGTTGAATGTCAATCAGATTATTGTAGTAATAACAGACAGAGAACAACAGCAGGTGTTCCTACTTATATGTTGCTGCAGTTTTTAAATAAGATGGCGTTCGCTCTTTGAGAGTTTTCTAAACAAGCAGCGGTGGTTGTAACTTTGCACAGATCTCAGCTGTGTGTCAGCTCAACCAGTGAGTTATTTCCGTATGGATTTTATTACTTATTTCTTTCTTATTTCAACGATTTAAAAAAAAAAAAAAAATTATTTTTTTTATAGAGGATGTAAAATGAAAAAGAAGACAAAATGACATTGGTCGCATGTCTTTTGATTTTTTTAAATATTTTTTTTAATTTGGTTCATATGCTGCACATATTTTGTAGACTTTCAAAAAGAGATCAAGAATAGGAAAATGAATGAAAAGGGAGATGGTGGCTCCCTTATTATCACACAATATGGCCAAACCCCAGTGATATCTTATAGGTCCATGAACATTTTAAGTCCTAGTTATCCTTACTTGACCAAGTAAATGCATCATAATTTCCATCAGAGCCGTTCTGTTGAATTAGCAGCGTCGGTTCTGAGTGCTCTTGAACTGCACCCATTCAGCATAGTCACACATGGGCATATATTTTAGTTATAAACAAATGCGAGTGGAAAATGACCTTTGCAATGATTCCCTTCCGCACAGGTAATTGTCATGAGTGCCACACTGGATGCTGGGAAGTTCCAAGTTTATTTCGACAACTGTCCTCTGCTGACTATTCCTGGGCGCACACATCCCGTGGAGATCTTTTACACCCCCGAACCAGAGCGGGACTACCTCGAGGCAGCAATCCGCACCGTCATACAGATTCACATGTGTGAGGAAGATGAAGGTGACTGCCTTCTTTTCCTCACGGGCCAAGAGGTAATGCTTACATTGCGTTTTCATCCTTTTTGAAGCAACAGTTCCCAGGTCCCTCAGAAGAAAAAGTCATTTTGAATTTCTTCTTCCAGGAAATTGATGAGGCTTGCAAGCGGATCAAACGTGAGGTCGATGACCTCGGCCCTGAAGTCGGAGACATCAAAATCATTCCGCTGTATTCCACGTTGCCCCCACAGCAGCAGCAAAGGATCTTTGAGCCTCCTCCTCCAAGGAAGCCCAATGGTGCGATAGGACGAAAGGTTTGTTTTGAATAATAGAAAAGGGTTAATTATTCCCATGTATCCGATTTCAGAAATCTGACAGCCTGCTGCTTCCCCCATCAGGTCGTGGTGTCAACAAACATAGCTGAGACTTCTCTAACAATTGATGGTGTGGTGTTTGTCATTGATCCTGGTTTTGCCAAACAGAAGGTGAGCAAAAAATCCCTTATTTCACTCCACGTTTTTCAGCTCAGGATTGACAGATTGATGTATCATCTTCTTTCTTGAGTCCTATGACGTCTGGAAGGTGGCTTTGACCTTTACATTTACATTTGTTGTCATCTCTTGTGGTTGCTTTTCGTTTATGTAACAATGGCACAAAAAAAAAAAAAGTAGGCAGCTCAAGACGTCCTTTTAATTCAAACATGCTGTCAAATGTGTGTTTAGGTGTACAACCCTCGAATCAGAGTCGAGTCTTTGCTGGTCACAGCCATCAGTAAAGCTTCTGCCCAGCAGAGGGCAGGACGAGCTGGCAGAACACGTCCAGGGAAATGTTTCCGCCTCTACACAGAGAAGGCCTACAAGACAGAGATGCAGGCAAGTGGCCACAGAGGCGTGATGTTTTTTCTCTTTGGGATGTAAGCTCAACGTTAAGTTAGGATTAAATTAGGATTAATCAAACGCACAAAGTGGTTGGTCTTTGGTGTACAGGTTGTGAAGACATCTCTAAGCACATCTGGGATTAAGTTGGGACATGTCCCAGCCCACGTTTTTAGAATTAGAAAAAAAAAAAAGGTAAATCAATCTGTAACTATCTGAGTGACCCACCTAACAAATAATACAAACGTAGCGAATGCACAGTCTCCTCAGTGGAGGGTAAGAATAAGCGACTGTCGTCTGACATCTACCAAAAAAAAAAAAAAACAATAGCTTGATAAAATTGGGCAGTCATGTGCTAACGGGAGTTTGGGCCATTAGCACATGATTGAATCAAGATAAATGTGGACAAGCTTTCATAACAAGCTTTCATTATTGCTCAGCCTTCTGCCTCGGATACCTGCAGAAGTCTGCAGCACTGTCATCATCGCTTATAAACTGCTTGTTTTCAAAGGCGTTGTAGCATGCTGAAAATGGGGCATATTTTTGCCTCTTCATTGATGTTATGCTAGAATTTTTTTTCTTGTTATGTTTTTATGGGATCCATTTAACATTAGAATCATTCCTGTCCAGGATAACACATACCCCGAGATTCTTCGGTCCAATTTGGGATCAGTTGTGCTGCAGCTGAAAAAGCTGGGTATCGATGACCTCGTGCACTTTGACTTCATGGATCCACCAGGTGGGTCATTCTGTAGATTTATACCGTAAACCATAAATAATCTCATGCAGTATTTCGGCACGTCTATGATTTTCTTGTTTGCGCCACCCTTCACTTCACTGCAGCTCCGGAAACGCTAATGAGGGCTCTTGAGCTGCTGAACTATCTGGCTGCGCTCAATGATGACGGTGACCTGACAGAGCTGGGCTCCATGATGGCAGAATTCCCTCTGGATCCACAGTTGGCGAAGATGGTCATTGCGAGCTGCGAGTTTAACTGCTCCAATGAGATCCTCTCCATTACTGCCATGCTGTCAGGTAATGCCCAGGACTGGGCTGACATCTTCTCACATGTCTCTCTGGGTTGATAACGTGATAATCCCACCTGACATGTAGATTGTCCACAGGATAGAGTCACTAATTTACAACAGTTTTTACACCTCCCTCAGTTCAGATAATTCTGAGCAGTTGGGACTTAAAGAAAGTTTTCTGTTGTCATCTCAAGTATTATAAGCCTAAAATCCTTTTTCTTTTAGACTCATAACAGACAAGCACACAGTTCGTTACTAAGAGAAAACTTTTATTCGACCACCTTTCATTTGAATAATTACTCAGAAATATTCAAATGTAGAAAGGATGCAGTTATTTGAAATCATCGATGCTGTATCAGAGTAATGAACAGCATAATCTTCGGGATGTTTCTGACATGAAGCAGCCACCCACTTTTATCTTTTTTTACCATTTTAAGCCATTATAAAGCTTTGGATTGAGCATCTTTCAGTCAGACTTCTCTGCTTGAATTTCAAAGAGCTCAGATGTTGGTATTTTTAACTTAAGGTTCTCAATAACTTACGTGTTTATAGAGTAGTGAGTGAGTATTTTCTTTTTTTTTTTTTAATCTCCAAAGCACGTGGATAGGGCAGGCACCACTTCAATTGACTCACATTGGTTTAATTTATAGAAATTCTCTTTTTATTGAAATTCTGTATCATTGTTGTATCCAGTTGTCATGTGTAGGCTGGGAGAGGCCTAATCTGTGATGTATCAAAAGCAAAATCTCTGAAATCTCTTGCAAAGTTCAAACGTTGCTGGTGTTCATAACACGTTGTAGTTGTGTGAAAACTCTTGTTTTACAGATGTGGTTAAATGACCCCCCCTCCCTCTACGAGCTAATAGCCATTACTGTTGGAAATGACCATGAGAAAAGACTGCAGACCCCCCCTCCCCCATTGATAGAGAGTGTGGTCCTGCCCTGTCCCAGCGCAGTGTCGAGTGCCCTAGCATCATAGGCTTTGCTCCATTTTTCTGTGAATGTTTGACTCATCCCTATGGGCGGCTTTGTTGGGGCCCATACCAACCTTGTTTAGTCCCACAGTGTTTTGTCCGTCCCACGGAGGCTAAGAAGGCAGCAGACGAGTCCAAGATGAGGTTTGCTCACATTGACGGAGACCACTTGACGCTGCTTAACGTCTACCACGCCTTCAAACAGAGTGAGCAGTTTTTCTCTCTTTATTTCCCATCTGCATGAAAATGTTGCAGCACAATGTTAAAGCTGCACCAACTACTCATATTTTTTTATTTCTTTGACAACCTTCTAAAAGCTGAAGATCTTCTGAAGCGCTTGAAAAAAATTATCTCCCTGTAGTAAAACCTTAGTTCCTCAGCTTGTGATACAGATGGAAATGTTAAATAGAAAAACATTTCTACCTTTGGCTTTCTCTGTAAACTGTTGCCTTTAGCTTTTGTTAACCTTTGTTCGAAGTTTTTGGAATCAAGCCTTTATTTACTCAAACTGCCAGGCCATATGCTAAAAAACTATTAGCTTGATAAACTGTGACTACACACAATGCTTCCTGCGTTGTATCAAATTAAATTCCCCACTGACTCTAATTGGATGGGATACACCGCTGTGATTTAAAAAATGTAGGAATCAGACGGCAAACATGTTTTCCCACATTGTTTCACAGTTTTCCCAAAGAAATTTCCCACAATTGCCTCTCATGCTTCCACTGAAAGCGTAATAACCCAAGACTTGTGCTGATTCTTGAATCCTTGTCATCCCTTCTTCCAGATCACGAGTCTAACCAGTGGTGCTATGACAATTTTGTCAACTACCGCTCCTTGATGTCTGCTGACAATGTGCGTCAGCAGCTGTCCAGGATCATGGACCGCTTCAACTTGCCTCGGCGGAGCACAGAGTTCACCAGTAGAGATTACTACATCAATATCCGACGAGCGCTCTGCACCGGCTTCTTCATGCAGGCAAGCTGATCCGTTGTCATCAGCCCTCATGTCATTAGGCGACATACTTTTTCACCAGAGATGTTTGTGGGCTAAGGTCTGTTCTTCTTGCAGGTGGCTCATTTGGAGCGCACCGGCCATTACCTCACAGTCAAAGACAACCAAGTGGTCCAGCTGCACCCGTCTACAGTCCTGGACCACAAGCCTGAGTGGGTGCTCTACAACGAATTTGTCCTCACCACCAAGAACTACATCCGCACTTGCACAGACATCAAGCCAGAGTGGTAAGTCTGCAGATGTCTGAATTTAACGTAAAACACGGCCTTGTAGACGCAGATAAATGGGTTTAAATGATGTCATCTCAGTAACAGGCTTAATAATGTTTTCCTATTTTTGTTCCAGGCTGGTGAAGATTGCACCTCAGTACTATGAAATGAGTAACTTCCCACAATGTGAAGCTAAAAGACAGCTGGAGCGAATTATTGCCAAACTTGAGAGCAAAGAGTATTCTCAGTACTGAACAATACATCCTGGAAGAAGTGTCCTGGAAAACAACTGCATACCCTAGTTTTAGATCTTTCTGTATCATTGTATCTTAAATGTTTAAAAATTGGCTTTTTGTTTTTTTTTTTTGTTTTTTTTTTACATGTATTTTGTTTCCTCCCCCACCCCCCCTGCCTCCATCAATGTCAATTCTGTAAGTAGGTGTAATGTCAGATGAAATATCAGCAGCAGTTGTTAGACTTGGCTATATTGATTTTTCAAAAGGAATCTCAGAAACATGTAATTTAGATGTGGTTGAATTTCCTTTAGGAAACTATTGAGCCATAACAAAAGATTTGTGCTTGCTTTGTTTCTTTAATAAAGGAGCTTTGACTTATGTTCTGCGTATACATTGATTAGTGAAGCCTGTTATTGCAATAGAATTGTAAACGTAGTGGATTTCTTTTTTTTTTTCTCCTACAAGCATGGAACTTGGTTTGTGATAAATGAATCGATACCTCCTCTGTTATTTGAAAAAAAAAAAACGGTTTTCTGCATGCTAAACATCTTTTTAATACAAATTTGTTTCTTTTTTTTTTTCAGTTCTTTGTAGTTTGTTGTAGTTAAACATCCCTGTCTTGTATCACCTGTATTACCTTTGAGCTCAGCTTCTAACATCCACTGCTCAGACACGGTGTTGCTTAAGGGCTCCGACAATTTTATTTAAAATCCATATTTTATCACCGATCACAGTTACACATTCTGTACTCAGTTCTTTGTTTTGACGTCGGTTCCAAAGTTATTGTCGGAGATTGGATCTCCAAGGGAGAAGAGGTGAAAGTATGGAGTTGAGACGAATAAAATCTAAATAAGGGTAGTTGGGAGTGTGTGATAAATGCTACAAGTTATAAGCTACTTTGGCCTACTTCAGTTACCTTAAGAGTACTACTGGTAGCAAACAAAAGAAAAATGAACTTCACAACAGACTTCTTAAATCTTTCGCTTTGCTCTTAGAACTAAAAGTTGCTGAGCTAAACTTGTGCTCATGCCAGTGACCTCCATCGCTACCACATCTGTTCGATGTCCTCTATGGTCTCTGGCAGGCACCTGTTGCGTGTCTCAGACAGCGTCCTCGCCACAATTCCTCCCAGCACTGCCACAGAGCAAAAGACCACCTGCGGCAGTTCCTTCCAGACCTCGTCCAGCAAGAGGATCAAAGGAGTCACGGCTACACCAAACCGAGCCATGAAGGAGTTGTATCCCATTCCGTTCTGCCTAAAAGACACATTAGTGCAAAGCTTGTAACCACAGAGGAAACTAACCTTCGGGTCTTACACCTGTTATGAGCTGAATATTATTCTCTTATTCTGGCAAAAATGTCCTGCAGAGTTTTAATTTTTTTTACTGTTGCTTATGTACATATATCAAGAATCCTAAATGAAGGGTAGACGTTGGCATGGGTCATTACCTTATTACAGTAGGATACAGTTCAGAGCTGTAGAGAACAACTGTTGCAAAGGAGGCCGAAGAAAACCCTTTTCCAATGACTGCAACAACTGTTCTGGGAACAAACATATCTGCATAGAAAACCACGAGGGGATGACCGTTACTTTTTGTTACTGATTTTAATGAATAATACTACAAAGAACAAGTTATTTTTCTGTGTAGAAAGACTGGGCTTTCTTACTGAAAGTGACAGATTTAAGTCTTCGTGAAACTAGAGTCCCTACCTTTTGGTATCACAATGTTGATTCCCAGACAGGTGGCAGCCAACAGCAGAGCTCCCACCTCAGTGGACCGCCTGCCTATCTTGTCCAGTAAATAGTAAACTGACACTTTGGCTGGGAGCTCAATTAAACCATATGTGAACTGAGTGAGATACATGTTTAACCCAAAGCCTGTGATGTTGAAGCTGATGCCGTAAAAGGCAGTAGCCACGCAAAACCTAGGCACAGAAAGTATGTTGAGATGTAACTTTATAATTTAAATCCATTGAAATGTTAGTGGCAAGACATATGGTAATTTCCTAAATATACTCATTGAGAAGTGTGGCTTCTGGACTACAGACCATACTATACCAGTACGCAGGGCCAGTTTCCTCATTTTTGGTGTTCGTATCAAGTCGAGGTAAGAATAGGTTCGGTTTTTCTTGTCTGTTACGACAATTGTGGATAATATCTGAAAGAATCCAAAGCAGCGTAAAACTATGATTTAAAAAAAGTTGAACTAATTAGAACATGTCGTGAATAAAGGCTCTGTTCAGCTGATTTAAACATCTGAAACATACCAACCTCTTTGTCAAGTGTATGAACCAAATCTTCCTTTTGATTCATCTTGGCACATTTCTTCAGATATATCTGAGCCTGCTCCAGCTTTCCATTGGCAATTAGCCACCGAGCTGACTCTGGCATCCACCTGATGATTAAGGCAGATATGTTTATTTTACGCCACAGATGCATCTATTTTTTTATCTTGTATTTTTTTGTCATTGATGGGAGCCAGATTTCCATAATGAAGTTAAGTTAAGTTTGGTAAGTCCTGAATCTCAGAGGAAATCAACAGAAGATGGTGTTTCCAGGTATTGATGTGTATTATTGCTAAACTTCCTCTGACTTCCTCTGAGATTTTTTAATGTCAGTATAACAGATATTGACAAACATAAGATATAGTCCTGTGTTAAGTTTTATGTCAAATTTTATAACAAATCTGCTAACTAATGAATTCTTAATAATAATCAATACTGCCAAGAATCGATTTCCAAGCCTTTATCAGCCAATACCACTATTTAACCCATGTCACTGTGCATTGCTAACACACAACACAACAGCTGTGGGGTTGCACTGCAGGGTTTCTGTTGAAGGCTTCATTTGGATTTGATCATGTGATAATTTTTGAGACATACCTCCAGGTGATGATGGCCAAGACTAACGGAGATGTAACACTAACAGTCAGCCACCGCCAGTCAGTCACGAAGTAGGCAATAGCTGGAAATGATATGTTCCCAAAAGTCCAGGATAAGCTATCGAGCACTCCCACCAATTTTCTATGCTCGATGTCCACCCATTCCACACCTGCCAAGAAGCAGCAAGGGGAGAGTATAGATGAAGTAGAAAAAAGCCTTCTGCACATTAGGTGCTGTCCCCTGAGGTGAGCACAGCATGATATGAAATAGTATGTTAGATAAAGAACAGAAATAAATTACTAAGGACTGCTGAGACGATTACAATGCCAGTGATGCAAAACCCAGTGAAGAACCTCAGCACTGCAAACATCATGTAGGTCGTGGAAAAAGCACTTGCAACAGCAAAGAGCATTCCAGACACATATGACACCAGCAGCATGATCTTTCGACCAAACCTGCAAAAAGTCACAGTCACCAAATTTGACAGCATTGAAATATTGTAAAATTCGATGAATTATAATCTAAATTTAAAGGCCCATGAGTTGAGCTGTGATACCTGTCACTTAGACTTCCAAAGGACATGGCTCCAAACATGACTCCAAAAAAGAAAATGGTAGCTGTTGCTTTGTTTTTCCCTCGTCTGTCACACACAAGATCCCACTTGTATAAGCATGAAACAAAAAAAAATAAGTTAACACTTAGAGAAAGATAGCTCACTTTTCCTAACAATGTGTTCATCAGCACTTTTACATTATTAGCAGAATCACCTGTGAGGTTAGAGTAGACTTGAAGGTTGTGTTATCGTACACCCATCCATTCTGGCACAGCACAGTGGGTATGCCAGTAACATTGGAGGAATTCAACAGCAGATGATACTGAGGCTCCACAAAAATTTGACAAGAGCTCGGAGTTCCATCTTGCTGGACCGGAATACTAACAACAAGCCTCTGTGCCTGGGATAGATTATTGAAAATACCTCCATTATCCAGAGAGCTGATGTCACAGTGGTGAGCAGGAACAGCCGCGATGAAATTGTTCAGCATGAAATGGCATGGCAACGTGAAGCGTCCAAGGAAGCTGATTGCAATGATCATTATCTGAAATCTTCCAAAGCCATTAATGTCAGCAAGAACATTCTCGAACCTCATGGTGCCCTTCTACTCCGAGCGGTACGTCTTCTCTTGAGATTAACACAAAAACGGAAATTCACCTCTCATGTCCATGTCTATCTACAAAGAAGCAGAGCACAGTTTTGGATCTATGCCCAGACAAGCCAACCTTTGGCATTTGACTGTTCCCCATGGTGCTGGATTATAGATGGAATGGGTGAATATTTTACCTCATGTAACCAGTAAAAAAAACTTGAAGAATAACTTTAAAGCAAGATGTGGAAGCATTGGTAGTAATACTTAAATCAGGATCTTCAGTGACAGTTACAGCTGTATCAATCAACAGCAAAGCAGGAGTTCTTTTTTTCCCCCCAGCTCTGATTGCGTTGCTAGTGTATTGTTTCTGAATCCTTTTTTAAAAAGCAATTCTATAAACACCACAAAAAATAAACGCTAAACAGCAATGACAACAGGCAAAAAGAAAAAAAAAGATGAACAGGCATTCCACACTGCAGGCAGCATAGGCATGTACTGAATCTCAATGAGCGTGTTTACATAAGAATAGAAAGAACAAATTCTTGCGTTAGTCTCACCAAAACCAGGCTTTTATAATGCATGCAGGCACGCTTGTCTGGCCAAATCTGTACGAAATTGAGCCTCTTAAAATGCAGTTATAGTTCCAAACACTGTATGTTACAATAAAGCTGCTCTCATTAACACATGGTCATGTTCATTTGGTGAGACAGCTAAACTCGTCAAAAAAAGTCTGTTTAATTCTCATTAAAGGGATGTGTTTTACAATGCAGTAACCTAAAGATGTTTGTGAAGAGATATTTGACTAATGTGCATGATGATCTCCCAAAAAGAAAGAAGCCACAGAATGTTTTGAACCTTTACTTACACTGTCTGCAGCGACACAGGATCAGACATACTTCTGTCATGAATTAATTTCCAAAATGGTTGGGTCGAACTCTTATTGTAGCTCACCTTATATGTGTGTGTAATGGCAGTGAATGAGCTTTTCATATATACCAGTGGATTGCTTCTGTCAGAAACATTGAATTCTGTTGTAGTAAGTCAGTAATCGAGGGTAAGAAATATGTATAAACTAATGCTAAAACAGGACCCAAGAGCAAGCATTGTCCAAATAAATGTTGCACAAGACCAACAGCTGCTTAAAGATGGGGGACAGAACAGACTCTATTGACCTAGTTAAATAAAAGTTACACCATGCCCACACTTTATGCCCACTGGTTTGGAGCCAGTGTTTGGTTGAAAATAGAAGTATGCTTGAAATATTTTGAACTGAAAATTGTTTTGTGAGTTATACTCACATCAGTTTTACTGTACATCTGTGGTATTTTGAGCAAAGCATGTCAAGACCTCAGGAAACGGTGTGAACTTGTTTATTGTAAAAAAAAAAGGCTAAATATATCTCCTTTTTAAATTGATATCTTAAAACCAGGGAGAATGGTCATTGGGAGAAACTGACTGATTTTGACAAGTACTGAATTTGAATGTGTCAGAGCATCTTGAAAAAAGTACAACGGGTCACTCCTTTGCTGGGTGATGAGAGGCTAATTGATGGCTGTCGGGAGCAAAAGATGGGCTGTGTGATTTGATCTTACAGAAAGAGCTACTGTAACAAAACATGCTCAAAATCCCTCTTCTGGATATGATGCAAAGATGTAAGGACACAATGTGCAACACAGCGAGCTGTTTAAAGTATCATGGAGCAGGGACAAAAGTGACCTAGTTTCATGGATCGCATTCTCTTGGCATTGTGAAACAGTACAGGCATTGTGATGGACTGAGCAGCAGTCTTCTGGGTAAGGTCCTGCAATTCATGTGGATGCACTTTAATATTGTTGCCAACCACATAAACCCCCTCACGGTAACAGTGTTTCCTGAAAGCAGTGACCTTTTTCAGTGAGATAATATGGTATTGAGGAGCATGACAACAGGTTCAAGGTGTTGACTCGACCTAAAACATTCACAGTATTACAATACCAGGCAGGATATTTTAATGTCGTGACTGCTGGTATCAGAATTTGAGAGCATTGTTTTGCCTTTTTCTCTCAAGTAGAGACTTCAGCAATCAGAAGCAAATGCAGTACATGTTAATTAAATCACAAATGAGATCAAGAACAGTTACATCAAGGTCTTGTTCCAAAGTGTATTTGAATCTATTTGTTCAACTGTATCATACACAACCAGCACCATTTAAAAAAAACAATGTAAATATACGTGTCTAAACATTTGACAGAGGCTGTAGTCTTGAAATTTGGTCTTTAAATTTAATGTCAGGTCTTTAATAGTTAGCAGTTTGGTGGGAGAAGTGGAAATGTGTAATGTTTCATGACCAAGATTTGAGGTGGTCAATACAAAATACATAATTTTGTTATTATAAACTAATGATATCAGAGTTAAAAGAGTTCAAAGAAAATTTGACCATTTCTGAAACAGGAATTAAGTACAATGTCTAAATGAATAAGCTTGAACAAGAGATTGAATAAACTTAAGGTTTATTCCCAGTTCTTTTATTGTAGTAATTCCTGATGTATGTATTCAGAAGCATGGCATTAGTAGCTGCTTTTATATCCCAGTTCCCCCCCGGTTCCTGGAAGTCACCGGACCACCACTTTGATTTGATGTGCTCTCAGAGTTATTTGAAAGCAGTGTTTGTCTCCTTTTTCTAAGAAATAAGGACTTCAGACAACTGTTGGACAGTGCTTGACTGTTGGCACAAGCATTTATTGAGATTTAGATAAAGTTTTTCTTACAAAACACAGAGACATTATTATTAGTAGGAAATAGGTTTTCACCTCATTTAGAGTAAAGTAAGACAACTCTTCCATGCACATTCAGGGCCAGATATTTCAAATTTTTTATTGTTGCATTTATTTAATGTATTCTTTTTCAGGGACCACCACTGTGAATGAAAAGTCAATGCGACCACTCTGAGTCTGAACTGTCTGAAACTGTTGTTTTCACCTTTATGGTGTCAATTTCACATCAGAAGTTGGAACAGATCGTCTTCTGCAGAAACAATAAAAATACATTTACATTTTGTCATGTATAGCTCTCACTTAGAATGTTTGGAGATAGTTAAAAATAAATCCTGGCACTATACTTTGTCTGTTCCACGTCCTCGATAGTCTCTGGCAGACGGATGTTTTTGGTCTCAGGAAGAAAATAAGCCGACAGTGCTGCAGTGACAGCCACCAGGCAGAAAAGAGTACTTGGCAGGAGAACCCAGACATCTTCAAGTATCATCATCAGGGGGCATACGGACACACCTATACGGGCCACGAAGGAGCTGAAACCTAGTCCACTTTGTCTGTGTAACCAAAAAAAAAAATGCTGTAATTCACTCATGCCTGTAGACTATGTTTGTTAATCAGGCATAATGATGTCTTGGTAAACCTGTCTCTTGTCTTCTCTGAGTAAATAGAAAGGGTTTGAAATGTGTTAAATATGGGCACCATATTTGTTTTTTGGACCTCATGACTGTCGGGTAAAGCTCTGTTGTGTACAGGAATACAGTCGTAAAAGCTGCCTCTGCAAACATCTTGCCCAAAGCTCCCACAGCAGTGCATGCTGTCCACAGATCTGAAAAGATACAATTTTAATTGTTGTTCCAGCCTTGAAAATGTACAACTTTATGCCTGGAAAGAGTTTCCTGCTGACATGAGAAACAAACAGTAGATATGTATCATCTTTTATTTTCAAGTTTCAATCGTTGCTTTGAGTATGTTGTGTCATTTTTGCAGTAGCTGGAAGCTTACTCTTAGAAAGACACACAAACTTGAAATGTTTCTTTACCTTGAGGGATGAACATGTTGCAGAATATACACAGTCCTGTCAGAAAGAGCGTTCCAGCTTGAGTCAACCTTCGGCCTATTTTGTTTAAAAAGAAAATGATGAAGGCTTTTGCTGGAATTTCTGTCACCCCGTAGATGAACTGTGTGAGGTAAATGCTCACTCCAAACCCAGTGACATTCAAGCTGATTCCATAGTAAGTACAGGCCACTCCGAACCTATGCATAGGATCAGAGAAAATGATCTATAAGTGTTTAAAATATGCTGGTATCTGATTGGTTAGTTTATATCTGAAATGATTAAACATTTGACCATTGTGCAAGGCAGCAGTCTGAAACCATAGCAACAATACCTGCCGTTTGCGACATTAAGAAATGAGAAAACCTGTGTCCAAGTTATCATCCGTTCTCTTTAAAAGCTGGTTGTTCTCAGATTGAGCAATCCTTTGTTTAAGGATTGAATTAAATATTAGATTAAAATGCTTAAGTCACAAATTTATTTCAAAACCAAAACAACATTTATACCAAACAGTTCCTGTAAGAAGAGTCAGCTGCCTCATTTTTGGGGTCCTCACAAGGTCCATGTAGGAATATTTTCTATTTTCATCCTCGACAAGTATTACTTTGGACAGAACCTGGAGAGAGAGAGAGAAAAAAAAACTGTGATCAGAGAAATTAGAAATTAGTTTTGCTACTGTACATTTTAGAGGGATTTGTAAAATGTTATACCTCTGGCTTCAGGTCAGCCATAAACGCCTCTCTGCGGTTGACTTTGGCACACTTACTCAGGTAAAAGTGAGCACTGTCAACTTTTCCATTACTTATCAACCACCTGGCAGACTCAGGGAGCCAACTGTGACAAAAGGTGATTTAAAAAAAGGATTCAGAAACGTGCCTCACCAGAAATCTCACAGTAGATGAGAGCAAAGAAGAATTCTTGTTACGTTTGAATGACAATCCATCTCTCCTTACCGCCAACAGAGCATAGCTGCTAACAGCGGAGTGGTCACAGCCGCAGTCAGCTGCCTCCAGTCATTCACAATATAAGCCACACCAGGTAGTATGGCAGTAGAGACACTCCAGTCCAAGCTCATCAAAACACCCACATATGTGCGATGCTTTATGCCCACCCATTCCACACCTATGAGGAGCAGTATCTTTATTAATATCTGCAATTACTAAGGTTGAAATGTAGTGGAAATATGAAAAAGGGTTAGTGTTAATAAACTTGTAGTTCAGCTCTGTCATCCACAAGTTCGATTATATGGGTGGATGAGTGAAAACTTTCAGTTTTTACAGTTTATATAGTCTAGTTAGCCCTAATAAATAAACAAATAGACCATAGGGTTGATTGGTTATCATTAGCTCCCTGGCTGTAGTCTAAAGGATAAGGCAATATCCAATAATCAACACTGAATTTTTCTCTCAGCATGAGTGTCTTTAAATGTTAAAATTGGTTAGGGTTAAAGGCCAGTTTCTTTGGACTGGACTTGGGTGTAGGAGGGGGAAAATGACGCAAGTTCATTAAATGAAAAGGTCTTACTGGTATGTGATAGTTACATTATGGCCTCCTTCTTTTCAGTTGAAAGGGTACAAGGTTTCTGCATATGCAAACACATTGGGCACTCTGCAGGCATGACGACCGATTCACATGTATTGCTGTGGATGTATAGGGCCCAGATGGATATTTTTTGTTATAGCCAACAACTGTAGAGGGGGAACCAAGGAGCAAAGACTTGCCAAATTTTTTTAGAGTGATGCTTTAACAGGTGCAAACGAAGGTGTGAGGAAGCTGGAAGGTTTTTGTGGCGTGACAGATGAGTGTGGCACAATTGCTGTTCATTTTTGTCCATCAGAAACAGAGTTTCTACAATTCCAAGGAGCTTGGAAGTCAGTATTTGACCATAAAATCTATGTCCTATTGTGGATAAAATATTGTTTATGAGATTTATAAATCATGGCATCCCTGTAAGCGACTGGCAACCCAAAGCAGCCAGTGGTATTACACTTAGTTTATAACTAACATGATTAATAGTTACATAATAGTTGGCAGGATTAATTGTTCAACATAGATTCCCATAATGTTCTCCAAGCTGCAGTTCCTTCAATACTTACTATTACGGAATAAAATAGTTAATTACTGTATCAAAATGGCCCTGTGATGGACTGACAACCTGTCCAGGGTGTACCCTCACCCGATGACCACTGGAATAGGCTCTCGTCCCCCTGCGACCCGACAGTTGGATTAAACGGGTATAGAAAATGGATGGATGTATCAAAATGTACACCCGACTGTCAGCTCCCAAATAGCAGCAAGTGAAAACCTACTGCCCATATGGTTGCAAGCAGTGATACAGCGGGCTATGTGATTCCTCTTATTGCTAATACGCTGCTCAGTGATAAGAGCTTGTTCATATTGTTTGATGGATGAAATTTTCCTCAGCGGGATCATCTGAAAAAGCAACCAACAATAACAGAAAATAACTTGTATGTAAAGGTCAGATAAAATGGCTGAAATAGCCCAGCCCTTTCCTCTGTTTATACATTGTAGATGGCAAAGTTGTATTTTTTTCTTTGTAAGGGTGCTTTCAAACAAGAATATATGTTGTACAGAAAAAAATATCAGTATGATGGCCTTTCTAAAGTGGAGTCATATTTTGTATATTTGCAGCAGAGGCAGTTTTGCTTTCTCCAAAGGTGGACCCTTTTGTAAATATATTTTTTCCTTTAGCAAAGTAAAAATGTAAATATGTGTGTGTTTTTTTCCATCTGAGGTCTAGATATAGACATGTATAAAAAAGATATATATCAAATATATATCAACTCAACATACTTACAAACATAAGTTTGATATTCATATCCATCTCCCATCTGTAACTGAACCAATATTTGTTTTCAGAGAACTGCACAAATGAACAAAAGACTATGACAGACAACTCACAAAGGACGATGGAGACTATGCTTATTCCAGACATTCCAAATCCAGTAAGAAACCTCATGGCAGCAAACATGGAAAAATTATATGAGAAAGCACTTGCAAAACCAAAAAGGGTGGTCATTATGTAGGACGCCAGAAGCGTTCTTTTGCGGCCAAACCTGTGAAACACAAATAATTAGAGAGATAAATCTACTGAGCAGAAAGAAAAAAAAATGAATATGGTGAGAAATATATATATGAGAAAAACCTGTCAACATCTAAAATAAAGCAGGCATAATTGATTATAACAAAACCTGTCACTAAGATTGCCAAATACTGCTGCTCCAACCATGCCCCCCATGAAGAAGATGGTGGCTGTGGCTCTGTTCACACTTTTGTGATCACAAACCAGATCCCACTGTGAGAGAAACACAGACAACAGAAAAATGAGAGAAAAAGCTGCTGTTTTAGGACCACGTTAATATTTTTATGCAGATAACTCACCTCTGTGGCCAGAGTGGATTTGAAGGTGGTGTTGTCGTAGACCCAGCCGCTCTGGCATGGCATTGTGGGTAGGTCAGTAGTGTTGGTAGCATTACCCAGCAGATGATACTGAGGTTCTACAAACATCTGACAGGAGTTTAGACTCCCATCCTGCTGAACAGGTATACTAACAATGAGCCTCTCTTCCTGGGATAAATTCCTAAAAATTCCTCCATCGTCCAGAGAGCTGATGTTGCAGTGATGAGAGGGAATCACCGCAATGAAGTTATTCAGAAGAAAATGAAATGGCAAAGTCATACGAGGAATTACCAACAAGAGAATTGTGCTTATTTGGAATCTCCCAAAGCCATTGACCTCCGCCAGCACATTGTCAAACTTCATCTTGCTGATAAATGATGCAACAGTTCAGAGTGACAGAAAACATCATAAAGCAGGCAAGACGCTTGGAACCGGCCTTTTTCTTTGCGTTCGACGTTGTTGGTTAATGATCAGCGATTGTAAGAAAATGTTCAGTAACGTTCAGTAACATAATGCTGTACAGAAAACTGTGCTTACTGAACTGTAAAGAAGGAGTCTGACCAGTAACATTTTTTTCAATAAATAACTTCCAAAGATGCTATGTTTTCCCTCCGGTTACATCCCACAGTCCAAAGACTGATTCCAAACTGACCCTTGGTATGAGTGTGAGAGTGATTACTTGTCTGTGTCTGTGTTGGCCCTGAGATGGACTTGTAACATGTTCAGCGTGTACTCCATCTCTCACCTTTTTTTGTCTCGCATAGTCACCTGCAACCACAAACAGGATAATAGGATATTTCCAAAGACCACAATATGCAGAAGTGCCAGCTTGCTTATACTGTATATGTCCCTTTAAGCATAACTAATCTGCTGAATGTATACTTGATGCTGAGAGAAGTAGCATCGTCCTAATTTTAAAAGTTGTGCCTTTGTATAAAAAAAATGCGAACAACAGAAAAAGATAGACTTAAGATAGGTTAACTCACACAAATCTTGAAAATAACGTCATGGCATTTTTTGGCCTTTAACAATATGAAAAAAATGTCAACACAAGCTCATTATATTAAAAGTCTGAAAATATAAACTTTGCTTGGGTCTTTGACTTCCCTTCTTCACAGAAATAGAAGGATTTATTTATATTTCTTGGTTTCCTGACATGACCTAACTTTTATTCAGTGGGGCGGGGTAGCAACCATCCCAGAAGCTTTGCTTTACCCATTCCTCAACCAGTTTTCATGGCTATTGGGATCTTTGTCCTTTTGTCACACTTGAGTCATTCTGGGTAAGCTATTTTGCAGCTGGATTCTTGTGAGATCCACAGGCTCACAGTAATGAGTGAATTCTCCTTGCCACGTCAAATGTTTGTGGTCATAACTCAAACGTTTAGACCAATATGCATCCTATATTGGCAGCTTTGGGTGATTACAGTCAATGATGCTGACTCCTATTCAACTCTTAGCTCTGCTTGTAGCGCTTCATCGAACTGATTAGCCAAAGTTCATTTGTAGTGGATGGTGATTGACAGATGCCTCATCCAATCGAATGACATTTTCTTTTCTCAGCCCATTGGTGAAATAAAGCTAATTTGAGTGTAGACTGTGACACTGATGTTACTCTCATGGCCAGTGGGTTTTGTTATCCACTTTGTGCCTTTGTTTTAGTGTTGTCACTTGGATTTCCATGTTCTGTAATGAAATTTGCTTTATCTCAGTTTCATTGTGAAATCAGTTTTCTCTCTGCAACTTTACTTCCTGTTTAATTTTGTGTGTTTTGTTCCTGTCTTCAGGTTCATTGCAGTTAGTTTTTCTAAAATGAGAGCACATCTTCCACATTTACATATTCTCCAAGCATCTTTTATTTTCGGATGTGTACACTCTTTATTTCAATTTGTATCAAATCATATTGAAATTATGATATCAACATATTTAAAAATATCCCTAAACAACTACCTGAAGGATTTGCACAGACAGTAAAGCCCCCTTATACTTTTTTGGCTCAGGATGTTGTCTAGTTCAAATATCTACTTGACATTTTATGTACTAACGTCATCATTTTCAGAGCATTGCAACCATGCAGGACAGTCATTATTTTCAGTTGTAGTTATTTGCCGCTAATTCCTTTTCATTAACATCTACATGTATGTTCTGTTTTCAACAACTAGATCTGAATAGTGTCTTATCATAATTGAACAATGTCTCATCAAAACATATTTCCACTTTGTGTAGTTCTTCAGCTGTTGTATAAGTACTATGTCAGAGGAGAGACACCAATCCCTCCATTCATTATCCAGTAATGCTTATTCTTAACAGGCTCCCTGTTATCATTGAACAAACACTCAATAATGAAATGTCCTATATGTGCCACCCCAACAGGACACTGACTACTAATAATAAAATCACTCATTGTGTTTTCACAGGCAGACACATTTTCGGATTTATCGGCAGTTTCAACAATAGTTAAGTTTGAAAACATGATAACAGTCTTTCTCAATCAATAGAGCTGAATTTATAAAAGCAGTCATTCTAAGGGGAAGTGTGATTTCTATTGAATCTCCTTCCTCCTAGTTGATTTCCTCCTGCAATACAGATAAAGTTTTTGTTAGTCATTTGATTATGCAGGGATTACTTCAGGAAATTCAGGAATATTTTTGACACAGGCAAATGATTAAAACATGTAAATTATTTAGGAATAGATTATGTAAACTATGTGATATGATATAACCATACCTTTGGACTGGATTATTCTTTAGCAGAAAAGCTCAGCGAGTAGCTAATCCTTTACTGTATATTTAATATTTGATTTCATATTCTTTTGAAACTGTCTCCTTTTTTACCTTGGTTTCTCAATGTCTTCGATGAACTCTGGCAGTTGCGTGTTTAATGTTTCAGGCAGGAGTAAAACAACTAAACTAGAACCAACCGCCACTGCACAGTAAATGGACTCAGGGAGGAGATGCCACACATCTTCCAACAGCATGATGAGCGGGGATATGGACACCCCCAACCGTGCCATGAACGAGGTATAGCCTAAACCATTTTGCCTTAAAAGGCAAAAAAATAAAAAAATAAGAGAAACCTTTAGTGTAAGTTATCATAGCACGATGGAGAATCTTTGTCTGCTCTCACACCTGCTACATAAGTTTCTTGTTGACTAACCTTACAACTGTTGGATATAGTTCAGTTGTGTAGAGATTTATTATTGTGAATGAGGCCTCTGACATGGATTTTCCGAGGACCGCCATAATGGTACGAATGACCCACTTATCTGCAGGAGAAATATTTTGAAAGCTGATGAAGATTAAATGAACCACCAAAAGTCGGAAAATTCAATAAATTAGATGATTTGAGACAGTAGAAATGACCTTTTGAAACAAAAATGTTGATGAAGAGACAGACACCGGTGGACAGCAGGGCTACCATCTCGGAATGCCTTCTACCAATTTTCTCCAAAGCGAAATAGACCCCAATCTTCATGGGCATTTCAATGGTTGCAAATATAAATTGTGAAAGATATGGGTTCAGTCCAAACCCTGTGATATTCAGACTTATTCCATAATATGTAAATGCAACTCCATACCTACAAAATGAAAATGAAAAAAAAGAACAACAGTAACATCTCCTTTCTGACTTTCTAATTTAAACCTTAATTGACTCCTTTAGAATGTTATACTTACTTGCATATGTTTTTGAGAGTTACATAAAAAGCATGCTCTCAATCATCATGTCAGTACTATGAATACATAGCCAGAGCCAGGAAATGATAAGATAATTATGATAAAGTTTTCAACTAGTTGACTGAATCATTCAGATGTATTGAAATTACAATTTTTGTCTCAATCTACAAAGAAAAAAATATTTCCTCAAAAAGAATTTGAAAATCAAAAATATATGATAATGAATGAGCAAATCATAACATCATAGCAAAAAAAAAAAAAAAAAAGCTGGTTCATCAGTTTCAATAATCATAATTTTGAATTGTACACAATGAAATGCTATCATATAATGACATCATCAAACGCTGACGTCACATAATTTAGCAACCTTTAGCAACAAACATCAAACTTTCTGTTACAACTTGTCCTGAAAATTAGTTGGCAATGCTGCTTGACTTTGTCAACACACTGCTTGCGGCAGGAGTTTGCCTGCAACGTTTTCACATGCCACCATCACAAGGTGGGCACGTAACAATAATCAACAAGATTAATCAACGAATCAAGATTAATGTTAGCTTCTTTTCAACAAAGCTTTGATTTGTGTCTGTAATATCAATTATTGGCCTTGTGTTCAATGTAAGCAAAGCATCTTTAATGGATGATTCAAAATTCAACTGAGTAAATGTGTTCAATTTCTGCCATCCACTTCAGTGGAAAATATATGATAGGAAAATTATAGACTTAAAGAATTCACTTCTTGTTTACCATAAAACATTGGAGATTCCCACAGGAATGAATGGAGTGCCCCTTGGCCCTTATTAAGACAGAGCTATGTTGAAATCAGGCATTAATGTTGTTGTCTGCGATTCACTACAATTTTACCACACAGATATGAGGAGTATCAATATTTTCATCGTATCCTTAGATAGAAAATAAAAATCATGTATTATAGAACAGTGTACCATCCCATTACCCCATCACATTAAATTAAAACTTACCATACAATTCCTGAGAATATTGCAAGGTTTCTAATATTTCGAGTTCTGAAAAGATCTAAGACATTGTACTTCTTATCTCCAGTTTCAGCTTCTTCAGATTCCAGTAATGTCTGTGAAAGAACAAAACAAAAACAAAACAACTTTCATGTCATTGGGAGAGAAACAGGGTACACCCCAGATAGGTCACCTGTCGAGAGACAAACAACCATCCACGCTCACACTCGCTCCTCGGGACAATTCAGAATCACCAGGGAGAACAGGGAGAACATGCAAACTCCACACAGAAAGACACCAGCCAGGAATCAAACTTGGAACCCTCTTGCTGTGAGGCAAGGTGTTTATGTTATTTTTTTACTTTTATCCTATTTTACAGTAAAGCTTTTACCTTTGGTGTGATGGTGGAGACACACTTGGATCTGTTGTTCATCTCAGCACATTTCATGATGTAATGATGAGCAGCATCTGCCTTCCCTTTTGCCATGAGCCACCTAGCAGACTCTGGTAGCCACCTGACATGATGGACATGGTGAGATTGAATTTTTTGAGTTTTTTTTGTTGCAAAATTAAAGAATTTTACTTTAGTACCGCCAAGCAATAATGGCCAGAATCAGAGGTGAAGTCACTGCCAGAATGAGCATCCTCCATTCATTTACACAGTAAGCAATGCCAGCCAGCAACCAGTTTCCAAGTGTCCAATCCAGGCTTAAGATTACACCAGAGAAAGTCCTGCGTTCAATGCTGCACCATTCAACATCTGCATGTAAAGTTAATGTAAAACACATTACACGTTTGTGTGGAAGAAAGACAAAAAATATCGTAAACAAATTAGCATTTGTCTCCTTACTTAACGCAATGGAGATGATACTTATTCCTGCAAGGCTCATCCCCGTAAAAAATCTCATGATGATGAACATGACATACGATGTGGAAAATGCACTCAGAACTGCAAATGTCAAGGATGACAGATAAGAGACAAGCAGCAGTGGCCGTCGCCCAAACCTGAAAAGAACGAGCTCGAAGTCATAATTTTGCTCAGAAGTGTCACAAGTATGTTCATAATTCACAAGAAATTACATATTTTCCAGACAAGAAATGCAGCATGTTTTCAGATTCCTCTCTTATTTGAGAAGGTGTTTTTGTTTTGTTCTCTTCAGTTAAATGCATAATTGTAGCATCTGTTAATAAATGGACTTTTCCAGTTTTTTATTTTCCTTTTGTACATGCAACTGTAAAACAAACATAGAAATGAATAAAGAAAGAAAGAAAACCTGGAGAGAACTGCATCACACTACAATAGCTCTCACTCAGATATTTGTGAGAGGGACTGAGGCACAACTCGGACATACTATAAATAGGACAGACTAAACTGAACCTGTCACTGAGAAACCCAAATAGTGGGGCTCCAATCATGACACCAATGAAGAAAATGGTGGCTGTTGCCTTGTTCATCCCTTTCCTGTGGCACACAAGATCCCACTGCAAAGAAACGATTGTCAGTATTATCTATCTATATTTTTACTGTGGTGGAAGCTGCATACTTTAGCAACTGTTTCAAGCACAAAGGGTGCCATGCAGTGTTGGGTTATATGTCAATGAAATATGACTTACTTGTTAACAAAATGCAAATAACTTTGTTCATAATGCCTTGAACAAACGTATAACATTAGATATATCTTTAGAATGACGCTTACCTCTGTTACCAAAGTAGATTTATAGGTGCTATTGTCATAGATCCATCCATTTTGACACTGAACAGGAGAGGCTTCCTCACTGCTGTTTGAGCCTGACAAGTACTGATATTGCGGCTTTGTAAACATCTTACAGGAGCTTAGAGTTCCATCGCGCTCAGCTGGAATACTGACAGCCAGTTTCTGCAGCACAGTTAAGTTTCTGAACACACCTCCATCTTCCAGGGCACTGATGTTGCAGTGGTGAGAGGGAACACCTGCCATGAAGTTGTTCAGCAGGAAGTGACATGGCAGAGTAATTCGCGATACCAACTGAATCAAGAATAAGGTCATTTGGAATTTCCCAAATCCATTGATTTCAGAAAGTACGCTGTCAAATTTCATTTTGCTGCTTGTCACAAGTTGACAGGAGGCGAAATGTCGTGAAAGCGAGAGGTAAAGCCACGCAGAATCAGAAAGACACATTTACCAGCACAGTGTTAATCATTACCGTTACTGAAAACAGTGTTCTCAGCATTTTATTCCAAACAATATGAAGGAGTTACTCCTATCAAACACGGACTCTATTTAATGAATCATTTCTCAGTAATCTTTATTTAACCATTTCTTTGTTTCCCAACATAAACAGCAGCAGCCTTAAAAGGCTAAATACACTCGCACAAAAACATTTTTATAAAATGTACACTAGTGAAATAAAAGAGGGAAATACAAAATAATAATAATAATTTTGTATAAAATCATTTTATCTCATAGCATGATTAATATCAGTAACCATATACATTTATTCAGTACATGTACATCTAAATGTGTCTTCCTATAGGTTACATAATATTGCTTTGCGTAGATTCAAGAAGTGTGTGCTCATTGGCAACTTTGGTTAGAGTCCATGGACGCCACCCTCTTGCACGGTCCACTTGAGTGTTTGACTTCTTCGAACCAGCATTGCCCAGATTAAGCAAGTTGGCACTGGTTTGATCCTTGGACCCTGAATTATTACAATGGACAGATGGAGACAAACATTAGGCAGTCTGCAGGACTTGACCTTGGGTCACATTGGACATGAGAGACATCTGAAAAATACAACTGGTGATAAAGAAATGATTGAAAGTGATGAATATGAACTTTTTGGAGTAGCCCCACCAGGATCCAAACGTTCATTCAAATGCACATCTGTGAACTTTAGAGCTGATGTCAAGACGTAAAGAGAGGAAAAGAGAGTGTAAAAAGTTAATTTCTGTTTGTGTTTGTGATTTTTATTTTCTATTTTTTGGAACTATCTACCAGCCAAGATACACAATCAATTCCACAATCAAGAATTTGAACTAGAAATGTACTTTGAATGCAGTCAAGTAGTATCTCAGTTTCCTTTTTACCTTTACCAACTGGGGTTAAAACTCAGATTTAGTTCCATTAACAGACATTCACTTGAAGAGACTGATTGTCTTTCCTCATCTGTTCACCGTACGACTGCTTTCTAATTTGTAACTTTACCCTGAATTTGATTAAAGCTGATGCATTGCCTGTTTCCACAAGAATGAGCGAACACAGCAATAAATATTTTGAAGTTTGTTTGTGGAAAAAATGACCAAAACTCTTTGGTCCTCCTACAACCTGTAAATAGTATCACATACATTTTAGTGAAGATAAGCTACATCTTGGTGTACATTAACTGTTGTGATTTTTTTTTCTCTACATGATTTTTTATGAAATGAGGTCTATTCCATATCATGCAAAATATGTATTGTGTGTTTCATGCTTTTTACTGAATCAGTGGATTCTTTTTGCACAATTACCTATTTGAGAATACCCACATTTTCTAAATCATGTTGGATTGCAGCTTATGTTGTGAATATGATTTAGAACATTTATTTGTGCCCCTCTGAGTGGCAAGTATACATTCACTAAATTTCTTTTAACTCTTTTAAGGCTCCTGAGGAGAGAGTGTCAAAAACGTGTGCATGTTTCTCATTCCCAGTTCAAGTTAGATAATCTCATCTTCTGATCACGTGGAATTCTCTAATCTGCTAGAGCTCTCAGTCTTTGTGAGAAATCACCCCTCAGACCAAGAGTTCACTCATTTGTCAAGGATGCTGGCCCCTATTTCCATGTCAACAAGTCAACGTACTGAAGTTGCAGCCAAACTAGGAGAGAGATACTCTGGCAGCCCCAAAGTCAGATTTGATGCTGGTCAAGTGTTGAACTGAAGTGGAACCAAGGGTGAAGAGAAGCCTTTAGGGCTCAGTGTTAGTTCAAAACACTAAGGTTTCAAGACTCCTAACCATTTTGTATGTAATACCACAACTGCATGTGTCGCAGGGCTTTTCTATAACTGTTTGTTTGAGGTTTCAACATCATTTCAGCCTTCAGTCCAGTAAAGTTGTGTCCTGTATCCCATGCCAAGTGGGTACATGCTGTACTTGTTCAATGAAGCTTCCTCACTTTTTGTTTTGTTTCTCCTAAAAGCGTAAAAACACCAAGATCCCTCTAGATCTAGATTGCTATTTGTTAGATGAACAGAATGCAGTGATCACCATTATACAAGCAATGAGTATCCCGACTCAAGACATAGCTTGTAACTAAGAAATGCAAATCAAATTCCCAAGAAAACCACTTTGTAAAAATCCCCGTACAAATTATGAGGACATTGTCTACAGTAAAAATGCTCTGTGGTTGACATGACTTTTGTTTGGGTCTTTAACTGATAAAAACATCTTATGTGATTACCTAATCCTTACTTCGCTGCTGCCAAATAAAATTATGTATTTACATGGGAACTCACAATCTCAAGAGGAGCTTGAACTAAGTCAAGCTTTGTTTTGGATACTTCTAGACCTTTTCTCTCGCACCGTGCCTTGACTCAAAATAAAAACTCTTTATCTAACAGGCAGACTGCTGTGACACTAATTGGTCTGTGCTCTCATGCCTTACTTCCATCATTCTGATTAATTTACTTGCAGTTGATAAGCTGACAAATCTAATTATGCTCTTCTGAAAGGCCAACTTTTCACCTGTGTTGAGTATGCAGCCTCTTTTAAATACTGTTTTAGTGTTTAATTCTTTATATCTTCATATTGTTGGTTAATACTTATTGTGCCTCAGTGGCTTCTGGTATGAGGTTAATGTGTCCCTGCAGCAGAAGGCTAGATTTGGATATATATATATATATGTCCTAAAGAGAGAGAAAAATAAGAGAAACTGCAGTTTTTAATTACAAAATCTGTCAAATCTGATTAACAGGAAGTGGTTGAATACTGATGTTGTTTTGCCATGATATGGCACCACCTTCTGGTAAATATAGGGAAGTGCTGTGTTTTTGTGTAAAAAACAAATTTTCAGCTCTGTGGACACCTTTCACCTGTCTGATGTCAGGTCAGACAGTTATTTTGAGATATAATATGATTTCCAAACATAATCTAATCTCTTTGTTACACTTTTTCATAAATAATCGTTGTTGCCTTTCCTGTGACAAAACAGACTTTGCTTTAAACATCCTCCTCCTTCCCATTTAAAGGCAATAAGTATCTTAAATGTATGTCTTAAATGGGCATGCTGACAGCCGCTGCAGACCTGAAAGTTGTTGCAGTGACAAATGGGAGCAGTGGTGGGAAAATAACCTTGCTGTGTAAACAGGAGTTCGGAAAACAGCCACCCAATTGTTTTGCTTATACTCTTGGACGTGAATACTGTTTTCCCCATGATATTACATACCATTCCATTTACAGCAATGGCAGCCCCGATGAGAGTGCCAGAGCAAAGCTGCAACTCCAACTGGGGATAGGAATAACTTGGTAACATGGTTGTCTCTAAAGTTGAAAAAAAAAAAAAGTTACAAAAGGCTCCCTTTGTGGAAAAAAAATTAAATAAGTTATATTCATACATAATAAAACTTCAATATTTCTGCAAGACACTCCTATAGTTTGAATATAGTTTGCACTCATGTCAGTCTATGTGGTAATTAACTCTGAGGGTATGTTATGCTGTCTTATATACACATTTAATTTATAATATTGAAAGTGGTAATATTAAACTGTTTTAAAATCTGCAAAGAATGTGTTAAGATTATTTGGGTTAAGTTAGATTTATATTTGTCTTAATCAAGATACCCTTGGTGAAACAGCACTAGAGATGGAAATTGAAGAAACTGAAGACCCAGACAACAGTGATTACTGTGCAGCCTGGTCAGGTTCAGATAGTTTCCAGGAACTTTGTGCCTCTGAGTCTTTGGCAGGGTCCTTGAATTAAGTTGATGACAGTGAAGCAGAGTACTCTTGGGACTCAGAAACAGACTCTTCATATGCCCACGTCTGTTTCTGAGTCCCAAGAGTACCTTAAGTTACATGATTGGGAATCTGCAAGTAAGTAAGAGGGCCTACCAGAACATAACAAGAGTGAAGCTGCACTTTCATATGAAGGACAGAATGAAATGTACCTAAGTGGATAAACAGAGTCAATTACAGAATCTCCTCACATCCAGACCTCACTAACATCACTTTCCTCATACCCAGAGCCCCCAGATACCAAGCCTCACCGTGGTCAGCAGCATTCCCACTCTTCCTCCTCCTCTTTTGGCCCTGCTGGTGACATGACCCAGGCCTTGACCCTGACCACAAAACAGTCCCAGGATACCAGTAATAGGCATGGTCCAGGGACTGGGAACAGGAGGGTTGAATCTTCAGAAGAAGGAGGGAGCAGTGAAGCACCTCCTGCTTCTGTCTTCTTTGGAATTTTAGACGAGGGTGCTGAGCAGGCAGAGAAGTGGAACTCAGGGTCTGACACAGATCTGTGCAGACCAGACAGGAGCAGGGCAAGGTACACACGTAAGTATCTATCTTCCATCCTCTTTTTATATTTCAGTCAAGTGCAAGTGCAGACTGCACAGCATATAGTGAACAATTGTTTCAAACTTGAATGATAATGTGTTACTTATGAGCAAATGAGACGTTTTTTATGTATTTGCTTTAAATCCAGCCAGTGAGGCAAAAATGAACTTCAGGCAAAAAACCTTGAAAATCGTTTTCAAACTTTTTTATATTGTAGGTGTGAAGCAAAAGATTTTGTAACTTATGAATAACTTGCATGTTACTCTATCAGTGCAGCTATTTTCATGCTGTAACATGGGGTCTATTTGAGGTGGACTTAGAGGGAGAAGTCCCATTGCTTTATTAGTCTGACCAGGATAAGAATAAAATATGACCATATGACGAGACTGGCAGAAGCAAATTTGACAGACATGAACATGTGTCCCCCTGGCCTGTCATCTGATCTCTTTTCCAATCGTAAGACTTCACCGCAATGGAAAGTGAGCTCCTCACTTTTCTTGCCTCACAGTTAGTTGTAAGTAAATATGATGCTTTTATTAGTGTGCTTGCTTCAGCAGGGGGAGCATAGAATTTATTTTACTTGTCATGCTTGCTTTGAAGAATTTATAATAATCGCATAAGTCGCTATCTGTCCCTTTGTGATCTTATTGTATAATGACCCTTTCTTCTTAAATTGCATCTGGCCAAACATATCAAAATAAGATTATGTTTGTAAAAGTTAATACCTAGATTTTTATGTTTTCATGTTTCCTCTCCTGTCTCCCTCTTTCTGTCCTTCCCTTTATCTCAGGGCTCAGTTACAATGAGAGCCAACATGTGAGGGAGGCCAAGTCTAAATGTAAACGAATTGCCCGACTCCTGACTAATGCCCCCAACCCCCTAAACAAGGGAGCCTTGCTGTTTAAAAAACGTCTCCAGAGGGTCAAGAAGTACACGCTTGCGAGTTACGGAACTGGTGTCGTCAAGAGAGACCAAATAGAGGGGGAAACTGACAAAGTTAGATCAGCTGGGTATAACTTTGTGGCTACAAGGGATTCTGAGCCAGAGGAGCCATATCGTCTTTATCACCAGCCAATAATTTAAGTGTGAGTTGGAGAAGTGTTCGAAAAATGGAAGAACTATTAGAGACAAGAGGAAAGGGAATTTTGATGTTTGCCCAACAGCAAAAACGAATGGAAGAACTTGTATCAGAGCATGAAGTCCAGAGAAGTAAAGGATCATTTGTGGGGGCATCAGCAGAGCAACACAATACAGGAGCACAGAATATTTATGACGCTGCTGAAATGCACAAGCATACTGATGAGACCAGTTCCATGGATATAAATCTCATGAAACATTTAGGGTACCAAGAAAACGTTCAACATTTCAACCACCTGTCCAACACACCAAAACCCTTGGTGCCAAACAGAACGGCAAAACCTTTTAAGGGATTTCAAGATGACTCAGCACAAGCTCACCTGCCTGGTAGCATCAGTCCAGCCCAAATGAAACATGAACCTATATTCAAAGTACCTGTGCCCATTAACACTAACCCAAAGGTTTGGTCTCCAACTGGAGACATCATAGCCTCGAGGGATGAGCGAATATGTGTGCCAGCCATCAAGTCAGGTATCCTACCAGAGTCAAAACGGAAAGCCGCTAATAAACAGCCATCAAAGATGACGCAAGACTCAGATCCACACATTCAAAACAAAGGGGAAAGGAGGTCGTATATTGAGTCAGAGGAAGACTGTTTCATTCTGGGTGCTGAAGCTTGCAACTTCATGCAACCCAGAACAGTAAAACTCAAGAATCCCCCTCCAGTCGCCCCAAAACCCACCATCGACCCATCCTGCCCACCTTGGTTAAGGAGGAGTCCCTCCAGTGACCCCTATGTTACTCCAAAAAGTCTGGTATCACAGCCCTCTCACAGTCCTGTGGGGCCTCATAGTCAGCATTATTTACAGCAGCAAGATTTGGTTCAGCCTCAACAGATGGCCAGTCGTTGGGCATCAAATCAAACTCAGGCAACACTTCAAACACCTGCCAATGCTTGGGATCCGGTTAGCTCCTCTTCTCAGCTACATCCTCAGCCAATCACAAAAAGCTGGCATCAACAGCCAGCACGATCCCCTGTGAGTATGCAGGCCCGCAGTCCTACTTACGATCCTCATTCACAGCAAAAAAATAAGTTAGAAAGTGCTCCAAACTCAGTTGCTTCCTGCCCACCACAAGCTGGGAAGTCGAATGTCCCCATGTCAAAATATCTGCAGGTTTCTCCAAAGAGCCGAATGTTAGACAGAGGCATAAATCAGGCTGTTGAGGGTTCAGCCATGGTGGGAAAGGGGGCAGAATTGTTTGCAAAAAGACAGTCTCGTATGGAAAAGTTCGTTGTTGATGATGAAACAGTGCAAGCTAACAAAACAAGATCCCCCTCCCCATCTTTGTCCCTTCCTAACTCTTGGAGGTATTCATCCAACATTCGTGCCCCACCTCCATTGTCATATAATCCTCTTCTTTCTCCTTTCTACCCTCCATCAGCAGCCAAGCAACCCCCTTCCACAAGCCCCAAAATGAAACCCAAGACCAAAGGGAAACCTAAATCAGCCCCCAAGCAATTCAACGCCTTAGATATCATGAAACATCAGCCCTATCAGTTGGACTCATCTCTCTTCAAGTATGATGCAGTATCTGAGACCAAAAGCCCCAGCCCTAAACCAACTCCTGTTTCAAAGTTTGAAGTAACCAAAAGCCGTAAACAAAGATCTGCCTCCTCTCATTTTCCAAATGATACCTCTGAGCTTGCTGTTCAAAGCAAGGCAGAAGCCCCTGCTAATTCTCCTGCATTGGTAAGTCTCCAAAACTCCTCTGCCCACAACACAAGATCAGCTGACAAACGCTTGGATAAAAAGCTTGCTGTCACAACTGCAGCCCATCACATAAGCACCAAGCAACCACAGAATGCCCGACCTGCAAGCACTTCCTCGCAGCATTCATCTCTTGGCGACAGCATAGCTTCAGCTTTCTCTCCTGCATCTCTTATTGCCCGAGGTGCACGTCAAATGGCTCCTCGGCCAAAGTTTTCTGCTAAGAAACCAGTGGTGACAGGCAAACAGTGGAAGCCTGTTGCTATGCTTCATTCAACATAACACTGTACATGGTCATGCTTTGGTGTCGTCTGAGACGATAATTACATCATTACATCAGCAAACTTGGTGGCTTCCTAAATGTCTTAACAGGTGGAAATATTTAGACCTTTGCACTATTGTAGGCCTCATCCAAAGTGATTTACAGTATGCAGCTATAAGAAAATATGTAGCTATTTAAAAATTGTGGAAGAATATATTTAAGCTAAAATTGAGTTCAATTTAGTTTAAAATATATAGAGAATAAAATATAATAATTCACGACAGAACATAATCTCATGTCTCTCCTCATGGAGAGACACAACAATTTCCTTTGATTAATAAACACGTAAATAATATCAATTAAGTATTCTTATTTAGATAACAGCACATTATCTTCCTTAATCTTGGAAGGTGTGTGTGTGTGAACTTGATAAAAGAAAAGCGATAAAACAATGTCAAAGCATGCTCTGGAAGTGCTTCTACACGTGCAATAATGTGTGCAGAGAGGTTTGTTGAACTAATGCCTCTAGACGATAAGATAAGTTCACAGAAACTCTTATGTAGCCATAGCAACCACTGGACCTCCAAACACAAATAAAGAACAATCAGTAACATATCATACTTGATTATTACTTTCAATTCTGTACTGTTAAAATTCTGTTGCTTGGCAATTCCCTAGTCATTGAATTAATTGAATTTCCAGTCATTTATTGTGTTTGGGGGAAACAAATTTCACACTAATTTCAGTCTCATTCCAGACTCTGATGGTGTCACAACAGATAAAAGCATTAATGCTGTGATCATCAACCCTGATGACTTTGACATTTTCTCTCCTTTTAAACGTGGATGTATTTTCCTGCAACCCACAGTTATGGCCAGTTATTAAACTGTCAGTTATCAAACTGTATCCTCACCTTTGGTGGAAAACTTCAACAACCACTAAATTACCAAGATTTGAATGTTCCACTTTTTAATAATGACTCACATTATTATTAGAAACTTGAGATGATATCAGAAAAAAAACCAAATGTCTTGTTCTTCTCCATGTCTTTGCCTTTCTGACTTATCACTGTTTATCGCATTTCTTGTTCTCAGCACTGTCATGCTATTAAATTTCTTTTCCCTCCTACCTGTTTACTTTCTTTGGGTGTTGCAAACTCATACTTGCCTGTCTTTGGACTACTCTGAGTGGCACACGCTTCCTCCTTCCTCCACTGAGAGCAATTATGAATCTTTATTTATTTAAATTGACATGTCTGTAATGTTCATCTCACAGCTGTTTCCAGCAGCACACCTTAAGCTCCGAATATGAAAAGTTTGGAAATATAATCTTGGCCCTCAAAGGATTTTACTCATTCCTATAGGAATTTGCTGATAGTCTATGAGGAAAATCCACTTTAAAGCAGAATTTCCATATTACTCTTGGTACCTAACATCTGTCCCTCCCAGGTCAGATATCTCCTGAAAAAGAACAAAAATTTTCCAATGTAGTTTACATGTTTTTACCTTGGAAGTGAATTGAAAAATAGTATTTTTTAATGGCAAAGTCTCTAAATAAGTAGGTTACTATGCAGCAACAGAAGAATACGCAACAGTTTTTTAAAGTAGTAAATCTTTTAACCTTTACACCCACTATATTGTTACATTCAGCGGTTCATTTTATTTCAGAAAATGTTTTTTGCAGTGTGTTAACTTCAAGGTTTTCTTTGTCTATGTGGTAACTACACTCACTGATAAGTATCACACTTTATCAAGGACACCTGTGGACTCTGAAACATAATCCAATACAACAGCTCCACCATAAAGTCTACTTTCCCAAAGCTTTCATGTTATCGGTATTTGTTGTTGACAAGAAGCTAGCATTTTACTATATGCTATAAAGGTTGTAATAGTGTATTGGACAGCTCTATCTTGTCCACACACACACACACACACATATATATATATATATATATATATATATATATATATATATATGATGTTCTGCTTCTATAGCCAAAAAAGGGAACTGCAAAAAGTATTTGTACAGCTTTATAATTTTCCTCAGGGTACCTCTTAGCTATAATTATACTAGAATTTGTAATACCTTAAAGTATTGCTAGCACATAAATAGATAACAAGCAAGAAAATACAAAAAAAAATGTAATTAATCATGAACAATCCCACAGTAGTTTCTTACTCAGTGTTTTTGTGGAGAACCAGTTTACAGAAACAGGGACAGCCTACCATGATAGCCCACCCCTTGCCCCACCGCGTGACATTTACAAACTCTGGATTTTCCTGGGAAACAAATTAAAGTTGCCAGAGAAATAGTCCCCAGCTTGGTTTTGTAATCTTTTTTTTAGCAACATTCTCACTGTACATTCATGGTCTGTGAAGCAGCAGCAGGTAAGTTGTAAAGTTTTCATGTCTTTTTGATTTGTTAATTTCAATTTCAGTTACTTTTCAGATCTCACCAAACTTTCACCATTTTAATGGGATTGAAATCAAGGTCAGTTCTCAAAATGATCGGCAGAGCTGAAATTTGTTGCAGGACAAAGAATTTAGAAAAACATCTTGTTGCTGAATCCTGATTTTCAAAGCGCAATGTCAGGGTCACCATGTAGCTGCAAAAACACACACAAAAAAATATTTCACTGCACAAGAAGAGGTAGATAAAAATTTTAGATACTTAAATGATCTGGTTATGTCAAGTGAAAAAAGAGGCAAAAACTGTTTTTCAATATCCCATTTTGCACATTAATTGTGTGATTAAGTTATTTTTGCAACATTATCTTGTGTCAGTTAACATTTCTTTCTTCACTAAAATTTTGTTTCTCGAGAGAATCATGAAATTATTGTCGTTCAGAGGCTGCCAGAGGATGGCAGCAAAGTCTGTAAAGCTGCCGTTGAACAGGTAAAACAAACGTGTGCTTTAATTACAGGGTTTTTGCAGGAGCCGATCCCTGAGCCTGCCCCAGAGACTGAATTCATTGCCTTCTCCTGGACTTCTGTCACCTATAAGCACACCTGGATTCCAACCATCTTTTTTGTCGATACAGAGGCAGGCATCTTTTCAAGAAAAGGCTAACAAGCTGCTGACACCATGGGAGGCAGCATCAAGAAGCCCTATTGGCTCGGTTGATGAAGCCTTTATGTTTCAGAGCCTGCCGTCATCTATTGCCTCTAATGTGAAAGCTGCAGCACACCAGAAATCTCTGCCAGAGCCTCCTGATGAATGGAGGCACAGGGTGTCTCTTGATCCTGCGGCTGTCAGTAAGGGTCATTATCATCATGCAGTCCCAGCTTTTCAGGCATCATCCATCAGCAGGACATTTTCCCTTGAAAAACCAGCGATCTATGGGCCTCCCTTCAGACCTGCACAGCCTCTGAGGTCTGTCAGTAGGACCAGTACTAGATACATGGCACAAGGCTCCAGGCCAACAAAGTACTTTCACTTGTATAGTGCAGTTCAGTAAAGGCAATTTCATTGGGATGAAGTAAGCTATACATCACATAATTAGAGGTACACATTTATAATACCCTTAATGGTTTATGGTATAGATGGTAAAGTAAAGTGTAATCACAGAAGCATCAGAGAGACTGAAAATTCTTTTGATGAACAATGAATGTGGACTTTTACTTAAAAGGTCTCAAATGTCTCAGACAATTGATGATGATGTACCCTTGACGGTAGAATTTGTTCTTAGTTTTAAATGTTGTCGTTTGATTTGAAAGACACAACTAATTGCTATTATGTGAGATGTTTTCCCCACTTTGACGGAAGATTTCTGTTGCAGTTTGTTGTTGACGTGTGTTTCGTGAGTTAAAAAGAGCGTGTAGAAGGCAAACAGAATGTCACTTTGTTTGGAGTGTGTGGAGCCTTTGTGAGTTTATCACCTTTTTGGGTTGCGGTTAAGCATGTTATTTACCTTTTAAACATTTTTCGCATGAATAGCCTTAACATTTGTCAATTATCCTGAAATATTGGAACCCGATCGATGCTGCGTTTTTAGGGCTAGAGTAAACAAAAAAAAAATCCCATGATCAATATAACAGATGATAGTCTTCAAATATCTACACACACCTGAGTGTGTAAACTATGCTTTGCTAAAGTACATCAACTGTAGAGAACACTGGGAATATGGAACGTAATGAAAATTGAGCCACTCTGCTGACCAAACCAAATCTATTTCCAAATAATACCAAGCATCTCTTTCGTCATTATGGTCTGTAAATAATGTTCTATTGGCACATATCAGATAACATGCACACTGAATTATATCTGTCTGTGATATCGAATGATAAAATTAGCCAACTTAGCTATCGGTTGGGCTCGAGCATGAGTTTGCCTTTCACTCATAGCTATCAATGCTTTGGGACTTCTTACTCACTGCAACCTACCATTTCTTCTCTTTATGCTGCAGTGCCTTTATGGGAAACTTGAAGTTAGGGCTGCACTTTGTTAACAACTTTTTTGCTACTGAATAACCATATGTGAGATTTCTCCACTAATTTTAACTTTTTTTCCTTTTTATCTTTTTATCATGTATGTTTTTAAGTGAATAGGAGTGAATCTTAAGTGCATGCACTCGTATCCTGCACTGTGTGGTGTCACACAGAACCGGATTGTGTTTTTGGGAGTATCCATATGTAACCATATTTCCAGCCAGTATTTTTTTCCCCACTTTTCAAACAGAAACTAAAATAATTAAAACACTTAAAACACATCTATGAACATTTTCTCTTTTTTTTAATTACATTATCAGTACTCCATAGATATTTTTCCACTTCTAAAAGTATGTATTTGATTTTAATTTCTCTTAATTTTCTAATTCCACTGTCTGTTCAACAAACAACCTATACGACTGTTTAAGTTGGAAGACCTGCTGGTAGATTTGCATTGCAATACCACATTCTGCCAACTCCAATTTAAAACTGCATTGATACTCCTCAGTTTAATTTAGCTGCTTTACTGAAACATAAAACAGTGCAGTAGGTGATTCCTGCCAGCAGCAACAGCCAAACGCAAAGACTATATGTCAAATAATTATAAATGAATGACCAATTACTATTATTCACTATTTTCCTTTGGTTTATTAAAGTATTTTTTTTATTTGATTTCCTTTATTTCATTATGCCTCAGCATCATGCTTCATTTCAGTGCATTTAGTTTTACAAGAGATTAAATATCAAATGTATGACAACAAAGTTAGCAGCCAGAATAATGACCACCATATCTCTTTATGAATATCATTTTTGGCACAGTGCCAGCACTGCTTCATTTTGCTTCAAGTCAGTAATTACACACAATAACAGAAGCTCTACTTTGCAGAGAGAACTAAAAGCAGCTGCCATACCGAGTATTGACAACCTCACTAACGTGAAGGAATGGCACTTCTGAGGTTATATCAACCCCCAGAGACATGTTGACTTTGAATATTCACAAAGAAACGGAAAATCTCTCAGCATAGGAATCCTCATCAGTGCTGGGAACATCAGCACACATATGTGCACGAGCTGTCCATCGTCTCCTCTCCTTGCTATCCATGCCCCATGGTGTCTGCGAATGGTTTTGAGTGTTTGGCAGGTTAAATTTAGCCTATTGATGTAAGCTGCATTCCACTCACAACAGACACAGAGACACACTCAGAGTTTGGCTTTAGTATCTGTGAGTGTGAAGATCAGGAAAGATCAAACTACCTACTGTGGGTTGACCCCTGAGTCTCCGTGTCTCCTCTACAAGGATACAAACTGCACAGCAGGGACAACATCACAGGTATGGACAAACCTTGTCAAGGTGTATTTGTACTATCAGATGGTAATACTGAAGTCATGTCAGAATCTTTGAGAATGTCCCTTTATTATGACAAACTAAATTTGGCTGCGCGTAACATGTAGCAGGTAATTTTCATATAACTTTGCTGTTTTTAAACAGTTTTATCAGTTTTATCAGTTATTTTGCTTATATTTATTCTCATTTTGCATTAAACATATTTACTATACCTGCAAAGTCAACACTATGAAGTTCAAGTGAGTTATTCAACATTAAAAAGACTCACATTGTGGGCCATGAATCTCTGCATTCGACAACAAAGCATAAAGTAAAAATACATTTGATAGCGCCAACAGCTGAAAGCTATTCTTGATATCTTTTTTGAGGACTTTTGTTGGCACTGCTGTACGTTTGTTGTGCCCAGCGACTCATGCGAACTTGTGGCACAATGCATCCTTGACCTTTACTCTGGTGATTTATCTAGCGACAACTGTAAAGGGAGATACATCTAAGATTAGCTCATATATGAAAAAAACGGTGCAGTAGAGATTAATGTTTCACATGTGAGTGGTACCAAATCAATTACAATGTGGCTCTATGGATTATGCAACATACTGTGATAGTTAAATGTGAGATCAGCAGATAATAGTGAAATGATCAGTGCTGATATGGCAGATTTATTTTATATTGCACTGTCCAAATGATTTTAAAAATTTAAAAACTCACTGACAGATAGTATGTGAAGCACATTGTAGTACTGTATTATGTACAGGAAGGAACAGAGCAGTCAATGGCTTGGGAAAGTAGTTCTAAGTGTCCTTAGCTTCTATTGGTCCTTTTGATTTTTCACTGTTCTCCAGTTTGTTAATATCAGCTAAACATCACTGGGGGTTTCTTGCTTTGACAAATAATAAAAAACTCATCACAAACCTTAACGTGTGATTGGCTGTAAACTATCAGGGTAAGGGCCCACTGGTTCACAATGTTAACAATAAAACATCCTCTTTTTGACATACTCAGAGAAACTACATCCTGTTGTGTATCTAATTCTTGTCCTCTTGAGTTTTTGCCAAATTCACCAAAGCCAGAATGTAACAATTCTCTACAATGGTAGCTAAAGAGAGGACAATATAAGCAGCAACTATATGTAGAAAGGTCCATGGTACCACTGTTATGGTGTTAGACCTGAGACTCAGGAGACAAAAACAGACAAGAGAATATCCCCTCTGATCAGAGTTCATAATGTCAGGGTTGCTCTTCAGCTTTAAATAAAGATATGGCATGATTTACTACAAAGGATCCTTTGTCGTTGCCCTGTTTTCTAAAGTCTATTTTGGGGTGGGTGCGAGTGTGGGTGGGAGAGGGGAGAGGGGAGGGATGTTGTGTGGGCCAACTGTGAAGCTGTTTGGGTAACCTGAAGGTCTCCGACAGCTGGGGTACATACTGTTTGTGCACGTGAGGAAATATCATGTACCCAAAATCAAATCTTGAGTACAATGATTACTCATTTCCATGACAGAAAATTGGAAATTGTTAATTTAGAAGCACATTAAATCGTATCTATGAACTTGTCCTAAACTTGACCATCTGTTAAAGTCAAACCAGAGGGTATTTTAAAGCCACCTATCCAGCTCTGTCCAGCTGTAAATCCAAGGTCAGGTTAGCCTACTATCGTGACCAGGGTAGCTGTTTGCAACTATTCTTCCATTCCCAAGTTATTTACGATAGTTTCAATTAATGTAATCCTTGAATTTACATTCTGTCTTGAAAGACTTAAAAACTTTCAAATAGAGTCCAAAACCTACGTACCTTTTGACACATGAGACTCTCAAGACAGTGAAATGACTTGGAAAACACACCTATTTTCAAATGCACCACAACAGTTGGTGTATGTGTGTGTGTGTGTGTGTTTGCCATGCATGTTTCCACACAAATTTGCATTTAAGCAAAGTCTTATAAAGTGATTACCACACTGAACCTGGGGCCATTCCGTTACAATACAGTCACTGACAAGAGAAAAATCCAGTCTGGTTTGGTTATGTTTTTACCTAAATTTGCCTTACTAGAATGATACATGTTGGTACATATATGTATTTTGAAAGTGTTTTCTGTAACAGACCATTAATAAGCTGGTGTTACTGAGCAACCACACAAGTTGCATCTTGTATAAATTGTTTTTCTCTTCTGTTGATATCTATATTCTCTTCTTGTTTTGTTGCCTGACAGGAGACGTCATCATGGATCTCGGAAAGAAGCTCAGCACTCCAAAAGACATCATGTTGGAGGAGTTGTCACTACTTTCCAACAGAGGTTCCAGGCTTTTCAAAATGCGCCAGAGGAGATCTGAGAAATACACATTTGAAAGTATTCAAAACGAAGCAAATGCACTATTGAATGTAAGATATCTTGTCTGCTTTGTTCATACTTTCTCGTGTTTAAAATATTGGTTGTAATTACTCTCACAATACTGCCGCCCCCCTGAATTCTGGTGTTAGTGCCTGAACCCCATTTACGGAATAACTTGGTCAGGAAACGTGCTCTTTAAAAAAGTGTTACCACACATGGACGATAACAACGACATGTGCCTCATGCCTTTTTTATCCTGCAGCCAAATCTTGTGAGGGGCTGTTCAGGCACTTTGCTGAGGAGCTGCTCCCCTGTTTATCAGCACACATACGTGTGCCGTGGTACTGTTACTAGTGCTTGTGTGTATATATATATATATCTAAGTGTACAAGATAATGTAACATTTGGTCAATTGATATTCTAACCAAACATACAGATATAAATAAAACGGCTCTTTTCTGTTTTGCAGAGTGATATTATGAATCAGAATACACACACAGTGGAGATTAACGTGATACCACCAGCTGATGGCAACGCTGCTAATGCAGAAAACATATCTTCAGGTAATTTTGCAGTTCAGTAAATCCAATCCATCTAATTCATTAATGAGAAATCTTTTGGTAAACATGAAATGTACTCGTAATGACACTGATTGACTTCATTGCTTTCTTCTGTAGACATCAGGCTAAAATTAAGATGTTACACTCCACACTGACAATTTGCATCAACACCACAGCCATAACAGCTGGTCTTATCCTAACTGGCAACTAATTTTCGATGATGAAGCCATAGAACTGTATGTAACTATGATTTAGCAATTCAATGGAGCAAACAAAGCCCTATATGTATTCTAGAATGCTTTGGAATAGTGTATCATCCTATCATAACACAATAGGTGATGAGCACACACTCCAACTGTGCTATTTTAAGGCCCTAGATCATGATGATGGACAGCTTAGTCTGCCTGCGTTAAGTGTTTTCAAAGCACAGTATCTATTCTTAATCTCATCCACTTTAAGCTTTCAAAAAAAAAGAGAAAGAAAGAAACGAGGCTAAAGAAAATAGTTCTGCATTCAGTGTAAGCCCCTGATCGCAAACCAAGCTGTCAGATCATTCTGTTGTAATATTAGAACAGTTCTACATCATCTCTCCTTGATTTATAAGTTTTGTTTACCTGCTCACAGACATGACTGAAGAAAAGACAAATAGCACAACAATGCCCAAGTCCTATCACTCGCCATGGGAGGAGGCCATCCTCCGTGACCCCGAACTTGCTGAAACGGTCCAACTCAGAATGCCAACGGCAGACCCACGACCAGATCTCCCTGAATACAAATGCTTCAACCGGTGAGGAAACTACAAGTAGAGTTGAATGGTTTAGTACAGGGTATAACACAGAGTACCATTCAATGTGTTGATTTTAATTTCAGGGTTGCCACTCCTTTTGGTGGCTTTGACAAAACTACAAGAGGCATCACATTCAAGCTCCCCGAAGTAGACTTGAATCCACCACGATACCCGGAGCTCAATGAGCCGGCAATCAGGCGGCCCACCTTCAACAGGACAGCCCAGGGGTGGATTTCTGAGGGCACTCATCTCATCCTACCTACTATTACCCTGGAGCCCATAAATGTCCCAGAGTCTGATGACCTGTAGATGATTTTACTGGTTTCTGGCAACGTGAATCACGTTGCAGTATTTTGGCTTAGCCTATGACAGTGTTTCTCAATTCCGGTCCTCATGACCTACCGCCCTACATGTTTTCGATGTTTCCCTCCTCCACCACACCTGATTCAAATTATCACCTCGTCATCAAGCTTTGCAGTGACCTGACAAGGATCCATTCATTTGAATCAGGTGTGGTGGAGGAGGGAAACATCGAAAACATGCAGGGCAGTGGGTCATGAGGACCGGAATTGAGAAACATTGGCCTATGACAACAAAATAGTTGTGCAGATGCTGTTACTTCCAAATATTTAAGATTTTATCCCCTGCAATGAACAAAAGATGCCACATGATTTTGTTCTGGAATGAACTCTCATCTTTACTGTGCATAGGAAATAAAAATGCACCCGGAGAAAATTATGTAAATAACAAGTGGAATGTACTATTCAGTAAAAAAAATCCACCAAGAGTGAAAACAAAGCTGTAAATCTTAACAATGTTGGACTGAAGTGATGAATATGTAATGTAAATAAAGACGACAACTTTTGTTTAGGTGGTATAAGAACAAAAAAGGGAACATACATTTAGTTACCAACAGTGAGCACTTAGCTCACTAAGTGAGCACAGTTTTGATTCAGTTTCATTTAGCACCAAGTCATGGCAAATGTCATCTCTGGGCATTTTACACTTTAAAACTTTTTTTTTTCTTTGAATATGCAGAGTTATGAATATATATTGGAGAAAATGATTTACATATGATTGATAAATGTAACTCTAAATGAAACTGTTCATATTAGATTGAGAAATATAGTGTGTGTGAATATAAGTCTCTCTCCTCACATTCTCAGAAATAAGACTGTGTGTTTATTTAATACTTTAAGACACTGTGTTTTGTGCAATAAATTATAATGCAAAAAAAGTTTCAGACAGCAGTAAAAGAGAGAGGAAGAGACATGGGACAGGAAGAAAAAAGAGTCTGTAGAAAGCTCTGTAGGATTGCTTTCAGAACCACTAGAAACTTATACAGAAACTGAGCAAAAGCTCAGTACTCTAAAGAATGCACATGCCATCCACACAGAACTGTCTCCAAAGGAGGAAACAATATCTTATCATTATCATTTCTTTTTGTGTCACCAATCTTAGTCTTTTTTTTCCCTCCATAATATGTAAGTTTAGGATGGTCTTTTTGTTCTAATAAAATACTGAACTGAAACTGTACCATTTACCACAGAACTGCCTCTTATGGTGGCCATGCAGAGAGATTTGCAGCCGCAGTGAGGCTTGATACCTCACAGAAAACTGGATAGAAAGATAGAAAACAGACACATCTCTAAAAATAACCTTAAGAACATTAGCATCGAGTTTGACAGCTCATCTGAAAAGAGTTCAGATCAGCCAAATTCAGCAGGAGAAATATGAGGCACATTTTTTTCAGACTATAAATAATTCCAAAAACCCTTCCTGTGTACCAAGAGAAGCTTTTTTTGTGTTTCAGAATGTGTCATACTGGAAAAATATGAATGACCGTTAAAAGATTATACAGTTATACTGTGTATAAGGAAGAAACGCCTTTCTGAGACTGTAAACGGATTCAGGTCCTCAAAGCACCACCTTATCCTGAAGCTTTGCAAGTAATCAGATTTTATTTTCAATTCTTTCTTACACTGATAATAAGAATTGAGCAAGAATTTTTTGTCTAAATTGAGTGACTGTCTGAAAGTGAACTCAGTATTGACCAAAACATTTTTTTCTATGATTTTTTTAGTTCTGCCTGGACCTCAAGCAGAAAATGCACAATCATAAAAGTAACATGGATTCTTCAAACAAAGGGAGACCAGCAGCACTGTTCTATTTATCTATTTATCACTCGCTTCCAGTCGTGTGGGGGAAAAAGGTTCCTTCTCCTTCAGCTCTAAGGTTTTGCGTATCAGAGTATAAGAAAGTCATCTGGTCCTAACCAATTTTTAACCACTCTTCTTTACAATGCTGCTTCAATTCATTGAGGTTTGCAGGCATTTGTTCATGCACAACTCTCTTAAGGTCCCAACAGAGCATTTCAACCAGGTTGGGGTCTAAACCATGAGGGGCCATTGCAACGCCTCAATTCTTTACTTTTTTTGACCATTCTGTTAAGACTCTGCTGTTTTTGGGATCATCGTCCTGTTGCGTAACTTCAGGCAACTTTTTAGCTTTCAGACAGATGACCTACAGATACAGAGGAGTTCATGGTCAACTTAATGCGTGCAAGGTGTCCAGGTCTTGTGGCTGTCAAACAGGCCCAAATAATGACCCATCCACCGCCGTGATTGACAGCTGGTAGGTGGTTTTTGAGCTGCTGTTTGGTTTACACCAAAGTTGGTGCTGATAATTATGACCAAACATATCCACTTTGATCGAATCTGTCTAAAGGACATTCTTCCAGATGTCTTGTGGTTTGTTCAGCTGCAACTTTGCAAAGCTATTCTTTTTAGAGAGATGAGAAATCATATTTGTTGTCTTTCCTCATTGCCATTGTTTACACTTTACAGTGAAGCTATGAAGGTACTCCTTTCCCGTAAAAAACTTTCTTCTATCTTATGTGGACGAGCTAAAATCTCGGTGGATAAAGACTCACAAATTAGTGTCACTTTTGCTGACTCCAGCTTGCATCAGCCTCTCTTAGTCTTCCTGTCTACACTTATAACCTGCTAAGCTCTGCAGCCTTTCCCCTGCCAGGCCCTCATCTGCCCCAATTTTTACTCTTCCCATCTTGTTTACTGCAGCATGGGAGTCCCACAGACAGAGTCAATAGATTTCCAATTTTGAAAGGCATAAAAACTGGTCTCTTGCACCACTGCAGCTGTAAGATAAAAACATGATGCCCTTGTGTCACTACAGGTATACCTGCCATATTTACACGTTTGTCGTTTTTTCCTATTTAAACTGTTAAAAACAGAAAACTGTGTGTATTTTTCTTGTTTATTTGACATTTCAGTGAGAGCGTTCACAAAAAAGGAAGGGGTTAGTCCCCATAGTGCTGCATGATTATGAAACCAGTGCAGTCATGTGATGTCTTCTCTCATCATCATCATGACAAGTTGGAAGTCTGACCTTCCGCTTGCACGCAGTTTTCCATGCAGGGATTGAAGATTACAATACAGCAGTAGTGTACTTGAGGCTACACTAGGGGCGGAGTTTGACCCTTCAAGTCTCAAAACATCACTAATCCGCGTCGGAAATTCAGATACAGGCCATCATCGGGTCCGCTTCTGCGAAAAAGGGAGGAATTTCTACCAAAACAACGCGGTCATTCCCGATCTGTGCGGCATCACGCTGAGACGCGGGCTGCCGCTGCGGTGCTTGTCGGAGGAGTTAGGAATGCTGTACGGATAGTGCGGCACATGCGTCCGGCCATATCTGCAGTCGTTTCCATCCAGTCTTATTTTGAGCATTCGGGGAGAAGTGGTGGGATTTGCGCGTTCACAGCTGGACCGCCCCGAGCCTCCAGTGGAGGCAGCTATCCGCTGCCCTGTAAGGTGAGCGCAGAGCACTTGTTTTCTCCGAGCATGAATGCAAGTTGCGGCATATTTATGATACTGTGGCTGAGCAGGGTCTGCTCACATGTAGAGTCCATCGTGAGGCTGTTGTAACATTGGCTGCGTGTCTCCCAGTGTCGGAGCGCTCTCGGTGAAGCTTTTGGGGCTTTAAGGCAGCAAAACAGATGATCGGCTCATAAAATCCTGTTAAAAAAAGGATGCATGCCCTCTGCTTGAACCTGACAACGAAAATGGTCGTTTATATTAGACCTCTTAGGCCAATACAGACATCACATGGTTTGTGCTTAACACACCAGTGGAGGCTTCAGATATGAATCTCTACATTTTGAAAAATGTTGGACTGCATGGAACATGTTTTGGGACCAAAAAGCGACTTCAGCAGTCTTTGAACATACAAACTACAGTTACTAAAACAGCGTTAGTATAGATGTGTACAGAGCAAAGTCGCATCAGATCAAGATGAACAAGATTATTCAGTTGTTACCGAGCGTAGGAACAGGTTGTAATGTATGTCATGATGTTTTACAGTGACAGGCTTCTATTCAATGTTTTTTATGGTGGTGAGGTCAAGTCACGAGTTTACATTTGGCTTTAAGGTACCTTGAAGTTCAACTTAATGTCATTTGCAGATAGTCAATCTGCTGTTTCTGTTAATTTTTTTGAAGGCATAGTGGAGTGATCCATTGTAAGATCATGTACAGGTTACATGAAGTACATTGCAAAGGAATGCTTCACCCAGTCAAGCGAAAAAGAACATATATCCTCTTTCAATTCTAAGGTTGGACTTTACGAGGTAAAAAACATATAGTATGATATATATATTTGTAATATACATGTAACCTCAGGTGAACAAAAACTTATGGCCTATAAAAATGAGTTATGTATTCTACAAAACTAAGCCAAAATGCAGAAGCAGAGTGTGACAGCCCTGAATGTTTCCTTGCAAATTAAGAGAGTAAGTTGCAACCAGGTGTTGCAAATCAGCTGCACTCGATTCACTGAACATTAGCAGGTGTGAGCACCCCAATAACAAGGGATGCATTTGGCAGTTTGCTGGTCTGGAGCATTCAGGTGTGTGTTAATGCAATGCTAAGAGGGAAACAAAATCAGCAATGATCTTAGAGAAGCAAACTGTTGCTGCCCATCAATCTGGGAGGGGCCATAAAGCCATTTCCAAACAATCTGGAGTCCATCATTCTACTGTGAGAAAGATTATTCTCAAGTGGAAAACATTCAAGGCCGGTGTCAGTCCTCCCAGGAGTTGCATCCCAGAAAGTTCATCCAAAGATGCATCCTTGACAAGCTCAAAGAAATTCTCTACAGTCCTCAGTGTCAGCATGCTAGACGTTAAAGTTGATGACAGTACAATTAGAAAAAGAGGTACAAAAAAAAAAAAGGCTACAGTAGGCAGGAGAAAGAGCACGGCATAGCAAAGTATTTGAGAGTCAAATGTGAGGCCATCTGTCCGACAGCTAATGCTTGACTCAAACTGGGTCATGGGACGAGAGAGTGATCCCAAGCACAGCAGCAAGTCTACAACAAAGTCAATGACAAAGTAAAGAATCAAGACCTCAGCCTGATTTAAATATTGTGGTGGGACCTTAAGAGAGCCGTCAAGATATAAATGATTCAGTGAACTGATGAAACATTGTTAAGAAGAGTGGATCAAACTGATGAAAGAGACTGATAACGTCATATTGAAAAAGATTACTTCAAGTTATTGCTATCTAAAGATGGTTGTATGTGCTACTGAATCACGGGTCGTAGTTATTGCTCACATTTACCTCATTTAAAGACCTGGGAAGAATAAGATTGTATTTTATTTTTTTATGCATAGACATAAAACCTTGTACTTTTGTTCTCACATGGCTGTATGATAATAGTAATGACCCAATTATATGCGAAGAATATAGAAGAATAATCTGTCCTTTTCATAATTATTTTTGTCATAATTCTAAGAAAGGATCTAAAGGATTGTGAACATTTTTTCTTTCTGTTTTTGGCTGTAAGACTCAAATCTAGCTTTTTGTCTAGCTGACGGTCTGATCCTCCTCTTCATTTCCCACATTTAGTCTAGCTGCCATTCAATGTCCAGTAGCACATGTCTGAGACTGCCCTGTGGCTGATCCTGACAATGCTTTCCACAAACTACCGTGGTGGTGCGTGGGGATGAAATGGATGGAGCCCATAGCCAGGCCAACACACCAGCTCCAATGTCCCGGGATGTCCAGCTGCAGCAAGTCTCCCCCCAACTCTGGAGAAGGTAGCTGGCAAAATTCACCTGGCATTTGACCAAATCAGTCATTTGGATAAGTAACATAATGAACAGTGATATGTGGATTAACAGAATTATCATCCGGGGCCTCAATTACGTCACGAATGAATCCTCTATTCATGAATGTGGCCGCTCTGAAATTTACAGGATTCAGCATGTTTGTATGTACATTTTTGTTTGATATTGAGTGTATGTTATTTTAAAAGATGCAAAGACGCAGGCGATGCGTGCCTAAAACAACTTTTCATTAGCTGCAGGCTCTAACTCCATGTCATGGGTGAAGATGTTCAAGAAACCTGGAGGAGGCCTGAAGAAATCCTACCAGCCTGGGAGCATGCTGTCTCTCGCACTCACAAAAGGTCTGCTGAACGAGCCCGGGCAGAATAGCTGCTTCCTCAACAGCGCAGTTCAGGTGGGAACACTTGGAATTTCTGATATATTTTAAGATACTTCACGTACGACACCAATTACAAAACCGTGCCAGCATTTCAGCATTCACATCTCTTGTAAATGCAGCGTTAACCACTGATTTTCAACCACTATATGGGAACACTCTGAACAAACTTTAAAGCTTCAAAAGAATGTTTTAGATTTTTAGCAGGACCATCCATGCATGTATGGTTTAGTGAGAGCTGCATGGACTCCACACACACCACCGTCTCAAAGTAATTAGCTGAAAATTAGTGATGGCTGAGTAAGCTGCTGTGTTCAGTGTTAAAGCTCAGTGGGTATGGCAGTACTTGCATTCTTTACACATTACATAAAAGCTGAGATGGAGCGATCAGTTTACCAGTGACCAGAATCAGCTGATCGTCAGCTTGATCAGCCGTGACCGCTGATCAGCCAGTCAGCCCAACATTTATCTGACTGTCAAATTCTGAACAGTAGTTAAGAGGATGCCGAGCTTTCAGTTTGAAGTGTCTGTACAGGTTAGGGTTCAGAACAAAAATGTTACTCCAACAAAGCAAACAAAACATGATCCTGCTCATCAATTGCAGACGTATGAAGGCAAAAATCAAATGTACTCAGCCCTACTTAAAAAAACTTTAAAAAGATTTAAGTCTCAGTTCTTAATGTTGCGCTGTTGTAAAACATTCACAGGTTCTTTGGCAGCTGGACATTTTCCGAAGAAGTCTGAGGCAGCTCTCAGGCCACTTTTGTCTCGGTGATGCTTGCATTTTCTGTGCTTTAAAGGTACGCCACATAGGATGTTGTTTTAAAACGAAATGAAAAAAAATGAGCTGATTTCAAATTTCACAAGAATTTTTTTAAGTGTAGACGTTTAAATGCTTCTCATAACCAAGTGAATTCCTTTGTGTTTCAGAGCATTTTCAGCCAGTTTCAGCAGAGCAGAGAGCGCGTGCTCCCCTCCGACAGCCTGCGGAACGCCCTCGCTGAAACTTTTAAGGATGAACAGCGCTTCCAACTCGGCCTGATGGATGATGCTGCTGAGTGCTTTGTATGATGTGGCTTTGGTTTTTAATCAGAAATGATAACCAGTGGACCTTTCCTCTTTAACTGTGGATTATAGAACGTTATGGTTTGTCCTCTAATCTGGCAGTAAAGGGCTGTAAAAAGAAACAGATGTTAGAGGCCAATGTTACAGTACTTAAACTCTGCTCAAAGGTGAATTTCAGTGTTTTGCTTGTTCAGATGATTTAAGTCTTTTTGCTCAGCTCCTATTTTTATTTCATTAAACTGATTGAGGGGGGAGGGGTACAATTCTTTTAGGCCAAGTAGTCTGTCTGCTTTTGTATTTCTGTTGCCGTAGTATGATGGGATTTGTAGTGTTTGTCGCCATGTACTGAAAATCAGCTGTTATTTTGTACATATAGGAGAACATTCTGGAGCGGATTCATTTACACATCGTTTCAGACACGGCGACTGATGCTTGCTCATCCAAATCCTGCATTACCCATCAGAAGTTTGCAATGATGCTTTATGAGCAGGTAACATTAACGCTTCTAAATGATACTGAATTATATAGATTAAGCACTGAAAATGTAATACTGAGAAGAATTCAACTAAATGTAGACTTAGAAAGTCTTTGAAGTGGAGAAAAGGTACGCAGCAAAATAATGCACGGCATTTGTTTACAGTTTGTGTGCCGTTGTTGTGGCGCATCTTCAGACCCACACCCATTCACAGAATTTGTACATTATGTCTCCACCACTGCTTTATGGTGAGTATTCAACTTACTGCCATGCCTTTGAAACTGGAACACAAAAATCAGATAGAAAAATTAAAATAAATAAGATGATTACAAAAATAATTTGGTCTTAGAAAAGTAATTTGCCCTCCAGTCATTCAGAAGGCACAACTTGAATCATTAGATAAGCATTTTTCATCGCCTGATGGTCACTTTTATGTTAAGTGCAACACTGTAAATGTGTTCAGCTACAACTTCTATCTCAATATTAAGATAATGGAGTGATATTAAGTTCAATCTTCTTTGGAAATTTCTTGGAAGCCAGTCCTGATCTATCTTACACTGCTATGTTGGTCAGTTTGTGTTCAATAAGCGAACAGTTGAGATATGAAATAATTGTTATTTGATTCAGGATTTTTAAGTATGGGGGGCGAGAGAGAATATTCAAAATTTTTAATGAAAAACATATTGTTCTACATACTCGTCTGGACAACTTTGCAGCTGTTTTTAAAGGTTTCCACACCCTGTTTACAAAGAAGAGAGGAAAGAATATTAACTGTTCTAACAAACACGCACATGCATTTGAATGTTGAAAAAATGATGGCCTATCAACACACTTCCTGTCTTCTTGCACAGCCAACAGGTGGATCACATGTTTGGGAAGAACGAGCGGCTCAGGTCAGACATGTTCGGAGAACTGCTGCAGGCGGCAAACAGCACGGCTGACCTCCGAAGCTGCCCAGTATGTTATACATTCACTGTCAAGTTTCTATTTGTATGTTCTTATTCGTAAATTCTTCGCAGCAAGGTAGCTCATTATTTCTTCCTGTTATACTTTTTAGCTGAACATTCAACAGAATTCATGTGTTAATGAAAGCTTTTTTTAAAAGACGGCTATTAATAGAAATAAATAAATGAAAAAAAACAAAACTTAAATAATCAGTTTAACTGTTAACATGCTGCTGTAGGATTTTTCCTGGGCAGGGTACACTTTGTGCTTACCACTGTGGCGCTGTAGTTGAAGCGGCAGGAAAGAAATGGTGCCAAACTAGTGTTAGGATATAAATAGCAGTAAGGGCTTATCCACTGTTTTTCTCTCATCTGTATTTTCTACCCCTGTCTCCCTTTTTAGTATAGTGAAGCTAAGCCCTCTGTTCCCTTGAAACAAAGCTTCTCCCTCAGACTCCACGAGCTGCAGCATTAATTTGATGACACAGACTGCTTTTCTACTTTTACAGTACACTCGAAGATATGTACTCGTGTTTCTAGCAGTGACCCTGAGAGATTCATTTTAATATTTAAGTATTGAGACTGTTTCACTGAATTGAATGAAAGCTGAACACTTACCCTCTGCCAACCCCTCCTGTTACAGTAACTGTTATCGACACGCTGTCAATACCTTTGCATCTTACATGTGGTTCATGTGTTCCTGCTGTTTTCCTGATTTTAAACCCATATATGTTATCATGTGACTAATTTTCTATGAAAACATTTGCTTTTGCTGGTTTCTGTCTTTATTTTTCATTTCCTTTATCTTTACTTTGTTTGTTTGATGTATGTGACGCCGATATTTGAAATGCTTAAACAAGCTGCTCACTTGGCTTAATTTTTTAAAGCCCCAAGTCAGTAGAAGTTGGGACGATGTGGTAGTTGCAAAGAAAAAAAAACAAAGAAGCAATAATCTTTACATTGATTTGACTTTCAGGCCTTCGGCGCTTTAAAAAAATGTTTTCCTACTGTCATAAGACGCTCTGACCTTTAGTATACAAAGAGATGAAGAGTTTCAGGTGTTATTTTGTCTAGTTCTTCAGGCAAAAACTACTTAAGTTGGGCAAGTCGTTGTCATTAATGTACTTTTTTTTTCAAAATTCCAAAAACTACATTCTGCATTGCAGGCAGGTCAGTCTGCTGCCTATGAGCCTTCTTCTTCTTCTTCAGCCATGCCTTTGTAATGTCTGCAGAATGGGGTTTTGTGTATTGTCTTGTTGGAAGATGCACGTAAATCCCTTGAAAAAGATGTTGTCTAGAAGGGAGCATATGTTGCTCTAGAATGTCAGTGTATTTTTCTGCATTCATGCTGGCAACACAAAAGTGTAAATGAACTCTGTTAAGAGCACTGGTGCAACTGCGCACCATCTGGTTTTTAGACATACTGATAACAGTCTGGGTGGTCCGATTGTTGTCTCTGGTTGGGAATACGAGGCGTTAGTTTCTCTCCAAAAATATTATGAGCACTGATTGGTTGGACCGTTATACACGTTCCCACAGTGTAATGGTCCTTCCCAGATTCCTTAGAACCCAGAGAGTTCAACACTGCCTCTGGATAAGGTTAACATAATGCTTCTGTTTTGCACAGTCAAGTTTTAAGTGGCAGTAAGTTCTTAGTGCAGTGCCACACTGAAAAATATCCAGATTGCTCCGATAGTTTAATGATATTATGGTCTGTAGAGGGAGGAATATGCAAATGTCTGCCAATCTCTCTTTGAGAAAATTTGTTTTAATAGTTTCATATTTCAATCATTTTCTCATGCATTTGTTGACATTGACAAACTGGAGATCCTCTGCCCAGCCTTGCTCCTCAAAGACTCAGCCTTTAGTGGATATTACCTTTGTAACAAATCATGACTGCAGTCACCTGCTTGAAATAACATATTTGTGTATCTCAGTAATAGCATGTAATTACCCCACTCCCAACTCCTTTTGGAATGCGTTGTAATCCTGAAATGCAAAAGTGGATGTACCCGAACAAATTAGATGAAGTTGAAGAAACAATAAAAATCAGACTAAATGTTAGAAAGAATTTTATTTTATTTAATTTGCATTTTCTAGTACCTTCCAAATTTTTTCTGATTTGTTGTTCTACTACTAATAGTGGATACACATAAACGCTTGTAAATAAAGAAATTATGATTTGGATCTCTAGTCGGCTTTTTCACTGTGATTCCAGTGTTCATACTAATATCTTTTTCCCAAATATGGATATCCATACTTATATGTTCTCCATGACCTGTTGTCTGTGTCAATGTTCTGATTTCATCATGGACCTTGATGTGTTGTTATTTTCTTATTTTTTCCCATATTTTTAAGAGTGACTGTGGTCAGAGCATAAAGATCCGCCGTGTCCTTATGAACTGTCCTGAGATCGTGACTATTGGATTTGTATGGGACGCTGAGCAGTCGGATCTCACCGACGATGTCATCAGGTCCCTAGGACCACGTTTGAACTTGTGTGGGGTAAGAGCTGATGCAAATATCTGGCAAGCACAAAGTGGAATGTTTCATGTAATCAGCTTAGAAGACATAATGTACTGTATGTAGAGGTTTATCAGTTGTGTTATAAGATTAACATATCAACAAGATTAAATCACAATTTTCATGAACATTAGTATTTCTTATATGAGAGATGGAAGCCAGTGTGCTGTAACCTTTGAACTTGTTATCAAATCCACAACATGTATATTTTATTGTCATAGGATTTTACACCTGACAGAGAAGATAATGTAGCAATCAAACCTGATCAAACTTGCTCTCTTTCAGCTTTTTAACCGAGTCACTGATGAAAATGCTAAACGGAGTGAGCTACATCTGGTGGGAATGATCTGTTTTTCAAGTAAACATTACTCGGCTTTTGCCTATCACACCAAATCCTCGAAGTGGATGTTTTTTGATGATGCCACCGTGAAGGAGGTTAGGACGTCTGCTTTTCACCTTACCCCATTTCAAAAGTCTCTCTGCTTGTTACCGTGTATTGCCTGCTTTTTAATCACAGTTATCTTTTTACCAGATTGGGTCCAAATGGAAGGATGTTGCTTCTAAATGTATCAGGGGACATTTCCAACCGCTTCTTTTGTTTTACGCCAACCCCGAGGGGAGTCCGGTATCGAATGAAGATGCACCAAGACAAACCACCATGTGTCCTCGCTACAAAGCCCAAGTCAATGGTGACTTGACCAGTAAGACGATCCTAACTGCCTAAAGACTAACTGCTGCACTCTGATACACTAAATATCACACCAAACATATGATATTTAGTGTTTCTCTTCACATTACATCAGCCAGAGTGAAATATGGTTTCACAGCCTTTAATGTTGAAACTATTAATGGTCTATGTTGCACATAGTTGTAAATCAGTATGAAATGTTTAAAAAGCAGGTAATACCCAGCTGACCCTCTACTGCTGTTTGACTAAACTGATAAAGATATGCTTCTTTAAAAGTGCTTACAATACAGTGGTGGTTGAATATTTATAAACACTTTAGAATATTCTGTAATTGTACATAAATGTGCTTTTTAATCATCATTAGATTTTTCATGAAACTTTATTTAGAAACTCTGAACAACATCTGATTCAGTTCAAGGAAATCCATTCTTGCATGTCTCTGAGTGGCAAAGGTATACAAACTTCAAGGTTTAGCAGTTCATTTGATGTTGCCCCTGAAAAAATGGTTATTCAGCGTGAGGAGGAGGTCAGTGCATCATTAGAGGTCCCCCGGCAGTCTAGGCCTATAGCATCATAACTAAAGGGATGGTTCAGAGTCACCTGAGCCATCCCTAGATATAAGCTTTTTAAAAAATGGATAACTCTAAGCCTGATCTTAAAGATAGAGAGGGTTTCTGCCTCCCAAACCCATTCTGGCAACTGGTTTCACAAGAGAGGGGCCTGATAACTGAAGGTTCTGCCTCCCATACTGCTTTTAGAAACTCTCTGAACTACATGTAAACCTGCAGTCTGAGAGCTCTGTTGGGGAAATAACCAAACTTTGAGACCTCAAGGGGATGACGGAGTTTGGTCATTAGGAGCTTTATATGAGGCCAAGAATTTGAAATTCAAGAGAAATACTCTCCTGTTACTTTTCATCAGAACTCTCACTGCAGCATTTGGGATCAGATGCAGGCTTTTTAAGGAATTTTTGGAATATTTAGGAAACGCAGAATCCCAATCTTAACATAACAAATAGATGCACTAGTTCTTCTGCACAGTCTGAGACTTGACATTCCTAATTTTGGTGATATTACAAAGGTGAAAGAAGGCGGTTCTAGAAACCTGTTTGACATGTCAAAGGACAGATCCTGGTCAAAAATAACGCTGAGGTTCCTCACTGTGGTATTGAAAGCCAAAGTAATGCCATCTATTGTAATTACATAGCTAGACGCTGTCTTTCTGAAGCACTCAGGTCCAAAGGCCTCAGGCTTTCTGTTCCCATTGCAGGCAGAGAGAAGGACAAACTTGTGCTATTGTGGGCAAGTTCTAAATATGGAGGCATCCAATTTTACCAAGTAAAAGTTGCAACAGACTTAACTGCAATCCTCTAGAGTGTGTGCAGCAGGCTTGCAGCTAACAAGGGCATGAATGTGGGTGAGAGGTAGCTAATAATTACGTCATAGAATACACATACAAATCCAATGCTATGCTCAAGATTGAAATCAATCAAGGAAATAATATGTGGCCAAGAGGAGATCATTTGTAACTTTCACCGGTGCTGTCTCTGTGCTATGATGTGCTCTGAATCCTGCCTGAACCTCTTCAAACAGACTATTTCTGTGCAAATGATCTCAAAGTTGAGCTGCAACAATTCTTTGAAGAACTTTAGATATAAAAGGGACATTGGACATAGGTCTATAATTAGCAAACAGTCCAGGATGAAGGGTAGATTTATTTTCTTTTTTTTAAGTAAAGGTTTCATTTCAGCATCCTTAAAAGCCTGTGGTACATAGCCTGTCAACAAAGATAGATTGATCAAATCCAATATGGAAGTGTTAATTAAGGAAAAATCTTCTTGAACAGTCTGGTTGGGATATAGTCTAGAGTACAAGTTGATAGTTTCAGTGAAGCCGTTATGGTTAGTGGTCGTGAAACTATGGACAGAAAGTCTGTCTGCGCTGGCCTGAACTTCATATGAGGATGATGCCTCTATTGCATGCAGATTACCACCCACGCCTTTTGCCCTAATCCCTGCTTCTCTGGCCACTCGTGCTCTGGTTCTACAGCTCTCACTCCTCCCCATGATGTTTCCAATGTTTGCCCCCATTAATTTATCAGCTTTTGTGTGTCTGTGTGTGTGTGTGCGGATTGTTCTGCTTTAATGTGGTGCCCAGATAATTTGGCTTGCGATAACATTTTTGCTTTAATGAAAATCAAGTAACTGATGTGTGTTTTTCACAAAAATGGATCTGATTTTTGTTTAAACCTTAGTATTATGTGTGTTGTTTATTCCTGATTATATTTTTCAAATTAGATTGTATTTTGAGGTTTAGTGAAGTACTATTTATATGCTGTGCATAGTCATGAGAGTTCTCATTTCTTGTAGACTATCCTCATGTTCTCTATTACGACTGAAGTAAACCAAGACAAATGCCTTGTGGTCATACACTTGCATAACAAAGTCTCTGCTGGCATGATGCACATGTGCATTAGTTCATAACTTGCCAGATGTGTTAGTTATACAAAGGTGTGTCCTAATCTGAATGTTTTAAAGGCAAGCTGCTCATGTCTGGAAATCCATAATACTACAGCTAACTCACTGCTGTTGTAATATATAAGTACAGAACTAACCAAAAATAGATACAAAGAGGAAAACAATGATGCCAAAAACTGTCTAACTAAAAGAGGAGGTGAGGTATAAAAGTGAAAGACAGCAGCTGTTAGATGAACATGCTCATCTGAAGGCAGATGCTCGCAGTTCACATCATCACTGTTTCTCACTTTGACCTGCTTGCCAGGCAAAGAAACACACCGCAGGGTTGGCAGAGGAGGAAGCAGTGGTGTGTTTTATCAAAGTTAATGATGCAACATCTGTTCTGTTGTAAGATTTTGGTTTGTTTCCTGCTCCATTTGCACTGAGATGGAGGGGAGAGAGCAGCACGTGGAAAAACATCTACCGTCGCTGCATCAAAATTTGTCATGGATCACTGAGGAAAAACCACAAACAACATGGGAGACTTCCACATGAGCCTTTCCTGCTATAAAGCTTACACTTCTCGAAATATATTATTTTTGTTGCATATTTTCTATGGGTCTGGAAAAATATAACCTTATGATCAAACTCTTGTTTTTTAAGCAATGCAGTGACATTGATCACTGAATCTATGAGAAATCAAGCAGACTTCATTCCATGCTGAATGTTGCAGTCACTGATTTGTTGCACACCATATTGTGATGATCTCAATTGCACAGATGCTGCCTTTATATACAGGGAAACTACACACAAGGGACAAGCTGTAGGGCCAACCTCAAAAATCCCGTTTCAGTCCTTTTCTAATTCAAATGAGCAAATCCTAAACATATCAACCATTTCTAAGTTAATAATAAAAGATCAAACACATTTTTTAAAAGGTCTAAGATTTGAAGCAATCTTATATAAACGGCTACTCATAACACCCACTGCCTGTGCCTCATTGAAATGAACAAACAGCTGAATGTTTCTCGATGCATTATAATTGGCTTACTGTGGTGAATACGCCAAAAAAAGGGAGTCAGATTCAGCAGGGGATCTGATTTTGACATTTTGACATAGCTTGTAGATTAGCAGATCTTACACCTAACCATTGCAAAACTGGTAGAGAGTCTTCTTGGATTTGTAATATTTAAACCCATCAACTCAGTCCAAAAATGTATTTTTAGGTGCAAAAAAAACTTTTAAGAAGTATTGCATCAAGGTCAGTAATGCAGTCCACCATATGGGTCTTTGTTATTTATCTTGTTACTCGGAAGTGCAATTTCTCCTAGTTAGGTCCAATTTTTTTTCTCTTCTTTTCCTGTCGCCATCAGATTTTGCCGTTTTGACCGACTTATTAGCCAAACAAATGAAAAGGTCACCAAGCAACAACAGTAGGAAGTTGAAGTAGTAAGAAAACGTTCCTTATGGGATGGCGTTTCTTTCCTAATGTGCAACACAACTTGACATATATTCACACTGATACCTTGAATTTGAAATCAATACCTATTGGTACCTTTTGGGGGCTTTAATAATAAAAGTGTAGTTGTAGCTGTAAATAGTAAGTCTAATCTTCTCACTTTCAGCATTGGCGGGCTATGTGATGACTGAAAATATGGTAGTGACTATGAAAAAATTAAGGAAACAAATGAATAATAAGAAAAAAATAAAACCGAACCGTTTTAGCAACCTTTTCATCTTTCCAGAGTAAATTTAGAGTTTAAGAGTTGCCCTTTATGGGCATTTATCTGAACTGAATATCTACAGAAAGTGGGTCATGCAGTAAAAAACAAAAAGCCTAAGCACAACAAAGTCTAAAAGAAGAATAAAGTTTTGACCATAATCCAATAGAAGTGTTCCCAGAGCAGAAGCTGGACTGAGATGATGTGAAGGACTAATCAAATTAAACATTTAACTGGACTTGAAGGTCAAACCATCTACTGATAGCAAATGTTCGCATGATTTTGCCACTCACAGATTTGTAATACTGGATTATTTGATGTCAACGATATAAGCAACTCTCAGCAGCCATTTCAAGAGCCAAATTATACAATTGATCATAAGTGAAACAAAGAAACAAAAAAAGTCTTCATTTCAGAGCAACTCCTCATTTACTATTTGATTTATTTTTTGCCTCTTAGTGAAACATCTTCTTGGCAGTCCTAGCAAATTTCAGGAACCTTACATGGAGAATTTGCAAAGGCCAGGTGAAACAGCAAAAAAGGACAGAGGGCAGCGAAGAATTGAGTCATCACAACACAAAGGTAGAACGTTGTGTTTACATCAGTTTGTCCTGCAGTTAGAAGAGGGGCACTAAAAACTGAACAAGTTAATATGCACAAATGCTGTTAGCTTACATGTGTGCTGAACGTCAGAACAGTTTACAGTCTATAAATGATCCGTTTCCTCTCTTTTCAGACACAACCCATGCAAGATCTTCATCTCCACCAGAGAACTGTTCAAAGCTTCCTGTGGAAAAAGTAAAAAGCTATCCACGTGTTGAGAAGACATCAAACTATTCTAGCAAGGGCTCTCAGGAGCCACATGGACAGCCCTGCAGCACTCAGAGTGGTGGACAAAGTCGAAGGGCTAACACTTCTCCAGGTCATTATGATCAGGAGAGCTGCCATGAACAATGGGAAAAAGGTGGGAGTGTGGGAAGCCGAAATAAGTCGAAGTCTACTTGGAGGCCCATTCGGGAGGTGTTGAATGTGGACACTGTGCTGAACGAGCTGGAGCAACGCCGTCAACAGCAACAAGACAGCCCGCGGTGCAGCAAGTCTTCATCCCAGGAAAGAGTGCGTCATGAACAAATTCGAGATCGCGAGCGAGAACATGCACGAGCCAGAGAAGATCGGAAACAGAAGTGTCTAATGACAATTTATGAGGATGAGCAGCGGCATGAGACTGAGAGTCACAGCTCTATAGAGTCAGAGAGCAGGGCCAGCCAACAGAGGGGCAGCAGACTCAAAGGTGGCCCCAAAACTCTGCTGCGTAGTGATACCTGGACCATTCAAAGAACAGAGTCTGGCTATGAGAGCAGTGATAGGCTCAGCAGTGGCTCCACCAATCCTGACTCACCCGGGGTTGACGGATTTGCAGTTCGAGCAGATCAGAGATCAACACCTGAGGTACATTTGCAAAGGTAAGAAAAAACTTCAGTTGTTCATGGATTTTGTTATCCAGATAAATGAGGCCATAACAACAAATAAATACAAAATTGCAGTAATTTACAGCATGAATTTATGAAAGTAAACTCAACTGTTACATATCAGGCTGGAACTACTGATTCAACATGTTGAGTGAATCAGAACATAAACTGAAGTTAAAGTTTTAGGGTGTACATTTAGGAATATGTTATATCCTGAAACGTCGTGTCAATTTTACCTGTATAAGCATGTTGTGCTCTGATTGGTTGATTTGTAGACGAGCTAAAGCAGCAGTTGCTCTGTGAGAATTTGGCCCAGAATTTGTGTTTGATTGGCAAGAATCCAAATGGGACATCAGATGTCTCCCAGTCGGAACTATGTCCTCGGTTTGGGACTGATGACCACTGCTCTTACCATATTCTCTTGTGAATATCAACTTTCGTCTCAGACTGCCCAAGATGGAAAAAAAAACACTTGAGTATGAAACAATCAGGGTAACAAACTAATCCTAACCCTAGACTAAAGGTCGTTTTTTGGCTACTCAGTCTTTAATATAGATCCATGTCGTGTCAGGTCTCCTTAAAATACAGATAGTGCATGTCTAGATATCTAAATAATGGCTAAAAATGATACATTTGAGGGATTGATATCACAGGCTTAAACTGCTTTACTAAAATCGGTGCCTGACGTGTTCATTTTTGTTACAAAAAAAGCATACAATTTTATTTGCTGTGGTGATTTGTTTCTTTTTTCCCTGAGTACTAAAAGCTAAATTGTATTCTCTTATTTTCAGCCAGTTGCATCAACAGGGAGGCAACGCAAAATCAAGTTTAATGTCTTCGCCTTCACACAATGGTAAGTTACAAGATTAACAGGAGCCCACAGGTTTTTCAGTCAAAAAGTCTCAGCCAGAAATAAACATATGTCTGGACAGTGTCTAATTTCTAACTTTTAGCAATGTCTTATTTGGGAACAGGTTTAGGAATTTATATGGCAGCCTGACACTGTGCAGGGGGGGAAACTCCATCACAGAAACCCAAAAGTTTGTGTTTAAAAGATAAATGGGTTAGAAAACAAGCAAAAAGATGAAATGAGTGGTCAACAAAAGTAGGGTAAAATGGACATAGAGATAAAAAAAGATTAGGAGCATAGCAGAACACGTTGATGATGTTAGGGTTCAGTTACATATAGTATCTAATCTGCAATACTTCCTGGATAAGATTTATATGGAAAAGAAGAATGTGGTCTCACATCAGATCTGATATGTAGATGAAAGATGTTCAGTGTATTCATTCATGTTCTAGAGTTAAACTATCCTCCAACATGAGAGCAGAATTTTCCACAATTTCTCTGTCCATTTCCGTGTTATTTTCGTTGAGCCTCTCTTTCTGTTTTCCTTTCGTCTGAAAACATGTTGCATGACCTGCATCTGCATCCTGACTACGTAAATGTAACTGAAGACTGATTAATGTCTTGGGTCCATTTCTGAGCTTGCACTTGCTTATTTAACCTCTTCACCCTCTCAGCCTTGCATGGGCATTAATCTGATGGTAATCCCACAAAACTCACTCAGATTGCACAGCTGGGCACGGCTGCTGGCATTGTCATGAATACTGGTCTGTTGCACGCAGCACTTTGAGTGCGCTGCACTTACTTTATCAAGGCTCTGGACCTCAAGAGTCTTCCAAACAACAGCTAAAGCTTCTATCCTTGCATGGAGCTCTCCAGGGCAACGGCAAAGAAAAAAAAAATAACACATCTATTTTTAAAAGGAAGGAATTCAGCACCATGCTGTCTCTCCCTGTGCTGGTGCACAAACCAAGCATGCAGACTGATTCATCCAGCTGTGAGAAAGTCTTGAGAAATCAACTCTGCTGCCATCTTGTGTCCTCAGAGAACTATGTCAGATTAGTCAGACATACTTTTTCTGTGCGTTGTTTAGTACTAATTGGATACCTTTGAATAATTTTGCATTTAGACAATATATTGTGTGTGTTTGGACAATGTGTGCGTCCTTGACACATAGTTAGGGGAGAAAATTAGGCTCTAAAATGAATATTGAAATTTACAGAACAATGTATCTGATTAATCAGCTGAAAAGGTCAAAATTATGTATTTGCTAAGGTTTGAGTTTATCCTCAGGATCTCTGGATAAAGTATTTTTAGTGAAAATTAAACTTAATGACTTAGATTAATACTAATTTTTGTTTCTCTGTCCTATTTTAATGGTGAATGTCATACCAGTTAGTAATATTTGTTGAGATCATTGTCTCATATTTTATTTTAGAACGTACCTGTCTTTTAACTTTGTTCGCAACATTTCTAAGGTGCACAATGTAGCGTAATGTTTATGTCTCACTTTTTTTGTAGAAAAGAAAGATTTTATTCAAAAAGTAAGATAGATCAGGAGCTAAAAATACTAAACACAATTTTCTCTAATCACAGTCTATAGTTATAGAAGAGCAGATTGCTATACGGATATGTATTTAGTTTTGTCTCATCGCCATCCTTTTGTTCATTGCAGGAAAACATCAGCCCAAACCTCAGGGAAAAAACCACGACCAAGTTTCACTTTCACATCTAAAGTCCAGTCCAAATTCAAGGTAGAGTTTTTTTCTTGTGAACTTTAATGTTGACAGTGTGCAATGTTTAATTTATGTGACGGCTCACCTACTTATGCATATGCATATTTATGTTATATTTGCCTGCTTGAATTTCACTGTTGTTTCATAGTCTTCTACAAAAACAGGGGTGGGTGGGGATGGTGGAGCCTATCCCAGCTGTCATTGGGTGAGAGGCGGGGTACAACGAGGACAGGCTGCCAGTCCATCACAGTAAATCATATGTATTCAAACTGATTTAACCAGACAAGGAGCTAAAACAAATTAAGATGTATTAATCAAAAGATCTTACATTTATTTTGAGACAACAGAAAGTTACCATGCTTTCATATTAAAAAGAACATCTCGAATCTCCTTGTAAAACTCTTTGTTTCTTTAAGCCCCTTCCTAAAAGGCCCAGTCTGCTCCGATTGGTCCACTAATTAAAAATGGAGAAACGCAAGGCAGCTGCTCATTCTTTGTTGGTGGTGTAAATCAAGCCTGCGACTGTGGAGGTGATGTAGAAACGTAAAGAAAAACTTTTGCAGCATATAGTGGAGCATTTTGTCAATATAAGAAATGATTTTGCAGTGCTGACATACCTTCATTCCTGCTCCATAAAATCAAATAAAGATAAAATATCGTGGCTGGCTAAAATAAATGCTCAGTTCTCTATATTTTAGAATTGCATCATGTTAACCTACATTAACTAGAATTACAATGGTAGCTGAGACAAAAGTTTAAAGGCTCAAAGATATCATTCTGCAGCTGACCACTGGCAGCCATATGCAGGTTTAAGGTTCTACAAAGGCAGTCATCCATTTGGTGACTGACTCTGTGTGATTTTGTGTGGTTTGGTATTTTTTTAACGGTTTCTATGGAGAACTTGTTAGCTCCGCATTTTAGCAAGGACTCCAGGAAGTCACCTTTGAAGAATCAAACCCCCAGTAGGTCCTTGAACTCGGACAGCTACTTGAAACACACCAAAAGCGAAAGCGTGACAGGGTACATTTGTGAGTAGGTGGGCAAATGAGATATTCAGATGTTCTATGTCTGTAATAACTATAAAAGAGACCTCAACTGTGGCTGAATTACCCCGTCTACTATGTAAACAGATCTCAAACAAGATATGGGACTAGAATAGTGTAATTCTGTTCATATTTACTGGTCACATGAGAAGTTGTACAAAATCTAAGGTTCTTGTTTCTGCAAATCTGTTGGCATGATGCAACTTGGGATGTTTGATGTGGTTGTTTTAATTTTTTATTTTTTTTGTAGACGGAAATCAAAGTACACTTCCAGCACCTCCAGAAAAACAGCGTCATCCGAGAGGAACTCTGCTGGTTCAGATTGGCAGAGTGAGCAGCAGGAGCTCACAAACTGTCGAGGGCACAGTGGTGAAAGTACGACACTGAGACATTTTACAAAAACCAGTAGCTCTGAATGGAACAGCTCTGATGATCTCGCTCTCTCTGAGCCTGAGGACAGAGAAAGCACTTACCTCTCCAGTAATAGCGAGGCTGTTAGCTCTGATTCCCAGTGCCCCAACATATCTCTACCATACCACCCTCCAAGCAAGGCGACTGCAGAAGCTCTCCAGTTGACCAACCAACATCAGCTTGGGCCAACAGGGTCACCTCACCTTCGACCCAGCCAACAGATGTCTCCTCACCAGGGTGAAGATAACCATGCAATGTTTCGTCCCAGGATGCTTCAAGAACCCTTTCCATCAAGTCCTCGCCTTTCATCCACATCCTACGTTAGTCCTCACAGGAAGCCCGACATTTCGGGCCTCCGAACCTTCTCAGATGCAAGTTCAAAGTCAGGCTCTGACCCAGAGAGGAGTACTCAGTCATCATGTGAGAGCGAGGAAAGACTGTCTGGGTGCCGAGTGGAACAGGCAGCGCCAGCTCAAGAGGTTTCGCTGACAACGTATTTTAATGTGGATAACTGTATGACGGAAACATACAGACTCAAGTACCACAACCAGAGGCCTCTTGTCCTCTCTGCAACGGTGCCACGGACAGCGACTGCGAGTGAGCGCAGAGATAACAGCCACACACTTCCCAGTGACACACACTCACAAGACCTGCCGAAAGCCAGAACTGAAGCAAGTAAGTCTCTGTAGAAAAGAAACAAGTTCTGCAACAGACAAATATATCAGCTTATTGTCTATGTTGGCGAATCAAAGTGTTAACAGAGGTAATGAAATGTAATATAATGGATTAAAATGTATTTTCTAACAAGAGTGTTCTCTTCACATTCTGTACAGGCCATAATAGCAATAAACCCACTGCGAAATGGAACCCAGTGACAGCCAAAGGACTGGATGAGCGTGGTTTTTTATGATTGTGAACTTGGTAAGTTTTGTTTACAGTGGATGGACAGAATAACTGGATGCCAAAGAGTTTACAGAATGGAAGTATGTTCAGAAGCCCCAACATCTCCAAACTGGGTGGAACTTATTTATGCAAGCTTGTCTCATAAGTAAAACCTATTTCTAAATGCTGTTATGCATTGTTTGAGGGATTATCAACTATCACATATATCTTCCATTGTTCCGCAGTATTGCTGTGAGCCACTTTCAGTTTGCACAAAGGGTTCTATAGTTTTGATTAGTCTTTTCAAGCACCTTGTGTCGAGTTTAGAAAGTTCATATTTTTTCGTGTAGAATTTCTGCTGCAGTGCTGCAGAAGTGAAAATATTTAGATAGATTTAAAGAAAGCAGTCTGTGCAGTAGTTAGAAACAGGCGAGAATCATACGATTTTCACTGGAAATGACATGTTAGAGATACTTTATCTAATGAAAACGATATCAACAGTAAGTTGAAGGTTGTTCACCAGATTGCATCTGTCAAAGAATGGGATGGGAAATCTTTTTTATTTGATATCTGGGCAGCTCACAAACTTTATGCACTCTGGGGGCTTTATGTCACCAGACAATAGGTACTGCAACAGTTACTCATTTTTAGTTACGGATTTGTTTTGGGTGTTGTCATTTCTCTTTTGCAACATGTATGTGTCAGTGAATGACTGTGTGCTGCCCCGCATCAGTCTCTCTTGCTGTGAAATCTGTTTACGAAGATAGTGATTTGGACATTGCTCAAAGAATAATTGAAAAGCTAATTTAATGCTAATTTCAAATCTGAATCTGTAAGTTAGTTTATGAAAATGCGATCTTTGCATGGCTGCATTCAGCTTGCTGCAGTCTACATAATATTGTGTTTTTGGAGCATATCTGAGTAGACGGGGCAGCCCTCAGGTTATTCAGTAGGTCACTACACACAATTACATGACCTTGTGTATTCTACCTTTGATTGTGCTGGTTCTTGTAATCCTTTTTTTTTTTTTTTTTTTTTTGTAAATCAGTGATGTCAAAATGTACTGTTTTCAGTCTTCCGCTCTAAGTACGTAGATTTTTAAAAGGTCTATATTTGCAGGTATTTTCATATTGATTCCAATGTAATTGACACATCTAACATTATTACTAACCATACAATTCAACACAATGGTATTCTTGTTCATTACAATAATGTTCTGAAACCTGCATGTGGCCTTTACAGAATCATACTAGCTGTATGTACAGCATAAGCATGAGCATGGAAATGCTGGGCTGTGAGTCCAGTTAACTTAACATTATATGGGGTTCTATTTAATTGTGATAAAATAAATTCATCAAATAGCAATTTCTAACAACGAGTGATTTGGAAACTTGAATGTTTTTCTCTTGCTCTCATAAGAATAATGACGATGATTTTCATGCATTTTGAATAGAAGCGTATAATGTAAAGAAAACGCTGGAAAACATTTAACTGTTTAAGACATATACTATGCATTCACTAAAGACTACTTTAAAATGAATTTAAACAACCATTTTAATGTTTCTAAGTCTTGTGTACATTCAACATTTCCATTCTACCGTTTATGCTTTTTTTTTTCCATTTAGCAGTAAAATGTTCTCACAGCAACCTTTGTCTCACAGTATTTCTCAACTCCTCTCCTTGAGCACATATAGTGAGTTGATCTTTTGTGTGTTTGCTGTTTGTGTTGTCAGACACAAAAAACTGGAAATTAGAGATGAATGCTTGTGTGTAAAACTAACTAGTTAAAACCCTAACTAGTTAAAAAAAATCCCATCTAATTGCACTGTTTAAATTTAAAAAAAAGAGACGTCTATGTAACAGAGCTTTTAAGAATTTCACTGTAATGCAGTAACATGTTGCTGCGGGACTGCCTTTAAACAAGCTGATTATTCTATACAATGGCTTTAACTCCCTGTTATTTCAACATATAAATTATTTCACCACCTGAAAAAGTTATGAACTTATTGGATAAAACGAAGAAAAGATAAATTATCAGATTATATCAATTTTGTCACACCTGTGTTTCTTAAGACTAACATGTAATTTATTCACAGTATTTTATTTTTTACTTTAGATATCTGTAAAAGAAAAATACTTTTTTTTTCACTTTACAGCCTAAAAGTTATATCTTTAGCTGAGTCAAATGTGCCTTGACATTTTCAGTGCAGCTTTTCTTTTTCTTTTTGAACCACCATTAAGGAATGAAGAAAATGAATGAAATTGATCTGGAGATGACACAGAATACTTTTCAATGTAAATATACAATGCTGACAGTGACATCCAAATTTTCTACCACTGTATGTGCTTCTGGGAAGTGTGTTGAAAGCCTCTTCAGGCGTGCAGGCTGCAGTCACAGCTGCAAACTGAAAATTCAGCATCTCAGCAAAGTTTGACATGTTCAAATGCCATTGGTAGAGAGAAGATCTGTGCTTGTCAGCAGCACTCACCCCCTGGGCAGCAGAGCGTGGTGCTGAACCCTGATGTGTAATAGCTGCAAACATTTTTTTAAAGCACTGAATTTGAGTTATTGTGTGTGTATAGACACATATCTTGCACCACAGTCTGTAGTCTTCAGTATATTCTCTAAAGGCTTGTTTGACAAGAGGTGGTCTTCTCCTGGGTCACACACCATTGGCATTACATCAGTACATATCTTTTATCTTGTTCTAAACATACAGGGACAAAACCTAATTATACTGTTTTGCATCAACATTCGAAAACAAAAGAGAACTTTCCACATTATGTCACTGATATTATCTGATAAGTTACAGGCTCATGTGGCCTGACGTGTAGGGCCTCATTGAATCCTATTCTCAAACCTCTGTGTGGTCTGGGCTGTGGAGCCTGCCAGTAATGCTGAATTAAACCGTTGACATTTATTTCACTGGATGCTTTATGACATGTCTAATTACAAATCACTCTCAAGAAACGTTGTCAAATCTGTCTACACTTTCTATTTTTGGAGATATTTATTTTTTATTTATTGTTGAATAAAGTTTCAATGACCATTTCACTCTTAAATTAGTCACATCCCTGTGTATGCTTCAACGACACAAACGTCCATATTCTCAGCTCGAGGTATCCTTCTCACAAATGAAAGACGGAGAAAATCTGAACGTAGGCTGTTATGACTTTAATAATGCAAGTATAAAAATGAAAGTAGTTTATTGTTCAGCACAGTAGTGGAATCCTGAAATCAACACATCTCATGGCAGTTGAGAAGAGCCGTTGGGTCTAGCCCCTCTTGAAAATCCTCTTTGCATCCACACCCTCGTAGTCGTAGCTCTGTTGGATGTCAGACACAGTCAATGTCATATTTTCCGACTCTTGCTGAATTAGCAGTGTAACGTATTCATTCTAATCATGAAATTCTCCTTATTGATAATTGATAATTTCCCCAAATCAATCTGCATAGGATAATCCCAACAAGTTTTTACTGCTCTTCTAATCTTTCTAAATTTTTGAGATAATACAAGGATTTTTTTTTGTTCCCAATTTACTTGTATGCAAAAATAAATAAATAAGCCATACTTGGATAAGTTCATCTCCTTGGACAATTCTGGTTGTTACCAATTGTTTTCCATTGTCTTTTCTGGTGAAAACCCCTTTTAACACGTCGCCCTCGATGGTCCATGCGCCCTGTGGGATGGGAAAAAGTCTTCATTAGGAAATTGTCTACAGTGCCATTCAGATCTCTATCTGCTGATTTGTGAAGGTGACTCCACTCTACTGGGTGCAGTTTTGCTCACCGATAGTTCAGTTCCATCTGCAAGACTGTAGCTAAAGTTGTCTCCCAGGGTGAAGTCTATTTCAATGTTGCGGAAATTGCTGCTCTCCTTGACATGAAATTTGTCTCCAGTCTGTTCGATGATTATCTTGAGGTTGTCGTGAGCGGCCAGCTTCCTCTTCACCATGTTAATTCCTGTCAACAAACACAATGGATATGTTCAATAGGCTCTGAACAATAATAGGAAGTTTGTCAGGATGAAACCTCTTCATGCTCTAGTAGTTCCTTCGTTTGTGTCTCAGTAGATGGTAAGTAGGTACAAAAGTGAAATCCCAAACATGTTGAAATGTTTAGTTCATTCAACTATTAAAGTGCTGAAAATGTAAGGATTTTTGTTTTGGGACTATAGTTTATATTCCGAGTGCACAAAGCCAAAACACGATGAGAAGTTTCCTCATATAAAAATATACATTATTTATACATAATAGTATTTCTGACTTTGGCAAACCAACATTCATTGAATGTGACATACTATCAGTAACAACCCCCATTTTTATCAATACTTTATCAATTACCTGACCCGTCGTGTCTTTACACAAACAGAATTTGTCGTAAAATAAACTGTGCATCATATGTCATTTTTTAAAAAGGACCATTTAAACAGACTAGAACAACATGTAGTTAGTTTGACTCACCCATTTTTTCCATGAATTTCTCATAGTTGTCATTGCGATCAATTTTCCAGGTGCCGTTGAAGGTCATGGTGATTGTTGAGGTGACCACTCTGAAGAAAGGAGCGTCTTTCTCAAAGTCTGCCGCTCCTTTTAAACCACACGCCCTCTTATCTCATCATCTATTTGAATGATGATGTGGCTGTTTTGAAACTCATGTATGTTCAGGGCAAAAGTCACGCTGAATGCTTTTTTTTTTTTTTAATGATAAACGGACTTCTTGTTTAACTTGGATCTCAGTTTGCGTAGTGTGGTGGCAATATCTTAACCACATGGCCAGGATTCAGTGCAGAGCCGCAGGAATTCCACATGTGGAGTTTGACACAAAGTGTTGCAGCAATCTTCTGTGGCTATTTTTGTCCCTTCAACTGAGCAGACACGCAGAAGCATATGCATGTACTCTTTATCTATTTAATCTTTTGTCCGTGTCTCCAGCATTGACTTGGTTTAATGCTGATCTACCAAGCATCTTATTAATCAGCTAAGTTACAAATGCTTTGCTCAAATATGCAGGTGGGTAGTGGATAGTTTTCTGTGATACCTTTGACCTGAATAGCCATTGTCAATAAAGAAGACCTTTGGTATGTGTAGTTAATATTACACCAATACTAGCTACAGTTTTTTTTCAATAAGATCACAATGTTGAAAATGATGTCCAGTAAAGTTACTCAGAGGACAGAGTAGAAGCTAACGCAAGTAAGAAAACTTTCTTTTTAGATTATGTGATGGGGTAAGAGTATATTTTACTGTCTGGGATGACAGGATGGTGTAATGTAATGATGTAATGTAGTGCGTCGAGTCATTACACAATGTAATGCCTTCAAACCAACAAAAGTGTCAAGCATGAAATATTTATGTCGAGAGAATGGGGGAGAGAATAAAGGTGGAAAAAATATTCAAAACATGTTGTGATTTACACATTAGAAGACCTTTCCTTAGTGTGTGACAACGCTTATGAATGGCAGATGTTAAAGTGGCACAGCTGTCTATACCATGACCAGAAGGTTCCCAGCAAAATGTTGGATTACAATAAGGCGATTTATTCATGTCACCAGTCATTGTTTTTTATGTCATCAATGATAGGTGTGTGTTCACGGTAAGTCAAAGGAAGGAGTGTAGGAAACCAGGACAGAGGTTCCTCGTCTTTTTTATCTGTGTTTCCTCTCACCTGACGTTACACGAGAAACCTTTGTCTGACATTCCAATGTTCGCACCTCTTATCAGACAAAAGACCTTCCTATCATGAGAGTTGAACTTGAGACATAATTAATTAGGTCTCAAAGATGCTCATCTTGTACATGTTCATATGGGGTTTATCTGAGTTGTAGTATCAGTTATACTTGCACATGAAAAATGATAACTGGTAGTATAAACAGAGAAGTATGTCACCAAAGACTGGCTGGCTGGCTGACTTCTTAGATAATATCTCTAAAGTAGGCACTGAAGTGTAAGAGAGAGCCCTTGAACTTAAGACTACCCCGTCTCACCATGAGTTCATGGAAAATTTGTAACAACTTTCTTATACAAATGGTATGTTTATGATCATCCCTGCCCCTGTTATGATCTACAGTGACAGGGTTCATTAAATATTCTGATGGTTGAAGTTCTTTAGATTTGAAGTTCATGATTCAAACTTTCTTGGCCAGGACTCTTTGTTTGAGAAGTTTCAGATGTCAAGCATTATCATTAATGCTTGATGCAATTTATTATCACAAAATGATAATACAACAATAGCCAATAACAATAAAAACACATTTTTGGGCACCATAGCTTGGTGTAATGTGATGAATGATCATTACACATGGAATTAATTCTCACCACTTACTGCTTCACTGCTGACACATTAGCAGCTGATCTTTAATGCCTTTTTACTTGCACGGTGGCAACATCAAAGGATCAAGCTTGTCTTTACATTGATGTTCCATCAGAGGAACTCTTAGGCCAAGTCACCACTTTAACTCTTTGTGATGCTCCTTAAGTGCTTTATCTTATGAGGCAGGGTGCATTGTCCTGCTGAAAGAGGCCACTCATGTTTGGGATACGGCTGCCATGGACTATTCATGGTCCGGAGCGATGTTTATGAAAGGGATATGTGCCAGCGCAACATCTGCAACTATGCCATCAACTGTGCATAGCACTACCTGTGCCGACTAGTTGCGTCTGGAAACTAACTCTTTCCCAACAATGCAAACACACCAGCCATCAACATGAGGTAACAAAAAAGCAAAGTTCACCCGACCAGACCACCCTCTAGCTCCGTAGAGCTGTTCTGACAGATCACACCCTGCTTATAGCAGTAGACAGAGGTTACCAACCGGCAGTCTGACTTATCTGCAGCCCCACAGCCAGGAATCTGTGACGCATCATGGTTTTCAGGAGTCTGTGCCTCAATAGTTCTTCTGTGGGATCTAACCACTCAAGCCAGCTTCTGTTGATGTTCCCAGAGTGTCTTTGGCACCCACGGCCCTGTCATGGGTTCACAGGTTATCCTTCCTTGTACCACTTTGGCTGATTACTAACCTAAAATTCCCAGAATGTATATAATAATATATGACATCATTCGTGCATTATCATTTTGAATAGTTAGGTGTGTCTAATCTTTTGACTGTCACTGTGGAACAACCCCCTTACTTACTTACTGGAACTTATTGGTACTATTGTTAAAAGAAGGGGTTTCTTCATTGGATATTTGTGGCTGACAAAGGATGATAACTGTGCAGAATACTGTATAAAGATACATTGCCTGGAGGTCTGATGGAAAAAGGGCATCACTCCAGAAATCCTCCAATAATTTAAACACATACTAAATAGTTTCCTTTGTATTATAATGTTGCACTCATACAATCAACAAGAGGATCTTGTGATATGCCAAAATTCAATGTCGCCCCAAAAGCCATCTATACAATAACACAAACAATAGTATTCTGCCTTATTGTGAGGTTTAGTCATAATACCAGCAGGAGCCCACTAACATGCTGGAGACATCACGATCCACATGATTGCAATGTTCTGATGACCCACTAGAGGGAGCACTTCACAAAAGAATCAATACTTAGTGAATCACTGATGCTCCTGCCTGCAATTACAAAACTGCCTTTAGCTTAAACAAAGGCCACCGTGACTTTTTCCCGCTTATGTTTAAGGTTTAGTGTTGAGGAGGGATCCTCGGATTGATGGCAAAGCATGTTCCTAATCAAAAAACTATCAAGTATTCCACACTTTTACAATCAAGTACAGAAATGATCTCAAGCTAGAAGGAAATAGTTTCAATATTAAAAGCACATAATGCTTTATAGTAATTATGAATATGATGGAGGCACATCAGTAATTTCATCCACAGTAAAGTTTATTTATTTATTTATTTTTCCAGGTGAATGTTACATTTTAAACAATTCAGCTTTCATCTAAGAGTAAAAGAATAAATACAAAGTAACATGAAACAAACAATAAATATGTTGATATTTAATTATCTCTTTACCGTACATTAGAACTAAAAATAGTAATGTAGTTTTTTTATTCATAGCAGCAGACATAAAATAGCTGAGTAATGAGGGGCAAGGTGCAGTAAATATATAAAATCAGTGTGCATTTTCATTATCAGACACATAATAGTTAAGCTCTCCTAATTAGTTGAAATTCTTTATCATCTATTACTTTAAAAATGCTTTAAACTTTTTTTTTACTTTCAGTAAAGGATGTTCTGTGTCAAAGAGCTGATGAACATGGTGATATAAAAATATAAAGCATCTCTAATATCTAAATTCTCGTATTAAGTAAACAAAAGTGGGTCCCTCAAATGTGATGAAAATGCCATATGATCCACTGCAGTTTTGAATTAGACTTTTACTTGGTTTTTTTTGTGCGATAAGACTGTGAAAAACAAATGTATGTTTTTTTTTAAATTGACCCTTTAATAAACCCAGCAAGTCCTTAAGAACAAGTTCTTATCAACTGTGTGACGTCATCGTGGAAACTCTATAAAATAAAACTCTTTTGGGCCATTATTGTCACATAAACGTGACACATAAATATATATCTAAAAACTTGTGAAATGTTCTGCCTATCAAAAGCTTAAGTGGTAATCTCAAATATTTCTAATGTAAATAATACACTACTTAAAAAAAATATATCAAACTTGACTGTACTAACTTAACTAATCATAAAACGCTGCACAATTATCAAAATATAGTGAAGTCATGACGGATCGTGGGCACGCAGAAAGAGGGAGGGCGTTAGATTCAACTCCACATTGAAACAACTGTTTCTTGCTATTTTAAAAATATCTGCATGTTCTGGGTAATTATTTAGAATTTCTCCATTTCTCTTTCATCCCCGCCAAAAAATGCCACAGGACAGCAACAAACTGAAACGCTCGTTAAAGACGCTCAGGAGTGGTCTCGTGTTAAATAGTTAAGCTTTAACTGGCTCCGTGTCATTGACTTTCCTCGAGAGAAACCACACCTTCATCGGCTCCTTCTTTCCTTTCATGGTGACAGGACCACGGTACTCCAAATGAAACTGAGGATCAGCATTCTCGGAGGACTGCAAACATCTGGAATACAGAACAAATGACGTATGACTTTCAGTCTAAGGAAAATTCTGTCCTGTATGTGTCCCATTTTTCTCTACCCTCCACACACTACCATAAGACCCCAAAAAATGACAGAATGCAGCTGATTACAAATGAGGCACTTCGACCCACCTGTAAGTGTATTCGGAGACGTTTATTTTCCCCTTTTCACCGGTCGTTTCAGTGCGACTTGTGAGGTTGACGGTATTTCCAAAAAGGCAATATCTGGGCATCCTCTGGCCAATCACCCCAGTCACCACCTCCCCCGTGTGGATCCCAATAGTGATCTGAGGAGAAATATTATAAATATATATATATATATTTTTTTTTTTTTTTAACTACTGTATCCTATGTTGATTATGATTTAACCAAATCAAAATAAATATTCCACATATATCCCCACCACATCGTGAGTCATGTGCTGAACAAAAGAAACAACACAAATAAAGAATGGACACTCTGCAAGTCTACAAGAACAATCCCAGCATTGGCCAGCATAAAAATAAATCGAAGGAACTTCCAAATATTTTGCACTACAGACAGAAATGGAAAAAACTAAAGAAAACATAAACCAGTAAGCAGCTATCTTCTGAACCCTTTCTCATTGTCTGCTCACACAACTCTTAAAGCTGTCGTCTGAAAAGGTGTCACATGTGGTGGGTGGATACCAGCTTCATCTCTCTATGTGCACTAAATTAGATTGTTCTCGTTTCTGGTTTTAAACTTGCAACAAACGTTTCCAAAAAAGTAGTTCTGCGCCATCTAAAGACTGATATTTATACTTGAACTCGTAGACATTTCTGGGCTTTTTGTCTACGAAGCACGAATATGCCGTGAGCGTCTGGGACAAATGATATTCTATTTTTACCCACGGGATCGTGAGATGATTTGAGTGCGTTTCTGCTACGAAAACCGGACTTCTCTTTTTGCCAGTGCCATGTCCCAAAATAAACAACCTTTTGTTAGGCAGACATGATTTTCCAAAGTTAATTTCAACAGTCATTGATACAATAACAATCCCCAAAGGTCAGTTAAACAAAGCTTTGCTGGTTTTTATCCAACTTTTTCTGCTTATTACTTCATTGTGGAAATACGTCCAGATGCACACAAGAAATTATTCTAAATTCATTAGGGAATTAAGAAAAAAACAAAAAAAAACAGGAAGCTGGAAGAGCTTCTGAGCCCAAGTCATCTATGCTAAAATAGCAGATGAGTTGCTAAAAAGCTGCAAAAATAATTAAATATGTGAAGGGAAACAGTCGTGAATACATGTGCCAAACACTGACACCAAAGAGAAACAATCCAACGGGGGAATAAAAGATATTTAATACACGAGAAGGTGAAATAAAATTTGTATTTCTATTTGTATTTCTACTATATTATCAGGAGAACCTATTGTATATTATCTATCCCAATTTTTTTTAACCATGGGCTTTCTTACACTTTTCTATTACACTTTATTTACCATAGTAAATATTACAATTTTTGTCCAGTCATTTAAATTCCTCCCGACTGGGGTTAAACCGGCTTTGCTGTTCCCACCCAAAGAGACCAAAAAAAATTTCAAAATGCTTTCGAGCTCAACTTACCTCTGAAAAGGCTAAAGGTTTGTCCACCACTACATTCTTAAACATGTGAAGACAGAGGGGGCTCTGCCTTGCATTTTGTGCGTACAGCAGGTTCACAAGTTAGAAAATATAAAGAGCACAACTTTAATTCTCCCACAGATTCTATTCGTGCCACACCTGTACTGGTTCATCATCCACTTTCACTTGTCCGGCGATCTCCATCATATCGAGACCAAGGTGGCAGATTGACTTGGCGTGGTGCACGCACGGCTCCGGCAGGCCGCTCACCGTCATGTACTTATCGCCGACTGTTTCCACCTGCGCATAAAGACACGTTTCTAATGTAAGTGCAATCATGACCTGAATTGCTCTGCTTTATTTCCGTTTCATGCAGAATAATCTGTTCCCACTGTGCTACAAAGGGAGTTTCTTGAGTGCGTTGTGAAGCCAGAAATAAACTAAAACACCCCGTGATAAACAGTTAAACACTTACATCAGCTTTAAGACATTCAGGGCCTCTTTGAGCCCTGCTAAAAACCCAGGACCACCTAGCCATCAAGCTTGTTGAGTAAATATTACTTCTTTTGGTGACCCAGTGCCTGAAACGGATCCCCTGGAAGTGCTGAGGTCTGTTAGACTTCTCAAAGTGCATTCTTGTCTGAAAGCCTGGACTGTAAATCTGCTGCATGATGCCTATAAAATTGCTGCAGGCCCTCAGTAAAACTACACTATGTTTAGAAGTTAGTGCCACTCGCTTGAAAAACTCAAGTCAGCTGATATAAATACTCTCTTAGTTGTATGTGCATAATTGCATTACATTATTTACCCTACTGCTGCATAAAAGCTGGAGAAGCAGCACAGGCGATGGTAGTTAAAAGCATTACTTTCCAAGATTTGTGGTCTTCTCTTTTCACACTTCGATCATATCAGTTTGCTCAGAAATCCCCCCCCCCGTCTCTCCCTTTACTGAATGGAGATTACACAAATGCATGAGAAACTGTGATGGTAAAGTTCTTGCTTCCAACCTTGTATACATAAGGGTTCTTCCGAGAGTCTGTCAAGATGTCAAAACGTGTGTAAACATCATTGAGCAGGTTGACTATCTTGATGGCTCCCTCGGCCGAGGCGTGCTTGCTGCAGAAAGCATTGAATCCCACAATGCCGCTAAACAAGATGGTGACGTTGTCGTACCGTTTCGCTGGGACTGGACGTTTGTGTCTCAGCTCATTGGCAACAGATGGTGGCAGAACAGAATAGAGCAATCTAAAAAGAAAGAGGGGGGGGGGGGGGGGGGGAGACGGTTTAGAAGGAGAACATAGTTTTGGTGTATTTGAGCAGCAGATTAATGGTCTGGGGCTGCCAGACTGAAGTCCATCATTTGGATGAGCATTTTATTTGTTCTCCCAACACCTTTTGGTCACTTGCTATGCAAGCTGCTCTCGGATGGGAGGGTGGTGTTTCTATGGCAACAGTTAGATCATGGCTGCCTTGTTAAAAGCGAAAATATCTCCCTCGATGCATCACAAAATCCAGACACATATCATATTCAGATTAAGAACAGGTTAAGAACAGGTTAGATTCACCCAGTGGAAAATGATATATGTAAAGTCCAAGTTCAATAAAAGTCAAGTTTCTAACCTCTCTACCATGTTCATATGATGTTTTTATGAGCAAAATCAGACACTAATGCACTATCTACAAAGTAATGCAATGGCATCCCTTCATGTTCTTGTTCCCATGTTCCATGTTCAGAGTGCACCGTAGCCTGGATGCCCGGATGGAAAACACAATGCTAATACAGTGGGAGGGGATTTATTCGGCTTATTTTAGCAGGTGCACCTGAGGTGATGCACGACTTGAAGCAAAAACAGCATAAATGTATGTCGTCTTTATCAGAAATCAGTGTTGCAACCAACGCGGCAGCACTTCTCTTAAATATTTAGTAGGAAATTGTGAATTCCAATCGATGTTCAGAGCCCAAGGTACTCTGAGACCAGACAATGCTTAGAATGATAATAAAAGGATCTGTCTGGAGAGAAATATTCTTTTTCTGTGCAAAGAACAGATTGCTACGGCAGTTTTAATAAAAGATCATGCTCTACCTTTGTGATCATCTCCAACTGTTGCCCACTGCTGTGCCACATGACAGGAAAGAGCAAAAACTGTCATCAACCTGCATAACAGAATATCAACCTGTAGAATAAAGTCTGACCCCAGGTGACCCTGTTGTCATGCAGCATTATCATAACTGTATTGGACCGAGACCTGAATCTTGCCTGCATGTTTATCTATCCATTTATTTCACTTACAGTTTGACCTTAAAAGGTTACACTCCACGAGTCGTTGCTTTTATCTTCTTACAAGATGGACTAATGAACAATCTGTGACACTTGTTGTTACAGCAATGTTGGAGCATAATGACTTAGAGGCTGACTCACAACATGGAGATAATGACGGAGATAATGACAGGACTGCCGCATGCAATTATGCATAATTGCATACACAGTTTATCTTAATGATATACTGCAACGAAAAGTTTGTACAAACACCATCAAGTTTTGGATGTGAATGAAAAAGCTGTTCAATTAGGAATAGACGTGAAGGGCTGACTCTCGAGAAGTTAAGCCAAGGCTGAGCAATCGACCTTTCAGGATACACAGATATTTTTTCAAACGTGATAATACCAGGGACAGTGTAATTCATTTCAACATAGTTTGATTAGATAACCTTCTTCTGCAGCCATTACTTAGTAGTTTTAGCTTTGCTCTGAAACTCGCCGTACAGCCCTGCCTTCCGCTTCCTTTGGAATTGTGAGAAAACGTCTCCTTGTTGTGAAAAACTTTGTCTCAGCAGCAACAAAAATCAGGAAATCTTTTCTAAGTAGTTTTAGCAACGAGAAGAGCTGCCAGAATATTCCTCTGAGCGTAAGGACGAACTTTTCCTCCGACGTGTGTTTGTCTGCAGGGAGCTGCTCTTGGTGACCAGACACTATATTCATTAAAATGAATGACTCTTAGTTCATGAGCCACATTTTAGTCACTATTTTAGACTCACTGTGGTGACCTATGACTGAAAATGAAAAACATTTAAATGGGAGCAATTTTATTTATTATGATTTCAGCTGTATCAAAACAAGAGAATTTTGAACCACACGTAGTGCGAAATAAGGAAAGAGTTATGAAGTAGGCAGTAGGCAGACTGCCAGTCTTTGGTATTAGATAATGCTTGATAATATTTCTATTTTTTAATGGTGGCATTAAGGCAAGTATATAACACATAACATTTCCAATGTCGTAAACTCAAAGTCGAACCTACAATGCATACATGATTTAAGCTAAACTAACAACTTGTTTCTAAAATAAGATAAATAGTCAAACCTGTCTGTCTTCTTCTTCTCGTCCTCCAAGGCTCGGAGTGTGTGCTGGAGACGATCTGTCAAGATCTCCAGCTCTTGGGTGAGCTTGTACTCCTCGCGAAACTGCTCACCCAGTAGTACCAAGTCACGCGTGGCGTCATGTAGAGGGATGTCACTTAGGTATAGACCCCGCCGAGTCAGATCATCCAGGTTCATAACACTAACAACACAAATAGAAAAAAACACACCTTGAGAAAAGAAAGAAGAAAACAGTGGAATGTTTTCAGCTCCATTTTTCAGCTCTTTCTCACCATAAATTGCTGTCGTAGCAGGAAAGCTATCGACTTGCTTGTAGAACGTCCTCTTATTAACGGTGGGTATAAATTAGACAGAGCATAAATGATGGAGCACTATCAGTGAGGTCACCATCCCGGCTGAGGCTTGTGTCTCCAAACAAATTAGAATTTTTCAGGGTGAGGTCAGATACCGCTCTGTACGACTCTTCTCTGGGAAGGTGAATGAGCGCACTTCTCTGTTTTAAACCTCGTCAGTTCATTCTTGTTGGGCAGCAACCTTTTGTAAAACCACTTCAAAGCATGTTCGACAAGATCTCTTGAACCCTGCTCCCGTATATTCAGTATTTCAGCAGAAATGTCTGATTGTTCACGCTGTATAAGAGCCACAGAGGCTAATAGTGGTCAAAACAAAATGTACAATGTAGTCACAGCCTCATGGGCTCCTTTGTGCTGTTTTCTTCTCTTGCCATGTCCATACATTTTTTTCTTTGTTAATGAAAGGCTAAGAGGAAAATACATTCAGTTTTTCTGGTTAAATCACTTAATTACAACTGAGATGTTCGATCTCAGCATCACAAACCCAAATGCACACAGTACAACAAACCCCTCAATCCCGATCAAAAGTTAGATCACATGTCTTTTCATGCAACTTTTATCTTATCGATGCCACTGACAAACAGAAGAACTGAATTTTGATGTCATATCGAACACTGTCCATGATCGGTAACGTTGGACTCTGTGTGGATGTTTCACAGAGTTGTGATCGGGTAAGGGAATGTCCGGAGGATTCACTCATTTTAGAAAAGAGTGACCATTTCGTCATAACACATAAACTTGTTGCAGATGCAGCAAAGAGACTCAATGCAACACTACTGGGTCGGGTGAGGAAAAGGAGATAAAGTGTACGAGTGTGAGGCAGTACAGGGATAAACAGTGGATTTTATGCTGGCAAGAGCTCAGAGAACCAGGAGGGCAGATGGATGCAGAGTTATCTTTAGTGTTGATGTTGGTAAGTAATAACTGATTAGCTCTTCTTCTGTTGCATTTGATTTGCTTGGCTCACTCTGAAAGGTTGTACGAGTTAACAATCATGACAAGAATACGTTCGTGATCGTTTCTTTCCTTCACTCTGCGCAGGCAGTAAATCAGAGAGGACCGACGTTGTAGCTGGTTTCTGTAATAAAATTAAAGGAACATGTTTTTGTTTATATTTCGGACATTTACTTTAGTTCTGGGAAATATTCACATTGGTACAAAAGCAGCATGTCCGTCCATGTTATGTTATTCATCACAGGTTAAAATGTAAGTTAGACCCTTCCTGTTATTGCCTTTGCTTCACAGATGAAGCCGGTTGGCCACCTCAGTTTTGTCTTTGTGCAGCCTTCAAACGACTCTCTGCCAATATCTACAACGGGCATTACGTTGCACAAGAATTAATTTCACACATTCAAATCCTTAACAAATATAAATCAGAAAAAGCTAACTGTACTACAAATAAACTAGAACTTTTATGAGTGTGTTTGTCCATCATATTTATTATAGTGTATAAAAACATGAAGTGCTATTCTTGTTAAGAACCTGTAGCGTTTTTGTCATTTTTGGTGGCCACTGAAAGTGTCTTTGTCGGCCTGTAAAGCATAACAACAAACTCGTGTGTACAGCTGCGCATGCGCAGGGCTCAGACTTGTTTTTTTTTGTTATGACAGTCGTGTTAGATCTCACAACTGCAGGGGGAGCCAAAGAGTAACAAATTGCAAAAATCTCTATTTACACCTGCCTGCCTCTGTAAACTTCGACTGCATTCAGATACTTTACACAGAGCACAGCTGAACTAGTCTTTACTTTCAATAGTGATGACTTCATTCCATTTGTCCACGTTGAATATTTATGATCTAGCTATTATTTTACTATTAGCTATATTTTCTTTCCTCTTTAAGTATTTTAAGTTTGAATTTTGTTCAGTTTTGAAACGCATTTTTCATCATAGTTTTTATTGAAGAAATTGACTTTGCTGAGTGACATATGGTGATGTATATGATGTTGTGGTTACTTTAATGTTGCATAAATAGTCCAAAATACCCAACTTCGCAGCACTTTAAATCTGTTTTTAATATGCATCTAAAAATAGTGCACAGCAGTTGGTCCAATTTGAGCAACGCGGGGCTAATATCTTTTTAAAAAAGCTGACATTTCTTTAAAAGAAATCAGTGCCTTGGAATTCTACATTTCAAAGCAGCATCCTCGCCAGATACGGTGTACAAAGGCGAACCGCCGTCTGGGTGTGCACATTCAGTCTGAGCTTCTGTCAAAACACATGTGCAGTGGGCTTACCTGGGTGAGCAAAGAAAAAGGATGTTCTCTGCCTCTGGCAAATAAATCATCTGCCCTTTCAATCTCAGACAGCTGATCTCCACCCCCGTCAGCTCATCCTCGTTCTCTACAGTCTCCACATTAAGCAGTCCCTCCTGTCAGGATTACATCACATTTATGAATATTTCATTGCACCGTGTGTTCCTTTTCAAAATGTGCTTCCAAACCGGAGACTCGTTCACCTCACTCTGTATTTTTAAATCCATACGCTCCTTTCTGGAGAAGATTTGTTTATATTTCATGTGCGTATAAAAAATTATCACCTCTCTCCTGTGTCGTGGCACAGTGGTACTGCTTTGAGGAAATGTCTCTTCCTGATAATCTGCTGTACTTGAGTGTGGTGGCAAGGCTGAGAAGCTATTTTAACAATAGATGCATTGCAATTTACTGTCCGACAAGAACACTCCAGAACTTCAGCCGAGTTTATTATTTTTGTTCTACCCTTCCTTTGGGATTTTTCACTTAAACGCTTGAAGATCATAAACTGTTTGCTGCACCTCTCTGCTGTGCCCTCTCTTAGTTTACCTGTAAGATCTGTTTCTGGAACCTTTTCTGGAAGTCTTTTACGGTTCTGGACATTCCCACATCGTACTCTCCTCAGTGGGTGACCTGCTTGACATCCACCTCGACATAAAAATTTCAGTTCTTTAGATGGTTCCCTGCTCTGTAAAATGTCAACGATTTCAGGCGCATTAACGATGTCGATGAAACCCAAAGTCCAATTCCATGCCTCGTCTAAAAATATCAGTGAACTCATCAATATTTAAGGAGACCTATTATTCTCATCTATAATTTTAATCTGGGACTTCAGTGGAATGTGTTTGCATTATTTATAGCTCAAATTCTTTTTCATCTTATACCGCTCTGTTCTGCAGCCCCGGAGCTGATCTTCTATCTGAAAGGAGATATTTTAGCTTCTGTCCCTTTAAAGCCCTCTTTTCTTCCAGACTGGCAGTTTTTGCAACAGCCTTTGCTTATGCTGATAGTGTGGAAGGTATAAGAAAGTAAACTGTAAACTTACTATGTTACAAAACTACTCTTACTATTATTCTTTATTGGATTTGACATTGTGTGTTTGAGCCTGAATCCTGTTTAACATCTGCAATAAAAATCTAAGTATCCAGTAGTTAGGTGAAGAATACATAGAATATTTCCTGCATTGTCAATCATTTGAATGCTGGAGCTCGAATTCCTTTAAAAAGAGAAAAACAAGTAGACTCTTTTGCAAGAATGCATATGTGCATCTACTAAGGAACCGTAATTTGGCTGATGTGCGCCATGGCTGGAGCGGATGACTGCGTAAAAATGAGCGGCAAGCTAACCTTAGAATACACGTAGAAAAAAAACTGGTCTTCAAAGCATTCTGAAGCCTCTGCTTTTGGCTCAGAGGGATTATTTTTACACGCTGACAAACTAGCCACATTTGATATTGACCCGTGACATTACAAACATTGGAAATTAAAAACAAGGTTGGATTTTTTTTTTTGGTTCTTGAGGGAAGATGTTCAACTTGCCATCCAGGAGGCTCGACGGCTGGCTTCTTTTTTTTAATTATGACCTGGTTGGCAAATAATCTAGCTCACAAAGAATCTATACAGCCTTCTGAAATTGTGACAGTATATAGACAGGAAAAAAAAAACACAGTAGGTGATCTTTAACGTGTGAGACTGTAGCCACATTCAGTCAAGAACTATTCAACTAAATTTTGATCAAATAGACAAGTATATGTTTGTGATGTCTGCTTCTAACAAACTACTGCCTCCACAAGAGAAAAAAAAAAGGGATTGACGTGTTTTACTAACAGCACTGAGACAAAAACAAAGACATATGTCGTATCTACCTTGCTCCGCAGAACAAAGACGGTGTTGATGTGGGAGAGGATGCCATGAAAACTGAAGTCAATATGAGGACGGACCAAAGAAAAAACTGAAGGTAGAATACAGGCACCAGGCTGGAGCTGGGGAGCGAAACAAGATCACTTCATTTATACCGGATTTCTTATTTTGCATGATACAGTACTTCATTAATGCATTAATGCAAACAAAAAGACTAAACAAACTTTGTAGTACAAATAACACTGAAATTAATAGCTAATTTCATAAACTTGTGTTTCCTCTTGTAGGAGACACTCTGGGATAAATGGATGTGCACACACACACACACACACACACCTGCGGCAGGACTCTGTAAATGGCATTCCCACATTGTGTGAGCATCAGGTCCTTGTCAAACATGAGGTGAAATGGGAAGGCCTTGCAGAACGTGTAGGGGCTGATCCGAGTCTCCTGAGTGCCGTTCTCCTCGAAGCCGTCGAGATCTTCATAAAAGGCCTCCTCCTCTGAGTCCTTCTCCTCAATCAGAAACTTGATGTGGTCGCACTCCTCGCTTTTGGGTTGGATCACCTGCATCCGGTGAAGTGAAAAGATTGATAGACTATTAATGATACCACTTTAAAACAAACTAAAATTACGTGAAGTTGAGCATAATGGAGCATGTAATTGAAGCCATAAGACAGCCTTAATGAAATATCCAATGTTAACGTCATTAAAATCATAATGATGATCATATTAATCTCCTGTCTCGTGTCCACAATATTGAATTAGGAGGGTAATAAATGACATTCCGTGGGTTTATGGGCATAAGGTATGCTGACGTCAAGCTGCTGTCTCTGCACCCTGTTGCCACAGCAACAGTGGCTAATATTTCCAGAAAATTGGGTGTCACATTTGGAGCGTCTGCCATTTTCTGTTCCTTCACTCCACACACAACTGTTGGAAAAATATTATCCTGTCTGTGCGACATGATTGGGTTTGGGAGAAAATGTCACTGATGAAATGAAGAGCCAAATCCATCCAAACAATTACCTGCCGCAGTTATTGGTATGGATTACAGGCTGTGATTTGTAGGCTGAAGATTAAAATAACTAATACAGCTTATTAATGACATTAACTGTGACAACAACTTTTTCTGGTTTAGTCCAAATCCAATTAGCCTGGTTGGGTTAATTCCATTCTAAACATGCTACATCTAATTCACGTTTATTCACAGCTAGACAAAGTTGAACTATAAGCAAGGAGCAAGAGTAAAACCCTCTAAAAGGCTGCCAGCCTCTAGCTCCAGACTCTATAACTTAGATCTAAAAATATCCTCTGACTCACAGACAATAACCAAAAACTGAGCTGCAGTTATTGCGGCGTTTACGTTTGGGTATTTTCTGTTGTTTATTCTTCACACGATAACCTCTTCCAACTGTATTCTGAGAAATGAACTTGTCATATTGTGCTACAAAGCATTACAGGTAATAAAACGAGTCGGTGAGGGCTGTACTATAACTTAAGAGAGGAGCTGAGAAAACTTTAAGCCATCTTCATGCGTCATCAGCAGCGGCAGAGTGAACCATTAGCGCCGTGGGTCTCACAGAGGAAAAGCAAACAAAGACAACAAGGCTGACCTTCATCTCTATCTCTGTTCCGTGGATTTGTTGAGCGACAGTTTTAATGATGCCAATCACGATATCTTGCAAGCCTTCTCTCTCTGAGTAGTAGTGAAGAATCAGATTGTTTCCTTTCTCTGCATCGGTGCAGCGAAACGAGGGAGCCCTCATCCCGGGGTAAATGGTACCCAGGTGATCATGTAGAGCATCCAGATTCTGCAAATTCAGAATAAAATTAATCACGCACCAACCAATCACAGCACAGTTAACTAAACCCCGGCCGAGTTATGATAGTTTATATGATGATGCCATACATTACACGAGGTAAACTACAGAGGTACAATAGGGGGATTGACACATTTGAAGCAGCAGAGGATGAGAAGTCCAGACAAAAATAGGTTCTAAGAATCTCATATGGAATATAGGAAGCTGTCGTATATATATCTCAAATCGGCTTTAAATGACAGCTCCTGCTTCATAATTTCCCTCATATTTCCCTCATACGGAGCACTTTCATCCCTGTGTGAGCAGCACACTCTGAGGACAGCGTACAGGATTCTCCAGGATGCGGGACACAGAGGAGGAGAGCGACCTTTGTCCCCACGGTCCTCAACTCTACCTCTACCTCCACGGCTCCCTGCACTGGACCCCCACCCCGTCCTTGTGGCCCATGACCCCCACACTCATCTCACTACCCACCCATCACCCTCACAAACGCACACTTACATCCTGTCCATCACCCCCACCTCCGCCCACCTTTTACACACTTCCAACACACACACACACCCTGCCCATGTGCCCCCCTCCCCCCAACACACTCACACAGACACACACATCACTCTAACTCACACAGACTGCTTGGAAAATTGACTTTTTATACTTTTTATTTCACTCCAACACTCTTTTTACTGCAATTTGCACAGCTGTCTATATTCTAATAGTTCATATCTATCTTTAACTTGTCTGTGTTACTTATGTACAACTGCCCCCTGTGCCTTTAATTGCCCCCTGAGGACAGTTTTTCTAATTGAATTTGAATTGAACTGAATATAATGCAGCACAAATGAAAGTTTAGTCAGAAACAGCCATGAAAAATAAAACTTTTGGAAGATGAGATCCCACAGTGCTCTGAAGGACTGCTAGTAGGGTGAGAAACAAATAACCAGCTCGGGAATGTGTCACCACTGCATTGAACAAGGCGGGGCACAGAGACAGAGCTCATTTCCACACACATCATAAAGCTTAAATACCTCAAAAAATAACCAGCAGAAAAAGGCTTTGCTTGGCTTAAAAATGATCTAGTCAAAATGAGGTTCTGTTAAAAAAAAACAACACTTAAAATAGATTAAAATAGATCATTACAGATCACAGGCCCACCTCATTAAAGAGACCCCTGACAGTTCTTCTTTACAAAAGCTTATGCATTTCGGAAGTGAAAGGGGGAAAAAAAGTGGAAAAATCTCGAGATGTCGATGTTTGATATTCATTTATAATACTGCATTACTCTGCAATAAAATCAGTGCTCTTAACATTCTGTAATTGTTGTAATTTACAGCCTGCCGTTTGGCTGCTGGCACTGCATGTACGGGCTCAACCTGACTGTTCGGATGCTTGTTTGTCAGGTAGAAAGTAAGTTTTCATTCTTATGGATTCGCATGTTTTTTAGGTGTAAATATGTTGCACTCAGCTCGTGCGCCGCGCCACAGTGAACTTTAAGCTTCAGTTCACCTCAACCAACAACTTTGACAAATCGATCCAGGAACTTTTCCAAAAAAAAAAAGAAAAGCCCCTTATCTCAAACCTCACAAAGTTTCTGACACATTTGACAGAACCGCACCACAAAAGTGTGTTTTTTTCTGCCGGCATATTTCTCGTCTCCTCGGTGCAACCACTGGCAGGCAGCTTTGAGCCGTGAGGGAGCTTTTTGGGACATCTGCTGTGTTGTTCTTGAGGTCACTCAGTCAGGGGCTGTTTGTTATGTGAGAGACTTGCGTCGTAGTAGACGCTTTAATGAATCCCTACATGTTTCTTGATTTCTGAGAGGACGACAATTCACTATGAGATAACATTTTCATGAAAATGAAAGGGGCGGCGTCGTGATGCGGCGCTTATTATGGCGCGTTCACAACAAGAAACATTCGGTTTAAACTTGAGCCGGGGCCTCTGCATTTTTTCTCCCTGCGGCTGCGTGGAGTTTTCTCTGAGTGCGCTGTTTTCCTCCCACAGTCCAAAGACATGCCTGTTCGGTTAACTTGATTAACTAGGTTAGGTTGATTCTAAATTGGCCGGACGTACGAGTGAGAGTCTGCACAGTTGTCTGTCTCCATCGTTAGTCCACGTCAGCACAAATAAACGTTCATGCACGAAGCCCATTGATCTTTTTTTTTAGGTAAACCATCCAACTGACATCCTGGATCCTACACTTCCTAAACCACAACATACTTCAAAACACCTTCCCTACCCAATAAATCCAGAGGCTTTCAAACATTGCATCCTAAGTGTGAAACTGTGAAGAAGCTGGAAAACTCCATCTACGCCACCGATGACAGCAGGATTTTAAAAGTCTACAAAGCTTTGCTGTGAGTAAATCTGACCTCAGTTTTATCCCCTGAATGCTTTGAAGAAAGGGTTTACCTGCAAGAATTCCCGAACATTTGAACCCAGCACACGCAGTATGGTGTCATATCCTGACTCCTGGCAAAATTCGAAAAACATCTTCCCAAACAACTGCAAGATGTCTCCTGCATCAATCTCTGAAATGCAAAGGAAAAACAAAAAGAAGAAGCGTATTGACATCTCTCCATGTGATTCAAAAACAACTTTTCTAGTGATTTCAAAAAGTGCACTTTCACTTACTGAGAACTTTACTTGCAGCTGCGACGAGATCATACGTTTTGGCATCTTCATATATGATTCGAACAAGGAACTGACCCTCAATATCAAGCTGAGCCTCCCTCCTGGAAACAAAGGAACGCTGTGACTCACGGGGAACAGCAAATGTCACAGCAGCAGTAAACAGTCGTTGTAGGCAACTTGCTCAGGCAACCGGTTGACACCACGCTGTCAGTCAGTGTGCACCGTGTTGGCTTAGATTACAGTGACATAAAAAGGTTTCCTTAATGCTTTGAAGTGGTTATGTGGTTTCAAAAGTACACTGCTGAACAAGTAGAGATAATCAGCTTTAGAGTGCATTGCCAATTATCCATTTGCCAATCCAATATGAACAAAATAGTCCAGAATTACAATGAGTTTCAGATTGGTTGTGTGTAATTAGGAAAACAGAAATGATTTAGAGGCCTGACCAGCAACCTCAGTTTTATCAGAATGTGCTGCAGCTGCGAAAACATACCGACCCTTGAAATGTTTTACAAAGAAAATAAGAATTCAGTCTTACATTACTGAGTTCATGAAAACCTCAAAAGAGCGAAATACCAAACCTGATTAATTGAGCATTAAACAGCGGCGAGAGTTGCATTTGTTTCTTTTAGGTCGCAAGAGAATGACCACTTTGAAAACATTTACAAAAAGCAGCTGCTGCTGGTCTTTTCCTTTTTTTTCTTCCCCTTCTTGGTTGGGTCAAGTCGAGGGCAGTTAGCACTACAAATGACAAATAAACTGAGTTTGAGCGAAATATTTCAACACGCTGAAAAACATTAACATTATCATGACAAGTGTAATCCTGAAGAATAAACATACAGAGACCATTTGATCAAATACCCCGCTCTCAGGATGATAAAAACTCAGCTGGTTTCTGAAATGCTGTAGACGTACACACTTATATTACAGAGACGTAAGTACATCTGAGAATCCACTCAACTGTTATACCTTATTTGGGATGTGAGAATGGGGCTTAACTTGAATGACTTTGAGGTCACGTAATACTTACTTCGGGTTTTTTCTTTCTGGGTGCGTTCTCAATGTTACAGCATTTAACGTGCACAGTCACTTTAGTCAAACAAATCTAAATAGATTCATAAAACTGTGTTTTGCTCGTTTACAGAGTCCAGAAAGAGTCATGTGACCCGACTTGATGATCAGTTAACCACATAAAAGGACACTAATAAGAGTAACAACGTAGAAATTCAAAGCTATATGAAGAGAGATGAAGCCAAAGAAATAACGACATCGTAATAATAATTGAAACGTCTAATTTAATACTCACAGAGGAATTTGAGTTTGTGTACACATGGCTGATCTTGGATTGTTTTGTATTGCTACTTTTACTTAAATAGCAATCTCTAGGGATTTTCTTTAATTATTTTAGTTTATTAGGTTGGGATAGTTCACATTCATAGACATTAATGTGCCCTAGTCTGTGTAAACACCTTACCATTGATTTATTATTCAAGTGAAATTGCTGCGTATCACAATTTTTTCGATTGTTACTCTTTTACCAGTTGAATCAAAGTTTCAGTGTGAGACTGAAGGGATTGAAGGTTAATCATTACTACAGAAGCACATCTCTGTCCCTGCTGGCAACACACTGACTGTGAGCTGCTGGCTGTACAGTAGGCCTGGCTTGTCTCCTTGCTGATAACAGACTGGCCATGAAACCAACCCATGAAACCAACACGGCTGAACAGTTAACACATCCAGAAACTCACTTGATGTCTTCCCACACTTCCGGGCCGTAATTCCTTAAAACGAGGAGCTCCAGGGCGTGATTCACAAAACCATACTGTGAATGTATGAAAAGCACGAGCAACGTCAATATTGTTTCATTAAATCCATTTTCCATAAACATGTAGTTCTATGCTTGTCTTCATATGCCATATTCACCGCCTTTAAAATACACGCACATGTCCACCTGTTAAAGTAACACTGTAAGGTTAATCAGGGAAATTATTGTATAACCGCTAAATAGTGGTCTCCCTCCAGGAAATGTCAAACGCATATATTCTACGGCGCGCAAGAAACTCAATTTGCTCAGCATTCAAAGTTAATAAGAGCCATTTCGGCTACATATAAATACCTACCATGATGACCGCTGCGTTTCTTCTTCCTTATTTTTCAGGAAAAAATCGTTGATTCAAACAAAATCTTCATCGTTTGCTGCAGATGCTGAGCGTCGCGGTGTCCATCCCCACTAGTTTCACCAGCCCGTAATCGACAGCAGGTCTGTCCAATAGTAGAGCGGCAATGGTATTACGTAAGCCAGCCGTGACCAACCAAAACGACGCTAATGATGTCCGAGTGATGCTGGTCAACCTGTGATCTCCGCTTGTGTAGTTTTTGCTAACAGCTTGTATCTTTTGGAAACAGCGTCCTTGTGACATAAGCAATATTAGGAACATGTCTTCTAAAAGAAACAAAAACTCACTTTTGTTGTCAGTGAGCTGTAAATTTGGCTCTTAAACAAGCGACTGCAGTGTATTAATAATGTATAAAAGTATTCAGACTTAATACATTAAAACTAGCTTGGCGTCAAATGTAAATTTTGCCTTCCTTATATTACCTATCCTATTTCACTTTAGAACAGTTTGAAAGGGAAAGAGGCTTTTTCAAGAAATCAACAGTAGTTGCTCTACAGTTTGTCTGTACTTAACAGATTCAGTCCTTTTTGCAATACTGTAAAGGTGACAGGTCCCATATTTATTTTACTCCATGACAGTGACCCAAACATACATCAAGCCATAAAGAGCTCACTATAGGAAAAAAACTAAGCTTTAACTTCTGATGGCGTCCTCCTCTTACTTGTGCTGAGTGCTATATGTATTTTATTACTGGTATTTTAATTACTATTGCACTCATCTAAAAAAAACACCTCAGTGTAGATGAGTTATTTGAAAATTTTTACGTACCATTGGATTATTTTATTCACAACAGTGCACTATTTTATTGACTGATCGTTTTTCTTAAGCAATGTCCAAAGTAACCTAAACAATATTTGTGAGATGATAGTGGAGAGTGGAATCAAAAGTACTACATTTACCTCTTCGATATAATGGTGTTCAGCATCCAATAAAAGCTCAGACAAAATACAAGTATCTCAAAATGAAATGTAAGAGTCTTAACTGAGTATTTATCATTTAGTATGGTAATGTGTATGTACTGCAAAAGTCAGTCACTTTCTGTAAGTCTGCCAATGACTATATTTATTGCACATTGATTACATTACAGTAATGATTAAAACACATCATTATGAGTGATAGTAAAGCATTCATTATATTCTTGTTGTGTCATGTTCCCTCTATATAAGGAAGGAGTGCTGTAAAACTCTTTATATAATATATAGATGTGTACAGTGAGAAAAGTAAAAATATACACGCATAACATTTCAGGAAACAGGTATCCACGGATGTTTTGCATCAACAAACCACAGACTATGAACAAAATGCTGCGGTGTTGCTGCTTGTGGGATAAATGACAGGCTGGTATGATTGTGATCTGTTTTAAAATATATCTTATTAATGTTTGATTAAAAAAAAATTTAACTGACAAATACATTTACAAAAATTTGACCTTTGTTGGTACATCTATGACGTGCCTGTATAGTTTCCATAAGGCACCTAAATGAAATCTGCATTAGATTTAAAATTGAATCCCACATCTTTAATGACTTGTTTGCTTTTTTCCTCTGTTTCTTCTTTATTCATTACTAGTCATTAAACTATCACTCAAAACACAGTGCCAGCTCAGTTTCAGCATGATTTACCTTGATCTAACTTCAGGGCAAATTGCTTTAGCAGGTGCCTAGTCTGAACAATTTGGATCACAATCTGTTTATCTGAAGATGTTTACGCAACGTATCTTGCTGTGTAAGATTAGACATTTAACTTGCTTTGAAACACATTACGCATGTTTGTTTGGCCATATTTACTGTATGTTTTTTATGTATTTTGCATCTGCAGATGTTAAAAATAACAAATAAAACAGTCAAAAAGTCTTTCCTTAACAGTTTATATTTTGGGTGGGAGCGAGAAGTGAAAGCTGATATCAAAACGCAGAGATGACTCATTCTGGAAGAAAGATGAATTGAGTTTCTCTCGACTACTACTGTACACACAGAGAATTGTACAGAGATGATATGTTTGACAGCAAACTGACATTTTTGAATTAGCAGCGGCTGCACTGCTGCAAGTGTTGGACAACACCAAAACTTAAACAACCCAAACCAAAATGTCACAAGGTAGTCGCACTTGTTTCACTTGACACATTTTCTCCGTATTTATAGTTCTTAGGTCTCGCTGCAGTTTGGCTTCATTTCTTGGTCGGTTTTGAAGTCTTGAAGGTCGCTTCCAAAAAGTAACAAACACCAGGGATGTCCTCTGGGAAGTTGGCCGGAAGCTCCTGTCTGCTCCTGGGAACAAAGACAAACTCCGGGCGACCCTTCAGCAATCTGGGACAAAGAGTACACAAATAAAACATGAAACTGAAAACAGTGTAGCGAATTATATAATACAAGAGGAAACGCAGTTCTCTCCTAAAAGTTAAGTTTCCTGTCAAGCGCACTTGGACTTTTTTTTTTTTTTTTCTTTCTGCAGAACCTCTCCTGGAAACAAGTGACACCTCATACACATAAACTAAGTAAAAAAGAAATCTCTTGGGAGAGTAGCTGAGTTACTGAGATAAAGAGAACAACAATCACTTGCAGTGTATCCTCACCTCTGGGTTGTAGGGCTCATGTTGATTCTCCTCGGTAGGCCGCATGATTCAAACTTGTTCGCCAATGTAACATTGTTCCCGAAAAGGCAGTAGCGTGGCATCTTTACCCCAACTACGCCAGCCAGCACTGAACCACTGTGGAGGCCTATACGCATCTGGGGGGAAAAAAAAGAAAAAAAAAAGTGATATTTAACTGAATCTCTGCTTGTTTTGGACTGTGTATTTGCACGAGGACCCACATAAATACCTATAAAAAAAGGGTTGAGGCCAGTGCAATACACCTGTGCTTTCATGCTTTTATGCTAAGCAGCAACAGTTGACAAAAGTAATACCCAAACAAACAGCATAATGTGTGTGTGTGTGTGTGTGTATGTGAGACAGGACCATTACACAATGTAAATGAATGTAGAGTAAATTAGATGTAGAATTTCTTGCTTGACAGAAATGCAGCAGGCTTAACACATTAGGTCTCAATGACATTCTTGGTGAATTTCAATTTGCAACACTGAAGGTTAACGACTATTTCAATCTGCCAGCTACCGCAGTTAATAATTCCATGGACATTGTGTCCTAAACCAATTTAGTGATGTTGGGATTAGGACTCTGTTCAAGTAGCAGACTAAAGTAGGAACCAGTCAGATGCCTTAGGACAATTATAGTACAGCATTGTGAATAAGAATCTTAACAGCTAAAGGCTATAGCTTTTACATGTGCCTGTGTATTTTTTGGTTTCAGAGTTTCCATCAGATGCAGTGGAATGGGGATTCAGGCAGGGTCATAGCAACCATTAAAGAAAGGTCCTTGATGGCATATGGAGGTATTTAGGCTACATATATAGCGTGGGAAACAGGAGAATCTGAGAGCTCGTGTTTCATATGTTCTGGCAGAATTAATTTGTTTGGAAATCAAACACATTTTCAAAAGGTCTTTTCTGTCCCACGCCAACTACTGCCATTTATCTGACATGTATCAAACAACATGGTAGTTTGATACAATAAGGCTGCACAGTGGAGCGCTAGTGATGTACGTCACTCAAAAATGTTATGGTTGTGATCGGTTGTAGGCATGTCTAGTTGTTTGAGGGATGTACTCTACCTCTCACCCATTGGCAACCGGGAGAGGCTCCACTTTCCTTCCACAAATTTAGGATTGTGCCCGTTAATAACACTCCATAAAATTCAAACATGAATAAAAAGTTCCAGACTAATTCATATTTGTCTGGCCATACCAGGCTACTTATTATCTTTAACTATCTTTAACCATCTTTAACCAATTGTCTCAACTGTCGTTGAGACTGTGCTCCTTACCAAAATGACGCCATGAGTTGTTTGCTTATGCAGGTAGAAACAACCTATAAATATATTCAGAGAATATGCAACATCCAGGCCATGAAAACAACTGCATGTGAAGGTTAGAACTGGTGTTCATTAAGGAGAAGGTGGCATTGTACAAAAGATATAGCTTAGTAATAATTCTGATATTTCCAACCAAGTAGTAACCATAAACTGCCCTAACCAAGTGAAGTTATTGTCTAAACGCAACCAGGTTATAGTAAAGTCTTGCTGTGTTATTGACATTTTGTAACTCAGAGGGGAAAAACAGTTGTCATATGTTGGTCTTCAACATGTGTTCCAAAGTTGAAGGCAGTGCACTTTAGCATTTCGGCTTATTTTGTCGAGGATTTTGTGGCTTGTTAAAGAAAACACTTGAGATTGCCATCAGCTCCAATGAGGATATGACTCCAATATGACCCATATTTGCCCCTTGAAGTTTGAAGGGACTGTACTTTACAGGACACCGTTATCAGTTACATTTAATGAGATGAGTCTTTGTGGTCGTTTCAATTGGAGAATTTGTTGAATAGTTGTTATTGCTGCATTAATGATATTTTGTCCACCCATCTGCTTTGTTAAACCACTTTATCTGGGTCATAAGGTGGTGGGAATCTATCTCAGCCGACACTGGGGAGAGGCAGGATACTGCGTGGAGAGGACTATAAACTATCACAGTGCTATTTTCACAGTGATGCTCAAACATGTACCCTCACATTAAAAGCAAATCAAGAATCATCAATTAACCAAACATGCATGTCTTTGAACTGTTGGAGAAACCGCAGGACCCATTGAGAGCCACGCAGACACAGGGAGAACAGAAAGACCCATGCTGCCCAGCAGGTTTGAACCCAAAAGACTCTTGCTGTGAGGTGAGAGTGCCAACTACTGCTTCACCATGCTGCTCTGACATTTAGTCAAATATCCATACATTTCATTGTTACATGTTAGCATATTTTAACCCCCACCTAGTTGAGGCAGATGGCTGTCCTTCCTGAGTCTGGTTCTGGGAGTTTTTTCTTTCCACCGTTATCTTGTGCACACTCAGGATGGGGGGTTGAATCAAAGGCAAGTTTCAGTGCAATCTGTTGGTTTCCTTATCTTTTTTTTTAACTTAATTGGCTTTGTATGAATTGGACTAATTTGAATTTCAATTCCTATGATTTGATTGGATTACGATTGTATTACAATGAACTGAATTGTAATTGGCTTGAATTAGACTGTATTTTGAAGTGTTGTATTTTGATTTTTCACAAGAATAGAATTGAAGTGAATTGATTTCCGTTGAATTGAAATTAATAGCAACAATTTGTTAAGTAAACATTGAGCTGCGTGAAATATTAGCTTGAATTATGAACTAATGGTCTCGGTCCAAGACTAACCGTTTTATATGCAAAGATCTTGTGACAAAACAGGAATAATGACTTTCTAAATTGGAGACATTTCTGGTTATGAAAACTCTCACATTGTCGGAAGTTACATAATCACACTGCATAAGGAGTGTTACAGTGATTAGTGCTTGACCCTCACCTGTATCGGATCTCCAGTTGGTGTCATAACTTCATCTGAAAGCTCCATCATCTTTAAAGCCATGAGTGCTATTTGGACAGCATGAGTTTCACTCTCCTTGTGCAAGCCACCAGCCACACAATAAGCATCACCGATGGTCTCCACCTGAATAGAACAGAAGATCATTAAGATAATTCTACACTGGCAGTTAAGACAGTATAAAAGCTTTCTTGGTTTTTTACTGGCCTTTACCACCTGAAGTCGAGGCTTCCTGACAGCATAAAGTCACATATTATGTCCTGTAGTTTTTTCAACTGAAACTCTTAAATTATCTGTTGGACCTATAAGTGACATGATAAGACAGTGAAGTTTAAACAGAATGATAAATGTCAAGTGGACATTTATCAAAAATCTCTTTAACATTTTGACTTCAAAGACAAAATGTAAAAAAGAATGTGCAACATTAAAACTTTTAACTGTAATAGTACTTAATCCTTGGACATTTTAAAAAGTCAAGAGTTTTTATTTTTTCCACCTCTTTATTTGTGTAATTTCGGACTGCAGAGCGCTCTGCTGAGCAGCTGAGACAAAGTGAAACTATTTTTAGGTTCATACATGTGGAGTGGAAACATAGTCCTAAAGGAACCTCTGACTTCCTTGCGTTTTACGGGACATTTGTCAAATATACGTCTCTTTTTGTTATGCTTCTGTGACACTTTGATTACATTTTCCAACCTCCCTGCAGTTTAGCAGCCTTTGGCAGACACAAGAATAGTTGGTTGAATTACCACCTCAGTGTGTCCTCTGAATACAAAATAGTATCCTTTTGGTTTTAAAAAAGATGAATCTGTGAATGTATTTCATACATTTATACATTGTTGGTTAAATCACTAGAATTGCTTGTAATACTGTGATCTCTTTTCTTTGGATAGGATATTCTGTTTGAAAGGTTCTTCAAGATTTCCAACTTACTGCTGCAGAAAATTCTACTTTCAATGACGCAAAGTGTCTAAAAACACTGTGACTTCCACTTAAACTGTATTTTCAAAACTATTAAGATCTGGTATCTCTCTTACTATTGTACCATGACTTTTACACTTTACCCTGAGAAACAGAAAACCTGAACTGATGCCAAGATTGCTCAACTGGTAAAAGCACATTAGATACTGACATCAAAGAGTTTGTTTACATTTTTGGAATTTCTCATAAATTCGCCACAAAGCAGTTTCTACCAACTGTAATATAAAACAAGAGATATGCTCATGTGTTAACTTCTAACCCCCAGCTCAGAAAAAAAATCTAATTTTGACTTTAGCCCTCTTTCATGAACCTACCTTATAAACATCAAGCTCTCCACACTGGTGGTCAAACCTGGTGTACAACTCATTGAGCATGGTGATCACTTGCATTGGCGTGCAGAGCGAGCAAACAGCTGTGAAGCCCACAATGTCAGAGAAGAGCATTGTGACCTGGTCAAACTTTTTGGCCTGGACCGTTTCACCCTGCCACAGCTGCTGTGCGACAGTGCCTGGGAAGATGGAGAAGAGGAGGTCCACTGTCTTCTTCTTCTCCTCCTCCAGAGCATGGTGAGCATGCTCCAGGGCTGCCTTGGCTTTCCCCAGCCGCTTCTTTAAACCATCCTGGGCTTTGGCCTGTTCACCAACCAGGACTACATCCCGCAGTGCATTATGAATTGGGATGTCTGACAGGTAGAGGCCACGACCTGTTAGCTCCTCCAGCGTATCCACACATGGTGAACCCAAGAACAAGATGGCGTTTGACTCTGAGACATAAATCATCTGACCTTTAAGGTCCATAAGCTGAAAGAACAAGAAAGGAGATGAAAAATGTTCATTTTCCTATAGAAATTGGCTGCATGAATTTTCATCAGACCATATTTTGACCTTAAAAAATTATCTTTGCCCCCCGCCCCCAGTTGCAAGTAGGCATTTGAAAATGTATAAATGATCTACTGTTCTCGTAGATTCCTCTCAAAATCATTTATACAGATTGTTTACCCCAGCGAATAATGAAAATAAACTTTTCCACCAGCCTCAACAGTAAACAAAGCCAAACGGTCTCCTGATAATCCAGTGGAGCTCACAAAAAGTCACATCTAAATCAGCATTTATTAGCCATGTAACAGCATAGCTGAAAGGAACATCATGATCAGTCGGTCAATCTAGGAACAAATGTCGTCCAGACGGATTTTCTGGATCGCAACACTAATAGGTAGTTATGCTATGAAACAGTACTTTGACCAGATATTAACTGTATCCAGAGGATAAATCAACTTTCCGGACTTTTCCTTTTTTAGACACAATGAGGCTGACATTTTCCGTGCTAAGTGCAACAATGGTTTGTCATTAAATCCAATTATAACTTCTCCTACTTGCGTGACTTTTCTTTTTTGAGCCATCACTTGTTTGTAATTTTGATCCGTCCAGTTTTTGGTCATAAACTAAAATGCTGCACAGATTAAAGGCATTCCCATCAGCCCCAGCTGCACATTGTCCTTTACCTATGCCAAGTGTTATTAGATGTCATCAGGACATGGTACTGCAAAAACTGAAAGACAGATTTTAATTTCCTTAAAAAAAACATGCCTTATTAAGGCTGATGCGTTATGTAAGATTTATGCAAGAGCAGATACACGTGAAGCGCACAATTTGTGCACTTAAAAAAACTTTTTGGAAATATATTTGGAAATTGTAAGTGAATGTTGCTTTCCCCCTGATATCGTTCTCTCGTCAGTTGTTGCATTAACTTGCACCTGAAAATATCCTCAGCGCTTTTTATCAAATAGTTTGGTGTTCTTGTTAATATCAGTCACTTCAGTCGTGTCACTTCCACTGGTATTGTAGTCATGATTGTGCACAGCGGACTGTAAGTAACACATCATCAACTTAAGACTTAAGTTTTACGCCATGGTCACATTTACTCACTGATACAGTTTCTTTCTTGTCAAGGCGACCGATTTCTGTGCACCCTTACAGAAATAGCATGAGCATGGCTGTGCCTTTGATGGATAAAATGGTTTGACATTTGCTTCTGATCTCCACTGGGGGTTTAATGTTGATCTCTACCTCAGGCCAAGTGTGCTCAAGTATACCACTAATAGGTTTGACTGCTTGTAAACAGCTCCATTTCCCCCCTCTGTCTCCCTCCATTTAATAACATAATCAGGACAAAACTGTCTCTGACTCCTTAGTCACTAATGTCATTTTTGTTTAAGTTTCCTAAGACATGTCCACATACCTTCCCTGTGTTATCTGTAGTTGAGACGCCATGTTTGATCCGAATAATAAACTGTGCGTTTAGCATGGTCAAAATACCCTCAAAGGTACATTTGATTTGGGGCGAGACAATAGAGAAGTGTTCTTGGAAGGTAGAAGACCACCTCAGTCCGTCCTTCCTGGTGAGTCTTTTCCTAAGTCCATGTCCTATTTGTACCAGAACCAGGTCATGGTCCAGTATCAGGTGGAAAGGGAAGATAGTGGAGAACAGAGAGGTAGGGAGGGTCCCTGCTGAGGTAGCCCGCAACGGACTGGGACTGAGAGTTTTAGCATCCTTAACTACAACTGTGTACAGAAGACTAGGCTGCGGGCTGGACTGCAGGATGCTGTCTTTAGCATTGAGGGGGTCCTTCAGCACATCCACAGTGGTGTGGTACAGCAGGCGGGCAGCAGCTTTGATGACTCCGGGGAAAAAGAGCTCGGTGGTTGGGCAGGGGTTGAAGAAATAGACAGTAAGCAGACCCGGATCCTTGTCTAAGCACAGCACCGATGGTTCGTTTACACAATCCTCTCTGTCCAGGTTGGGCAGCATGCTGCTCTGTTTCAACAAGACATTGAAGCTGTTGAGGAAGTCATGCAGAGCTCCCCCCACCACTCTCAAAATGTGCCTGTCCTCCTCATAACACATATTGAAGATCTCCTCGCCCAGAGCAACTTTTAAAGCTTCCATTGGGATTGCTGTCGGATACATGAGGGGAAAAAGTTGAACATTGGATGCACGACACAGTGCTATAAAAAGCCATGTTGTTACATGTTGTGCATAATGAATGTCAGATTTTCCGCTACCTGTTTTGGTTGAGTGACTGTTCATCATCTCCACTAAATGCTCTGGTTCATCGCTGCATCTCTGGTGGGGAGAACAGCAAATTGCTGGACTGGAAAGTCAACAAACATCAAAGTCAGACTCATAAAGCAATGCTCAGCGGAGCATACTTTTACTGTTCAGACAATGCATAAGACTTGGGGTGAAAATATCATGAAAATTATTTTTAGTAATCATTAAAAAATTGTGAAGAATGTGTAGCAAGATCACAAAATTACACTATCCTCTGTAGCATTTCCAGTAGGCTAACGCAAAGCTCATTCATATGTCTGGGTAGCTGCAGTAAGGTAGAGATTGCTTTAGTTTTTTTTTTTTTAAGGAACAGATCATTGCCATTGATCTGCGTCATTTTCTTAAGTAATGTTTTTTGGCTGATTTGTAAGCCATTTCTCTTTTTCTGCTTGTATCCGTAGCATCCTGAGTCTGTACCCCACCTTATTGGTGTAGTATTGAGTCTGGTCGTGAGTGACAGGAGGAATTTGCAAGCTGCTGCCGAACAAGAGTCAAATGAGGCTGAAGCCTCTGTGCACAATCATTTTTGACTGTATGAAAACATGGAGAGGTAAACTAATATTTTTTGTCACCCATAAAAACAAAGAAAAAATAATAAGTTACCTCCCAGAGTCCCTGCTGTGATCTCCTACTGTCATCATTCGTTGGAGGGCAATGTGCAGTCTTTCAAACTGTATCACAAAGTGTCCAGCAAGTTAAAGGTCATCGTCTTGTAAGACAATACAGATGCGGCCATAGGCCACTTAATGAACGCATGGTAATCATTTCATTATCTCGAGTGCATAAAAAGGCATTGTGTCTGTGCGTTTGGGCAGAAATGCGACGGTGCCAAGTGCTGAAGGTGACACATTCTCATATATCTACAAAACAAAACAAGCTGCAGTGTAGTAACAAAAGGTGCAAAAACAATTCTCTTTTTAACTCACCTCTGGACATGCCAATTTACGGATGCTCTCTCCAAGAGTATGCAGATTAACTTTGGCTCTGCTTGTCTTCTGTCGAGGCACATCCTCGCTCAATTTTCCGTGCACGTCCTTAGAAATGGGCAGTAAATCCGAAGCGTCACTTGAGCGCTCCTCAAAGTCTCCGGGCTCATTGTTTTTGGCGCTGCTGGAGAATGGACACTCTCCGGATATCTTCAGTTCTTTCAGCTTGGCACAGAACATCTTCCTGGCGAAAGGATCTCCTGCTTCTGCTCTCTTATGTAGTTTCGGAGGGAGACAGATGTGGTCGCGCAGCTGAGGTCTCTGGGAAAAATCCCATCATCTCGTATGCTGCTCATCCAGGGCACCTCCGTCCCCGCAACGCGCCGATTCAAATGATCAGTACCAAAGCCAGACCACATGTAATATTCATTAAAAAACTGCACGAGCAAATGATGTCTGGGAACTATCATTGCCAAAAGCCAATGAGAAACTAGAGAGAAAAAAACAGTAGGCCAATCCTTGTGCAAGTGAGGCTGATGTATCTGAAGGACCTATCAGCAAAGAGAAATTATTTCCAGCCGACTGCTCGCATACAAGTATTTTTTTTCTATACCCCCCCCCCCCCTTCTTATTTTTTGTTTCCACATCATTTAAATTTGACACTATCGTGAGAAACCAGTAATCTCAAAAGACAAATGCATTTATCAATTTACTTCCTCACATTCTAGCGCTCAGCTTTGTGGTGTTTTGGGTAATTTTGTAAGTGTTACATTTTACAGCAAAAATGTTATTTCTGTGTCCTACAGCTTGTTATCTAAAGTCGGGGTACAGGCAGGAAAATTCAAGAAAGGTGACAAAAAATCTGTATACGCACCAAAACAAAAGGAAAAAAAAAGAAAAAAGCCTTGATTTATGGACTCTTTTTTTTAATGTGACACTGAACTGGTTGAGTACTCATATAAATGATTCATTTTATATTTTAGTTGCAATATACAGAACAACTTAAGCATCCTGGATGCATACAGTGTGTTATTGTGAAAAGCTCAACAGATACACATGATGTGCACATGTTATTGTTTCTTTGATAGCATTTGATTTGCATTTTTAAAAAATTGACAGTCATCTGCTGTTTGGACTTGATGTGGAAGTGCCCTAAAGTTATGTATCACTAAAAAAGTAAATTGTTCCCCACAAGTGATTATAGTTCCATTAGTTATGTTAAATCCTTCTGCTATTGCTCCTTTTGAAAATAATCACTTTCCAAGTGTTTGTCTAAATATGGTCCCTTCCTGTTCAAAAGAGATCAATGTCGCTTTGGCCAAATTCCTGGGCTTGTAAACAGTTATTTACCAACCAGTGGGTGATGTCACACTGTCTCCATCCAACTTACATTTACAGTCCATGGTTTCTATTAATTAAGACATAAAGATGAAATGAGCCAGAGGAACAGAGCTCAGACTAACAGACACAGCTGATAGATAACCAAAGGGAACTTCCTTGTATGAGATAGCCACTTTGACATTTCTTGCAATTCTTTTTATAAACGCACCCATATTTCACAACAGTGTTTCCCACCGACAGGCTGTTGTGGATGATGTTACTTGTAAACTAAACAAATAATTTGCAGGTGATGGATGGTTGTGGAAGCAAACCAGGAAACATTTTTAGGCAAAATCTTATCTTGCACTTGGCATTGTACTTCTTTTGGACTCCAGCAATTAATTCCAGCAATTCCTTGGCCTACTTTGACATAGCTTGAGAAAAAAAAAAAACATCTTGGTCAAAAAAAGGCAAAGAACACAAACAATTACACACACACTTTGACATCCTTTCAAAAACTTCTTTTGCACATAGCTACTAGCTAACTCTGGCAAATTTACAGAAACAGAAAGGTGATCTATCCTTAGATAAATAAAGTAAAATAGAAAAAAATCATTAATACATGAGTTATTACAGTACATCACAGAAAATATTTAAGAGTATCACGAAGAAAATCAGACTTTCGCAATTAAAGACTATTCACTAAGTACTTAAGTAATGAGTAGCTCTGTTAAGTGATCAAAAATAGACTTGGCAGACCTTGATGAAGCTACAGTACTGCTCGTTGGCCTTGTTTGGCCTGAAAGGAGCCATTTAACCTTCCAAGATTTTTTTTTTCCAAATTCCCACCAGATAAGAACATCTTCAGTTTTGTCAGAAATAGCTGCAAAACAGTGAGGTAAATTCCTCAGCCTCTCTGGATATGAGACACTTAGTAGAGTGTCAAAATACAATAAATCTCATTGTACAAATAACTATGCCAGAGTGATTTTAAGAAAAAAAGATACAAATAAAATTATGAGTAAATTTATAATAAATAATAGCTTAACAATAACAAAAAAGTCACAATATTTTTTTCCAACCCATTACACAAATTACATGCAAGCCTTTTAACTTTGAAAAAGGGGATCTGAAGTACAAACTCAGAAGAAGTGGCAGGGGAGAGTGCGGCAACTTGAGCCTCTTTTAGCTTATGTGGTTCTCAAGATCAGGGGAAAAAGAGGCAGAAGTTTACATTTCAATATCTTTAATTGTCTGCATTTCTGAAGCAATTTGTTCAGCATGCACCCTTCTGAAAAACAGACCAAAACGAGTTTACTGGAAAAGTAAACACTGAAGTAGAATTAATAAATAAATGTCACTTAACCTAACAAACATTTTAATTAAATGATACCTAAAACTAAATTAAAAACCAAATCAATGCAAAACCAGACATTTTTTGGGGAGTCGGAATGCTACATGTCAGAGGGAAAATCAATCCTTAGGTGAAGAAAATTGCTTGTTCATTAGCAAAACTGGCCCATGTCAAGGCACAAAATTGTGGAAAGATACATGAAAATATCTGTTACACTTATAGCTGCCACAAGAACACAAGTCACCATGATTCAAAAGGCAGAAAATTTGAACAACCAACAGAACTTAAATCTGCCTGTTTAGCTAATCTGAGCAACTGATGAGAGGTCTTTATCAGACAGGTGACCAAACACTTAGTGGTTGCAATGAATAAGATGAAGATGTTCTTTGTGGACCTTGAGGACCACACAGAAGGACAGTGACGAGCACACTAATCCACTGATCAGGACTCTGTGGAGGAGGTGTCAAACAGAAGCCATTCCTTACTAAAATACACATGACAGCCCATAAAAATATACCTGAATGATCAGTTGATCTGATTAAATGAAGGCTGAACTATTTGGTCACAACTCCCTCTGAAGCGTGAGGACATATCCTCATTAACACCATTCATGCTGTAAAACATGGTGATGGCAGCATCGTTCTGTGGAACCGTTTAGCTATGACCACTGCAAAACTCAGTGAGTGAAGTGACCCAGTCTGAACATAGAACCTGAAACACGGAGGCACACTGAAACTCCCCATCCGCCATGGCTGAGCTTGAACGTTTTTGCCGAGAAAAGCAAGAGAAACTTCCAAGGGAAAAGTGTGCTGAATGTGTTGGATTGTTCAAGGGTGTGAAGACTCAGTCAGATCTTTTATATTTAAAACAGTTACAAAACAAGCCAAAATCCTGCTTTTGTTGAACCATTTTGCAGGATAATTAAAGGATAAGTCTTGAAGAGAATCACATAGTGTCCCACAGGCACAGTACAAGCAAATTCACTTGAAGGCAGTTGCTGATGGATACTAAATTACAACTGCCCACTCTGCTCTTGTATTATGTATTTCCATTTTCTTGGGCACATGTACTTGAAACAAGATCCCTTATGACAACGAGTTAAACCTTTTGTAGAAGTTAAAGAAAAAGGCTTCTAATTTACTTCAGATTCACTCAAGATTTTTTTTTTCCACCAGTCCTCTCTGTCAGTCAAATTAATGCAAATGAAGTGCTCATCTGCATTTGCGTCTTGGAGACCGGATGGGGAAAAGGAGAATGGTGTCTTGAGGTGCATCTTGCAGTCTATCCTCAGGTTTTAGTAACCCATCTGCTACCACAGAGCAGCTGTTGTTGCTGCCTCTCTCCAGGACCCAGAGGAGACAGCAGCAGCTGCCCTGGCATGAACAAACATATTTGTAATGATTATTTACAACATGGACCCTCTGATCTATGCCGAGATGGGATAATGAAGTAAGCATCAGTGGCAAAAGTCAATAAAAGTTAAAAAATATATTTTATTAGCACAATATAAGTAAATATACTGAAATACAAGTGCAGTACAACACTTTGATAGTTGTAGTTTCTGTTTCACTCAACCGGTGGAACTGGGAGTTCTTCTGACCATTTTCTTGTTCTTTGTTGCCTTCATCTATTTATCTTGCACACAGTTGTCCTGTGGCGAACCAGTTAGACCTTATGCCTCGGTGGGAGACCAAAGATGTCAGGTCATTTATTATCCAGCGGCTGAGGATGTGGACATCACGTTGAGATATTTTCACGAGTGCCATGTTCCACTTTTTCATCTAATTACACTGCAAGTTCACTGCTGTGAACTGAGGAGATGATATCTTTCTGAAAGACTATTAATCAATGTGACGCATCAACAGCAAGCACAGTGTTTGGATCTGTACTGTTGCTGTGTATGTGAGGCTTGTTTTAACTGTGACAGTGGTGACTAACAGGCTTTTCGAAGCCCTGCTGGTCAGATAACCTAAAAGCATGTAGGGAAGTGGACATAGTGGTTACACAACGCTGTATTATGGAAAAATATACTTGCATGAAGAAGATTGCTTTTTTTAGGTGTAAAAGACAGAAAATGCACACAAACCATCAGCTGCTTCTTTCAAATGTAAAGAAACAGAGCACAACATGATCTCAGATGTTTAACTGCTTTGCAGTACTTGAAAAACTACATTGTTTAGTCTGAAACTGTTTAAAGGAATTTTTAAGTAAGCCATAAAAGAACAGCCATTTGCTAACAGAAACACTTTTTTTGAGTATTTTCTCTTTGTCAAAGTTGTCCTTAAAACATGCTTTGCTAAAAAAGCAAATGTACATTTTTTTATGAAATGTGTCTGTTTGCTTATATTTTGGCACCTTTTCTCTTATTTTAGGGCATGTTTGAAGAATTGTAAACATATTTCTTGGATGTTTCAATTTAGTTTTTAACTGTGCTAAAAAAAAAAAGAAGAAAACTGCAAGATCTCAAGACGATTTAACAGAATGGCGACCGCAGTAGACCAAAAAGTGTGCACTCGTTTTAGTTATTCGTGAAAGTAGTTCACTTAGCTGTCACAGCTGCACAAAAATATTTGTATATATTAGCACTCCAGCATCCTGACATATCTGTCTTTTTGCCATACAAACAGTGGAAAGATAAACTTTGCCTATGTACACATGATGAATGCGTGTTCCCATAGAGCATGTCGTATATTCCGCCCCTGCACAGATACTAATGTTCTGTTTATGATATGGACAGAGATAGCTAATCTCATCACAAATCAAGCCCAGCACACTAAGTCCGCAGAAACTTGACAGATATGACTTCAGAGTGTAACAATGTATATACTTAAGCTGCACTCAGTTTAACAAGAGGAAACTTTTTACAACAGTCAGGAACATAGAGACCTGTAATAGATATGAGCAATAAATCTGCACAATGTTGCATTTTTGTTCTCTTGCTCATTTTGAATTTATCTTTTGAGTGCTCATCTGGTGCGGAAAACCAATAGCCAACCTTTTTTTTTATGAATATAATTTTTATGTAAAGAAAACAAAAACAATTTCAGAGAACCTTATTCTGGCAAAACTGTATATTCACAAATCTGAACGCCACAACCCTACCATCAAAATATACCTGCTAAGTGTGTTTGTTTGACTTATTCAGTCTATTCAGTCTGCAGCACTTGGACATCTTGCTTACAAATGACCAACCATCTCAGCTCCTTTTTTGCCAGTAATCCTAACAAAGCCTTTATGATTTTTTCCAGAAGCATTGTTAAGCCAAAACATCACTGACCCAAAACTGGCCCCGTTTTCAACTTTGCTTCCTGGCACATACTTTATTCGCCCTTGAAACAACTGCTAAGAATAGATAAAACGATTGAAATTAAGTTGTAAAAAGATTGCAGTGTCAGGCATTTTCAGGATATCTTTTTATTCACAGATAATTGAATATGATCTATGATTGCTTTACTCAAGATTGTTTTGAAATGATTTATTTAGCATCAAATGCTTAAATATGCTGTGTTTTCTCATTTATCCACAAACACAACCCTGCTTCCAAAGTGTTCTGTGTTATAAAAGTAGATGACAGATGATGTTTCAAAACCTACCATTTGTACATGGCAGCTAACCCTGTGTCCGCTCACCCTGTCTGCCTGGCCTATAGCATTCAAGGCTGCCATGACTGCCCAGAGGCAACCCAACTATGCACAAAGAAATGTGTTTAGGTGATTTGCTGGGCATTATTTGAGAAAATCTGCATTCTTGCAAAATCTTTTAAAAGTGTGTAAAAAAAAATAGAAAGAATAATAGAAATAGATAACAGAAGGATGGAACAAGAATAGTGTGTCATGTTGGCTGATGCTGCATAAACTGGGTGACATGGGCACTGGAGCAAGAATAATTAGATATAATATGCCTCACTCAATCCTTTTAAAACTGGACCAGCATCAGAGAATACCCATACAACTACAGAAGATTTTACAGTATGCTCATTAGCTGTAAGCAGCGTGTATTTCTGAAGCTGTGGTGCCCCTGGTACTTATTTATTTATTACTTTGCCCCAAATACAGACTTTGGTTCAGACATTATTGGCTATGACATTATTTTATTAATTCTGTCTCTGCTGTTTCAAAATTCACATTACATTAAATGATTGCATGTAATTTCTAATTGATCCTTGAATGCATGATGTTGCATAAGATTTTTATTCTATTTTCATTCATTCATTTTGTACATAATCACTCCAGGGGGTTTGTTTGGTAGCCATAAAATGTAGTACACAACACTGGACTCAATAATATTTCACAAAAGACGTTAAGTGAAATGTTGTTTTGTGACTTGTTACAATGTCTTGTGTTTTGTTGTTGCATTTTTTTTAAATGTTGTTGTATTGCTGAAATGTTGAGCTGTCGTCATTTATAAGATGTAATTGCTGTTTTTTTGTCTTTCTTTATTAAATGGTCTCTGAAAACGTCTCGTTTTTGCTGTGTTTTGCTCCTCAAATGTTTGATGTATCTTTTTTGATAAATGCAAACTGCGTATCAAATCATCTAATACATGCCCCAAAATACCATTCCATTTGCCAACTCTTAAAACAATACGATGGTTAAAAAATGCAAAAAGAATTACGACAGTAGCGATTCCGAGCTAAAACGAACGCAACAGCCGTGGGCGGGGCCAAAATCGTCCAAACGGAATGCAGCATACAGAGACACGTTGAGCGTTTTCTACAGCAGACATGTTCGCTTCCTGTATGTAGAGAAAATCAAATACAAAAGCGGTTTTATATTGCTGATAAGACCTCCACAATGGTAAGTTTACACATAAATTAGTTAAAGGTAATATCACTGTCCCTACTCCCCTATCACTACTCCGCTTTACAGAGCAATCTGTTGTCATTTCTAGCAGCTGCCAGGGACTCCTGTAGTTCCTCTTCACTGTCAGTCAATAAAACCTTAAATGTAATCATACATATACGTGAAAACTTCTGTCTAACCTTCTACTCGAATGTCTTATGTATATTCAGGTAATTGTTGATTCTGACACATCGACCATTTTCCGGGTAAGAGGTCCGCTTGAGTTGAGATGTCAGCTGGACAGCACAAACGGTACGCTCATGGTCGTTTTTCCACAACATAATTTCCTTTCGTGGTCGCTCCAGTTGGATTCTCTTTTACTGGGTTCCAGCAGCAGCTCAGCTGAAGTACTTTTGACGACACTTTCTCTCTTAGGATTTTACTCAACTTGTCGCTGCTTCTCTCTATGATGCAGTCATTCGTATATTAACATATGACACCAAAAGTATTCACAATCCTGTGTGGACGTGCCTCATCTCGTGCCAGGATTGGCCAGGGTTTTAGGGATACTTATATCATGAGTTAGAAGTACTAAAGGAGGGATTTGTCAACACTTTCTGTATTGATTTAACCAATATACATTTAGACCTAATTTACTTGATGGCAATTGTTGTCGTTCTCTGTCTGCATGAAAGAAAAAAGGCATTATAAAAGTGAATTAATTGACTGTGTGTGCTTGATTTTCTTTCTGTAGGGCTGCTTATGCAGAAGGTAATCTCGAGAACGTTTGAGACCCTTCGCTCGGAGGTGAAATCGGAATCCTGTGTTTTAGTGCTCTGTGACAGCCCTGTTATTATTTGGCCAAATAAAGGTGTTTATGAAGAAATAACCCCAGATACACCATGTGAGGATCTACATCAGTGGATACAGTAAGTTTTGCTGTGCAATTCCTGTGTGAATTCTCTGTAAAAGAAAAAAACACCATTTAGGAACGTGACTCATATCAGACCAGACCTCGGATCTCTAAATTTGGCTTCCCATTTGTTAACAATTCCATATCAGAAATCCTCATGTTGAAATAACTCTGATGGATAGTTTAGGGCCAAAATACATCTGTACTAACTGAACCAGGCAACTTTACTTCTTTGTTTTTATCAGATTCTTTCTATTAGAGCTTATTTTAGTTCTTGTTTTATTTTGTCATTTCTTAATTAAACCCTGTTCATATTTTTGTGAGATCTATTGAAGTTTTTTTCTTTTTCATGATAGAATAGATGAACAGGAGAGCGGTGGGAAGCGCTCAGGAAAGAGGAAAGGCAAAAAAGGTCTTTCAGCGGTAGGTATCTCTTCTCTGGCAGTAGGCTTTTGGTTTTTGCAACAGTCCATTATACAAATTTTTTTGTGACTAGATATTTGCCAGGGCACTGTTTTTTTTTTTTTGTTTTTTTTTAATTACTTACATACTTGAGGTAGGGATGTAATTGGAAATTTTCATCATCACTTACTCGACTAATTATTTTCTAAACTAAATTTCTTATTTCCTGATTTAGAAATAGCATAAAGAATTTTAAAAAACGACTATCCAGTATCCATTGTACTTTAATAAACACTGTCGTAGTGGAGAAGGCTTAATGCAGCCACCTCGGTTCAGTAGAAATATTCCACAATAATAAGCTTTTCACCCCAGATGGGACTCAAACCCACAATCCCTGGCTTGTGCCTTATCCATTAGGCCACTGGGGCAGGTTATATCACACTGAAACAGCTGTCTTCTTGTATCTGCAAAGACAGCTGTTTGCTATGGACAGGGTTAGCAGTCTGTGATGGAAAGTCTGGGAGGCTTGCATGTTCTCAGTGCCTTCCGAGTGATTGTCGGAATAGCACAGATGTTCAACAAAATGGCACAAAAATTCAAAGCTAGAAAAAAAATGACTGTGTGAAAATAAAGTTACTTCTTATTTCTTAGTTCTGATCAAGTTTACCTTCGTCTCATTGTCTTTCTATCTGATCATTTTGTATGTGGCTGTGTGCTTGAACATAAATGCCCACTTGTCATTTAGAATGTCATAAACCTTCGCCTCATGATGGAGGTAACGAAGCCACGTCCTCTGCCAGCCCCAGTCCTTAGAAAAACGACCCAGAAATCCAACTTCTTGACGGCATCTCTTCCCATGGACTGTGTTGTGCGTACCAGCAGCAGTGACACGATAAAAGAGTATGTGTTAGCTAAGATACGTGTGATTTCGCATTCAAATCAGCCTGTTGTTGTTTATACATTCGTCACTGGCTCATCAGCAGCCACCACTGGTCTCACTTTGCCTTGTCAACGTTTCAAATTCATCTTTTTTTTTTGATGATGCAGCACCTGTACACAACTGCTGGAGGCGCTAACTCAGCAGTTGTGTGAGATGGAGAAGGCAACCCTGCAGCACATGAGAGGCACGACGCTGCTCGTGCCAGAGCCTCTCCACTTTTATCTTCCTGAGCCAAAAGGGCTGGTGACAGTGGTTTTTCCAGCAGGAGTGTCTGATGGAGATTTAGAGACGCAACGTAAGGTAAGACCCTGTGTTTGTGTTTGTTTTCTATTTTCAGTATCATGACACCAATGATGATTTTGTTTCTTTGAGCATCTTTGTTGATGAAACAACCAGCTGAATAGCGATGAAGGCTTTTATATATATATATATTATGGAATATCAAGCAGTGACATATTGTAACGTATTTCTTTCACTTTATTTTGGACAAACTCTTTGTCTGAGCAGGAGTTGCATCGGCAGTTTGAGCTGCCAGATGACAGGCCCTACTTTAAAAGAGCCAATGCTTACCACTTTCCCAATGAGCCGTACAAAGACGGCTACCTCAGAAACCCGCATATGATTCTCACACATCCTACACTGGAAAATGGAAAGGTAAAGTCTATTGCAGTTGATCCTCTCTTACAAAAGACTTATTGACACACAATGCAGGGAACTGTGACTTTGATATGTGCATTTTTTCCCACCTCATGCTTATGTGTATGTGTGTCCTTTAAGGTTTATTTGGTCCAGGGAATCTACAGCTACCACCACTACATGCAGGACCGCGTAGATGACAATGGCTGGGGCTGTGCTTATCGTTCACTGCAGACCATCTGCTCCTGGTTTCAGCAGCAGGGTTACGTAGAGAGGTCTGTGCCCAGTCACAAGGAGATCCAGCAGGTAGGGGCTCTCTAAATTAATATATGACATGTTCTTCAAATTTTCACATCAAGGGATGTCCAAGATGACCGCCTATCTGGGTCACTGTTTTTCAGGCTTTAGTAGATGTTGGAGACAAGCAGGCATCCTTTGTGGGGTCGCGTCAGTGGATCGGATCCATTGAGGTTCAGGCTGTTCTGAGTCATCTGCTTGGGATAACTTCCAAGATTATGTTTGTCAGGTATGAAGACATTTCTAAAGACAGCACCTAGTGAATGTTTATGTGGATGATTTGGATTGAACTTTCAGATAATACGTTCTTTTTTTTCTCCCTTTTTAGTCAGGGATCTGAGTTGGCATCCAAAGGCAGAGAATTGGCAAACCACTTTGTCACTGAAGGAACTCCCATCATGATTGGTGAGCTGAATTTCAGACCATTATCTTAAATGTTTTGGAGTTCAGAGTTTAGTTGAAGTTTAAAACCATATTGAAACCTGAATGTGTTTGACCAAAACACCATTTGTACCTTTTTTTTTTATTATTAATTAATTAATTTTTTCTAATTTTTTCTTCAGTTTTTCACAAAACGCTCCTGCATTTTGGCTTTGTTTGTGTTTACTAGATTTTGACATAGTGAAATATCATCATGTGATGTTTTACATTATGTCCTCATTTATAAAACTTTAGAACTGAACGAAAAAAGGTATTTTCTTTTTTACAAGATTGTATTTGTTCATTTGTGTCACTTATCAATTAATAAAAGAGGAATGAATCTATTTTAAAAGCCCATATTGTTTATGGCATTCCACAGAAGCTTAGAAAATTCCCTGGCTTGTTAAAACTTGGTGGAACTTACATTTTGATCTGCTTTGTGTTGCAGGTGGGGGAGTTTTGGCTCACACTATCCTGGGTGTGACGTGGAGCGAGACCACAGGGCAGATCCGCTATCTCATTCTAGATCCACATTACACAGGAGCAGAAGACCTACAGGTTATCACAGACAAGGTAACTCCTACAAGCATCCACACCAGCTGATTTCTCTGCATACAAAGCAAGTTTACAGATGCAGTGCTGACCTCTGTCTGAACGTTGTCTTTCTTAGGGCTGGTGTGGCTGGAAAGGACCTGATTTTTGGGATCAAACTGCATATTACAATCTCTGTTTGCCTCAGAGGCCAAGGATCTTCTGAGCTCCCGAGGACCTTCAGGCGGACATAATTTAACATGGACAAAACACCTGAAAATCTATCGAGTAGCACCATAACTTGTTTCTTAGATGAGAGTTATAAGTCATATTGATCAAGCCTTGCGTATATACATCTAACAACAAATCACACAACTACAAATGGATGTAATATTTATGTTGAAAATAAAGTTGTAATGGATAATGAGGTTCTTGCAAGACTTTTGTCTTACAGCAGGTAGAGAAACTGAATAGAATGTCTTAGCTGATTGGTCAGATAAAACGTCAAAAGGGAACACAACACAATGCTTTTAGGATGGAAATTTTTTTTTAGATTGTTTTTTAAGAATAAAAAAAACATGATAATTGCCCTACTGTAGACAACCGTAAAATGTCCTTATGACCTATACTTACTAGAACTGGAAATAAATGTTCATCTTATGAGTTTTATAGTTTCTAATGAGTACACTGCAATAAATAACACTAATCCCCAAATCAGTGTGGAACTGCTGGAAGACCAGCCCCAAACACCCTTGCTCCCAATCCAAGAACTAGCTGTATAAAAAGAAGCTGTGTTTGACAGTAGCCAGATCTGGCAATGATCACCCCTACTCTTAGAAAACAAGGATTCCCTGTAACAGTTGTCACAGTGAATTAAATTTTCTAAAAAATTCTTACACTTGCAGATCATTTTGCAAGTGCAATAAACTTCAAATGAGACTTTTGCGTACCTTATCTTAAATATCTTATCCGTGGGTGGATTGCCTGAGTTTGATACAGAAATTCCCTCCATTCAGTCCCCATCTCTACCCCTTCAGCATGTAAATTTTATGACAGTGACCAGACACAGGTTTATACGGTAGAGTCCCACAAGTGCTATTGTTCCAGGACATTGGTATTTCATGAGTGTGTGTTACTTCTAGGTCTAACTATGTCATTAAGAGTTAAACCGTGACAAATTGTAATTTCAGGGGACGCGCCTCTAGATAATCCCCTTTCTTGTTAAAGGAGATGCACTAGAGGGAGCAGTTACGTTGGCATAATATATCTCTAAGGAAACACTAGATGACCTCTACTCTATTTCATGATATTTTTGAGTAGTTCAAAAACTTCGTCAGAAAAGGTGAAACATTCTATTGCGCATTTGATTTCTTTCCTTTTTCTATTTATTTTTTTTTTTTTCATTTTCCTCTGTTTTGTCAGCAATTCAAGGTGGAAAGGTAAGGCGAGTTTATTTATATAGCACCACTCATACACAGTGCTTTACAATGGCAAAGAAAAACAAATCGCATCAAAATCATACAAGGAAATTGAAAGAATAAATATCAAAGAATCAAATTCAAGCTGACAGACACATATACAGAATAGTAACTGATTAAGATGATTAATGGATTGATTTATTAAGTTGATGAGAATGCTGCAGTAAACAACTGTGTTTTCAGTTCAGATTTAAATGATCTGACAGTCTGAGCTGACCTCAGGTGTTCAGGAAGTGTATTCCGCAGGTGAGGAGCATAGTAACCAAATGCTGCTTCACTTTGTTTGGTTCTGGCTCTGGGAACACACCATAAACTTGTCCCAGATGACCCGAGGGGCTTGGATGCCTCATAGGAAACTAATAAGTTTTGGACGTGTTTTGGCCCAAGACAGTTCAGTGTTTTGTAGACCAGCAGTACGATTATGAAATCCTTCCTTTGACTCACAGAAAGTCAGCACAGTGATCTGAGGACTGGTGTGATGTGCTCCGGTTTCTTGGCGTTTTTTTGTTTTTGTTTTGTGTTTCTTTCTTTTTTTTGGACAGACTGCTCTTTTCGTGTATTGTAAACCAACTTTTTCACCAATTAATGAAATAGTGCACAACTGATAGGTCTCAGTTTAAAAAAAAAAAAAAACTTTTTGTTTTATAAGTTTCAACCTTTCAGAATTACTTTAAGTCTTCTAAATCTTTGACTTTTAAAATATTTGGCACAAACAGTAATGAATAATTATGCCTAATGTGATACACGAACCTATGTGTGTGTATATACGTGTATGTGTGTGTGTGAGTGAGTGTATTCAGGTGAAATTCCAAATAGCTTTCAAGCTATCTCATGTTCTGTGTTTTGACAGAGGACTTAATTTTATGTTTGGTTGGGCTGGTCATTTAAGTGTGGTTTTGAACTAGCTTTAATTTAATTATTGTTCTATTTAGTCTGCTTGTTTGTTGTTATGATTCCTTGAGGGTTTTATGATTTGAATTCCTTGGAGTAAATCTGCTTCAGTTTACGCTCAGAGTCACATAGCAACCGTTGCCAGGAAGTGACGCTGAGTAGTTACTAGGCATGTCGCTGCATCCTGCTAACGGACAGTATTTGAGTTTAGTGAAGGTTTTATTAATTTATTTGTCTTCTTGACGCGTTGCATCATGTCTAAAGAAGTAAATGCAATTCTGTTGTGAAACATTGTCTTTCGTCGACAGGTAAGATGTCGCGTCGTGTCTCCATTGCTAAAGTTAGCTGTGTGGTTGGACTGAGTTAGCTAATTCGGTGTTTATCAGCAAAGCGTGTATTCTGGGGGTAAGTGTATACGTTTGGCTTGGTTTATACTTTGTAACTATATACGTGGTGAAAAGTGTGTTTATTGGTAGCACCGTTGTAGTCACTGGTTTGTTCACAACAGGCTAAATTGGATTACAGCGTTAACAGACTCGACATAATGGTGATAACACTGCCAGCATTAAAAGGACAGGGATTTGACATCTGTATTTCACGAGACTGTGAAATACAAGAGAGCTGTGAACACACGAGGATGACACGTTTCAGCCAAAAGTCGGGATGTTTTGAGGCTTTGTGTTCAGATCTAATTTTCAGTCCAGGACGAATTATGGTCTCTTGCATTATTTTGCCTCTCTTTGTGATTATTCAGCATCTCTTTGTCTCGTCGCTTTGCATGACCTCACAAAGTTATGCAGAAATTAATACAGCAATTTTGCACCTGTACTGATTTTACATGTGGTGCTTTTTTGTAAATTTTTGTCTCTATGTTGTCATTTTGCATTTCTTTACTTAAGAAAAAAAAAAGCTCTATAACTGTTCTAACTTTTAACAATCTTTTGTCACTCTCACAAACAACCATACAGGTTCTATTGTTGCAAAAGGCTGCCATGTTTAACCCGGATGAGCTAGAAGGTGAAGTGGATCACTCATTTTTCGACAGTGATTGTGAAGGTATCAGTGGAGATGCAGGGAAAAATAAAGAGAAAGGGTTGTCTAAAAAGAAGAGTCCAGCAGCGCATGAGAGGTTACCAGCAACGCATAATAAAAATGTGAATAATGATTTATCTTCAAACACTGAAAGGACAGGAAAACACTTGAAGCAAGTGGAGAACAATAAGAGGAGCAGAGCACCTGATGTATCATCTGTATCCTGCACATCAGATCAAGTCATAAGTGATAGCAGTGATGGTCAGGATGACTCTATTGTGCATAAGAAAAGACCAAGTGGAGGATTTATGGCTTTGCTGGCTAACACACAAGACGGAGATTATGTCTACGGCCTGAGTCCAAATGAGATGGGGGATACAGCGTTAGCATTCAGTGCAAGCTCAAAAAGGAAAAACGAGCAATCTCCTAGAAAACAAGCGAAAAGTCGGTACCACTGCACTCCATCTCCCACTTCAAATGAGGCCAGCGCAGATGCAGACTCCGAGAGCTCCTGTAGTAGTCGAAGAAGCAATCTTGGGTCCCCCACCCACCCCAAACCCAACAAGTCTTCCTACAAGAAGACCAGAGTGGGCTCAGCAGGATCTCGGGATTTCCCTACCTCTAGTACAGATGAATCTGACGACTCGGTAACAGATGTGAGCCCCCTCTCCTCCCCTGAATCCAGCCCTCTCCAGTCATTGGATCTGAACAACACAGAAGTTGAAGATGGGAATCATGATGAGCAGCAGCAGCAGGGGAGTGTGCCCTCCAGTGGCCTCAGCACCATGAAACAAGAGGAGGATTCAGATCAAGACCTTGATGAACGTGAGTAAACTTGTGCCGTTCTTGTCTGTCAGTCGTGTTTGCCGTGGTCTATGATACACACGCTGAATCCCAACTTTTTTTGCTTTGGTATTACACAAGGCCACATAGTTTTATATAACGTTGCAGCTGGGAAATGTGTCACATGTGAACAGAATGTCTTCATTCCATAACTTGTCACACAAATATATCGTTCACAAAACAGTGCCACTCTTGCTGCAGTCATCCACCCAGACTATAAGACTGATATTTTGGTGAGCTATAAACTTTCTCCTCACTGAAACTGGTGCAACATGTGGGATCCCAGTCTTTTTCTTTTGCCTATGTTATATAAGACAATAGGTTCATATTTTAGGTTTGCACCAGACATCTGTGCACCATCTTTTTCACTCTTAGTTTTGAATATAGCATCTTAAAAAAAGAAAGATGTTCACAGTTTAATTTTTCTCTTCATTTATCTGAGAATATTCTTGCAAATTGTGAAGGATGATTTCATAGGGTTATGACCAAAGAATATATATCTTAAAGTTAAGGGATGTGAATTCCTTTGAATATTAAGTTTTTCACATTGTTTAGTTGTACTCAAACAAACCCATCACACTTGGTTCCAAAGTACGATAAAGACACAAACCGTAACAGTAATTATTTTACAGGCAGATTGTGATAATGGAACAAATGTGCTTTCTAACATGCAGGATCCCTCAGTTTAGAAAGTCAACTTGGAAGTAAACTTGTCTTCCCCGATCCCGGAGGGAGAAACAGGAAGAACTACTCGTTTACTAACGATGAGGTCCGACGTATAGATCGAGAGAATCAGCGACTCCTCCGGGAGCTTTCACGCCTTTCTCCGGGGCCCAGACCAGGAAGTGCAGTGGGGATGAAAACCCATGTGGCCGGCAGCTCGCCTCTGATTCGCTTTTCTCACAGTGCACTTAACAGAAAGCGGGAACAGCAACGCATCGAACGGGAGAATCTGGTGAGTCATGTGTCTCGGGCAACCCCTGATACTAGATTTGTTAACGATACGCATTCATGGTCATGGAACATTTGGTCAAATCATTTTTGGTCGTCATGTCTTTTTTTTATTTGTGGCTCTCGAGCTACGGTTCATTTACTAAACACACACTATAGTGGACTTTCCTGGGTTCAGTAGGCATCACTTGGTACATGATCACTAAAATGTGACACAAGGCCACATTCTTATGATTTTTGTCTTAATTACCACTAATATCAAATCAAGGACTTGTGTGAGTCAAATGTTTTTTTTTTTTTTTTGTGTAGTTTAGGCTGTTCATGTGCTCAAATAGCGTTTGTTGCAGATGTCCAAGTCACATATTCAAACTGGACTTTTGAAACGTGTAATGTATTGCTGTCGTTCTCGAAAATGACCCAGTTAGTTGGGAATCAAAACTCAGAAAATCTGATGAATTTTTCATTACCAAAATATAAAAGTTAGTATTGTTCTCAGGTATATGGTGATATATACAGTGCCTTTTCCTCTTATCATTAGCATCTGTACCTCTGCTCCCTTCCTCCCTGTCCAGTCCAGATCTTGGTACCTGTCTGAGTGTTGCAGGAATCTTTGTGTTGCGTGACGTTGCAGTATATCCCGAGTGCATGCCGCCATATTATCCTTTTTCATGAAGGCTGCTGAATGGGAGCTTCAGCTTGTTGTTCTGCCCAAATAAGGCAATGCTGCTGATGCTCTGAGGTGGTCCTGACCTCTTTCATGGGAACCTGCTGATCTTTTCCCAAAGCCCTCGATTGGGGGAATCTGAATCAAATATAACAGGAGAGGACTGGGCAAGAAAACCTGAGGAAGGATGCCATGTCGGCATATCTGACCTTTGAAGCTACCCGATAAGCCTGATCTCTCCACTGCAGCAAGCCGAGCCTCCCCCTCATGTGTGGTTGCTCAGACGGATGCTGTATCTTTCAGGCTGCAGTCAAACACTTTTACCAGGAGCTTCACTGGTTTCTTGGTGATGGATGGTGTTTCAGCACTGCGATGTCTTATGTGATACTTCTCAGGGACCTTAGGTTCCTCACCACCAGAGATCTAAACTTTGTCTGCTTGAGGCTCATACGTGCCCAAATCATCAGTTCCTTCAGAGTATAACTGTTTCCAGTAACAGACGGTTTTGTCAGAGTCAAGTTGCCAGTCAGATCATCTATAGAAGCCCAGTGATGTCAGACTAGGTGACTCAGAAAGTTCTTTACAACCAATGACAAAGATCCAGTGAAGACACTGTTTTCCATCTTGTTTCTCTCTGAGTTTGTAGACCTGGTGGAGAATTTCAGACTGCGCTTGGGGTCCTCCCTAATAGTCATGAAATTCTCGAAAGTCAAAAAACATAAAAATAAACCACACAACAGAATAGATTCTCTCATCACGAGACAACAAAAGGCCAAACACTTGAGGTAATTAAATTTATTAACCTCTTATCACTAGAAAATTATTATTTTATGTCATGAAACAAGAAAAAAAAAGCAACTCCGGATAATGGACTTGAAATAATAAATTGCACGCTTCTGGGATTTTCTACTGTTATTTGTTAATATTTTGACACATGTCTTCTGAGGTGTACATTTGTGGAAGGGTACTAGTGTTATTGGTACTAATCAGTTGGGTTCAGCTGGTGTCGGTGTGAGAGCACACCCCTGAAAACAGACACTGATGAACGTGGATAGATGGCAGCAGGTGGCAGGCTTGCAGCAGTGCTACAGAGTGACATTACGAGACACTCCAGGCTCTGCTGCTTTAGCCTCTAACTTCATATCTTAACCTTTAATTTACCACTAGAACCTAAAAACTGATATTTTTGACAAGCAGCAGCATTTTCCTCACTGTTATTTGGCATTTCTTATGTTCCGTGATCACTAATTGGTGATTGTAGCCCCTGCAGTCTCTGTGACATAGTGTTTCAGTCATTTTCAGGACAAACCGTTCCCTCTTTTAAGTCGGTCTTGTCAGGAGTGCTTCGTCCTCTCTATTCTTGGAGAGAAGTAATTGAATCTGCCGTGTGATCAGTGTATCCGTCCCACACGGCACTGCATGTAACACACCTCATCGTCCTGCACAACACCAACAAGTTCTGTGTATGTCAAGAATTTATTTATTTATTTTTTTTAAAGAGGTGAAATTAATATAGCACGTAGATAAACAGTTTTACTGCAGCTGCGAGCCCTTTATAGAATTTTTGCAGTACAACTTGGCTCTTGAGCTTTTTGCCACTTTCGTATACTGAGGCTTTCCTGCTGGCTCTGCATGTGAGAGTGTGAATGCATGTTAAACTTTCAGCCACCGTTTTGCCTCATGTTGTTTTGTGGTGTTGCTTTAAGAAGTAAGTATATAACAGAAATGGGACTTTGGGCATAGACTCATTGATGATTCATTGTTATTTTTGGGCTCAACAAATCTCTTTATGAATCGGTACACTTCAACAGCACCACAAACTACTTGGACCCGAGTACTAGTAAGATTCAAGTAGTAAAGTAAAAAAACAAAAAGGTTTGTTCTCTCTCTCTGCAACACTGGTTGTATTCCTGGTGTTTTTCTCAGGCTTTCCTGAAGCGACTGGAGTCGGTGAAACCCACCCCTGGGCTGAAGCGTTCAGAGCAGCTGTCTGACTACCAGCGCCAAGTTGGATACCTGGGAGCTCCATCGTATCCCATCTGTAAATCCACCACAACAAAAGAGAGAGTTAGCAGCAGGACATCCTCAGGTATGTGCGTCCAGGTCTGACGACTTTTACTGCGTCGAACCACTTTTTAAACCATTTATGTACCTTTTAAACAGAGTAGCAACATGATCACTGAATACCTGCTCATGCAAGACCCTCAGCCATTTTAATCAGCAAGTGCCTGCCATCTCAGTTATTCTGAGGCTGCACCTTCAGTTAATTGCAGTTTATGTACAGTAAATAAAGTGAGAGGTGATGTGGACTGTTGCCTGGAGACAAAAACCACTTCTGAGATGACGGGAGCATAAAACACCTACACGGCCAAATTCCTCATTTGATTCCACTATCAAAAGTTCACACCTGAAGATGTCTGTCAAGTTTGGTTGGAGCTGCCTGGTGTTATTCAAGTTCCTCTTTGTATATCACACATTTGAGCTGTTAGGATTTACTGACCTTATATCACCTTATATAGTTTAAATGTTGTTCTCTTTTGTTATTCTTGTTACTTGTTTAAAGAATAAGAGTTTAAGTAATAAGCCACCGGCAGAGTCCAGCATGAACAGGTTGTTGTGTCAACTCTGATTGGACATCCCTGTGCTTGTGTGTGTTTGTTTTTACTATACCTGTTTTCTTCCACCAAAATGTTCACGTCATATGTACTTTTCAGAGATAAAAGTGCTCTGGCTACACCTAGTTTCTGATGCGGCTATATTGCTGTGTCTTTAATCTGAGAGCATCTCTTTCTTGTCAGCATCAACAGGTCTGAGGCCAGTCAGCTCCAAAGCAGATTTCACTAACGCCGACTCCAGCCTCACGCCCGTTCCCAGCTCAAGTAAACTGAACGCTGCCCGACCAGCCTGGTGCTGAGAACGCTAACGTTGAACAACATCGAATCTACAAAGAAACACACGACTGGTCCCCGATAGTAAAGCCTGTTGGAATCCATTCCCCACGAAAGGTTGAGTCTGGAAGGTACGAAGCTTAGAGGATATTTGGTTTCATCATTGACAGATGCCGCTCTACAGCCTTGTTGTTGTTGTTGTTTTGTTTTTTTTGCCATGTGTATCATTAGAGGAGAGCCTCTTCTCCGCTCTTTCATGACGAAATAAAATGCAGCTGACGCTCTGATATGAAAGCTGTTGTTATTCGCTTCAGTGGTTCAACGTTGGCTTCTCAACACAGCGATAGCTTTTCAGCACTTTAAGGTGCACGTAGTTGCATTTTTGAATATTTTCAACACTTTAACAGCTGCGTTGAAACCGTTTGGGATTTAATTTGTCCCATTTTCTCACATTTGTATGATTTATCCGCTATATGTAGAATTATGTTTTTGCACAAGTAAACCATTTTTGAACTATTATTGGTGTGTTGTTGTTTCTGTTTCTTTTTAAAGTAAAGCTTCTTGTGCCACATTTTACTCGAGTGTTTGTTGTTGAATTGTTGTAAATTCTTATCTCCTAAAACACACTTGGATCAGCTGGGGAGAAAACATCTTTTTGTCATGTTTCAAATTTTTTGGTAGATGGATTTCATGATTAGTGTAACGGCTCAGGTAAAAACCTTTATCGTGTTCAGTATGTGTTCTTCCAAAGAAATCCCTCACAAGGGAAAATTGTGAGTTAAAATTGTGGATGATTAGCTAAACACCATTCTGTTTATATTACAGCCATTTTCCTCACAGACAATGGCACGGGTGTGTTTACAATAAAATATGATGATGAAGTTCATTTGAAAGCTTTTTGAATAAGTGAACTGAGACATTCATGATACATCCTGTAACATTTGCGATTTTTTTTTTTTCTTGTGGCAAACAAAAAATTATGTATTATGCGAAGCTTTCTAGAAAAACTATTGTTTTGAATGAAAACAGAGAGGCTGAATCGTTAGACTAATAAATCTTTATTCTTAATAAAATGTATGAGTTGGTATATGAGGGTCAGAGAGTGGTCACAACATAACATATGGGCCTCGGGAGGGTGTGGCCTGTATGAACATCAGCATCATCTCCACCTGCTGTCATACTCCAAGACTGCCTTCTAGCCAATCTTAAAGAAATATATACACATTTCTGATAAGACAAGTTAACCCAGGTCAAGTACACCAACCGATCTTCCCTGATTATTGCGAAGAAGTGGTAGCCTTCACGCCAACAATGTAATTCACCAAGTTGTTATCACTATATAACAAGAAATAAGACTTAAATAAAGTGGAGGATTTCCTTGGATACTGGGAGTATGAGTTTATTTTGTGTACTTCTTGATCTCGTCGTACAGCACCAACACAAAGGCACCACCCATGCCTCTGATCACGTTAGACCAGGCGCCCTTGAAGAAGGCCCGTGATCCCTCGTCTTTCATGATCTTCTTCCAGCAGTCCATTGTGCCCTTGTACATGATGTCAGCTTTGAAAAGAGACGGAAACAAGTGATGCGTAATGGCCATATATGGACAACATGCGTAAAATGCGTAAAAATGTCAAACAAAGCACACAAAAAAATCACCTCCTTTGCGTCCTGACTGCATCATCATACGACGTCTGACGGTGTCGAAGGGGTATGAAATAAGACCTGCTGCAGCAGTGACTGTCTGGGCTATCATCCAGGTGACCACGATGTGCGTGTTCTTGGGATCTGGCAGCATACCTGTGTAAGGGATTCGTTAAGTCACCCGCTGTCAAGATAAAACACGTACACAATATAAAACGTCACATCGAACAGGTATGCGCACCTTTAGCTGTGTCGAAGCATCCGAAGTAAGCCGCTCTGTAGATGATGATACCCTGCACTGACACGTTGAATCCGAGATAAAGACCTTTGAGGCCATCGGTTTTGAAGATCTTGCTGATGCAGTTTCCAAGACCGGAGAACTCTCTTTCCGCGTTGCCCTTGCCGATGTCAGCAGCCAGTCTTGTTCTGGCGAAGTCGAGTGGATACACGAAACAGAGCGAAGTGGCACCTGCGGCACCGCCAGATGCCAGATTACCGGCGAAGTAACGCCAGAACTGTGTTTTTTGATCCACACCCCCCAGGAAGATCTTCTTGTACTTGTCTTTGAAGGCGAAGTTAAGAGCTTGGGTGGGGAAGTAACGGATGACGTTGGCCAGGTTGCCTCTCCAGAAAGAAACGAATCCCTGTTCTTTGGGGATTCTAACCACACAGTCCATGATTCCCTTGTACTGTTTGTCAACGGTAATCTGTTTGCTGGCATGCTGGACCTGCAAGAGAAGAGGAAATAAATTACATTAAAGGAGGAACGAGGGCTTCATTTTATACATGAACACAGTGTGTTGCGTCTTTAAGTAAAAGTTTGCATAAAACAGCTTAGACATGCACCACTTTCACTGACAAATTTGAATAATGTGAACTTCAAATTTACATAAAAAGACGTAAAATATTCCTCAGACAGGCATTATGCAGTTGTGTTCCCAGCAGTCTGAGGGCACATTGCTGTCACTTGAGACTTCACTGTGTATTAGATTACATACTTTAAGTTAAATTTAGCAATTCACTTGTACTCAATATTCCAGTGGTAATTTGCGACAACAGAGTAATTATAAACTTGATAAACATACAAATATAATTGTACGCATAGTATTGTGACTGTTTTGTTGAAGCACAGATCAGGAGGCCTTGCCACCATCTCACGGACCTGTGCGTAAAATGATCCAAGAGTTGACTTCTCACTTGCATCTTGGCATCATGCACAAGACCATATGAGCCCTCTCAATGCTCAGCTGGACTTTCCTCCATGAAAGCGATTTACATGTTTTAACTTAAGTAAAAAATTCAGCCGTGTTCCACTAATTACGCACACTTTACGCACAAAGATGTGAACAGGAGAGCGTCCTACGGGCAGTACTTGCTTCATATACTTTACCTGAAGCAACAGCTTGACTCTCTCAATGGGAGCGACAGCTGTTTTGGAGATGGCAGCGGCAATGCCACCAGCCAAAAAGTCCTTCATGAAACTAACCACCGCGTCTGACATGGTTGGATGTTTTCTTGTGGAGGTTTTAGACCCTCGCCCGTTCCAAACTTGACCAAGCTCCTCAAGGAAACCCTATGCCCCTCCAAGTGGACGAGGCACCCCCATCTGCTCTTATATATGGAGGTCATTCATCGCGAGAATTTTGAGTGATGGATTTGCAGTTTGTCAAACGGATAAACGAGGCTGGATAAATTTCCGAGGTTGAAGTTCAAGTAGTGCGCCATGTTCCTGGTGTCAAGAGTCAACCAAACCGGGGACGTTTAAAGGACACAATCTGTGGGATTTGATTATCGTTCAAAACGTATATATGAGCAATCCTAATCATGGAGAAGTCCTAATGGTGGACAGCATTCTGAATGACTCAAGAGGCCAGAAAACGAAGAAAAGTATTAAAGTATATCTCAAGTAAAATCAAGTCTGATGCACTGAATGATTATTTCTATCTATCTATCTATCTATCTATCTATCTATCTATCTATCTATCTATCTATCTATCTATCTATCTATCTATCTATCTATCTATCTATCTATCTATCTATCTATCTATCTATCTATCTATCTATCTATCTATCTATCTATCTATCTATCTATCTATCTATCTATCTATCTATCTATCTATCTATCTATCTATCTATTTATTTATTTATTTCGTCTAATCTAATCTAATCTAATATAATTTATGATTTAAGGTCAAAGGTCGAACTGACCCTTTTTGACCAATAACGGGATATTGCTACGCCACTGCAAACAACTTATTACATATTTTGGATTTCAGACCTGCCTTTTCTCAAAGCACATCAAAAGCTTTTGAACATTTTTTACCATCTGTTGAGGAATTCTGCGTCAAGTTTTGCGGAGGTGAGACTGATAAAGAGCTAGATTCATTGTTCTATTTATTCATTTAAGAATTTAAGTGTACCGCAGTCAGAATCTTGTAAATTGTGAAATCTTGTAACGGAAATCCTAGTCTGGCAGACCTGACTCGTGGGTCATGCAAAGTAACATCATGCTTCCAACTGGTGCACTTGTCAACTGTATCTAAGTTTTATTCGACTGAGGTGACGCTGGACGCAACGCCCTGTGGACACAAGTCTTCCAGTGTGGCCGCACGCGACCTGGACGCAAATAATGCTGCTCTTGAAGCACAGTAAAACATTTCGTTTGGAATAGCAAACGAAAAAAAGATCACGCCTAGAACACGATTTGCTTTGAAAGAGAAAAAAGACAGATTTGAAAAAAAAACATTGAGATTAAATTATGAAAATAATTAGATAAATAAAAGGTCTTCCTTTACAGGACTCTGCCTATGCATCTGTTGACCACTTGATGGCGCTCCTTGGCCGTAGAGATTAATTGGCAAGTTTAGAAAGTGTCAAACGTTTTCCAAGGATAATTTCCTAATTTTGTCATTGACAGTTGAGGTAACTATAATGCATAGAAGCTAAAGCCTGAAGGATGTATATCTAATACAGACGATGAGGCTGGCTATAATTTGATTAATCCCCACAAAGGGAGATAAAACTAGATTAGTACATTTGTTTTTTTTTTTTACTGCATAAGAAAGTCCATAAAATCTATTCTGTTTTATCTGACACTTGTTCACAATCTCGGACTAGCTGCTTGTCTGCAGGCTGGCGAGGTTGCCCATCCACCTGCTGTGTTGTTGTTCTGCCTACAAGATTCAGAGGGTGGCACTAGAGAGCTGGGCTATAAGCAGAATCATCACTGACCTCCCCAGAGAGCAAATGTGGTACCCAATGAAGAAGGGGCTTTTCCTCACTTACTTTCCACACAACAATAACAATTAATGCACCACTTTACTTGTTCTCCACAGAGGAACACTCTTAAGTAGCTCCCACTAGACATGACAAAGGTCAGGCTTAGCTGCAGGACTAAAACCATAGAACTAGTTAGGAATGAATCATCGTGTTAACTTCAGTGCTTGCACCTGCTTTGGGGCAAACAAAGTCATAACTAGCACTTTAAAGCACACTGACTTAGTAAACATGTGGGTAAGTCAGGTTTTCCCATGAACACCTTTGTCTTTTGAGGCAACTTTATTCTGAGTTGACACATTCTGCTTTGCTCTGTACATTTATTGTTTAATCCCATAGTTAGAAAGAGGAAGAATTGTGTTTGAAGTGAAACTATTCTTTGATCAGTCCTGTTTTTTTGTTTAGAGAATGTAGACTCGGGGGGTGTTTTTGTATCTGCAAATTGGTCTCTCACCTTCTCAGAGGTTATTTTTCTATTCAATCATTTATTGTAATTCATCCTCAATGGCTGCATGTGAAGTTATCAACTAGAAAGATAACTATTTATGACCTGGGAATTATGTTAGAGATAAACCTGTTCCCTGTATTATTTCTAGAAAAAATACTTCAATGTTCTAATCTGTGCTGTCAGTCCTGTTTTTGTGCTATTATCTAAATCCAATCTAGATTTGCGAAAGTCGTTGCTCGGTAACCTCGGATCTTAGAGGGAGGGGTCATGGTGTGGTTGGATTGAGCTTGGATTTGCATTTTGAGTTTGAAGAGCTGCAGGTGTCAGACAGTTTGCCCCCCCCCCAGCACACACACACATACACACAACCGTTACGCACCACTTGTACACCAATGCAGTCGCTGATTTTATCTGTTAAGAAGCGACTGGACCATCTTTTTACTTCTTACTTCAAACCCCCCCCCCATGTCAGACAAGTAGCAGCTCAGAGATAATGGAGATTATGAATGTCAGACAGGGTTAAAACCCCTGATATTAAAGTGGGACCCCAACCGCACGGGACTACTGGTGTCTTCTGACTTCAGGATAGCTGCTTGATTATGCTTCAATATAATTCAGGCTTTGAAAACCTGCTATTCTATGTTTGTTAAATATAGAAAACTATTCTATAACGGTGAATGGTGTAACGTGTAACCAAACCTTAGCAATCCATTTGATGACAGTATGAATTAACATAACTCATAACAATTCACAATTACTCAATGTCCAAGACAAATAAGCACTGCAAATCCATGATAATACTAACTATCATGTTGGGAATCATGTCAAGATTCTCAAACTGACATGACACTATTAGGTGCAACAATTAAGTGCAAAGCTGCCCATTGATTCTATGTTTTATGCTTGTGATAGTGGAGAGTATTACACTCAGAGGTGTTTCCATATACCCAAACCTCTTGTGTATTTACTGTAAAAAGGGACAATAGAAAGACCTCTCAGTATAGGGTAGATTTTGACTTTGATCTAAATAATAATCATAGCAAAGTTTACACATTTCTGTCCTTAAACTAAACAATAGAAATGTTTTAAAAATAGCTGTTAAGACTAAGCTGTTGTGTTTAACTGCTTTAGATTCCGTTAGTGTCCCATAAAGTGGTCATTTTACACTGCCGTTATTTATAAATGTCATGAAAACACAAAAATCAGGTGTTGGTTCACCAACCAAGTGTTGGTTCATCTCTGCTTTTAAAAAGTAAGACCAGAGAAGACACATTTAGTGATATAACATGATTCAGCAAGTAGGTGATTCAAATAGCTTTACAGAGAACATAAAATGCATTACAAATACAGTATTAAATAAAAGATTAAAAGAGAAAGAAAATGGAGTAAAAGGCACAGAGCAGTGACAATTAATAATCATCGACTTTCAGTTTAGTTCAAAATAGTCAAATGCAGCAACAAACAGGACAGCCATAAAATGATAAATACACCATAAATACAGTGTTAAATTTATCAATGCTACTAACAAAACTTTGTTACTGTAACTGTGAAAATGTGTAACTGCAGAGGCAACTACATAGTTTCACTTTCAAGAAAATCTCTCTTATTTCCTATTACTCCAAGCAACGTTACTTTTTAGCAAATGTGACTCAATTTTGAGTGTTTGCTTGGAACTACAGTATCGACTGCTGCAGTGAACACACATCTACTGCTGCTGTGGGTACTTAACCACAGCTATTCACTCTTTATTATTTTAAACAAAGAATATGTTTTGAACAAGGAGAAGTTTTGTTTTATCCTATTTAAAGTTATGTTTTATCCTATTTAAAGTTATGTTTTATCCTTTTACACTTTTAGACATGTGCTACATACAACGATGTGTTTCTATTATACTGCACAGTAATACAAAAAGGAATGTCTTTTATTTATTTCAAATAGAACAATGGGAAAATAGATAAATAACCAAAAAGCTCTTTCCTAAGAGAAGATTGTATTGGTGGTTTACTCCCTATCAATAATCATGTTAATATAATTCACTAAGCTTGAGTTCGGCCAGCTGGGATGTTGAATGATTTGGTCTGAGCAGGCACCGACACAGAGCTCTCCAGGGCCCAGAAGATTATTTAAGCATTTTCCATTTTGTTTTTCTGGTGCAATTCTTGGCTGTTGGCTTGGTTTTTTTTACAAATGTGAAAGAGGCTGACTGTGACCCTGTATGATTAAAAGAAAAGAGAGACAGAATCACTTTGCTGACGTGTCACACCTGCAGTCAGTGCAGCACTGAACACACGCACACACACACATGCACACACGGAACTGCAAAAAAGGAGGAGAAATCCCCATGACCAATCAGGAAGACCTGTGGACACACAATCGGTGGGGGACGAAGGGATGGACATGGCAGGAGTGGGGTGCAGGGTGAGAGACACTGGGGCGCATGAAGAAAAGGGGTTCATGAGAAAGAGGAGTGGGGTGTTAAGAGCGAGAGAGACGGAAGATGAGAACAGTGCTGGTGCTGAGGAAAGACAAGCCGAGTGTTAAAAGTAAAAAAAAACCTGATCATAGGGAAGGATCCAAGACGTATGGACTCTCAGACTTATTGTGTAATGCTGTCTGACTATAACAATATTAGACTGACAGCTGTACATAAATGTGATGTTTAGGAGGAAACTAAGCTAAGCTTGTTGGTCTAAACATCATAAACAACATAAAGGAACTATTTTGCCACTATCATGAAACAATTCATACAGCTCAGTTTGTAGTTAAATCAGTTACCTTTATCTATGAGAAAGAGAACTAAAATTCTGTGATCACAGCTTTTCAAACGTGTACATTGTCTGGTTTCTGATATTTCTGTGATACTAAATTGAATGTATTTTAGGCTTTTGTTTGGACAAAATGTTAGAATTTGTGATGACCATTATTCAATTGATTAGATAAATCACTAATCATTTATTCAACAAAATAATCTGCAGAAAGTGCTTTCTTATGAAGAGAATTACACAACACTAGAGAGGTATTTGGACTAAAATGGTTTACCCCCTTGTCCTGGCTCCCCAGAAAGCAGTGGACACCAGATGTAACTGCTGGATTTTTATACTGAACATGCAGACAGAAGATATTAATTTGCTTCGTTCTATGCATTGTAAATGTATTTATAGTAAGGGCAGTATTGAATAAACAAGACATACTTGCAGCACTTGAATACACTGTATGTTTAGTAGCTCATTATTTTGAAATATTACTTTCAGAAACTGATTAGCTCTGAAATATTGGTGCATCCTGGTCAAGTCATTGGTCAATAACCGAGCTAACAACTGTGGCAGACAACCCTCACACTAACATTCAGAATCCCAACCTAACCGAAAATGTATGTTGGTAAAACCGTGGGGAAAAAAATCAGAGCATGCAAAAAACAGGCAGGGCATTCAAACTCAAGACAGAAAGGTCCAAGTTCGAACCAGGAACTTTCTTGCTATAAGGAGGTAATGCTAACCACTGCATTAATTTGCTGCGCGCAGCTTTTCAATACTTTTACAAATCCAGCTCCCTTTTATTGTAACAAATTAACTCACCACACTGACTGCCCACAAGTATCTGCTTTACCCGAGTCTCAAATCAACACCCAGCATTAGCAAAGTAGCACAGTAAATTTACTCAACTAATAAACTTAAGCACAGTTTTAAGGTATTTGTGCATGACTTGTGTGTTTAAATGTCATGGTGTCATGTCATGTTGTACGTTTTACTATTTGCTATAGTTATCTGAGGGCTCTAATAAGTAACATAACAGCACTATACGATAGTGAAATTGTCTGATGAAGTTGTGTGCTCTGCTTTATAATGTTTCAGACAGTGTCGACAGTAGCTCTGCTATCACGTAACTGGAAACAAGCTTGGGTTCAGTTTCAGGGATGCTTTTGGCATATAGAAGGGCTCAGAATATAACTGCCTGACCTTCAATTTGAGGACAGACTGCTCTGACACCTGATTCACAGCTAACCTCTAGTTAAAAGCATATCATGATATAAATTAGGCTTAACTGTTATGCAGTTCATTTACAGTATGTTAAATGTGTAAAATCTGCCCTACCTAAGTTTATCTTAAACTTAGGCAAATACAACCTCAAATGAACAACCACACAAGACTTATTGCACTCTGCCATTATCAATATAACGAAAACTAAGCTAAAATCCAGAATCCCTGTGTATAATCTAAATTAATCCTATAATTCATTATCTTGTACAACCGTCTTTAACAGCAGTAACTTGAAGTTATTCCCTCAATTAATCCATCCACAACTAACTCACAAATCTATCTCATCAAAAGAACATTTCAACTGAATGCAGACATTTTAAATACATTGATAACATACCCAATAATTTACAATAAAGGGCTGCTGCTTTTGTTGTTGAGATTTGGGGGTTTTCAGGGTTCATGAGGGTCACACTGTTTATACTACAGCTGTGAAGCTGGGAATGTTAAGCAGCAGTGTGGGCAGCTGTTTTACAGATTATCTTCTCTAAATTGGATAAATTAGGCATTAGTAAACTTTGCTCTCAGTCCATTTTCAGGATTTAGGGGAAGCTGCTGTGCAGAATGAGCCCTAACAAGACCACTTCAAGTATCTGTGTTTGTATGAAAGAGAGAGTGTGAATAAATGTAAAAATGATTTTGCTTTCTAATTTTGCTGCTATCTCCTCTTGTTCCTGTTGTGCTTCTTCTTCTTCTGTTGTGCTTCGTCTATCACTTACTGAGAGGGTTAAGCATACTGAGGATTTTCTATCTTTGCCTCTAATGATGTATTGTAATGTGTAATATGCATAATCCTAAATAAGATTAAATATTTATGCAAGATGAACAGATTATTTTTCAATACCACCTGTTAAAAAATGTGTTTCTTGCACATTCCAGGTGTAAGTCTGGCCATGGAAATGTGTATAACCACCCCCGCCTCCAATGCAGATAACAAAAAGTCTTTTCTATGGCATCTAGGTCTACTTTACTCTCCACTTCTTTACACTCGTGTGGAAAATGTTAAATAGCAGTACTTACCTCTTACTCATAGTCAAAGAATTCCACTCTGACCAGTGGTCACTCAAGACAAAACTAATTAGTTCAGATTAGCGATATACTTGCAGTGCCCTTGAGATGATGGTCTGTCGCATGCAAGTGTGTGAACTACATTCACCCATTCTTCTTTGTACTTAAAGAGACAACAATCTCTTCAAAGCTCTTCAAAGATTCTGAAAGCTCTTCTGAGGCTAGAGTCCCAAATTAGTGGGGTCATTATACCTGGGAATTAATCCCATCTGAAATTAGAGTGTGTAGCAAGGAAGACTTTGTCATACTGATTGTCGAGTTTAAATTGTAAAGGCTTTGTTGTATAAGGTTGCTGGTATGTATTTAAATGTAATGGTTTTATAATCAACATTACGTTGTTGAGAGCCTCTCTTTCTTGTGAGAGAAAATCTTTAATGCTCATCTTCATGGAGATATAATGACTTCATCTTATTAAACTCAGGCAGACTGAGGCCATACAGACTTTCTTAGAAAATCTAAAAGTTTTTTGTAATAACTTTTATCAAATGGTCATAAACAAGCCTGAGATGAGTGCTACACAAGGGTCAAAATGATAACAGTCTGAAAATTCAGATTCAAAACTTGGCGTGTAAGTAAATAATTTTAATTTTGCATCTTTTGGCTGGATCATTTGGTCTGAAATTCAAAAAAGAAAAACTCATGACAATTTACCATAATACAAGGTGTCTTCAAATAGCTGATTATGGCCAATAGTTGCTGAAAACGAACATGTTCTTTTAGAGCATGATTACAGTAAAAAAAAGAACAACAACAACAGAAAGACTGATTGGTAAAAAAAAAAAAATTTTAGCTTTTACAAATCAAACTATTTTGACACAGAATTTTCAGTTTCAGAGAAAAGGTACTAAAGATACACCATATTGTAAGTTGCTGGTGTTATTGATTTTGTGCTCATTTGGATATGGATAGAAGCTTTACAGGAAAAAGTGTGATAGGTGCTGCCCTTTGACCAAAGTTGACCAAAGCCACTGGGATCTTTTTCCCAGGTCCTTCTCTTTAAACTACCTCTTAAGACACATGCTTAGCATGTTTTGCATGTTGGACATCTCAGATTTTTTTAATCATAGGTCTATTTGGTTTGCATCTTCTTTTAAATCTTACATTGACACATACTGAACAGTATGCTTTCTGTAGCAGTTTTCAAAAGTTGGTAGTGCATTTCAAATGAACTGTCAAAAAGTGTAAAGCAGCTTATCTCAACCAATAACCAGCTCTGCTTGTTTTGGAGCCCAATGGGGTGCCGTTGTTTCTGGTCTCCAACCGAACAGAGTTTGTCAAATTCAACTTATATGAAAATAAGAATAATGTACAGAAGTTGTTTTTCAGATCTCAGTTTTATTCATGAATGAATGGTTTCAATGCAAAGACCCACTAAATGTCACACAAGTTTAGTCAAACATGTCTTCATATTCCTGAAAACCTTTAAAGTAGATTAGTTTAAAATGGCCTTAATGCCTTTGATAAATCAATTTGTTTTCGTGTGTGTGTGTGCGTGTTATTATGCCTGACAGATCACCACTGACCCTTTGATTGGCGGATAAGTCGCTACTTGTGCATCCATCTTGATCTGATGGCCGGAGAGAGGACTGATTGACCCTTGACCCTCTTGCGTGGGGTGACGCTCCTCGGTGTCCGGAGCTCCTGTCAGTGGGTTAATGAGCGACTGCTGCTCAGCAGCATGCTAGGATTCTGCTAAGTGACTGGACCGGATGACCACCCTCTGCTTTGACTTTGTCAAATTCTCCTTGCCCCCTCTAAACCTTCTCAGAGGGAAGATGGAACTCAGGACTTAAGCTCAGGTTTGTACAGCTGCTTGAAAAGCTTTCACTGCTCTGCAACGAAAAGATTCGCTGACCTCAGGCCAGACTGGGTCGCAGCATCACCATCAACACAGGACTCACCAACAAATCATTTAATTTTATTTAGGGAAAAATGATTTGTGTCATGAGAACAAGTACAAATCATACAAAGGTGGGTTTTACAAGATATATTCATCCCAAAATTGAGGTAATTTTGTAATTTACCATAAATGATTACAATAACATTATTTGAAGCATTTCACATAAGCACAATATGTTGAAAATACAGAGACCTCATAGGCCCAGTCATTTTTACTGACTGGCTAGACTAAACCATTTCAAGTAATTAATAGCGCTGTCTTTAAGTTCATGAACCTCAAACTGACTTTGTCTGTTGATGTCCTTGAGGCACGGATGAATTTTAAAATATACAGCAGTTGTCATTTCCGAAACCACAAAAATGTTGCTTTCTCTCTCTTTATCAGGACTGCTGTCAGTGGAAAAAAAAAAAAGTTTTTATCTAATCAGAGTCATGATACATGGACAGTAACTATCTGCTACAATATAAAACCATGTTCCAAATTCAAAACTTAAGTTTGGGGGAAAAAAAGAAAGAAATGAAGAAAATATTTGAGGCATTTGAATTTGCATTACTAATAATCCATGACAAGGACCAATGACGCTATAATATTCTTCACATTCAAACAGATACAAAATAAATAAATAAATAAATCTAATAAAACAAGTTTATGTGAAAATACATTATAGTGGTGTTATTTACACTGGTGAACTTCAGAGTCAGTTGATAAACAACAAGCATTAACAGTTACAGGTAAAGTTACTGGTAAAATAATATATGTTTAGCCATAGCAGTAGGTTTACATGCTAGCACTCAAAATCAACCAACAATCTTGATGCAGGATCACTTTAGTTTGACATACTGCCAGATAAACCACTAAATGAAAAACTAGATGAATAAACAATCAAAATATTTGACTTCCCTTCTGTAGAGCTGACATCTATTTTTATGTAAGATCCAGACGTAATGTTGATCAGTGTCTAACATGAATGTCTTTTGACAATTTGGATTTTATTCACATTTTCATGGTAAACCCATTTATTCATGTAGCTACTGTATAATTTCATCATCCTTATATGATTTGATCTCCACATTTAGCTTTTAGGGTATTTTGGCTGACCACTATGACATCTAACATAAGAACATTATACGAACGTTTAATTATTCATGTGAAGTGAAAAAAAGAAGAAACATAAATGGCTTAAAACACGACATACAAATACTTAAATTATTATAGTAACAGTTGCACCATTGCCATGGCTTTACTTAAGAAAAAAAAATCTAATTTCCCTGTCGTCATACCAGGGGTGTTGCTTCAAAACAAAGTCAAATTGATAGATTTACATTTGATCAAATTTGTTCACTAAATATCAGTTCAGACTTTGCTTTGATTTGTTGCTTTTTTTTCAACATTTTTCTTCAGTGTGTTCGTTTGTCTTGTGCAGTTCGCATATTTGACCTAAGATGCAACTGTTCTGCACTTGGTTCACGTGAAGTCTCCAGCCCGGTGGCCCGACTGCAGAGAGAAGAAGCACCACTGAAAGCCGTCCATCCTAATGTGGACGTCGGTTAAAGTGAACAGGGTAATGAATTTTAAACTGCTATAGTAACAGCTCTCAGACATGTGGTTTTAGTGTGTGAGCATGGGTGAGTGGGTGGGCGTGTGTGTGTGCGGTTAGGATTTGCAATTGTGTCCATGTATCTGTATGAATGTAGGGGATATGTGCATTAATGGGGTTGGGGGCTGGGAGTCAGCCTCTGTGTATGTGTGAGTTTATGTGCTGAGGATAAAGACCTTGCAAACCAGCCTGGCTTAGCTGACAGGTGACAAGGGTTGTTTTGAAAGGGGATTTTGTAATACCAACAGTGAGGAAAAGGCCGGGGTACCAAGGGACCTCTGAAAAGAGAGAAAGAGGACTTTTCTTCTTGCAGTAAGGAAAGAGAGAAAAGCCTTGAAGGCTTCGAAGGACTTAGAGATCCCACTAATCAAACTGCTCCACCGTCTAGCGCTCTCATTTTTATTCAAAACGCAGAAATGCTAAATCATTCCAATCGGATTGATCCCTGTGTCAGCGCCTGTGTGGCATTTTCATTCTCCTCTCTCCGTCATGTCCTCAACTTTGACATATCAGTCAAGCAAGGACAGAGCTGTTACAAAGAGCACGGATCCAGAGGCAGGCTAATGGTTAAGAAGTGGCATTTTAAACGTTGTTTGTGAATTTGCATGAACAAACTAGCCCTCTTGAAATGAAACCCTCAAAATGACTTTGTCTTCAAAGTATTACCCCCCTTCAAATTTGATAAAACTGCAGCTTCAAACTCATACACTGTATAACACTGTGCTTTTATGGGCATATTGTTGTATTTTGCATGATATTATTACTGTAAAGAATAAACGAAAAGTTCAAAAGTACCACACATATATGAGCTTTTTATCTGAAAAGTAACTTAGACGATGCACAATGTCTTTGCATCTATTCTTTGAAAGGTCTGCTGAGTAATGTTTTTCCTCAAACATTAACACTCTCCGTCCATCGCTCATCAAGAGCTAAAGATTCATTCAAATTATAAAACACATAACAGATCATTGTGAAAGCACTTAGAGTACCTCACTGAGAAATAGTCGATACATTACATTACAGGTTGCAGGGTGCAGCTGCATTACTACCTGTGTATACTTTTCCACGATACGTGTATCTGCTGTGTACCCCAGACTCTCCTTAACGTCCACACATGTTTGTGGCCAGGTAAATATGATCAGTAACAAAAAAAACATCCCAAGGTGCCTTTCCAAAAATGAAAATGAGTAGGACAAATTTGACAAGCCTGAATGTCGTTGCATCAAATGCAAGTTTTATCTGCTTTTATAGAAAAGGGTCTGGGGTATATCCCAGCAGACATCTTCTGGTCATCCACATTACAAAAAAACTAACCAGATCACCAACACAGAAAAACGGACAATCATTCATGCTGAAGCACTCACTTCTAATGAAGAATAACCACTGTTGCTAGATACACTCACCCTCCCAAAAGATCTAGGCATTATATTACTTTGTGAGTTCTAGACTGGTTGAACCACTTCTCATAACCTCTCATCTACATTTAGTTTACATTTCTTTTGGACTTAAGGTGCAAATGACATACCTATGTCATTGTGTCATAGAAAAAAAAGGAAGAATGTTTTTAGTATCACATACACACACACACACACACACACACACACAATAAGCATAATTTGACATTTAGATACAACTAAAAAGCCTTAAGGCAAAGCTGCAGATACAGTGCTGTTAAATGCATTATAGAGTAAATGCACAGATTCTCACACAAACCCCAACGAATCTCAGTTCTCATAATGCTGAGTGGAGAAAAGCTTTGGAAATAGCTTATGCAGAGTTTGAAGGCATCTGCAGATTTGTTTCCCTCTCTGCTTTTACAAAAATATTGTATTTTATTTCCTGTATTGCAATAACACGGTCTCACAAAAAATCCCTTTGGAGTATGAAACTAGTTGGGAGTCCTCTCTTATTCTTACCAATCAATCTCCAAACTGAAATAAACCAAGCCGAAAATGTGTAGCCCAGTGCATTTTCAAGCCATCCATCCATCCATTTTTCTATCTCCTTTATCCTATTCAGGGCTGCTGGAGCCTATCCCAGCTACCATTGGGCAACTCTGGATAGGTCGCCATTCCCTTACAGGGCCAACACAGAGACAAACAACCATGTCCGAGATTTGGACAAGGAACACTTTTGCTGTGAGTCGACAGCGATAACCACCAGTACACTGCCCTGCCTCCTGCAATTTCAGACAGTGTCATCAAAACTTCAAGGAAAACATTTTACTTTCGAGAAAATAACCGGTTTTGGGCAAGCTGTGAGATTTTACAGATAATCCATTGAGGCTGCTTTTATAAACTGTCTCAATAAAAATGCACTTAATTTCTTGAAATACCAAAGGATTATTGGAAAAATTTAGCAAAATCTGCTGAGAAAAACTGCCTACATAAAATATATAGATACCTAATGATTTAGTTTATAAGTTAGTTTAGTCATGGACGGCTAACCTGACATCATTATTTTTACACTGATACAAACAGGGCATTAAGCTTAAGCAAATGAGCAAAGAGAGTGATTTAAAGTATTTATCTGTCTGATTCTTCCACATTCACACTGGCAAAAGTCGGCTCATTCTCAGCTCCCCTCTGTGTGTTCACCTTCAAAAGTGGACCAACATCACAGAGGATTAGCAGTGAGGATGAACAGAGAAATTGGTAATTGCATCTAAAAAGAAACAAATTTTTAGGGTTAAACACCCCTGCTGTGACCCAGCCTGTCCAACAGAGAACATTTACCCAAGCAAACAGTGGCCTCTCCTCACCCCCTCCTCCATCTCTTACTCCACCCAAACACACCCACCGCAGCGGCTTGTAGCATCCAAGGCATAGAAAAGCACTGACTCAACTCTCATCCTTTCCACCAGTGTCCGAGATTAAATCATGAAATCATTTAGTGTTTGTGTGGTCCTTCCCTGGCCATGGGGAGAAAGGGTGGACCGTGTAAGGAGACAGAGGAGCTCCAGTCAGTGTGTGGGAACCACATAGGAAGAAATCCCCGGCTGATCCTGGCCAAGATACTTTGTTTTTCTGCCCTCCACTCCCACCCCTTCCCTCCCTCTCTTTCTGTCCATCCATTTTTGGGTTTTCATTTTTATTCATTGGGTGATCGGGCCGGAGGGAAGGGTGTCAAGAAAGCAGGGGGCAGTTTGTGTGAGTGTGTATGTGTGTGTATAGGAGGAAGGGATGTGGATGTAGGTGCAGGCCTCAGACCAGGCCTGTCAACAATAGCGACAGTGTTGTTTGGGTTGTTGCATCCAGGACTCTTGGACATTCTTCCCATGTCAGTATAATCACTACTGGGAGGTAGCTCCATTACGGATTACCATATCATTAATAGTATCCATGACTTTTGTTCAAAGGCTACTTGTGTAATGTTGCCTTGTGGATGACGGCTAATCCGCTGAGCTGCAGCTGTAGGAAAGAAGAAGGGTAGATCCCACCATCAGTCTTTCGCTTCCTCACACACACACAAACACACACACATTTAGACATATATAGAGGCATCTCCCTGGCCCAACCCACGGGGATCAGGCCACTGAAAGACAGATACAATCAACAGTCAAATACAAAGTTCCCCCCATAGCGAAAAAGAAACATCCATTCTACATTTCCCAACTGATCCCTTGCGTAAAGCCACCATCTCCCCCTCCTCCCCCTCCTCCCCTCTCCTCCCCTGTCTCCGTGTTGGCTGTCGTCCTTCCATTAAAGCCCTACGCTCTCTTTATCACAGCCCTCCTCTCAGATGGTGGGCCAGATTAGGAGGGGAACAATAACAGTTTTCAATGTAAAATGTGCATCTTGTTAGTCCTTTTTCACTCCTCTCCTATGTCAGGATGGGAAGAGAGAGGGAGAAGCGTAAGCAGCCATTCAGAAAGTTATCTGTGGGTGTCTTCTCCCCACAAAAGTTGGCTTGTTCTGTGGATATTTTAATCCCCCCTTGTTTCTCTCTGTGCCACTCAAATAGTTTTTTTCATCAACCAGTTTTTTTCAGAGACACTTTAGCACTGTAAACCAAAGATTTCAGACACTGTTCTGCATTTCTCAACTTAGACTGCTTCTGATGTGTTCGTTTAGATTTCATGATGTCTTATGATGATAGACCTGATGAAAGAATAATGAAAATCACCTTGAAAAAAATCCTATTTGCTGCTTTTATGAATATCTTATGAGATGCCTCAAAATTATTTTCAAGATATACCCTAAGTAATCGTATTCATTCACACAGTATCAAGTAACTGTAAAAACGGGCTTTGTGTAAGTCAGTGTTTGATCCCAAATAAGATATACTGAGTTTCATCCCAACAGTCTTATTGTATTTAAATACACCTATCACAGGAAGTTTAGAGGAGGAATCAGGGCTGATATTAAGAAGCAAATGGCCTATATTCTCATAGAAACCACCACTTAAAAAAAACTCTGTTCTATCTATTCACATAATGATTGCTTTTCAGAGCTTTCAGATACAAAATTTCTGTTTTGGCAAATTAAATATGTACAGAAAAACAAACTACAGGAAATTTACTGAAAAAGAGCCTCTATTTAGACTTCAAACAGAAAAACACTCTTGCTTTTCCTTCTATGTGTTGATGAACAAGACCAATAATAGTGAGAAGGTAAATGTGACGCAGGAAACTCATTCAATTCTTCTGCTCCAACCGAACTGATAAAAAAAAACACTGAAGTCTTCTTTTCAACAACCGTTAAGTTTACAACAAAAGACTTGAACTCAGAGTTCAGTGAGTCTGGTGTAAAGCAAAAGTGGTAATTCTAATAAATATGAAAGTTTTAAAATGCTGGTATCATCACAATTTATGTAATCATCACAAAATACTTAAACTAATAACCAAAGAATCAAAAATCGCGCGCGTTGACACACATGTTGACAACAAATGCCTCTGTTATTATCAATTCGTCCCTTCATTTGACACGCAGTAAAATACTCACAAACATAATGTGAATTGATTTTAAAAATGTCAGTTTAGTGCCATACGTGTTACTATATCTAAAATTTTAGCTTAATTTCTTTAATGCAAATGTATCCAAAACAATTTCTTTCCTGGCAGCTCAGTTTGTGTCACGGGATGAGTGACATTTGTGGCTGTTGTTTCTCGGTGTGTCGTTGCGTTGTGCTGCATCATGTTGGACATGGGCGCCCTGCTGTGAGGGTCGCAGTGAGGTCAGCAGAGGTCTGACTGCTTCACCCACCACCTCGATGACCACCAGTCAAACCACTGTAGCCACTGCATACTGAAGATTCTCTCCATTCTTTTCAACATTGACGTGTTCGATAAAAACTTGCCTTCGTTGTGTCCTGTCCTCAGCAGGTGAACACCTTTTTGTGGGATAGATAGAAAGCTCTGTCGAAATAAATCTCCCCCTAAAGAACTATTTTGGCCTTGCCACATTAAGAAATTCCCTTCAGAACATGCAGTAGCTGAATCTCATTCAGCCTGAGCACACACAGTCAGTTGAGAAGAATTCTCGAGTCTGACTTGGTGTCAGTTTCATATCTGCTTTATTTCTTTCTCTTGATTGCTTACTCATTCGGTGACCTCAGAGGGTGACCTGTTGAGCCCCAGGGTTCACCCTCTGGCCCTGTGCTGGCCCCCAGGATCAGCCCAATACAGAGGAGCGTCCGTCATCTCGCTCGACAAAAGGGCAAACATACCATGCTCGCCCCTCATGAGTCCAGCCAAGCGCACAGGGAGCACATTAGGACCTCTAGGTTTTATTTACCCTTTCTTTTTGGCCCTGCAAAGAGTCGACCGGGGCGTCAAGTTTGTCAGGTGCCTCAGGCAGTGTGTGTGACCGCCTGACCACATCACACACACACTGCCTTTCAGATTCTCAAAGAGCCCCGTGTTGCATTCTCCTGATTCACATTGTCGGTTTTCATATCCTCTTCACACCACTGAAGCGTTATGTTATGACAGGAATGAAGCAGCCCTGTTTACAACTTAAAGGCTTTCTTAAAGAAACCTTCACACGTGAATGCAGTCTCACAAGCACAAGTGTGATTGAAGCTGAAAAGACGGCTCCCTTCTTTCAGTCCTGAGAGTGGAATTCAACTGATGCTGGGGACTGGATACAGAGGCATGTTGACTGTGCAGAAAAACAGAATGTAGAAGCAGGCTACAAGTCTTTAATTTCACTAGAATCATCAGATAAGTTATCAGGAAAGAGCTGATTCAAATCAAATTTACAGGCAAGCCCTTGTTTCTTCTTTAACTGAATGGGTGTACAGTTAGTTTGATAGTTTCAACTCAGTCTTCTTAGATATTGAGGGGAGCCTTTGATAAGAGCAGAAATACAACTCTACAGTGTAAAATACTAGATAACAAGTCCTGCAGTATCAAAGAAAGTAAAATTATAGGAGTGTGAAAAAATATATATACGCTGAAAACTGAATATTTGCAATAAGACTTTTAAAAGTAGATAATGACTGCTTCAGTTTCTAGTGGTTAAAGGAGGAGATTCTTTCCTTGTTCAAAAGTTTTTGGGTGAAAATTTTAGGTGAACATGTTAACCCCGGGAACGTAACTAACTCTGTCCGTATGAGGAATAATATCTGATATCATCGCCTTGTATCAGCCTTGACAACACCATAGTTTACTGTTAATAAATACATAGTAGAGCATTTAAAACCTTTGTAACTTTTGTCAGCTGCCAATAGGTAAACGCTTTATATGTGTATGAATATAGTATGAATGAATCCTAATGATGTCATCAAAAAAGCCCAATACAGGCTTAACAATGATTAGAAAGTTGGTTAAATGATTGTGTAATGTAATTATAAACGCGAGAAAGACACTATTGGATAAATACTCGATCGGCCTAAGCACTGTAAATACTTATTTATTGGGACTCACTGTTTATAGTCTAACTTTTTTTTTTAACATTTCATTTACCTTTCTTTTACATAAAAAAAGATTCTTTCAATAATCTGATCGGGCCACATTTTATCAATAAACTCTTAAAAGGACCCTAATATCAAACTTTACATGTTTGATGAGATGGAAACGGTCACTGGGCTGCGTCTCACTGTGTGACATTAGGAACTGCTGAAGGCAAACTAAAGAAATAACTATGATAAGAGCACTAACTTTTGAAAAAAAAAAAAGTCAAATGTAAAAGCTGAAAGCTTGTAGTTCAACATTTGGTAAATATCTTCATCAGTAGTTCTGCAATTTAACATATTCTCTTAAATTTGAATAATTTATTGAGTTGTGTAAAACCTAATGCCATTAATCTTTAACAAAAAGGTCTTAAATTATAAGTTATGCTGCTCCATTGGAGATGTCTTGTGAAATTACTCACATGGTGTTATATCTGCCTTGTCTGTATACACAACTCTCTTTACAGACACACACAGGAACTGGTGTGTATGGTGCTCTTTGTGTAAATACCATGCAAAATTATCTGATTTATCTTGAGCACTTTCCGATGTCACACTGTCTGTGCTCGTGACAAGTGTCCCTTGTTGTGGCACACCAGATAACCAAACCCACCCTCGTGAAGCGCTCAGCATCGACCCTTAACGCACACTCTCAACCTTTTGTCTCTAAAAGACAAAGCGCTGCACTTTCTCTTGGCAAATGATGCCTTAATTGTGCAAGTTAACAAGCTTGCTCTTTTTCTCCCATGAATAACAAAGAGATTCATCAAAGTTTGTTGTTTTTTTGTTTCTTTAACTCTGAGCTCTTTTCCATAGTGGGCTCTTGCACGCTTGTTGGGCGGTTCCCATGCTGCTCTGCTGCCCTGTGATGCTCTGTTTGTCTGCGGTCGCGCTAACTGTGCTGTACACAAGAAAAACTTTAATCAACAGCAGACAAGGACAAAGAGCAAGAAAATCAAGGGGCGTGACAAAAATGTTGGTCCACAGTGGGACATTTTGTACAGTATTCATTATGTTGCTATTTATTCCAGAGATGTCTTTGACCCATCTCTGCTCTCCCGCCTTTAAAACACTGCCTCTTTTATCACTCTATTCATTTTTTGGCTCAAAAATCTTCGCTCTAAATGGTTGTAGTGATGAATAGAGCATCTCCATGGATTTGCATAATCTGATGGCATTGCTGGTGAGCACATAGAGTTTCTTGCCAAGTGCAGAAAGGTGAAGCCATCATCCCTTGGCAGGGGGCAGAAACAGAAGCTTCCTCACGCAACTTAGAGGTAAGATTTTATAGTCGATACATTTGGCCTAAGGTCATTTAGCCTTCCTGTGTGAGGAAAATGCACAAAGTCAGTGGAGACAGTTACAACACTTATTTTTTCACGTTTCATAGGCATCGACCTCAAAGCCTGTGACAGTCAAATGTTTTCTCTTTTTTACACTCTTCCTCAGCTCATAGATGTGCTCCCAGACAATCAAAGGGCATTGATAAGTGTTGTTTTTCACCCCAACAGACTCCATTCATGTCTCCTCTCGTCTTACAGTGCCCCTCATTCTTCAGACATGGCTGGTGCCAAGGCAGTAGGATGGCTGCCTCTCTCTGATGGGAAACTGTTGCTCATGTGCTGGGTGAGCTGCCAAATTTTGGCATTATTGGTGAGAGAAGGGAGGGAGTAGGGGGAGGGGTGGAGGGTGTACAGAAAGGGGGCCCTTTAAACCCTGTGAGATAGTGCTATCTGCTGTGGGAATGATCTTCATCCCTGCTCCCCCTTCTCTTGGAGACTCCCTCTCTCACACTGTTTCTGTTTCTCTCACTCTCCGCTTATGTCTCCGTGCCTCCTTACCGTACAGTAAACATGAATCTGCAGCTTGTGGCTTAGTTTAAATGAGCTTAAAGACTGAAAATAGGTGGAAGCACATAGCCAAGCTCTGAAAAAAAAGTTTAATAGATATGCATAATATGCCTTATTTTCTTAATCTTTGAAAAAAAAACCCGACATAGAAAAACATCCCAGAAACAGTGTTTGATAGGTGGTTGGACATACAGCTGTACAGGGGCACGCGCCCCGGCAAAAAGTGTCTGGTGACGTGCCTGGATTGGACTATTTCTTAGCTGTGAGCAGTAATGCTGCTGCTTCCACTTGTTTCAAGAGGACTGAAATTACTGCAGGCTTTCTTTAGCCTTCTATTACTCAGTCAAAAACTAAATTTTCCAAAGTATCAAATAATTCAATCAAAATACAGTCATTTCTAATTGTGACATAGTTAGAGGTCATGGTGCCGACATGTTCCTATCTCAAACTACTACAAAGGCCTGACAAGGGGAGTGTTTCAAGACGAAGACGAGACAAAAATGAGAATTTGGGAAAAATTGTTTATTTTGTCAACCCTTTAAAATAGTACCAGTTCCCCCCACAGCAACACAGGTGCTGAACCTCTTCAAAATGTTTCCTCTTCATGTTTCCTACAGGGTTATAGTTGGTGGAAACTCTTCATCCCAAACGGATAAAGTAACGTTGAGAGCCAAAACTCTTTCTTATAACTGATGACAGTTCTTTATGGCTGTGGCTGGATACTTTGGGTCATTCCTCTCCTGCAGCATGAACATGGGACAGATGCCTTGCTGATGCTAATGTGTGATGGTTCCACATGTACTCACAGGGACACATGGATTTTTCCATCCTATGTTAGCATAAACATGAAGTTAAAAAACAAGAAGATCATTACCAATCTTGCTTTTTCTCCTTCAGTAACAACCTTTTATGCATTTCAAAAGCAAATCACACGGCACGTGGCAGGAGAAGATGATGAAGGAGTTCTGGAGCTCAGCTGACAGATATGCACGTGAACATGTGAGAAAAACAGTTGGGAATCACTGGTTTTAACATATAAATACCATGGAAATCACTTTATAAACTGATCACATGGTCTGTAAAGTCTTCAAAGCATTGCATGTTTTGTATTATGGTTTCCCCACTGAAATTAACTGAAACATTTTAAAGCTGCACTTCATCACAGCACAAGATACTAAGAGTACTCTCCAACACCGTTCCTTGATTGATTCTTTGCGCACAGATTTCACTCTGGATTAATGGCAAGAAAATGAAGTAATGTGTAAGGTGAAACAGAATTTGACTTTATTCATTTTGTTTGAAGTTTATCCGCAGACGCTTCAAACTAAGAATCAAAGTATTGATTTCGCTTACAGCAGAAAAATTCCTAAAAATGTCACAAAAAAGAAAATATTTTGAAAATTAGTATTGTATATGTCATGTGTTCACTCTTTTTGATAAAAAGGTAATAAAGAAAAACACCAAAACAAATGAGACTTGCACATATGGTGACTGTTCGGTAATAATAAGTCGAAAGATATGTGTCATGTTTGACTTTGATACTTTGTTCAGTGCTTGGTTTGAACATCGGGTCTGTATCTTAATAGACGTGAGTGTTTTTTTATCATATTTTCAGAGTTTCAGCATCATCAGATTGCCCTGTTTCAGAAAGATTTACAGCTTGAAATCTTCAGATGTCCCTCAGTTCACTTCACAGCCACCAGACACAGTTACAGATATATAAAACTTTATTGATCCCTTTGAGAGGTTCCTTCAGAGAGATTCAGATAAACTTAGCTAATGACACATAACATCATCTGGAGAGGAAAAGGTAGGTGGTGAGTTTTGTTTGTCAGTGACAGAAGATTTGACTGGTCTTAACTCACTTAAAGGTGTATAAGATAGAAATTTCAGAAATCCTTCAATCTCAAACCTCAAACCAAATGAAAAGTTTTCTGGAGTGATGGAATGACCTAAAACTATAATTTTCTGATTCATTTAACAAACACAAGTATAGGGGAGATTATTTATTTTCTAAGAAACTTCGTTGTAGTTAGAAAACATACACAAACCAAATTGATGCCAGAAACACAATTGAAACAGAAAGGTTATAGAATATACAAGTAACATACCTCTGGAAGACTTATGGCTTCAGTTGATGCTCCTTTTATACTCTTCCAGAACAGTGTTATTGTATATTCTACAAACCTCTCTGTCTTTCTTCACCTTTTACCCATAATTGATGCAGAGGAGTATATTGGAGAGTCGTCTTCTCTCAGGAGGTTTTTAAATACTTCAGCGGGACAGTGCCAGACCTCATTCTGCCTGACTTACAACAGCTTAACTTCACGGACACAGACGTTACGCTGTCTCACACGCCTTCTCTCCTAACTTTCTTTGTCGCTGACACTAAATTCTATGTTTGCTTACATATTCTAAATACAAAGAAATTGATCAGTGAGTGCGCTGAAAATCATTTCCTTTGTACACATATTTTCTTAAATAAGGACAAAAATATAACAAATCATTTATTCAAGTTTTTGTTGCATTTCAGAAAACCTCCAGAAGGTTTCTAGAAACTGGGTTTGTATTTTAATCTTACATTTATGATACATAGACATGCAGTCGAACATTTTTTTCTGACTGCATGAGACAATCTCAGTCCTTACCTAACAGACACCATAAGTGTTCTTTACAGGTAGTTCCAATTGGCTCTAACTCACATACTTTGGGTTAGTCTCAAGCAACCTCGTTTTTGGTATTTGACATTCATTATGCTTTCCAGAACCTATAACAACTGTTTTACACTTCCAACCTCCATTCCTTTATATGGTGTGCTGATACAAAATCGTATTCTAAGCAACAATCAATAAAGTCTCTTTGATCAAACTGGTGGACAGATGACAATTTTTTTCAGGTGAAAGATCGTGGTCTGACAAGTTACGTAGTTATTGTGAACTTCCTCTTGTTGTGTTGATGCTTAAATTTCTTTTTCAGCTGACTTAAATCTTCAGTATCTATGTATATGCAGGAGTAAAGAATAATGTTGTTATGTTTCACTTTTCACTTTTTCAGCTTCTCCTCTTTACTAGTTTCATCTCATGTTGACCCCAAACAGCACAGCGTACTGTTTTAAGCATTTCATTTATTGCCATGGGGGAGGGGGATTCTATCAGTTCATACATGTCCAAACAGTAAACTGTTATACTGACAAGAATTCTGACGTAAGCATTGCTTTAAAGACAAAGAGTGGCTGCACAGGGTATGGCTTTTGTTTTATCCAGAATTTTTGGGGGAGAAAATGATAACATTGAGGACTTACTCCCACCAGTTTTCCCCTTCCCACAGCATGCTGCACTTGATTGGCATCAAAGTGAAAGTATTGAGTATGCGATCTGGTTCTAAATGTGAGTTTCTTTGGGATTCCAGTGATAAATCTTTTTTCTTTGAAAGACCGGATTCTTAGTGTTCAGTGTGTGATATTAATGCGAAAGATAAACATTCTCCAACGAAAGCAGCTAATTTTACATGACAATAAATGGTCCGCAGTCTCTTTTTATTCCTGCTTAATTCATCATTATTCATGTGATGTGCTGCAGTTAAATCTTTCTCATGTGGCTGAACATGAGTCTTTCTTCCTGTTTGGAGTCAGGATTAAAACCAATATTGATGCTGTAGAGATCCAACTATGGCCTCAAAAGCCTTTCTTCCTTTATCTTATTCACTTCTCCATCTCTGTGGACTCTGTCTTTCATTTCTTTCTATTGCTCTATTGTTTTTTTACTTATTGGTCAGTGGCTGGTTAATGTGGATTTATTCAGCCATCCAAGCATTTAACGTGGGCTAATCCATCCATCCAGGCATTTAACGTGGGCTTATCCATCCATCCATCCATCCATCAGTCCTCCATCCTTCCACTGAGAGCTTATTTTTGTATCCATCCCTTACTGTCCACACACATGCCAACATCCACATGAGGACACCTGCACACCTTGCCATTACTGAGGCCTACACTACAGGTGAGAGATGAAATATGCACCTTAACTTCAACTTTACCTCTAAATGAAGGCACAGGAAAAGTGTTTTCTTGCCCTCCTCTCATAGAAACTTTGATTTCATGGTGTTGATTATTTTTCTTCGCAATCATTCAAGGATGAAACACAAGCACTCTGAGATTGTGCCCCTTTCAGATGCACGACAATGGGGTGCCTTGGTTTAAGAAAAACATGGAGTTTTCCCCCCTTCTCTCCTTCTTTTTTTTTACAATCTGGTATATTTAAAGAAAGACAGACAGAGCCTGCGGAAGCAGTTTGTTGAGGGGCTTCGGTCACGTATTGCAGACACCAGCTTGCCAAAAACAAATCTCTTTTGATCTGAGTTGGTTTTTATTTTGTCCGAGGCAAAAAGTTCCTTTCTTTCTTTCTCTTTTTTTTCTTTTTGCATGCAGATCTCAGTTTCCTTTCCAGGCCATAAAATTGAAAATGCACTGCTGTTTTCTAGGTTTTGTCTTTGGCTAAAAAAACATCTAATACGTGTAAACAAGTGCCAGCCTTTAACTGGCATTCCTCTTTAATCGTGCTGAATAGGTTGCCTCATTTGCCTAAATATATGTAAAGCAAAACTTAGCCAAAGTTCAAAGGGGCAACTTTTATACTTCTTAAATCATCTGCAGCCTTTGAAAGGCAACTTTTGATACAAAACTCATGAGTTACTTTTGTTTGAACTCTGTATAAGTTTGATGCTTTTATTGACTTATGACTGAAATTAAACAATTTTAGGTCAATGGTTTGCTTCGATTTGTTAAGTGCAAGTTTGGTTAAGTTTGGAACAGGGCCCAGTGGGGCATTAGCCTCATTTCTGCCCTCTTTAAGCCACTGCCTCCCCCATCAAAAACATGGATCAGCTCTCTTTTTTAACCCTTTTTTCCACAAATCCAGAGGCCTTTCTCGCTTGACTAAATTATTAATTTAAAATAAAGAAAAATACTCTAGAAATACTTTGTCATGCCATTATTTGGTTGAAAGCTTGAGTTTTAAATTACTTATCGCTTATGGTTTCACAGAGTTGCAGGTTACGATGTTTTGTCCGTGATTATTGTTGTTTTCTTTTTTCCTCTTTGAAAAGATTTTCAGCTGAATATCAATTTGATATAAATACGGGGCGGCTCAGGAGGAAGAGCAGTCGCCCACCAATCGGAAGGTCGGTGGTTCGACTCTGGGGTGGTTCGACTCGTCGAAGCGTCCTTGGGCAAGACACTGAACCCCACGTTACTCCCCCAGTGTATCATTGGTATGAATGTGTATGAATGCTTAGAAAGCACGTAATTATGTGTATCTTAAGACGTGCTGTTTGAGTGGGGTGAATGTGGCATGTAGTGAAGCGCTTTGAGTGGTCAGTTAGACTAGAAAAGCGCTGTACAAGTCCATTTACCATATGTGGATTTACGCAGTGACATTTTGACCACTTTAAAACAGAGATGTGAATGATAACAAATTAAGCTGAATTTTAGTGAGAAATAATGTATTTATTCACAGCATATACATGACAACAGTATAAATAATAACAAAACAAGGCAAAACTATTTACATGGCGTGTTGCGCGCTGTGCAAACTGAACGCGTTTGTGTGTGTGTGACCTATGAAGTTCAAATAATGGTGATCGAGTCCCTGCACGGGCGACAAGTATCCACCGTGCTGCTGTGTGTGCGCAGAGAGCGGCACCGTCGGGTATGAGATGGTCGGGCTGCGAGCGGAGCTGTGCCACGAGAAGTGTCCCGGTGGGCTCTGCTGGTACACGGAATCCGAGTGGCTGTGGCTTTGGTGCTCCGGGGAGGAGTGCAGCTGGCTGAGGAAGTCAGACGGCTCCGGCATCGAGCCGATAGAACCGAACACAGGCTCTGTGACCACACGGGACTTTGACTGTAAGAAGGCGAGAATCCGTGCGTACTTAATGTCTTTGGTTTCCGCTCTGTCCTCTGTAGTCAGGTAGTGCACCAAGTTCTTCATGCACTCGTGGTATCCGTAGTGGAAGTAGTTGGCAAATTCAGCCAGCAGCTCACCTGAAATAAACAAAGGAAGCAGCGATTACATCACTGGTGATATGACGTGAGAAACAGGGCTGCGTAAAGCTGGACTTGCAGTTCAAGCAAAGTCGAAATAAACTTCCATTACTCTGCACGCCGGGAGCGTTTCAGTTGAGGACAGAACAGTGATGATTTGAGCTTACTTGCCTTTTTCTCTCCCACGGGGGAAATCCGCTGAGTGGAGCGCTCGTAAATACTGAACGGTCATCTCCAAGATTTCAGCTTTCTCCAGTTTTCCAGAGTTCTACAAAATATAAGTGAACAAGCCAAACATTATAAGCTGCCTGACTGAAAATGTGCTTCGTGAATGAAGTGTCGAGCAAACGTTGAGGGATATATCTTCCCCAATAAATGTTCCACATAAATACATTTTCTAAAAGAAAGTATATCAAATAATTCCACAATACCTGTTTAGCCAGCGCCATTGGTACAGTTTTTCCGAGTTCATTTAGACAGCGATTGATGCGGTCCCGTCTTCTTTTCTCAATGACTTTGTGGGAGATTGGAGTTCTCTGTAAAACACAAGGAGATAGTCAACATCGGCGCGCGTAACATCTGCTGTTAGTCTCAGTTAAAGTTACGACATCGACCAGAAACAAAGGAAAATAAAGAAATTCCACATCATGCATTGAAGAAATAATGCTGGTATCATATATATCCTTGTGGGTTTTTACGCGCCGCGCGCTTTGTTGCCCCAGAGCGCGCAGCTGATACCTGCGCCCTGGGCAGTTCTTTAAGTCTGAGGCCCCGTTGGAAATAGTTAATGCATCTTAAGGAGAGTTAACACATTGTATGTGTTTGTAAGTTACACCGCTGTCACCCGGAAATTGTAAAAGTAGCAGATATTTTTGCATCAATAGTGCGCCTTGGCAATCCTGTAACGCGCGCCGCATGTTGCCGCACATGTTATATTCCACTAGCTTGGAAATTACTCCAAATAGCAGTTCAACAATGTTGGAAGGAGAAAAAAAAACTGCTGATTTACAATTTTCCAAAAGATAACTTGAAAATCATAAAAGTGCCGTGTTGCCAAAATATATCAGTCCTCAAAATGCAGAGCGCACACTGAGCGCATACCTTCCTGTCCTTCATTTTAGATGCCATCGATGAATTCCTGAAAAAACTTGATAAGAATTAGCTCGGCTTGAAGTTAGAGAGATGTGCAGATCTGGTAGGAGACAAGGCAGACTGAGGTGTGAGGGGAAAGCTGTCTCTTATAAAGGGACCATCCAAGAAACTCTGGCATTCAGGTTGTAAATTATTCCATGGGATTAGAGACGTGCATTGGTTAAATGTGTGCGTTTAGGATCAGTTAAAGAAATTGTAAAAAAAAATCCAAAGCCATGGGCTGGCAGGGGGGCAAACCTGCTTTGTTAATCCACGTGGCTGTTCAAAAGACACGTGATTACTTTCGGAATATTATTTGCATAGTAACAATCCAGGCGGGAAATAAGAACCGAGCGTTGGGATCGCCTGATCCGGCGGGGCGCACTGTGCGCACTCAAAACAAAGCGGGCGAAAAAAAGAAACCCTTTTTCATCCAACTCGCGTTTCTCACACGATCGCCTGTTTACAAATCCCAGCAAGCGATCTTAACTCTCATCCAAGCCCGGTCCAAGTTTTAAGGCCTGTCCAGTATCATTAGAGTAATTAAGTAAGCCTTTAATAGGCTGTTCCGCCAAGTTCGGGGGAGACCTTTTGGAGACGGAGTCCCCCCGTTTGTTCTCGGCGTTTCTCACACGACTTGGTGACACGTCCATCTTTTATGAGAGATGGCAAGCTTTTTGTTTACATTCTTTATTTTGTTGGACTCCTCGGCAGGTGTGTGATTAGCGCTGGCACACGAGCGTCGTCTGCGTCAAGGCCAGCGTCTCCAGCAGCCTCTGGCACACGAGGGTTACCCACCACTGGAGACTCTTTGGAGAGGCTCAATTTGTATCCTATTATCCTATAAGAAAATGTCTATTCAGTCGAATGAATAGTTTCATTGGCCTAAATTTTAATAATGCTGTGAAAGAAAGGGAGAAATAAAGAAGAATGCAGCTGGTGTGAACGTGCATTATTCCCCGTCACCTGCAAGATGGGTAGCCTGGAGACCCCTATTCATTTGCCTAATTTCGGTCAACTTAACAAACTTTGGGAGAAATTATACTGCCATTGTTATGAAGGGTGAAGCTTTCTGATCGAATTAACAGCATGTTTTGATCCGGTAAATGTCATTAGAAAGAAAGAAACAATCGCGTTTAAAGGGGCCTGGGTAATGCGCCAAGTGGAGACGCCAAAGCGCAAACAGCACAAAGGGTGCTAGTAAATGCCACAGGGGACTTTTGTACCCTCACATTGCTCAAGTTTTTTTCCCCCAAACAAAGGGCATTATTTTATACTTGAATACATTTCATACAACAATTGGGTGTTTTCTTCAAACATATTTTCACAGCAAGGTCCACAACAGGTTTATTGTGTGCGCTCTCTCTCACGGATTCGAACTGGTCTCATGCGCCACAACACTTTGCTCGGCTTCTCTTTGTGACTGACAACGTTTTGATCTGGAAACTTTCGCCATGCTTGGGTATATTTGATCCTGTGGGCGATGTGGACGAATTAAAACAGCGGAGATTGAAGAGAGCAAAGCTCACATGACATCTGAAGCTTTTGGAGAGTTTTGAGAGCACCATGGAGAGAAAGGCGCGAGTGAGCGGGACGGGGGCATAAAATCCAATTACTTGAGTGTGGAGTTTCTAGCACTTTTTATGCGTTTATCCTTTGAAATATGGAGGGACTTGTGTGTTGTTGCCTTTTTAAGAACCGCATTAAATACTGGAAGTCTTTGCTGACGGACTTTGTAACGCTAAATGTTGCGTCAGAACGAAGCCAAATTGGGATTTTCCTACCAAAAAGTTATTGGATCTCTATATTTTGACCATTGTAATCTGTGTTAAAAAATCTTTTGTTAAACAGACTGAAATGACAACTGATTTGATTGATAAACATTTAACAAATCAAAACAAACGTTTGATCTCGCCTGAAATGCCTTTCTCATCCCTGCGTGCACTTCCAGCGCTGTGTTTGAAGCATCTTTCACACCTTTTACAGCATTATTGCAACGACTTTAAAAGCTCATCGTGTCCTTGTGGTTGTTTTAGAAAATTGATTACTCACAAGATTAAAAAATGTTAACAAACGCTCGACTTTTGACGAAATAATGTAGACTTTCTCACTGCTTTGCGCGCGCCAGGGCAACTAACCACGCGCATTCTGGATTGATTTTGAATCTTCGTTTGGATTACATTTATCATTTGTGGATATTTATATGTACAGCAGCTACAGAAAACTAACAGAAAACTGTTGGATACACAAGAATGAGTTAAAATCCCTTATTGTGGATACATTGGCGAAATCACACCATACAACAAAATCCTGTCTGTGGCTTAGTTTTTAGAATTATTTTTAAAAGCTGTAGCAGCAACACTGGCCCCATGCAAACTTGTCTGTTTACAATTAATAATAATAAATTCCTGCTCACAGATCTTTTGTTTGGAGGTTATCTGACTCAGTCTAACTAATATTAAGTCACTTCTGCCGGTTTGACTGATTGTGATGATCCATATTCGTATTAAGATATATTGGTGCTATGACTGGTGCATTGTGTTATTTATTGTATGCCTTTGTCTTATGTGGTATTATCAAGGTACCGCGACACAGCTGATATTAGACCCATGCTGTGTTTATTTTTTGGGCAAATTTAGTTACAAATTGAGTTACAAAATGAAGACCTTAACATGGAAATGGTCCGCATTGGTCCGAACTGGTTATGTTTAAATCGCTTTTAGATGTCGTGGGATAAATTACTGTGTCGCCCCGAGCACGAAGAATGTGACATTTTCATCTGATCAGCATGAAAATAAACAACGCTTTTCAACATTTTTTTAAAAATAATATCATATATCATATAAATGATTTCCAGTAGTATCATTCTACGTTCTGCATAAAAGCCTGCAAACAGGAAATGAGAAACGTCTCCAGTAATGAAGCCTTACAGCAACAGCAACAGCCGCTGTTGTCAGGCGCTGCGCTCTGACCCGTGGTGACCTGCGATGAGGGTCCTGAAACAATCCTTTGGCTTGGCGCGCCACCGTCAGCCTGAACGGCAGCAGTTCACACGGTCCCCACTGAGCCCGTGGAAATAATCTAAACTGAGCTCAGACTACATGCTTCACCAGCTACAGGCCTCCCTTGAAAAACGAACATTTGAGAAAAGCATTTTCGTAAAAAGTCACAACACTGGCATCCTAACACCAACGGTAAAATCAACCATTAATAGAACAAAGACTATAAAACAATTTAAGCTCTGACAGGACTATTGCACGATAATTTTATCTCATTGTATTTATCACAAAAATAAGGTACCTGTGTAGCTTATGAAATAAAAGGATCATTTGGGCCCATAGGACACAACACAATTATTCTCTAAAACATCATCAATTTTCATCAAAGTCACAGCTTGACGATTGACTTATTGTAAAATAATACTAAGTAGAGTTATTCTTACACTGTAAGTAGTTTTAAATGACCGAAATAAGGTAAACATGTAGACTGAAACAAAGTACAACTTTAAGGGCATACGTGCTCCCTCTTGTGGCACATATTGGGAACTGCAGCGGCGTGAATATCGCCTCAGCTCCACAGAACCCTTCATTTAAAATAAACACACTTAAACAGACTGCAGTGTCCTACTTTAATTACCACAAGTATTCATTACACTACAGCAGTGGTCGAAATCAAATTGCTATAATGTACTCAAAGACAAGAGTAATGATACTTTCCATTTGGTTAGAGTCATTTGTCAGAAAGAAGTTATTTCTTTGTTTGATGATGATTTTGACACAGCTTTTAAAGTATAACACATCGTTGAAAATCAGACGAGTGGTTTCCAGCCTTTTTGGTTTCTTATTTAAAAAACACAAATGTGCAGTCACATACACAATCCACAAGCTGTAAACAAGTCTGTAAAACACTGTTTTCAACCTCTAAACTTTTCACATGTTTTCAGTTGAAGAAATGCCAAAGGGACTCAGTATCTGAACATCTGTCAGTTGTTGGTGGAAAAAGGTAGTAATCTGTATACTTCAGCTTGCACTTCAGCTTGAAATAATATCAATGTTCAAAAATATGGTCAATACATTCAGAGCCGGATTTTGGTGCTTTTCTACTTATATTATGTGCAAACTACAATAGACAAAAAAGCATTGGTCCTGTTTTTATATAGATTCCATCAAGTCAAGGAAATGATATGAAAATTGATTTTTGGTCTGCATGAAGGGTTTGGAGCTCACAATAACCTTCACCATCAGACATCACTTCATACTAATCAGTTACTCATCAGTTATTGGGTCAGTTATAACAATCTGTTACAGTCTGTGATTGGATTGGCACCGGTGTTGAATATTGTTTTAATACATGCATCAATGCTTTTCTATCATATTGTCTACAGGTTTGGAATGAGCAGTTCTTTTAAGAAAACTATAAAAACGCAGCTTACAAACTCAATGCAGCAATTTATGACAACTGCAGTGTGTCGTCATGCCAAGAATAAAGTTCTGAGGGAGAAAAATTGTTTTTTTTTTCTGTTGGCCTGGAATTTGATCAAGACCAGAATAGAACTTCCACTGAAAACCAAAATGTCACAGGAAAAAGGGGACATCAGTTTCACTGCTTATCTTGAACAAACTTTTGAGCTCATTCTTTCTACTTTTTCATATTCCCAATCATTTCTTCTTTTTTTTTTAAATAAAAAATCTGAATCTGTAAAGTGCACAGAGCTGTGAAGTACAATAATGTTCTGCTTAAATATGGTGTATCGTGTCAGCTTAACACGAAAAGCTGTAAATACATTTACACATGTGGTATGGTACGGTTTTAAGTAACGGTATGAGAAAACTTTGACCATAATCAGATACTTCATAAACTCTAAGTAGATAGTTTTGATTTTTAGATGCATTCAGTCCTTTCGTTCCACCAATCAGAGGACGTTGTGATGTCGGTGAGGAATTAGTGCACCTGTGTTGTTGCTCTTCAGTAACTTATGAATAAAGTAAAGTGCTTATTGTGCTAAAACTCGCTCTACAAACTTTGCTTATCTATTAGATTCCTATGCTGATGTATTAATGCTGAATAAGCATTTTATTGTTTATATCTGGTCGAGGAGAGTTCGTTTTCACCATATTTCATATAGATTCTTTACTTATTTAGCCCACTCATATCCCTTATGAGGCCAGCACAGTAAGCCCAAATGGGTTTCCTATGTGGGGCCCATGTTATTGAAACAATATGGGTCCCAGATAATGTCATCTCCCTTATGGAGCCCACAGTGAAGGCCCACATGGGAAGCCCATGCGTGGCTCATGTTAGGTAACCCACATGGGACCCACATAACTTGCCTACTTCCACCCCATGCCCACTTTGCCTACTCATATCCCCTATGGGACCCATATGGTCAGACCGCATGGGCTTCCTATATGGGACCCATGTTACTGAAATCATATGGGTCCCAGACAATTTGTCCAGTTCAAGCCCATGTCCCACTTGGTACCCATGCAGCCCCTTTTTGACCCATATGTACATGTTGGCTGGGTTACAGGTCTGGTGCTCTCATTGGGTTCACTGGTAACATCAGTCTGGTGGGTCATAAAAAGACTAATGTTATATGAATCAAGAGGCTGTACAAATTCATGCTGAGAAAGTTGACACAAAGGGAATCAATATGAAACGCTATGTTACAGGTAGAGAAAAAATCATGCACAAAAAACTGCCAATAGGCTGTAATTATTGTTCTGATCGGAGTCTGATATAATACGAGATACATCTACATTTCTGAGGATGAACTGGATGGTCTTGGGCATGTTTTACTGTCGGCTGCTGCCTCTTGTCATGTTTCAGAGTTATTAATAACATCAAATTTCCTATTTCAGTCTTGTGTTTCTTGTGAAATACCAGATTTTTTTTTCTTCTCTTTTTTCATGACTGGTGCTAAAAACCTCCACGGACTTAGTTGACCTGTTTTTAATTCAACTCAAGCAGTCTAATGCTGCCCTCTGCATCTTCTTTTTTTCTCTGCTCAGTTTTATTAGAAATACAGTATTTGCCTCAGAAAGCTAAAAACAACAGTACACAACAAGTACTTTTGAACCACATACACACATACTGCATATAGGTAAAGAGTGTCTCTGCTCATTTTACTTTGCTGTGCCTCCTGAACAGTACCCTCCAAACAAATGAATGTATCCCCAAATGTTCCGATTTTGCAGCACATCAAAAAAAAATTCCAAAAACAATCATTCTGAAGAAAACAATGCAAGCCAACATCAAGTTCAATTTAAAGATCAATATATCAGATCTGTGATTCCTCAATATAGCTTTCTTTGGCACATTCTGACCTTCCTCACACTCACTTTTTTTCAGGGTAGCTTGATACCATCTCTACTCACATATTCTAAACACATCCTAAAAACAATTAGCGGCATGGTCCCAACTATTCGACTTGGCTCATCCCAAACATGTGGGGTAAAGGGCAGTTGACCACCCTCCTCTTTCTTGTCCAAGTAGTTTTTGGCACAACCAAGAGGATTATTAGCTGCGTGACGTAGTTTGGGACCTATGAAACGAGTTTCTGAGGAAAGGAAGCTGAAGGATGAAATTCTGTCCATGTTGGTTCAAAACAGTCAACTCTGTCTGAGGTACGTTACCCACAGAGAAATCTTGCCTTAATTCATGTGATCGTGAACATAAACATCCTCCTCAGGTTATCCTCAGTCTGATGGCCCACTTTCAGTCGCTTCTTCTTCTTCCTGTTTTGAGAGTGTAAGAGTGGTTTCTTTCAAGAAACTCTGTAAGCCGTTTGCTGTGAGCATTCTCTTGACAGCTGATACAGAACCAGCAGTCAAGCATGTACCATTCACGTCAGCTGAGGAACAGTGAAACATCTGTCACAAAGACTGAACACAAAGAAAAACCTATCCCCTGCACCCACTGGTACTGGTACTGTCTTTTTTTTTTTTCTTGATAAACAGTTCCCTCTCTCTGTACATTTGTTTGAAAGAATGTTTGAAAATATGGCTTGGAACTGTTCAAATTATTACAGATTGTTATAGATTGAGAACGATACAGTCTGTGTCAGAGCATGGGATCACCACCTAGTGCCTGGTGAAAGAAAGAAAGAAAGAAAGAAAGAAAGAAAGAAAGAAAGAAAGAAAGAAAGAAAGAAAGAAAGAAAGAAAGAAAGAAAGAAAGAAAGAAAGAAAGAAAGAAAGAAAGAAAGTAACATCAACGTAACCAGGCCTGTGTGCTACAACACTTGTAAACTTTCGGAGTATATCCGTACCTTTGGAGAGTTTACACGTCCAGTCGTCACAGTCACGACACATTGGGCCAATGAGTGAACGCCTCTCATCATTTAGGCAACGCAGCATGTAAAGCTGCTTCCCATTGGTCGAGCGCCTCACCAGCTCATCTAAACATAGACAGCCGCTGCCGCTGTCGCTTCTTCCTCAAGAGTCACGTTGAAGTCTACAGCTGCCCACAGGTTGGTTCAACAATATCCGCCGTTAAATTGATATATTCAGACGTAGCTGGGCAATGGATGCTTCGTGGCATGATTACAGAACTGAGAGCAAACTGCGATCCTGCGGAAAGCCTGCGTTTATTGTAACCTCAAATACATCAGAGGCGAGGCGCTTCTTGTATTCTTTTCTACGTGTTGCATCTTCCATTTCCGTCCATCCCGCTGCGGCCTCTTGAACAGCGCGTTTAGCGTCGCGCCTTTAATCAAAATAAGGTGTTTGTTTCTGCGGAGTTTTTTTAACTTCCCTTTTCTTTCCGAGAGACGTGCGTGTGCGCGAGGCTGTTATGAAATGAAAACATATCTTCAGGGATGAGAAGAGAAGGAGTGTCCAGTTGTACTTTGTATGGGAACTTTTTTTGCGTGTCTCCCTCGCGCCCACTTTGTCGCATACACGACTGCCCTGTAGTTTTCTGTTGGTTGGTTAACGGTCATATGTGGTGTGTGAGAGGAACAATGAAACCTTTATATCCTGGTTCATGTGGTGGCATCCCGCCACATCGCTCATAACTCACTGTCTTTGTGTGTGTGTGAGCGCGCGCGCAAGACCTACTAAACAATGCAATCCCCTCTGTCATTCATGAAGAAGTTGCAGTAGCAGCACCACCTCAGGAATGGACACATAAATCATAGATCTTCAATCAAACTAAAAAAAAATCTGAGTATGAGCTGGTTCCTTCTTGCACGATTGCGTCATTGTCCTAGAATATCGAAGCTCAGACTTCACCAGCGAGCGTGCATCAGAGACTGACCAGTGTTGATTTTCTGACATCCTTAATCTGAGAATTGGAAAACACTGAGTTAGATATTATGTTTCTGACCAGGCATGATTGCACTGATGTTTTCATGGAGGCTGTGTTATTTCAGGGGAAAGCAACAGTTGCCAAGCAACTGGAGGAAATACCAGGACACACATGTTGCTAGACTCTGAACACATATTTGGTGTAACAGACGTGCTTTACAATATCATAACGTAGACTTTCCTTCACTATACTACTATACAGTGTCTCTGAAACTGCCATTGTCATACAGCTGGAACTGAAACTTTCTTTTACCTTTACTCTGAGCCAGTCTACTGTGTTAGCCTAGTTTTACCGTAAATGACCAGTTAAGAGGACTGAGGAGCTCGACGATGTCTTCAACAACCTTCAAGGACCTTTTCTCTGAATGCATTTGCACCTAAGATAGGAATGCTGCAATAATGACGCTCCCAGCCGGGGGGAAGGAGGAGATTGATTCCACTGTGGCGGTGAGGCCTGATAAACAGCAGGTTAAAGCTCCGCTCCATTCCTCTGTATTTCCTTTACGTTTTCAGAGGCTAATGTAAGGAACTGGGTTACTTTTGACTAATGTTTCCCAAGTTTAAGGTGTGTAGGTAGATTCCAGTGTTGCGCTGAAACGTTCATCCAGTCACCGTGCAGTTATGTCACCGTTCGTCATACAGATGGTTCCCCTCGTGCTAGGAAAGCTCCTATTCTGAAGAAGCCGAAAAACTATCTTATAAAAACAGTTCTTCTGGCGCGGACACCAAAAAGGAGAAGAATCCAGATGTAACCAGTAGTTCTCAGAACTTTTCAAAGGTCCCCGTAGTCCGAAAGTCCCATAAGATTGCCAATCATATTCCAAACTCAAAGCCTCAAAAAGTTTTCTACTTCCTTTATACAATATATGCTGCTGACACTGAAACTGCAGTATTTCAGAGTGAGGATTTCTGTTATTTCCCCTGAAAGCTTAGACAAGACACCAAAACCACTCAGACAAGGAGCGACAGACTGATAGTTGTGACTTATTGAAGTTTTGAAATCAACTGTGGGTGCTCCACCATGCACTTTAAAGAAAAGCAGAAAAAAACACCTCGTTTTTGAGCCATTAAGAGACGGGGTGCAGACCAGAGATACACCTAGCCCTGCAGATGTTTTATGGCAGACTTCCTCTCACAGGGATCTGCGGAATGCAAGTCAAGCAAGTGATTGTCTATTTTCTTCAAGTGCTGTTTTGACCATTCAGTGCAGTCACATGTACAGCTAACAGTCAGCAAAGTGACCATGCAGATGCAATCATGCGTTTCCTTTGAGGACAGGAGCAGCTTTCATTATAGCAAACAGAGGGAGTGTTTGTGGTGGTGTCAGTCGGGGCGCAAGCTGCCACCATGTTTGTGGTCTTCTTTGGTCATTTGAGAATACCAGTAGGAGGTTTTGTGTCTGTTTTGGCATTGAAGCAAGCAAAAAGAAGCGTTGTTTACACATCAATCAGCTCTGACATGTGACCTTTATAACAGATTTCAGCCCGGAGAAGACTTAAAGAAAAAAAAAAAAAACCCCACATAATCCCAAACAGCTTTTACTGACGTCTCTGACCGTGTGGAATGAATTTGAAAGAATCATGTGAAAGCAGCAATTTAAGGCTTGAAAAACCTCAAAAATGTCATGCTGGAGTTTAAAGAGAATGTCCTTCTGTGAATCCTGTTTTCTTGAAAAATGGTTTTTCCTTGTGAAACTTTAACAAGGAATTAATCCAAAGTTGACGTATATCTCAAATTTTCTCAGGGCTCAGTCATTCCACTTTAATAGTCTGCGTTGTATAACATCTCGTCAGGTGCTGAAGGGTTACTGGTGTGACACCATAAATACCTCCTTTGCTCGTTTGAGTAAGTTGTTGCTATATATATATTATTGCACACCTGAATATATGACGGGTGCATCGTGGTTTCGGTTGAAAAAGTTCATCAAAGCTCATTTCCAGAACAATATATTGAACGTTTCTTTAGATGAGTGTTTGCTGGTTAGTCCAGCATGTTGGCAGGATCAGTAAAGATGTTGCTCTGGATAAATACTGAACATCAGCAGTTCAGCTTTAAAAAGCTTCAAAGGATCATATAATACGGGAGTATCAGAGTCGTGGCAGGCTGTCTTTGACCTGTGTTGTCAAGGCAGTGTGCCCTGATGCTGTGTTGGTGGCTGCTGACGGGGGTGTGAACTTTGTTCCATTTCCTAAATCCCATCCTCCACCCTCCCTCCGCCTATACATTTCTCCATTGCATGGTCACATGACCACGAGTGTGAGGTTTCAAGGGTAGGGGTGGTGGTGGTGGTGGTGGGGGGAGGTCAGGACCTGCATTCTTAAGCGTGGTCTTATTGTACAAGGTCATCCTTTGGCTCCTAAAACTAAGGCTGAATGTGACTGTGCGAGGATGGACACGAGTCAGGCAGAGGGTGGAAGCACATGGAAGACGTCACAGTGAAGCCACGTGAGCTTCAGCAATCATCCGGTAGCCTCACAGTGACAAACGGCCTGTTTTTCTCTGTGACTTCTTGTTGGCTGTCAGCTGCTCCATCATATTCAACACACAGAGTATTCACTTCATACAAGAGAGTCTCATTTTGCACACTCCTCATTCATTGTAAAAAGAAAAAAAAATTACAAGCTGAACTGGTCTGTCAGTTGGCTGGAAGCTTCTGCCTATACCACTGCTGAAATTGTCAGCAACCAGACAACTATATCCAACAGGTATTAACCACTGTATGTGTTTCTACTTGTTCTTCTTATAGCCCAGTGTGTTGCAACATGTCTGTGAGGAAGTTGGACTTTAACTGTCTGATTCTGACTGAACACCAGTATTCCTCTCCTGTGAGCTATTTTAAGAAGAAAATCTATAACAATCATCGACCTACAGCAAGGATGTGGAGGATAAGAGGGTTGCACAGATTTCTGTTATTCTTGTTATGAACTGTCTTTTACACAGTGATGGTATGTTTACTCATTAGCAAAATATATCTCCCTTTTACAAATAGTCATGTTTACAATCCAGCAATGACTCATGCCTCGTAGTTTCAGCTCTTGCACAGCCTTTGCAGTTTTCAAACATAACTGTGTCAAACTATCAAGATTCATAGCAGCTTCTCAAACAATTTGACCCTGATTTCAGACAGCAGCATGAAAAGGAAAAGAAAAAAGCAGTATTTGATTTCTGGCCAACGACTGAAGCTTTTGTGAACCCAAATGACCACTCTCTGGATCAGTGTGTGCATCAGTGAACAGCCTTCATCTGAATGAACAAGGGCCAATGATCTAGTTCATAGTCCTTCCAAATACAGCCATGGTGCAGCCATGCAGACAGTTTGATTACTTACACTTCTGCTGTTGACACAACAGCAGAGATGCATTCTGTATTCTCCATGTTGTGCAGATTTTAGGCCAAAAGAAAGCTGCTTCTGAGATCTTAAGGCACCCGTCTTGCCGCAATGGGATTACGTTTTGTGTGTTTAAAGGCTTTATGTGTTAATCCTCCACTGATAAGGCTGAAATGATGAGCTTAAATGGCTTGACCTGATGTTTGACACTAAAGATAACTAGTTGCACAGTCACTCATGTGTCTCTTTAGTGTCGGTGCAAAGAAGAGCTGAAAGCATTTTAGAGGAATTCAGTCTGATTGACCAACTATGTGTTTTATTGCTGTAACTTCCTGGCCGCGGTTTGAGTTTTTCTTGTATGAAACAGCAGAGCCGTGGTGTGCCTGTGAGCTGCAGGCTGCTGCCAGCCTGTCTTCATGTTCTGTTATGTGTCAAATGAACCTACTGCCCTCCCACTTTTTTTTTCCAGTGTCTTGTGTTTGTGTGCTGGGGTGTGGGGTGACCAGTGCACTTGCTCTGCCATTGGCTTGTCCTCCTCCCAGGCCAAGTATGGAGAGGGGAGGTGGTGGAGGGTGGAGGGTGGAGGGTCGGGGGTTGTAGGAGTACCTTTTACCTCCAACAACTGTTAGCCAAGTATGACACTGATGGCACGCACCTGCTGCTGCCCACCTGACTGAAAGACACACTCTGAGAGTGCGACTCTAATAACCGTTTAACTGACCGATAGCTCTCTTGTACTCGTGTATCCTGTAAAATGATAAATAAAATGAGTAGGAGACATACTGGAGGAAGTCGTGTGTTAAAATAGCAAATCCCTAAAGAAAAAAAAAGTTTAGATTTTTATTAAATCAACGGATCTCAAGAAATAATTGAAAAATAGTAGAAAGCCTCAACTCTCAGACTCTCAGATGACAGGGTTTGTGCTCATCTTCATCTTCTACCCTACATAAATGTACACGGACATGTCAGAGTCGATGTGAACCAACAGCGCAAGCAGATCCTGACATTTCTAAAAGCTCTTGGTCGCGGTTTTTAATGTGATACTTTTTTTTTTTTTTTTTAAAGGAAAATGTATTGTATTTCTGCTCATTTAGGAAAGTTGGATACAGTTATTGTGTCAGTTTGTTAGTGCAGGTGATATATTTTCCCTTAATATTTTTCACTGCATCAATCTGGGTGAACGGTGTGTGATTATGGGCTGTCCCACACCAAAGCTAACCAATCTGAAAGAACGGCTGTGATATCTTTAGGCGATGTTCCGACAGTCGGACATTCAGGATGACAATCTTTCCCCTCTGCTGTGATCAAACGCTGATCAGTGCAACACTCACATATGCAGCAGGTTAAACTTGAAAAATTATTTTTAAAAAAAGAAAAAAAAATCAAGTTAAGTTGTGTGTAGAGGCGTCGTTTGTAAGATACGTCCTCTAACTGTGGATGAAGTACAGTCGTGTGCTTTAACCGCTCAACATACGTACAACAGCTATCAGGTCAACGTCGCACGGTGTGGCTCGCTTTTGACTTGGTAACGATTGCCGAACAGAACAGTGAGTTTTGTTGGGTTTTATGTCCATAAAATATAGATCACATCAAATGACACATTCAAATACAGTGTAAAATGATGAAACTACAATAGTTTCCCTCTACATTGCTTCATTCACATTGTTTGCCCACTCTGCACTGACTCATATCCGTTTTAGTTTCCACACTCAGTACTGATGAGTTCACGCACTCTCGGACTGCTTCTTCACTCTCTTCATTGTGGCTGACGAGTTGAGCAGGTAAATGTATGAATCTGTATGACATCTTCTATTCTCCAGTCAAAGTCTCAGTTAAATCTCAGAGAAAGAACTGGAAACGTCAGCGACTTCCTGGAATCTGCATACATGCTCAGACTTGAACATGTGTATGTCGGGTGAGTCATTTAGTTCAGACAAAAAAAAATGCAGGGGAGTATCAGTCTACACACTTATCAGTTATCATACACAGACTCTGTGTATCATAGGGTGTGTATCCCTTTATTGGGACAGTTTTAGCTGAATTGATGCTCAGCAACATAGGAATTGCTGTTGCTGTGTCCACATAACGTATGATAAGATACTGTTTGTCCATTCTTGAATAAACCATCTGTGAGGATAAATGCTTGAATCTCCTGCGGCACTTTGTCTTAGTGGTCACCATTAACATTTGTGGCTGTGAAAGCAAAGAGCCCCATTTCATATTAGATGGGTTTGAAGTATTTTTTTATTTTTTTTTAAAACCACCTTTGGATCAAACTGCTGTGAGCTGTAGTGAGTGGAGTGTAAGGGGTGTCTCATGCGTCTGTGTTTCTGTTTGAGAGAGGGCGTGTTTCTGCTATTCATAGTTGTGAGAACTTCAGAGGTCTATTAGAGGTCAGTGTGAGTCCTTCTAATAGCTACTGCTGCAGTGCCGGGACTTTCAGATAACTGCACGTCTCCACTTTGGACACAATCTCGAACTTTCTTCATTTACACACTGCAGGACTGTGAGTACTGACATGAATTATGATTCGGTTTGTCACTAATCTGAACTGAACTTTCGGAATGTGTTTTGAGCAGAATTTTAAATTGACGTGGACATGACTTAGAGTTAGTGTGATTATTTACCCCCCCCCTATGTTGAGTCATGGTAACACCTGTAAGTCTAAACCATTTGAGGGATTTAACGCTGAGTCATTTTTTTTCTTCCCTGAAGGACAAACATAACTGCTGAATATCTTTAATGAACTGTGCTCGTACTTTGTGGTTCAGATATTGAAGTTAGATTAACAAAAATCTAATTTTGGCACAGACTGCTTGTTGTCAATTTGAATTCATTCATAATACATTTATTTGGCATCATTTCTACAGCATTTTGTCCCAGTTGGCATTAGTCCCATTTGTCATGGGCATGGTGGTAATAATAGAAGTAGGTGAGAAGTCAATTGTTACCTCTGTGATGGCAGTTCACTTCATTTACCTCCAATCCAGAGGTCAGATGGTTTGACCTGAATGCCCTGATAGGTTGAAAATTAATGTGAATTTATGATGAGGACAATTCTATTAAATCATGTGAGCCTATTTTAAGACTTTAGCATTTAAAAATGGTTGCAAATTAGCTTTATCAGAGAGTTTAGATTGATCTTCCCTGCCGTAGGCTCAACTCGTTTCCATCTTCTATGGAGTTAATAGTCTCAGTAGCTGCTCTAATTCTGGCATATCTGACATATTAAAATTTTAGCAGGGCTGAACGATATCTCCAGGACTCTAAAGTATAAGAGTTCAGCCCAGTGAGGTCATCTCTAGAATATTCTGAGCAGAAAGATTTTCTTCCCTTCAGAAACAAGTGGTTCAATGTCTGTGGCTGTGTCTGTATGACTCCATTGAGGCTTGTGATTAGAAAATGTGTGCGGAGTCATATTTCCTTCCTCTGTCTTTGTTTCCAAGTGCACAGCTGTTGAATAGGATAGCACATCTTCCTTTCTGTCCGCAACAAAAGAGCTGGAAAGGAAAACTGCACACATGCAAAGACGTATCTTTTGACTACGTATTTCTCAACCATTTGACCTGATATTAGTGGGGCCGATTAATATATATTAGTTTTTTTTAAATAGGCAACTCACAGAAAGCATGTTGAGCAGCCACTAAAAGTTCTCTAAGTCACTCATGTTGTTTTGCAGAATTTGACACTTCGCTAACATTTACTATCGGTTTCTTCTGAAAATGAATTAAGAAGACAAAATTAGATTACTTTAAAAGTGAAACTCGTTAATAAGCTCTATTAACATTAAAAAAAAAAAAAAAGGTTCCCATCAAACGGCTGGCCAAGTGCTTTTGCCTCCACACTTTTACATGTTTCCTCTGGAAAAGGCTTCTCTACTCTGATTGGTCAGCTCATGTGGCCTGATTAGACACCACCCACTGTTTGTTGAAATTCAACATTTCTGATGAATCATTGATTTAGCAAATATGGAATTCGCCTGTGAGTGCAGGGCAGGCCATCGAGATTTTCAAATAATCTTCCAAGACATTACAAACCCTAAAATGTCACTAAGAGTACCTACAAAACTACTTTATTCTGTCATTAATAGGCCATGTGGTGGTGTGTTGGTGTTTTATAGAGGAATTTGATTTCAAGTGGATGCCAATACAGCAGCAAACAACCACTTGCTAAGTGAAGCAGGGTATTGATGTTCTTACCAGAGCGAGTAGCCTCTCTGAGGAGTTTTCAGTGTCCAGGCGGTGGCTGCCTGTCTGTGCAGGGGAGTTTCAGAGCAAGCAAAGTTCTAGCTTGTCCTACCACTGACTGAATAATGATCTGTCTTTGTTTAAAAATAAAAAAATAAAAAAAGAGGTCAAGTCACAAAGGTCAGTTTTCTTACTTGTATAGTATAATGCTTTTCTGGGGACACACATTAGAGCTATTAAAAATAAGTCAAAGTCAATTCTCAGGGGTACTTGGAACATGTTTTTCGCTTTTCCATAATTTCTGTGCTCATCTGTCGGATATTTTCACATCATAACTTATTGTTACATGTTAGATATTATAACTATATTTGTCAGAACTTGAATCCAAATAACAGAAGGTAGCAGTTGCGAAGTGGTCGCTGATGACTGCGTTAAAGGGCTGATTCACTGTGGATTCATCCCTGAAGCTTTATTTTTGTTTTAAACTGTATTTTTGTTACATCAACATGCATTGAGTTTATTTTCACATCAATGTTACCCAACTGTAGCTTTTTCCAGAATGCCATATACGTCAATGCATCAATTAGCAACATTTAGTTTAACAGAGATAGCTGGCAATTGACAAATATGTGGAGGTCAGTTGCTAGAGTAGCCATCCACCCTCTACATGTCAAAGTGCCCTCTGGCAAAACAAAACCCCCATTATGCTTATTGGTATGTGATTATACGCATGATGGAGGAAAAAGGGGCTGCATATATAGACTGCCTATACATAAAATGAGAGGCTGGATGTCAGTACTTGTGTGAATGAGAAATGTGAACCGTGATAAGTTAAAAAGTGCTATATAAGATGCTTTGGCCTAGTAAATGTTGTACTGTTACATTTAAGATAAAGATTGCTTTCTTTCAAATGGTGCAATTTGGTTTCTGCCTTGGTGGAGGATTAGATCCTCTGTTTCAAATCATTCTCTTTAATGTTTATTCATTTTGATCTTTATCGAAATGGGTGACTGTTAATAAGAATCCCCTGAAAACGGGGGAACTCCTCTTCAGCCAAGGCAGAAACCCAGTTGTGCAATTTTAAAGAATGCCATTCAGATTGTGAAGAAAAATGTTGGAGGTTCTTCTTTTTGGTAATGCTCCACCTCCATTCTTTTGTTCCATGAAATTAGGCTGGGGAATTTTTTGCATAATCTCGCTGACGGACCAATCAAAAATCGCATACCTCTGCCTCAGTTCAGTTGTGTTAAGCTTATTAAGTGTTGCACTTATTGTTTGATATGCAGCCACAGACCAGACCAAGTCAGATGCTTGAAAAGGTAAATTACAGGATTACAGGACTGCTCAAAAGTCTTGAGCCACCCCTTTATTTCTTTATATATCGCCAACAATATGGGAAATGGGTGCTGCGTTTAGTGAAGTAGAATACAGTATATAAGTAAAAAGTGTTTTTGAGTTTTTACAATTCTAACAAATTTGAAAGTCAATCTATGCTATGAGCACCTCTATAGCCTGAACCCTCTTAGACAAGCTTTCTGCCATTTATTTAAGGAGTCTTCAGGAATAGTTCTCCAGGCTCCTTGAAGGATATTCCAAAGCTCTTCTTTGGATGTTGGCTGCCTTTTGTTTAATTCTTTGTCGAGATGATCCCACACTGCTTTAATGATTGTGGTCCAGGCTCTAGAGAGGATCCATCTCTCCAAAAGACCCTTTGCCACTGGTTTTTAGAGTAAGAATGGCCTCTTGGCAGCCACCCATCCACAGAGACCATTTCTGATGAGGCTTCAGTGAGCAGTAGATGGATCAACCGAACCGAATGCATGTTATTTGTTGACACAACACTGGTTCAGCCCTCTGAAAATGGTCGGGCACAAAGTCTGGACTGAAAATCAAGAATTAAAGGCAGCTGATGTTCAAAGAAAAACTTTGAAAGACCTTCAGAAACTATTGCTCTCGACCACTAGATTCTGGGAGAGTTTGATTATGGAAGAGTCCTTGGAAGGAAAACATTAAGAAATGAGGGATGGCTCGAGACTTATACACAGCACAGCACTGTATGCTTATGTCAGAGGTGTTGGGACTCTTTTTTAAAACAAATTTCTGAGAACAAATGAAAATGAAACGCACACGAAGAAGTAAAGGGATCAGACAAAGTGTCCTCATTGTACTTTGTTTTCTCCGTTTCTCGGCAGGATCAGTGCAGAACAGACATGCAGGCTCAGGAAGTCCTGAGACAGCTACGGATTCCCGAGCTGGATGAGGTTCGGCAATATGTCCGAGGCTTTCCCACAAATGCGCTCATGGGTATGGGTGCCTTCGCTGCCATCACTACGTACTGGTTTGCCACCCGACCAAAAGCCCTCAAACCGCCCTGTGATCTTGGACTGCAGTCGGTGGAAATACCTGTAAGTTGGATCTTTTCTTCTGGTTCTGGTTTTCTTTCTGCCCTTGGTTACAGTAGTGGGAAATGCTCTGAAATAACCATCCACTGCAGCATACCCAAATTACAAAAGAAAACTGACCAGCTGGCCTCCTTCTGCTGGAATGTTTGCTGGATCGTATCACGGAACTAAATCACAGCTGATGTTGGTGCAGTTTTTCAAATTACAAGCAATGACATCCTTACTCCAGCCAACATTTGCAGTAGTGAAAAGTTCGTCTCACATCTAAAGAGACGAACAAAGCGAGGGGGGCTTTGTCGATATTTGTCGACACACAAACGCGTTCTAGTATCACAAAGTACGGCTCCGGAGAAGTCAGGCGGTCATTACCTTGTGGACGTTACTTTCTTCGCAGGGTGAAGAAAATGCCAGAAGATCAGTGCTGAACAGCAGCGACGAGCACATGACGCACTACTACCCTGATGCACGCACAATATACGAGGTGTTCCAGCGAGGACTCAGAGTATCAAGTGAGTGTATTATTTGTATCAGCTGAACAGGAAACTACTTGAATGCAGTGAAAAGAGAGAAAATTGAGTTTGATTTTCCTTTGCCAGATAATGGACCTTGTCTCGGATCGAGGAAACCAAACCAACCGTATGAGTGGCAGTCTTATAGAGAGGTGAGGTGTGAAAGATGGTGAGGGAAGGCACGTTAACACGGAACTGCACCCAAGGCCACAATCCAATTTCCCTGAAATTTTAAGAATGGTCCGTTGTGTCTGCACAGGTTGTAGACAGAGCAGAGAACATTGGATCCGCCCTCCTTCATAGAGGACAGTCTCACACAGGAGACAAATATGTTGGCATCTTTTCCCAGAACAGACCTGAGGTAACTCAAATGTTATCACCCTTCGCACTTGCATTATTGTGTTTTACCCTCTGCTGTCAACTATCTAGTCTGGTCTGTTAACGTTTCTATAATATTTACATCCTTTGTTGCTTTGTTGCACTGCTTGCTTGGTGGTGCCCCTTGTTCCTTGCTTGCCGGTGAAGACAAACCACCAAAAAGCATTTGATAATTCCCCACACATGGAAGATTAAACTAAATCTGAATTTTTTGGGGGGACATCAAGGAAAATTAGTGGCCCAAACTCATCATCCTAAGAACACCTCCCCACCAGCGAAGCATGGTGTAGGCAGCATCATGCTGTGTGGATGTTTGGCCTGGGAAGTTATTCTAAACTGTGAGTGATGGATGGTGCTAAAAAAGTCAAAATTCTCGAGGAAAACCTTTTTTCAGTCTTCCAGAGAATTGAAACTGGGATGGAGGTTTACATTTCAGCATGACAAGGACCCTAATTATACTGTTAAGGCAACACCCGAGTGGTTTAACGGAGGTGGTAGCTTTTAGACTTTTGTTTTTCACTGCAAACATTTTGACATGAAACGGTTGGAGAAGCGCAGGTGTGTTACGAGGCCTGCACTTTCTGCACCTCTGCATGCTTTGTTGGGCTTTTTTCTATGTTGCAACTCATACCACCATCTCAGTATTTTCCTCATTTTGTGCTGCTCCATTTTGGAATATCTTAGTCAAAGTCCAGACCTCAATCTGATTCAGGATTGATGGCAAATTACCGAACAGCAGCAGAGCCCATCCAGCTTGAAGGAGCTGCAGTGGTTTAGATTAGTAGTTAGATGTGCCACATTTATAGACATACCCTCCAAAGTATTATTATTTATTTATTCTATATTTTTTGTTGTCTGTTTTTTATTGTTTCACAATGTGAAATGCTCAAGTGCTGGTGGAAGTTTCTGTGGAAAACTTTGTTTCGTGTGTTTGAATTGTTTGTCAATCTCTTTATTTGCAGTATAATAATGTAATGCGAAGTTGTGACCTTTTCAAAGCTTTTCTCTCCATACAATGTGTCTTCCTCTTTCTCTCATGTCTACACCATCAGCATTCTTAAGTGCATTGTTTGTTTTTGTTTTTTTTTATGGAATTTAAATTCATAATGTTGGCCTATTTTCTGTGTAGTGGACCATTTCAGAGCTGGCCTGTTACACATACTCCTTGGTGGCTGTCCCACTTTATGACACACTCGGCTCAGAGGCTATTGGCTACATTATTGAAAAAGGTATTAAAAAAAAAAAAAAACAACAACATCATCAATCACCATCATCACTAACTACACCTCACCTGCAGACAGAAGCTGCGGCTCTCAGACACGGATATTAAAAAGATGAGTCGTTAATTCGATGTCGTCTCTCTTTCAGCTGCCATGTCCACCGTGATCTGCGACGTGCCTGAAAAGGCTCGGATGATTCTGGACTGCGTAGGTGGACAAGGGAAAACAGTAAAGACGATTGTTCTCATGGAGGCTTTTGACAGTGATCTGGTGACCCGAGGAAAGGAGAGTGGCATCGAGATTCTGAGTTTAAAGGATGTTGAGGTAAGAGTAACGAGCTGCCTGATTCTTTATTGATGTTTGTCTATGAGGGCATCATTAGTCCTGCAACATTTTCATCTTTTCCGTGAAATATTACAACACGTACAGTGGGGAGAACAAGTATTTGATACGCTGCCGATTTTGCTGTTTTTCACACTTGCAATGCATGTAGAAGTCTGTAATTTTTATCATAGGTGCTCTTCAAGTGTGAGTGACGGAATCTAAAAACACAATCCAGAAAATCACACGGAATGATTTTTTAAATAATTCTTTCGCATTTTATTCCAGGAAATAAGTATTTGATACCTTACCAAACAGTATGAATTCTGGCTCTCACAGACCTTTTGCCTTTTCTTTAAGAGGCCCTCCTGTTCTCCACATGTTACCTGTATTACCTGCACCTGTTTGAACTAAATAGAATAAAAAGACACCTGTCCACACTCACACACAAACAAACTCCAACGTCACCACAATGGCCAAGACCAGAGAGCTGTGCAAGGACATCAGGGACAAAATGATAGCCCTGCACAAGGCCGGAATGGGCTACAGGAAGATAGGCAAACAGGTTAATGAGAAAACAACAACTGTAGGTGCAATAATCAGAAAATGGAAGAAGACAAAGATAACAGTCAACCTCCCTCGGTCTGGAGATCCCTGCAAGATCTCACCTCGTGGGGTTACAATGATCGTGAGGAAGGGAAGGGAACAGCCCAAAACTACTCGGCAGGACCTGGTCAATGACCTGCAGCAAGCTGGAACCACAGTTTCCAAAAAAAACTATTAGTAATACATTGCGCCGTCATGGTTTAAAATCCTGCAGTGCACGCAAGGCCCCTCTGCTTAAGCCAGCACATATCCAGGCCCGTCTGGAGTTTGCCTATGACCATATAGATGATCCAGATGAGGTGTAGGAGAAGGTAATGTGGTGAGATGAGACGGAAATGGAGCTTTTTGGTCTAAACTCCACTCGCTGTGTTTGGAGGAAAAAGAAGGAAGAGTACAAACCCAAGAACACCATCCCTACAGTGAAACACGGAGGTGGTTTGGGGATGCTTTTCTGCAAAGGGGACAGGGCGACTGCACAGCATTGAGGGGAGGATGGATGGAGCCATGTATCGTGAGATATTGGCCAACAACCTCCTTCCCTCAGTAAGAGCACTGAAGATGCTCAACATGACAATGACCTGAAGCACACCGCCCGGGCAACTCAGGAGTGGCTCCGTAAGAAGCATCTCCAGGTCCTGGAGTGGCCTAGCCAGTCTCCAGATCTGAACCCGATTGAAAATCTCTGGAGACACCTGAAACTCTGTTGCCCAGCGACAGCCTTGAAACCTCAAGGATCTACAGAAGAACTGTATGGAGTGGGCCAAAATCCTTGCTGCAGTGTGTGCAAGACGTGTAAAGAACTACAGGAAACGTCTGATTTCTGTAATTGCAATCAAAGGTATTAAGTATTAAGTATTAAGTAAATTTTTCTGATGTATCAAATACTTATTTCCTGCAATAAAATGCGAAAGAACTATTAAAAAAATCATTCCGTGTGATTTTCTGGATTTTGTTTTTAGATTCCGTCACTCACACTTGAAGAGCACCTATGATAAAAATGACAGACTTCTACATGCATTGCAAGTGTGAAAACCAGCAAAATCGGCAGCGTATCAAATACTTGTTCTCCCCACTGTATCCTCCGAGTACATTTGCAAATCTAGTAGCTATTTGCATTGCTGTAACTCATGTTCAGGTTGTGTAAATCAGGCCCTGATGTGCGGTGTGTTCCATTTTCCTGCAGACATGGTCAAACTTGTTTGTTTTGTTTTGTTTTGTTTCCAGGCTTTGGGTAAAGCTAACCATCAGAAACCAGTGGTGAGTAGCAACATCAGGTCAGCTCAGGCGGACAGAACCTCACCTGACGTGTTGACTATGTGGAGAAAAATGGCTCCTAATTCTTTTGCATTTACTGCAATGACAATGTCTTTGTTTCAACATGGATCATTTTCTGAGTCAATGGGAGTCCATCGAAGGGAAAGATTGGCTTTTGCATGGTCGCAAAAGGATGCCCGTACATGCGTTAAACTCAAAAGCAATTCATGATCTGAATTAGTGTAACTTCTGATCTGATTACAGCCTCCAAAACCAGAGGACCTCGCAATTATCTGCTTCACATCTGGAACTACCGGTAACTAAAGAGCCGATCGGTTTAACACTTGGGAAATGTCTTTTGCTTCCACGTCATGTCTTATCTTCCTTATCCTCCCTCAGGAAACCCTAAAGGCGCTATTCTTACTCATGGAAATATCATCTCGAACACCGCGGCTTTCATTAAAATAACAGAGGTAAACAAACACACCTGTGAGACTGACTTTTGTTTGTTGAAGAGAGTTCAGAAATGCATTCAGTTCAAATGTGCTCACATGGTAACAAGCTTTACAAACTCCCTGGTTTCCTTTCTGCTGATTGGTCAGACTTCAAGCAGCCCGAGAGAGAGAGAAACTGAAAAGGACTTTCCACTCCTCTACATGTGTGTAGTCAATCAGTGAAGAAATCAGTTCATGTCTGTTTTACTTCGAGATGTGATTAATCCCTAAAGACGATATATATCAACAAAATATTTTTCTGGACACCAAACGCGCACCTCTACAGGCCTGAGATTTATTTTTTTTTTATGAGAGAATACAGTGTAAACGCTGAGCTATGTGATGTTTAAAATCTGAAAAGCCCTGTCTGTGTCTGGTCGACCCTCTTCAATCCCCCCGTCCTGTGCTCTCCTCCCTCTTCGGTGTTGTCCAGAACACACTGAACCCCAGCAGCAAAGACGTGCTCATCTCCTTCCTCCCTCTGGCGCATATGTTTGAGAGGGTGGTGGAGGTACAGTACCTGAGTGCTTGACTTGCATACGCGCATGTGTTTTTGTTTTGTGTGTCCTCTGCAGGTACACAGCATGCTGAACCTCCATGATATTCATGTATCCTATCTCCCCCTAGCTCACATGTTTGAGAGAGTTGTGCAGGTATGTTGTGGGCTTACTTACCTTCAAATGTGTAGTGCAATGGATTCATTTGGTTTTCCCCGAGACGGATCACAGTCGGAATTGCTGTAAGAAAACCTGTGTTCGGTTTCTTATACCTTTCTTCGATTACTTACATTAACATTTAAAGTGTGTTCTATGTACAGCACTAACTTCGTATAGTTTGGTTGAAACATTTTGGCTGCATGTCTCCAAACTTTTGCTGATCAAGATTGTTACTGACATATGTCTGAACTGAATAAAAGAAAACTGAATGAATCCACCCATCTTCTACAGCTGTATCCACATGCTTTAAATATATTTTTTTCTACTACAGATGGAAATGTGTTCTTCTGTAAACTGAAATTAAGTTATTCCTTCATACATATATATATCTATCTTTTAAATGAATAACTTATGCATTTGTTCAGTGTCTAATCCTCCCCGACCACATGCTGCCACACAGGCGTGTATCATTGCAAAGTTTAGATCTACAGACAACAAGAGGTTTAAATAACAAACAATGTGCATGTGGTGTGTCACAGCGGCTGAAATACCACATTTTCATTTGCCGTTGTTGGAATAAACAAGTTTTATTTTTTTCTTTTCCTTTAGGGTGTAATCCTCATCCACGGGGCGCGAATAGGCTACTTCCAAGGGGACATTCGACTCCTGATGGACGACCTGAAAGTGCTGCAGCCAACAGTCTTTCCTGTCGTCCCTCGTCTCCTCAACCGCATGTTTGACAAAGTTGGTCAATGTCTCTGTTTTATTGGGGGCTTTTTTTTTTATAGTTTTTATCATACTATAATAACTTTTCTTTCACTGTATGTACAGTCTCTCTGGTGTGCTGCCTTTTTCACTTTATCTCATTCCTCTGCAGGTATTTAGTCAGGCCAACACACCACTGAAAAGATGGCTCCTGGATTTTGCCTTCAGAAGAAAAGAGTCTGAGCTTAAAAATGGAGTGGTCCGAAAGGACAGCATGTGGGACAAACTCATCTTCAAAAAAGTGCAGGTAAACGCCTTTCTCAAGGGGCCGTGAGTGTTTGTTTAACTTTACTTTAAAGTAATGGGGTGGTAATGCTTCGATATAGTCAGTTCTGATTGAGATTCTGTCCTCTGTTAGAAGGCATGCACTGAGATTAGACAGTAGATATGCATCTTAAGATTTGACCAGAACTTTTAGAAAGTCCACATTAAGTTTACCCTGTGGGTAATTAAAAAACTTTGAGCTTCGAATTTGAACTTTGCACTTCAGTGCGTGTGTTTTTCTCTTTGCAGGCGAGTCTGGGGGGTCGTGTGAGACTTATGATCACAGGTGCAGCCCCCGTGTCCCCAACCATCCTCACTTTCCTTCGAGCTGCTCTCGGCTGTCAGGTGAGTCGCTGTCGCGCCCATCTAACAGGCTGAAGGCAGTTTTTTTTTTTTTCTCCTGTTTTTTTTAAAAAAATTTATTTGTAACTGCTAATATCCATGTTTTCAACAGTTCTATGAAGGCTATGGTCAGACAGAATGTACAGCTGGATGCTCCATGTCAATGCCTGGAGACTGGTCAGCAGGTAAAAGCTCAAATACTAGTCTAAGAACCATTCAGTACTGTGGCTTCTGTTCAGTGATGCCCTATGCAGTGTGTGGAGGACCGGTGTTTTGCACCATGAAACTAGACTGAATATTGTGTCCTCAGGTCACGTCGGGCCTCCTCTACCCTGCAACTCCATAAAACTTGTTGATGTGGCAGAAATGAATTACCTGGCAGCCAATGGAGAGGGAGAGGTAAGAGCGTTCTTTATTATCAAACATGTTAACTGAGGAGGAGATCACATTATGTACTTGCCTTTTACCTTTTATACACACAACTGAATTTTGGAAAACCTGCATTGCAGAATCTCTTGACTCTGCACTCCCACATGCTTAGAACTCTTCATAATCTGTTTTCTGCATTTCTATACTCCACTAATTTGATAAAGAAATTCAAACATTAATGATAGAATTTCCAAAAGAGTACCCATTTTAAATCGGTGCTAGAAACAGATGTGCTCTCACCACTCACCAGATCACCATGATAAACGTGTGTAATACAAGTGGATGAAAGGGAATCTCTGCATGCTGGAATGACGCTGAATCTTTCTTTGTCGCCTTAGGTGTGTGTCAAAGGACCAAATGTATTCAAGGGATACTTGAAAGACCCTGAGAAAACAGCCGAGGCGATCGACCAGGACGGATGGCTGCACACGGGGGACATTGGGAAATGGCTTCCTGTAAGTGAAACAGGATGAGCGGCGGTGTTGATGTTAGTTCCGGTTATCGTTGTGGTCCGCTTTACGCTTGCTTTGCTTCGTTGGTTTATTGCAGAATGGCACTCTGAAGGTCATCGATAGGAAGAAACACATTTTCAAACTGGCACAAGGAGAGTACATCGCCCCGGAGAAAATAGAAACCGTTTATAATCGCAGCGATCCGGTGGCCCAGATATTTGTCCATGGTGACAGTTTACAGGTTAGTGATTATTCCAACTCTTGTTTCTTGTAGACACAAACTTGTACTGACATTAATGCTGCAAACGGTTGCATTTCATCCTCATCTTATCCGTGTCGTAATTTTCCAGGCGTGCCTGGTGGGGATTGTGGTACCCGATCCAGACTTTTTACCCATGTGGGCCAAGAAAAAAGGCTTTGAAGGATCCTACTCTGAGCTGTGCACTAACAAGGTCAGACTCATTACCGGCAACAATCTGAAGCTGTAGCTCTGCTCTTCAGAGATGCCTAACATCTTTTTTTGGCGCTCTCTAGGATGTGAAGGCGGCCATTTTGGAGGACATGCTGAATTTGGGCAAAGAAGCAGGACTCAAGTCTTTTGAACAGGTAACTGGTGCCTTGTTTGACTTCTATCAAGTCTTTAATAGTCTTCTTTTTCCTTCGGCGTTCACTTGAAATCCTTTTTCCTCACCACAGGTGAGAGATATTGCGATGCATCCCGAGATGTTTTCTGTGCAGAACGGCCTGCTGACGCCCACCTTGAAGGCCAAGAGGACCGAGATTCGAAACCGCTTCAGAGAGCAGATCGATGAACTTTACGCCAGGATTAAGATGTGAGCCGCGATGAAGGAGTACTATGAAAGGGTCAACACAAAACCACCAAATAAACTACTCGGAGGATACTCTGCATTTTTTTCTGCCAGTGAAGATTTAGATCACTTTTTTTTGGAGGGGGGGGGGGGTCAAAAGTCTTTATTATCCTTCTTTTGTTGGGTTACTCTACAGCCAAGTTTCCCCTGCTGTCACTCAGTGAAGAATATCCCAGAACATGTTTAAATGGTACAAATCCCCCCCCCCCAAACTAAAGGGGGCTTAAATCGCAGAGGGGGAAACGAAAGTTCATCTTGCCTTTTTACACCATGACGTTTGACTCTTTATGGTCAGAAGAGTTAAGCTCCTGAAAATATTACAACCACTTTATTTTATTTTTTTTCAGTCTTGGGAGCAAAATGCCTTTACAGTGACTTAATATCAACTATTTATATACCAAGCTATTTATCATTTTGGTAATCTATTTAAGTTGATATTTAACTCAATCATCAAACCTGTAAATAGTGTATGTGCCAGAAGATTATATTTGTATGCAAATATACATGGCCTGATGCTCCAGTTGCAACCTCCTGCATTCCCATGTGTCTCAGTGCTGCAGGCTCAATGACAGACTGCACTCATCTGTTTGAAAGCAGAACTTAGTTAACTGCCTATTAGGGTTCGTGTGCCTTTTTTGTTTCATCGTTTTCATCTCACAGTGCATGTAAAATATTGAATGTTGCTACATTGTACATGAGACTCCTTTGCAGTGACCTTTTTAAATAGCAACGCCACACTGGCTGCAGGATTAAGTTCCATAAGTGTCATTTGTATATTGCACAATGATTCGAGAGGAAAAATGGTAAAACTGGTCTTAGGATTCATTTAAAGGAGCCAGATTTTCTGAAGCAATTCCATGTGTTTTACTGATGGTCCACAAAAAATCAGTCTTCACTTCAGCTGCACAACTATTTAAAAAAAAAAGAAAAAAAACCTGCTGTGATTTCAATGGATTATGGTTGCTCTGCACAGCTAATATCAAGAACTCCTTGGCATTACAAGTCATAATGTGTTTTTTGTGATTCCTACAGTGTGAAAAGGGCAAATGTGCAGTTTCAATGACAAGCATAGGATCATTATTTGTCAAATGACAGGAATAAATGCTTTTATTCAAGTTTTGTCTTCTCTTAATGGCCAGTTCTGTGTTTGCAGATCCAGCTTTTAACACACCATCATTGAGTTCCAAGCAACCACGGGGACATTTAAAGTATTTATTTATCTGCAGCATTTGTCAGTCATTATTATGAATCATGAAAATCTATTTGAATTTGCTGAATAATTGTGGGTGGAGTGCTCCTGTTTGGCTGATGGTGGGAGAAGTTAGCGGAAAAGTTAAAGTATATCGGAGTCTTTAAGTTTGTAAGTGGTAGGATGAAACTAGAGATGGACAGTCGAGATTGGTGAGGAGGGAACTGAGCTGAAGAGCAAAGCATTCGATTCTCTAGTCCATCAACTCTATGTCCATCCAGAGTGGGAATGTGGTCACAATGGCACCGATACAAGCTGCAAAAAGGAGTTTCCTTTGAAGGGTGGCTGCACTCAGCCTTTGAGATGTGGTCAGGAGATGATACACTCAGGCAGCCTGGAAAGGTGTCAGCTGAGGTAGTTTGGGAAATCTGAATAGGATGCCTCTTGGTCACCTCCCTTTGGAGGTATTTTAGGGCACATGCAACTGGGAGGAAACCTTGGGGGAGACCCAGGACTGGCTAGAGGGATTATACATCTCTTCTGACCAGGGAGTGTCTCAGGATACCTCTGGCAGAGCTGGAGAAGGGTGTCTTGAGTTGTCCTCTTGGACCTGTAGCCTCCGCGGCTTGATTTCAGATTAGTGGAAGAAGATGGATTGATGCATTGTTTTACTTTAAAACATGCACCAGCATACTGTTATGGGTGTCTGCCAAAATGTTGAAAACCTAAATAAGTAGGATATCTCCTACTTCTCCTGTTATCTCAGCTCAGATGCTAAATAGAATGCCAGTAAGTATTACCAATATCTTTGGAAGCCGCACAGTAAAACGACACAAACCTCATCCTCTACTAGGAATCAAAGTCCTCCATACATGTGAGCAGAAGTTGGTCTGAGATTTCCCCGCCGTTTTGTTCAAAGCCATCCAGACTCTCCAAATAGTCCTGGTCATCCTGTTCATCCCCCCACTGGTCAGGAGTCTCCCCCACTGGACGCGCTCTGCTCTGCGGGGCCTGGTTTGGTGCCTGGCTGAGTTCAAAGTTGCCGGTGTCGTCCATTAAATAAGCCTGATCCTCCTCATCCTGTCAGTGAACAGTAGACATGATCACTTGCTGCTGCTTGCGAAGGACAAAATCTCTTTGATCGTTAGCTCATTGAATTTCCAGGCAGTTTTAGTCTGTCAGGATGTAAATTAAAAAATTTTTTAAAAAACTAACCAGTGTCAGGATGTAGCTGACACAGATCTCCTGTGGCAGCGGATAACCTGTAACAGTAAAATAACCACCATGTTACCACCTAAATTATGTTTCCTTGAAAAAAAAAAAAAAGGAGTCATTTTGGGTCAAGACATACTTGAGGACCTGAAGTTCCTGCAGTCAGGATCGTGACACTTCTGATACCAGACTTCCTCTTTAAAATCCACAACAATCCTGGAGAGGAGCATGAGGTTAGATCGGATAAACTGACGACTCACAAACGTGAGCACGAAGCATACATTACTACGTACATGATGTTGTTGCTTTTATGAAACCGCTCCACATTTTCACACCAGCGGTATTTGACAATGTCGTAGACGAGGAGCTGCTCTGCAGCAAAGTAGTTCCATCTTCTTATGCCTGTTGAGTGTGGAAGACATAATGAAAGTCAGGTGGTGACCGGTTTGACTACACACACCATTTGCATTTCACCGCACGCTTTTTGTCACGATGACTGATGACTTAACCAAACCAATTCAAGCCATATCATCGACATCTATGGGAAAATTAATCTAAATTTGCAGCGACATACACTCTGATGACAGAGTGCCTCCAAAATGAAGTGTGGAAGTGAAGCATCTTAAAGCGGACACGTCTTCTGTTCACCATGAATTATTTGAAATGCTTCATCAAATGAAATGATTTCAAACCGGCAGTAACCGTGTTCGGCGACAGTCAAACACTCACTTCCTTGGATCCCATCCTTTCTAACCAAGGTTGACACAAATCTGTCGACTTCTTGGTGAGGGGATGACGTGCAGCCAGAAAACGTGCCTGTTAGGAAGCCAGCAGACAAAAAAATACATAAATCAGGAATGTTTTCAGACTCAAAATGATTTAAGGTAAAAACCAGTGATAACATTTACATTATCTGCAGACTCCAGTGAAACTGGTGCGTCTGTGAGCAGATATGATTGTCCATTTGGGCCTCACACAGACATAAATGTTTACAGGTACAGAAACTGGGGAAATTCACATATTATATCATAAAGAAAAAAAAAAGGCTCAGCAGCTCCAACTCCAGTGTTAACTAGTCTCTCAGCGCTGCCTGCAGCACATGCAGCAGAGTACAATCCACAGCTGAGCAGGCTGCAAACAGATCAATGTGTGTGAAAGGAGCGTTTCTGGTTCAGTGCTACCTGGACAGGAAGCCAATCCCTGCGGACAAAGAGGTGCCGAGGACTTAGATTCATGTGTTTCTGGGACATCCCACGTAAGAATTCTCTGACCTGTGAAACTGATGATATGCAGGAAGATTAGCCGACATTCAAAGCAAGGAAAAAAAAAAAAAAAGAGAAAGTTGCACATCTTACCTCACATTACACACTAATGATGCCAGAAAAACACATTCCTCTGCAGAAATTCTCTTCTCAGGCTTGGCAGTAAACTTGTTGTCTTCTGCCACAGTGAACGCGGCGTTCTTCCCCACTTTTGAGGACTTGTACAGCCGGAAATTTCTGTTCTTTGTGTAGACGCCTGTTTGTGTAAATTGTAGCTTTTAGCATGTATAAAAAGACAAGTGTCATAACAAAAGAACAAGTCCCGTGTGAACCAGTTTTTCCCCTTGCAGCACACATTGATCACACACACAAAAAAAAACCTTTTTGACCCTGCCTCATTCCCAACATTTATCTGGAAGACAAGCCACTGCGACTGGGACTAATTTAAGAGAGATTTTTTTTTTTCGTTTTAGATCCAGGCTGAATCTTGCTTTCATTCGTCTAGTGACCAGAGAAGTGGACCGAGCCAGCCAGCACTCTCTAATTTACACACTCAAGCACAGAGTACATATATGAGGAATACATAGAAAACAATCACGTGCTGTGCATCACAAGTCGAGGAGAGAGAGAGAGAGGGCCTGGTTTTACACATGACCCGCTGACAGCAGAAGCAAGCATCATAAATGACATACTGTCCATTATTAAAAATTCACACTTCCTGTTTTCCACTTAATGAGAGAGATGCTCACCTCTCATTAAGTGGGGACTAAAACTTCCTTGAGCGACGTCGGGGGGGGGGGAAGCTGTTCTGCGGCACTGATGCTTTGCAGCAACACTAATCTCCTGCACAAAATACGAGAGTGGGAAAATGCTAACATGTTTAATGAATGAGTCAAATATGCAAACATGCCTTGGGTTGTGCACGCAACAGAACAAAACATGAACTCAAGATATCAAGACATTTTGTGGCAAGAAACAAAAGAGGAAGTCAAACAGGCTACAATCTTACACACGAATGTAGAATTAAAACCTGCACCATCTGTCCACGGGACAGCGCCCATGTGCTGTCATGAACTAAATCGAATAAAGCCGAGTCGTGATTTAAAGCCAGCTGATCGCTACGCTTTGAATGTGCTCAGAAATTCAACCCCGAAATATTCAGATTAAGGCCCTAAGTTTTCACACTGTATTATGCCCCCCCCCCCCTGTCGGTTTAGAGACTGAATTGGAGAATGTGTGACCTATGTAACAGAAAGTGCGTAAAAAGCCAAATAGAGAATCTGCGTCCTCTTACCAAGATCAACAAAGAGACAGTCTTGGCCGTCTTTCTTTTTCACCAGCAGGAAGCCGAGGTCTCTCTCTTCACGCTTACGCTTCTTCTTCTGCGGACTCTCGGCCGTCCCAGCTGCCTTTGGTGGATTGTTCTCAGGGTCGACATGCGTTCTACTGTCGACACGTCATCGACAAATAAAATACCAAGTGATAAAGGTGATGGCAGAAAGGAAAGTAAAAACAAACCGCTTTCACTAGTTGGAAAAAAAAGAAAGAAAAACAACTGACCCAGTTTCACCGCTTTGGGTCAGTGAATTCATCCCTTCATCCAGGCAGCTTTCGCTTTTGGCTTTGCTCAGGATGGGCTGAAGGATCGCATGGATGAACCTTCCTATAGGGAGAGAAAAAAAGAGAAAACAGTCAAAGTTTATTGGTAATATATATACACATGAAAGAAAGTTGTTATTGCTTCCATGTCAGCCTGAACACACCAACATGGATGTTGTCTTTGAAGGCAGCATTTTGGAGGATGAAGATGAGATGCCGGCTGAATTTCTCCTCTGTGCTGGAGTCGAGGTTGAGGATGTTTTCCGCAGAGCATTCGATCCCATAAACCTCCATCAACTTGTCGCAGACGTACTTGAAAGCACACAGACAGGTGAATATATACCGTACACTCTGCATCCCTATGCCACACGACCAATGAGAAACTCAGATGTTATGCTAGCTGACAGTTTCCAAAAACCGACGACAGATGATGTTGGTTCGATATAACCGAGATATAAACTGCAAATGGGTAAACAAAAATATTCCTTACCTGGATCAGCAAAGACACCATAGAGTTCCCATCACAGCCTTCGTTTGAAGCTTTGTGGAACTCCAAGTCAAAGTAAAGCTTACAGACCGCACCCTCTGGGATCACCTCGTAGCAGTGCATCAAGGACTGGGTGTAAGTCCTGGGGAAAAGAAGAAGAAAGAAAAAGTCAAGAGCTACAGCCAAAGCACTGAGGCGAAACAACACTGAGAAGACGCAACATTGTCACCTGTAGTAATGCCACAGCTCGCTGTAACTGGTCACCAGGTATATCCGTTGACCCTCCAGGGCTGTTTCTTTCTCAAGTGCAAAAACGTGAACAGCCTAAAAAAAAAAAAAAGAAAGAAAGAAAATGGCCAAGGCACAAATGTAAGCAGTTCTCCCCTTTCACAAGCAGGATGTAAACTGGATTAGCGGGACGCAGCGGCACATCCGTACCTCTTTGCAGCTCAGAGCGAAGCCGATGGCCATACTTTGACGAGGGAAGAGTCTCCATATGGAGGAAGGCTGGCACGGCCACAGTCGGGGTTTGTAGGGTGTGGTCAGAGGATTCAGCTGGAACGACTGAGCAAGCCGCTCAACCTTCTTCAATCGGTCGCCCCACCTGCTCATCTTCAAGCGCTCGTCGACCTCTTGTATGTGGCCTGTTACTGAAGTCGGCGCAGGTGTAAGAGTCTTTGCACAATCTTATGTCATCCTTTAATCTTTAAATAAAACAAAATGAAGGAGGACATTGTTAAACTCTGCTTCCAACTAGTCAGCATGATTCACAATAATCACACGGGTAGTTGAGCCTTGGTGAGGGCAGGATTTATAACAGGACTGTTGTATTAAGCTGTGTTACTTTTAGCGAGGCACGCACAACAGAACAAAGTGATGCTGATGTCAGTTTTGTTTACAGGTACACAAAACTTATGACCTTTCAATGCCCTCTATACACCTACGGCATGCATTTACCTACAAGTGTGGTCCAAAAGATGCTAAAATGTTAAGCTGTCCTTTTGAATAACAAATACACTTTAATTGCTTTGGATAAAAATATCTGCAAAATGAGAATAGAATGGAATAGAAATAGAAAGCCTTCATTGTCATTGAATGACTTGCACACAATGAAATTAGACATTAGAATATAAATGTCACGCGTTTATTCAACCAAAACAGCCCTTTTGCTTTCAGTCCTTGAGGGGACGCTACGACCGATTGATGATTGATTAGCAGCTCCATCGCTTAGCTCCGGAAAGCATTACGTTTTCACTTCCACGACTTGATATGTCGAGTAATAGCGATGCAGCATCGGTCACTGCAGACCAGAGTGTTAAGGTGTTGATTATAGGCAGCACAGAGCGTGTCGTATTTGAGTCACGTCTCGGGAGAGCTCAAGGCTTGTCAGCTTTGACACACGTCATTTTAGGAGCAAACACTGAACTCAGGATCAGTCTTTTTGGCATCTCCTCCCCTCCTTCAACGAACGTGCTGTTTCAAACACTGTGGACCAAAGAAAAGTCCAGGCCCAGGTGATATTAGCAGTCGCCCACTGAAAGAGTGCAGAGTAACTCGGTCCACTCTTTGAATGTACGTTTCTTATGTCACTCCCCCAGCAGAGGGTGCCATCTCTATGGAAACAGTCTGTGGTGGTACCTGTCGCCAAGGTTACTAACTCCCAAACTCTTAATGGTTTCAGGCCTGTTGCCTTGACCTCCCTTATCAAATCAGACCAGGAGCGCTGCTTGGGGGGCAGAGCCCCTTTTAGACCCGTATCAGTTTGTCTATAGGACAAGGGGGGGGGGGGTGTACAAGATGCCACAATCACCCTACTTAATCTCTCACACAAACATCTAGAGGGGAGTGGAAATCACGCTGTGATGCTCTTTGTCTATTTTTCATCTGCTTTTAACACCATTCAACCTCATCCGCAGGCTGAGAAACTACTTCAATCATTTTAGTCTTGATCTGAGTTTAGCAGGTAGATGTCAGAGGGCGAACAGTGAACTGTCCTGTTTGTCAACATCTTCCACTGGTGTGTTCTGTCCCCTCTGTTGTGCATCTTAGACACAAGCGGCTGCCACAGCCATCACGACAACAGGTGCATTATTAAGTTTGCAGATGACTCCGTTATTGTCAGCCTACTTAATTCACATGAAATTGATCAGGTTCAGCGGTTGACGATTCGGTTTCCTGGTGCTAGAAACATCCTTCATCTTAAAATCTTTTAAAGCACTTTTAAAGCTTGTGAATGTGGCCAGTAAGACAGTGGGCGTCAAGTTCATGAACAGATGTTAAACAAAGCCATTTAAATGAATAACTTATGCATTTGTTCAGTGTCTAATCCTCCCCGACCACATGCTGCCACACAGGCGTGTATCATTGCAAAGTTTAGATCTACAGACAACAAGAGGTTTAAATAACAAACAATGTGCATGTGGTGTGTCACAGCGGCTGAAATACCACATTTTCATTTGCCGTTGTTGGAATAAACAAGTTTTATTTTTTTCTTTTCCTTTAGGGTGTAATCCTCATCCACGGGGCGCGAATAGGCTACTTCCAAGGGGACATTCGACTCCTGATGGACGACCTGAAAGTGCTGCAGCCAACAGTCTTTCCTGTCGTCCCTCGTCTCCTCAACCGCATGTTTGACAAAGTTGGTCAATGTCTCTGTTTTATTGGGGGCTTTTTTTTTAATAGTTTTTATCATACTATAATAACTTTTCTTTCACTGTATGTACAGTCTCTCTGGTGTGCTGCCTTTTTCACTTTATCTCATTCCTCTGCAGGTATTTAGTCAGGCCAACACACCACTGAAAAGATGGCTCCTGGATTTTGCCTTCAGAAGAAAAGAGTCTGAGCTTAAAAATGGAGTGGTCCGAAAGGACAGCATGTGGGACAAACTCATCTTCAAAAAAGTGCAGGTAAACGCCTTTCTCAAGGGGCCGTGAGTGTTTGTTTAACTTTACTTTAAAGTAATGGGGTGGTAATGCTTCGATATAGTCAGTTCTGATTGAGATTCTGTCCTCTGTTAGAAGGCATGCACTGAGATTAGACAGTAGATATGCATCTTAAGATTTGACCAGAACTTTTAGAAAGTCCACATTAAGTTTACCCTGTGGGTAATTAAAAAACTTTGAGCTTCGAATTTGAACTTTGCACTTCAGTGCGTGTGTTTTTCTCTTTGCAGGCGAGTCTGGGGGGTCGTGTGAGACTTATGATCACAGGTGCAGCCCCCGTGTCCCCAACCATCCTCACTTTCCTTCGAGCTGCTCTCGGCTGTCAGGTGAGTCGCTGTCGCGCCCATCTAACAGGCTGAAGGCAGTTTTTTTTTTTTTCTCCTGTTTTTTTAAAAAAAATTTATTTGTAACTGCTAATATCCATGTTTTCAACAGTTCTATGAAGGCTATGGTCAGACAGAATGTACAGCTGGATGCTCCATGTCAATGCCTGGAGACTGGTCAGCAGGTAAAAGCTCAAATACTAGTCTAAGAACCATTCAGTACTGTGGCTTCTGTTCAGTGATGCCCTATGCAGTGTGTGGAGGACCGGTGTTTTGCACCATGAAACTAGACTGAATATTGTGTCCTCAGGTCACGTCGGGCCTCCTCTACCCTGCAACTCCATAAAACTTGTTGATGTGGCAGAAATGAATTACCTGGCAGCCAATGGAGAGGGAGAGGTAAGAGCGTTCTTTATTATCAAACATGTTAACTGAGGAGGAGATCACATTATGTACTTGCCTTTTACCTTTTATACACACAACTGAATTTTGGAAAACCTGCATTGCAGAATCTCTTGACTCTGCACTCCCACATGCTTAGAACTCTTCATAATCTGTTTTCTGCATTTCTATACTCCACTAATTTGATAAAGAAATTCAAACATTAATGATAGAATTTCCAAAAGAGTACCCATTTTAAATCGGTGCTAGAAACAGATGTGCTCTCACCACTCACCAGATCACCATGATAAACGTGTGTAATACAAGTGGATGAAAGGGAATCTCTGCATGCTGGAATGACGCTGAATCTTTCTTTGTCGCCTTAGGTGTGTGTCAAAGGACCAAATGTATTCAAGGGATACTTGAAAGACCCTGAGAAAACAGCCGAGGCGATCGACCAGGACGGATGGCTGCACACGGGGGACATTGGGAAATGGCTTCCTGTAAGTGAAACAGGATGAGCGGCGGTGTTGATGTTAGTTCCGGTTATCGTTGTGGTCCGCTTTACGCTTGCTTTGCTTCGTTGGTTTATTGCAGAATGGCACTCTGAAGGTCATCAATAGGAAGAAACACATTTTCAAACTGGCACAAGGAGAGTACATCGCCCCGGAGAAAATAGAAACCGTTTATAATCGCAGCGATCCGGTGGCCCAGATATTTGTCCATGGTGACAGTTTACAGGTTAGTGATTATTCCAACTCTTGTTTCTTGTAGACACAAACTTGTACTGACATTAATGCTGCAAACGGTTGCATTTCATCCTCATCTTATCCGTGTCGTAATTTTCCAGGCGTGCCTGGTGGGGATTGTGGTACCCGATCCAGACTTTTTACCCATGTGGGCCAAGAAAAAAGGCTTTGAAGGATCCTACTCTGAGCTGTGCACTAACAAGGTCAGACTCATTACCGGCAACAATCTGAAGCTGTAGCTCTGCTCTTCAGAGATGCCTAACATCTTTTTTTGGCGCTCTCTAGGATGTGAAGGCGGCCATTTTGGAGGACATGCTGAATTTGGGAAAAGAAGCAGGACTCAAGTCTTTTGAACAGGTAACTGGTGCCTTGTTTGACTTCTATCAAGTCTTTAATAGTCTTCTTTTTCCTTCGGCGTTCACTTGAAATCCTTTTTCCTCACCACAGGTGAGAGATATTGCGATGCATCCCGAGATGTTTTCTGTGCAGAACGGCCTGCTGACGCCCACCTTGAAGGCCAAGAGGACCGAGATTCGAAACCGCTTCAGAGAGCAGATCGATGAACTTTACGCCAGGATTAAGATGTGAGCCGCGATGAAGGAGTACTATGAAAGGGTCAACACAAAACCACCAAATAAACTACTCGGAGGATACTCTGCATTTTTTTCTGCCAGTGAAGATTTAGATCACTTTTTTTGAGGGGAGGGGGGGGTCAAAAGTCTTTATTATCCTTCTTTTGTTGGGTTACTCTACAGCCAAGTTTCCCCTGCTGTCACTCAGTGAAGAATATCCCAGAACATGTTTAAATGGTACAAATCCCCCCCAAACTAAAGGGGGCTTAAATCGCAGAGGGGGAAACGAAAGTTCATCTTGCCTTTTTACACCATGACGTTTGACTCTTTATGGTCAGAAGAGTTAAGCTCCTGAAAATATTACAACCACTTTATTTTTTTTTTTTTCAGTCTTGGGAGCAAAATGCCTTTACAGTGACTTAATATCAACTATTTATATACCAAGCTATTTATCATTTTGGTAATCTATTTAAGTTGATATTTAACTCAATCATCAAACCTGTAAATAGTGTATGTGCCAGAAGATTATATTTGTATGCAAATATACATGGCCTGATGCTCCAGTTGCAACCTCCTGCATTCCCATGTGTCTCAGTGCTGCAGGCTCAATGACAGACTGCACTCATCTGTTTGAAAGCAGAACTTAGTTAACTGCCTATTAGGGTTTGTGTGCCTTTTTGTTTCATCGTTTTCATCTCACAGTGCATGTAAAATATTGAATGTTGCTACATTGTACATGAGACTCCTTTGCAGTGACCTTTTTAAATAGCAACGCCACACTGGCTGCAGGATTAAGTTCCATAAGTGTCATTTGTATATTGCACAATGATTCGAGAGGAAAAATGGTAAAACTGGTCTTAGGATTCATTTAAAGGAGCCAGATTTTCTGAAGCAATTCCATGTGTTTTACTGATGGTCCACAAAAATCAGTCTTCACTTCAGCTGCACAACTATTTAAAAAAAAAAAAAAAACCTGCTGTGATTTCAATGGATTATGGTTGCTCTGCACAGCTAATATCGAGAACTCCTTGGCATTACAAGTCATAATGTGTTTTTTGTGATTCCTACAGTGTGAAAAGGGCAAATGTGCAGTTTCAATGACAAGCATAGGATCATTATTTGTCAAATGACAGGAATAAATGCTTTTATTCAAGTTTTGTCTTCTCTTAATGGCCAGTTCTGTGTTTGCAGATCCAGCTTTTAACACACCATCATTGAGTTCCAAGCAACCACAGGGACATTTAAAGTATTTATTTATCTGCAGCATTTGTCAGTCATTATTATGAATCATGAAAACCTATTTGAATTTGCTGAATAATTGTGGGTGGAGCGCTCCTGTTTGACTGATGGTGGGAGAAGTTAGCGGAAAAGTTAAAGTATATCGGAGTCTTTAAGTTTGTAAGTGGTAGGATGAAACTAGAGATGGACAGTCGAGATTGGTGAGGAGGGAACTGAGCTGAAGAGCGAAGCATTCGATTCTCTAGTCCATCAACTCTATGTCCATCCAGAGTGGGAATGTGGTCACAATGGCACCGGATACAAGCTGCAGAAATGAGTTTCCTTTGAAGGGTGGCTGCACTCAGCCTTTGAGACGTGGTCAGGAGATGATACACTCAGGCAGCCTGGAAAGGTGTCAGCTGAGGTAGTTTGGGAAATCTGAATAGGATGCCTCTTGGTCACCTCCCTTTGGAGGTATTTTAGGGCACATGCAACTGGGAGGAAACCTTGGGGGAGACCCAGGACTGGCTAGAGGGATTCTACATCTCTTCTGGCCAGGGAGTGTCTCAGGATACCTCTGGCAGAGCTGGAAAAGGATGTCTTGAGTTGTCCTCTTGGACCTGTAGCCGCCGCGGCTTGATTTCAGATTAGTGGAAGAAGATGGATTGATGGATGGATGCATTGTTTTACTTTAAAACATGCACCAGCATACTGTTATGGGTGTCTGCCAAAATGTTGAAAACCTAAATAAGTAGGATATCTCCTACTTCTCCTGTTATCTCAGCTCAGATGCTAAATAGAATGAATGCCAGTAAGTATTACCAATATCTTTGGAAGCCGCACAGTAAAACGACACAAACCTCATCCTCTACTAGGAATCAAAGTCCTCCATACATGTGAGCAGAAGTTGGTCTGAGATTTCCCCGCCGTTTCGTTCAAAGCCATCCAGACTCTCCAAATAGTCCTGGTCATCCTGTTCATCCCCCCACTGGTCAGGAGTCTCCCCCACTGGACGCGCTCTCTTCTGCGGGGCCTGGTTTGGTGCCTGGCTGAGTTCAAAGTTGCCGGTGTCGTCCATTAAATAAGCCTGATCCTCCTCATCCTGTCAGTGAACAGTAGACATGATCACTTGCTGCTGCTTGCAAAGGACAAAATCTCTTTGATCGTTAGCTCATTGAATTTCCAGGCAGTTTTAGTCTGTCAGGATGTAAATTAAAAAATTTTTTTAAAAACTAACCAGTGTCAGGATGTAGCTGACACAGATCTCCTGTGGCAGCGGATAACCTGTAACAGTAAAATAACCACCATGTTACCACCTAAATTATATTTCCTTGAAAAAAAAAAAAAGGAGTCATTTTGGGTCAAGACATACTTGAGGACCTGAAGTTCCTGCAGTCAGGATCGTGACACTTCTGATACCAGACTTCCTCTTTAAAATCCACAACAATCCTGGAGAGGAGCAAGAGGTTAGATCGGATAAACTGACGACCCACAAGCGTGAGCACGAAGCATACATTACTACGTACATGATGTTGTTGCTTTTATGAAACCGCTCCACATTTTCACACCAGCGGTATTTGACAATGTCGTAGACGAGGAGCTGCTCTGCAGCAAAGTAGTTCCATCTTCTTATGCCTGTTGAGTTTGGAAGACATAATGAAAGTCAGGTGGTGACCGGTTTGACTACACACACCATTTGCATTTCACCACTTTTTGTCACGATGACTGATGACTTAACCAAACCAATTCAAGCCATATCATCGACATCTATGGGAAAATTAATCTAAATTCGCAGCGACATACACTCTGATGACAGAGTGCCTCCAAAATGAAGTGTGGAAGTGAAGCATCTTAAAGCGGACACGTCTTCTGTTCACCATGAATTATTTGAAATGCTTCATCAAATTAAATGATTTCAAACCGGCAGTAACCGTGTTCGGCGACAGTCAAACACTCACTTCCTTGGATCCCATCCTTTCTAACCAAGGTTGACACAAATCTGTCGACTTCTTGGTGAGGGGATGACGTGCAGCCAGAAAACGTGCCTGTTAGGAAGCCAGCAGACAAAAAAATACATAAATCAGGAATGTTTTCAGACTCAAAATGATTTAAGGTAAAAACCAGTGATAACATTTACATTATCTGCAGACTCCAGTGAAACTGGTGCGTCTGTGAGCAGATATGATTGTCCATTTGGGCCTCACACAGACATAAATGTTTACAGGTACAGAAACTGGGGAAATTCACATATTATATCATAAAGAAAAAGAAAAAAAAAGGCTCAGCAGCTCCAACTCCAGTGTTAACTAGTCTCTCTCAGCGCTGCCTGCAGCACATGCAGCAGAGTACAATCCACAGCTGAGCAGGCTGCAAACAGATGAATGTGTGTGAAAGGAGCGTTTCTGGTTCAGTTCTACCTGGACAGGAAGCCAATCCCTGCGGACAAAGAGGTGCCGAGGACTTAGATTCATGTGTTTCTGGGACATCCCACGTAAGAATTCTCTGACCTGTGAAACTGATGATATGCAGGAAGATTAGCCGACATTCAAAGCAAGGAAAAAAAAAAAAAAGAGAAAGCTGCACATCTTACCTCACATTACACACTAATGATGCCAGAAAAACACATTCCTCTGCAGAAATTCTCTTCTCAGGCTTGGCAGTAAACTTGTTGTCTTCTGCCACAGTGAACGCGGCGTTCTTCCCCACTTTTGAGGACTTGTACAGCCGGAAATTTCTGTTCTTTGTGTAGACGCCTGTTTGTGTAAATTGTAGCTTTTAGCATGTATAAAAAGACAAGTGTCATAACAAAAGAACAAGTCCCGTGTGAACCAGTTTTTCCCCTTGCAGCACACATTGATCACACAAACTTTTTGACCCTGCCTCATTCCCAACATTTATCTGGAAGACAAGCCACTGCGACTGGGACTAATTTAAGAGAGATTTTTTTTTTTCGTTTTAGATCCAGGCTGAATCTTGCTTTCATTCATCTAGTGACCAGACAAGTGGACCGAGCCAGCCAGCACTCTCTAATTTACACACTCAAGCACAGAGTACATATATGAGGAATACATAGAAAACAACCGTGTGCTGTGCATCACAAGTCGAGGAGAGAGAGAGGGCCTGGTTTTACACATGACCCGCTGACAGCAGAAGCAAGCATCATAAATGACATACTGTCCATTATTAAAAATTCACACTTCCTGTTTTCCACTTAATGAGAGAGATGCTCACCTCTCATTAAGTGGGGACTAAAACTTCCTTGAGCGACGTCGGGGGGGGGGGGGGGAAGCTGTTCTGCGGCACTGATGCTTTGCAGCAACACTAATCTCCTGCACAAAATACGAGAATGGGAAAATGCTAACATGTTTAATGAATGAGTCAAATATGCAAACGTGCCTTGGGTTGTGCACGCAACAGAACAAAACATGAACTCAAGATATCAAGACATTTTGTGGCAAGAAACAAAAGAGGAAGTCAAACAGGCTACAATCTTACACACGAATGTAGAATTAAAACCTGCACCATCTGTCCACGGGACAGCGCCCATGAGCTGTCATGAACTAAATCGAATAAAGCCGAGTCGTGATTTAAAGCCAGCTGATCGTTACGCTATGAATGTGCTCAGAAATTCAACCCCGAAATATTCAGATTAAGGCCCTAAGTTTTCACACTGTATTATGCCCCCCCCCCCCTGTCGGTTTAGAGACTGAATTGGAGAATGTGTGACCTATGTAACAGAAAGTGCGTAAAAAGCCAAATAGAGAATCTGCGTCCTCTTACCAAGATCAACAAAGAGACAGTCTTGGCCGTCTTTCTTTTTCACCAGCAGGAAGCCGAGGTCTCTCTCTTCACGCTTACGCTTCTTCTTCTGCGGACTCTCGGCCGTCCCAGCTGCCTTTGGTGGATTGTTCTCAGGGTCGACATGCGTTCTACTGTCGACACGTCATCGACAAATAAAATACCAAGTGATAAAGGTGATGGCAGAAAGGAAATTAAAAACAAACCGCTTTCACTAGTTGGAAAAAAAAGAAAGAAAAACAACTGACCCAGTTTCACCGCTTTGGGTCAGTGAATTCATCCCTTCATCCAGGCAGCTTTCGCTTTTGGCTTTGCTCAGGATGGGCTGAAGGATCGCATGGATGAACCTTCCTATAGGGAGAAAAAAAAAGACAAAAAAAAACAGTTTATTGGTAATATATATACACATGAAAGAAAGTTGTTATTGCTTCCATGTCAGCCTGAACACACCAACATGGATGTTGTCTTTGAAGGCAGCATTTTGGAGGATGAAGATGAGATGCCGGCTGAACTTCTCCTCTGTGCTGGAGTCGAGGTTGAGGATGTTTTCCGCAGAGCATTCGATCCCATAAACCTCCATCAACTTGTCGCAGACGTACTTGAAAGCACACAGACAGGTGAATATACCGTACACTCTGCATCCCTATGCCACACGACCAATAAGAAACTCAGATGTTATGCTAGCTGACAGTTTCCAAAAACCGACATCAGATGATGTTGGTTCGATATAACCGAGATATAAACACGTTCAACTGCAAATGGGTAAACAAAAATATTCCTTACCTGGATCAGCAAAGACACCATAGAGTTCCCATCACAGCCTTCGTTTGAAGGTTTGTGGAACTCCAAGTCAAAGTAAAGCTTACAGACCGCACCCTCTGGGATCACCTCGTAGCAGTGCATCAAGGACTGGGTGTAAGTCCTGGGGAAAAGAAGAAGAAAGAAAAAGTCAAGAGCTACAGCCAAAGCACTGAGGCGAAACAACACTGAGAAGACACAACAGTGTCACCTGTAGTAATGCCACAGCTCGCTGTAACTGGTCACCAGGTATATCCGTTGACCCTCCAGGGCTGTTTCTTTCTCAAGTGCAAAAACGTGAACAGCCTAAAAAAAAAAAAAAGAAAGAAAGAAAATGGCCAAGGCACAAATGTAAGCAGTTGTCCCCTTTCACAAGCAGGATGTAAACTGGATTAGCGGGACGCAGCGGCACATGCGTACCTCTTTGCAGCTCAGAGCGAAGCCGATGGCCATACTTTGACGAGGGAAGAGTCTCCATATGGAGGAAGGCTGGCACGGCCACAGTCGGGGTTTGTAGGGTGTGGTCAGAGGATTCAGCTGGAACGACTGAGCAAGCCGCTCAACCTTCTTCAATCGGTCGCCCCACCTGCTCATCTTCAAGCGCTCGTCGACCTCTTGTATGTGGCCTGTTACTGAAGTCGGCGCAGGTGTAAGAGTCTTTGCACAATCTTATGTCATCCTTTAATCTTTAAATAAAACAAAATGAAGGAGGACATTGTTAAACTCTGCTTCCAACTAGTCAGCATGATTCACAATAATCACACGGGTAGTTGAGCCTTGGTGAGGGCAGGATTTATAACAGGACTGTTGTATTAAGCTGTGTTACTTTTAGCGAGGCACGCACAACAGAACAGGCGACAAAGTGATGCTGATGTCAGTTTTGTTTACAGGTACACAAAACTTATGACCTTTCAATGCCCTCTATACATCTACGGCATGCATTTACCTACAAGTGTGGTCCAAAAGATGCTAAAATGTTAAGCTGTCCTTTTGAATAACAAATACACTTTAATTGCTTTGGATAAAAATATCTGCAAAATGAGAATAGAATGGAATGGAATAGAAATAGAAAGCCTTGATTGTCATTGAATGACTTGCACACAATGAAATTAGACATTAGAATATAAATGTCACGCGTTTATTCAACCAAAACAACCCTTTTGCTTTCAGTCCTTGAGGGGACGCTACGACCGATTGATGATTGATTAGCAGCTCCATCGCTTAGCTCCGGAAAGCATTACGTTTTCACTTCCACGACTTGATATGTCGAGTAATAGCGATGCAGCATCGGTCACTGCAGACCAGAGTGTTAAGGTGTTGATTATAGGCAGCACAGAGCGTGTCGTATTTGAGTCACGTCTCGGGAGAGCTCAAGGCTTGTCAGATTTGACACACGTCATTTTAGGAGCAAACACTGATCTTGAGATCAGTCTTTTTGGCATCTCCTCCCCTCCTTCAACGAGCGTGCTGTTTTAAACACTGTGGACCAAAGAAAAGTCCAGGCCCAGGTGATATTAGCAGTCGCCCACTGAAAGAGTGCAGAGTAACTCGGTCCACTCTTTGAATGTACGTTTCTTATGTCACTCCCCCAGCAGAGGGTGCCATCTCTATGGAAACAGTCTGTGGTGGTACCTGTTGCCAAGGTTACTAACTCCCAAACTCTTAATGGTTTCAGGCCTGTTGCCTTGACCTCCCTTATCAAAATCAGACCAGGAGCGCTGCTTGGGGGGCAGAGCCCCTTTTAGACCCGTATCAGTCTGTCTATAGGACAAGGGGGGGGGGGGGTACAAGATGCCACAATCACCCTACTTAATCTCTCACACAAACATCTAGAGGGGAGTGGAAATCACGCTGTGATGCTCGTTGTCTATTTTTCATCTGCTTTTAACACCATTCAACCTCATCCGCAGGCTGAGAAACTACTTCAATCATTTTAGTCTTGATCTGAGTTTAGCAGGTAGATGTCAGAGGGCGAAGTCCCTGTCCAGTTTGTCAACATCTTCCACTGGTGTGTTCTGTCCCCTCTGTTGTGCATCTTAGACACAAGCGGCTGCCACAGCCATCACGACAACAGGTGCATTATTAAGTTTGCAGATGACTCCGTTACTGTCAGCCTACTTAATTCACATGAAATTGATCAGGTCCAGCGGTTGACAATTCGGTTTCTTGGTGCTAGAAACATCCTTCATCTTAAAATCTTTTAAAGCCCTTTTAAAGCTTCTGAATTTGGCCAGTAAGACAGTGGGCGTCAAGTTCATGAACAGATGTTAAACAAAGCCATGTACTTTAGTAAAGACCCCCAAGCACCCTCTCTGTGTGCTGAACACATGCTGCTACTATACATTATAAGCACTCTTAAACAGAGATATAAACATTTCTTTATCCCTCTTTCCATTCAAGTACTCAACTCAGACAGCAGGAGGAGATAGCCCTTAACTTATTACCTGCTTATATATTACAGCCATTCTGTTTCGTTGTTATGTTTTGTTTTTTTCCAACCTCTTTTCTGGCTTGTTTTTAACTCCAGTAGAAGCTGTTGTTTTGCTTTGTGTTCACTGCTGTGTGGTCTGTGTTGTATGTGGTCCATGTGGTTTATGCCACAAACTGCCCCTTTGGGACAAAGAATAAACTGGACTGAATCCAACTTTTCTTCTTCGTTTACCGAGTTTATCACAGCTATAAAAGGGCGAAATTTAACCCATTTTAGTACCTCGGTAGTCGACACAGAGAGGTCCATTATATGCCCACACTGGATATTGAACAGCTCCACTTAAAGGAGTTATAAAATACAGTGCAGCAGTAAACCTAACGTTAACTTCGCTTGTCGTAACTTCAGACGTCGGATAGAGAGGAGTCACTGGGATTTGTGCCCTAACTTGCTCGGTGTGTTGCATTACCGTCTTGTTTATGTAAAAAAGTCCATCCGTTCCCCGTCACCATGGTCTCACCGCTATATCGGATGACAAATGCCGTTTGTCATTAAGCGTTCACTAAAAGCACAGGCAAACGATTTGTTTTTCTTTTTTGGCGCTTCTTGAAGCGGAAATGACGCCAATTCTTAAATTGTTCCCCCTTTTTTCTTAAAGGCGTTGTGTACATATGTCTATGGTTGTGTCCTCTAACAGGTTTTAGATTATTTCAGCCTGTTCTGTCACATTAAAAGAATCCCTGAAACATCTCTGCTTCGCTCAATCTAAAGAAAAACACGGACGAGCATAGTTTACATAAGCATTTTTAGATATTTGTAGAAGAAGAAGAAGCTGTGAACCGAACTTTAATAGATTCACTCACTACTCACTTCCTGCTACTTTTTTCAAAGTAAAGGTTTTTCACTTTAAAAGAAAGAAGAAACACGGGTACAATCGGCGTAGATGTAATCAAATCAGAAACTGAACTATGATCATGTATCTATGTTTTGATTGATATACTCATGGTGCAGAGTGGTGTGGTGGTTAGCACTGTTGCCTCATAGCCACGAGGTCCCCAATTCAAATCTCAGTTAAGGTGTTTCTGTGTGGATTATGCAAGATCTCTCTGGCCTCTTTGCATCATCGCAAAACATGCATGTTAGGTTAATTTGGCAAGTCAAGACAAGTTTATTTGTAGAGCACAATTCATATACAAGGCAATTCAAAGTGCTTTTTTATTCTAAATTCATCCTATGTAAGTGTGCATTGTCATTTGTCCCCCCCTCTCATTTCCTGACTCTCCTCTGAATCCTGGCACTGATTGGATCTACAGAGGATGTTGTCAGACCAAGAGTACTCCACTGTTGCTCAGACTCAGACTGATAAGTTGTGCATTAGAATATACTGTCATCATGTCTGCACGCTCTGCAAATTCCACCCACCTATCCTTCCACTGTTAAAAGAACGGGAGGACAGGAATTTAATCTAACTTATGTAGGGATTAACTGTTCACAAGTCCCACCGCCAGAGAACGCCAAAGAAAGAAAGATCTGTGCATTCCAGCTCTCAAGGAAGCTCGTTAGCCGAAGCAGAGCAAATAACAGGACAGTGGGTCTCCCAGTGGTAGTCTTATTTCCTTCCACAGGAAAAAGAAAGCTGCTACATTGTGAGATAAGTCGTCACACTTCCTTAAACAGTGTTCTGCAAAAGAACATCCCTCCCTTGCAGTCTGATGTGCGTGGACTTGATTTTATGAGCTAGTTGCCAAGGTATGTGCCATGCTTTCTGTTGCCGTTTAACTTTATTGGCAATTTATCTTTTGCTGGAGGGGAGGGCAATGTACCAAGGATTGATAAAGGATGATTAATTCCTAGTCTGATGTGTTTCAGCACAAACAGAGTCATCCTATTCTCTGGATTGGTTTAAGGCATTTTCCTCTCTGTTACAGCTGTCCTTAGAAGAAAAAAAACCTTGAAAATGTTTGACAGAAGAAAGCTGCTTCTTGCTGCAATCATTTTCATTGGTGTCTACAGCAGAGTAAGTATTATTTCTCTTAAAATACTTACTCAAAATAAGTCATGACTTTGAAGATATTCTCTCCTTTTGAACTTATATTCACATTTTTACATTGTGTGGAAGGTGACTGTGGGGAATACACTGGTGGACATGGTGTCAGATGTTATAGATGACCTTTACGATGGATGTCGCAACAAAGCCAAAGAGACATTCATCACCTCTGGCATGTTGAAACATGAGCTTTCCAGCGATGAAAACTTCCAGAAAGCATGGAGTGCAAATGCCCAGTGTCAGTCATTGATTCCTGGAGGAGACAAAGATCACACCTCTGCGCTTTCTGTCTTTCACTTTGGGGATGTGGCGTTTCTAAAGAATGTGAACAAAAAAGTGGAGACTATGGGGGTAAACATTACAACTTATGAGCGTGACTTCCATTTCAAATCCCTTCACTTCCTGCTCATGGATTCTATGATGCTGCTGAAGCCAAAGAAGTGCAAGACTGTGTATAGTTTCTATGACGGAGAAGAAGATCCAAAAATCGGCTCAACAGTGAGATTTCCAGGTTTTGCCAAGGTCCAATCAACCATCACAGACATGGGAGATTTGGCTGACCAAAAACTCTTAAATATTACCTCTTGCTTCTTTATCAACCTGGGGGAACACATTTGCAAGAAATCCATTGATGAAATACTCATATCTCCAGCCGAAGTTTTCACTGTGGAAAATATAAGCGAGAAAGATGATGCAGGAGACATATACACTGAGATTGTTTTAAAGCATTCGGCTCTCAACAGCACACACAACTGTTACATGTTTCAAGAGTAAGTTTCACATTTTCTTGATAGAATTTGTATGTCTTACTCCTTACTTCCATATTGTTTTTGTAAATATTGAGCCTGGAACTGTGAAGGAGCATCTAATTTCTTCATGATAACTCTCATGAAGTGATGTTTCAGCTGGTAGAATTATAAGTATGTTTGACTTCAAATAGAAAATCTGTTATATGTTCCCTTAAAAACCCTATCCCACCGGAGATAAAACTTTTTTTTTGCTAAAACAGTCAATACCAATGACTAAACAACCAGTCAATCAGCATCAAGAGTAAACTATGAACTTTTTAACATCTGATCAGTTCCAGCATTTTTCAGGACAAAGAGCTGTAAAATAACTTTTTTTTTCGGTTAGAAAAGACAATGGAAACTTTTTGTCACAAGCTGGGAAAACATTCGTTTCTTTGTGTGTGAAAAGGGCGTTTCCTTTAGCAGTATATCCTTTTCACGCAGTATGCCCACAGTCAGTACTGGCTACTGCAAGTAATGTCCTTTTCCAAGTGTACCACCTAAAAGCTTGGTACAAGTATGAGTACACTGTAAACAAAACAAACTTGAGGCAATCCATCGTTTTAATGCTTTGGTCAACTCAGAGGATTTTGCCAGGCAGTAATTTAGTTGCTCTTTTGGAAAATAAACTAAAAATGTTAAGTTTGATGGAACAGGATATTCAAATGCAGTCGTCAATTTTTTTTCAAATGTTTTCAATCCCATAGAAATTTGTGATATCTTCTGTTTCTGATTTCAAACACGGACTTCAGAAAATAAGATGAAACATAGTCATTTTTCATCTTTGTAATAACTGAATATCTAATCTAAGATCTGTAATCTTGCTTTTCTTTCCCCTTTCCACAGGACCGCAGCTGCCGTCTCCACCCAGGCGCTCGTTCCCCTGCTTGTGGCCTTATCTTTTTTTTCTTTAACTCTTTAACAACAGCTATAGTTTCAGACTTCTTTGAGTTACAACACTAGTTGTTGTTTTTAGCTGAACAGCTACATATGTAATGGTGTTATCTTTTGTTTATGTATCGCATGTTGCTGGCCTTTAGTGAGGTGTCAGTAGATTAGTGGGGGTAAAACAAGCAGTTTAGGGTAGACTGATAAAACAAAGCCTGAGCTGGTGGCGCTTCACTGTTACACTGTTCACTTTTACTTTGAACTTTTTTACTTTATACAGGACTGGCCATACTGTATGTGATTATTCTGCTGGCCAAAAGCAAACCAAAAAAAACAAGATGTGATAGTAGTTTATTTTCAAGATTACTATCAATTGCTTCATGTGCATGTGTGAATGAGGAAGTTTGGTGTCAGTTTGAGTTTATTGAATTTGTTGTGTGAAGTTCAGTGAACTCAACTATTTTTATACTTGCAGCTAAAAAAAAAGAAAAGAAAAACGCAGTGAATAATGTGTTACACCAGTTTTGAGACACTGGAGTAACCCTGTAACTGATATATATACACACACATATATATGTATTTATATATATATATATGTATGTATGTATGTATAAAAAGAATAAAACTGAAATGTCTTGTTCTATCATTCTGTTTCCATCTGTGTTAAGTAAACAATATTTAATGTGAGAAATGCTTTGGAACACTTTATATCTTTAAAAGAAGTGCTTCTTACAAAACAATAAGGTCATAGACACAAACACACACACAGGTCAAATGCATAACAGATCAATAACCACAGTAGATATCATTATTTCACATTACTGAAAAAAATATGTAACAAAACACAATGTGAGCTGTTCGTTTATACTAAATATGAATGTAATTTCTAATTCAATGTAATTTAATCCAACCTGCAGGCTGTAACCAAGTATACAGAAGAATCCCACAGTCAGGACAATACATTTTAAAAAGGGCACATGTGTCAGCAATTACATCAGAAAACAGAAGGGACATCCAACTAGGTTCATTTATACATCAGTGTCACTATAATATAATACACTATAATAACAGTAGCGATGTCGTGTCAGAACAACATTAAAAGTGATGTTGCACTTGATAAGACCCACTGGGTCACAATCCAAAGGCATTCAGTATGCATTGTGTCTCTCACAGCACAGCATTAAATATCAAATATGAAGAACATTTTAAACTATTTGGTATCTCATACAGACTAATAATCTTAACATCCAGTCACAGTATTTGAAAACAAATATGTGTGTATACATAAACAACCATACACATACACACATATAAATATATATATACACAGACCCAGAGTAACTTCAATCCACTTAAGAATTTTGCAACATTGAGACTTGTATCTCTAAAACATGATATTGCACGTATTTAATATCAGCAAACTTATGGAGAGCAGCCTTTTCCATTTAAAAACAGATATAAAGTAAATGTAAAATAAACTATAGGCATTCATGTGAAAATATGTCAGACATTAACTAAAATTTAAATAATATATATAAAACAAATTTTAAAAATATTTTATTCATCCTAAAGGGAAACTATTGTAATTTTTTTCATATCTGATACAATTAAAACTCATCACTCATCAAAACAGATAATTAAATTTTACCGTATTAATTCCTCTAATGCTGCCAATTCACAGTCACTGCAGCTGCTTTGAAGGCTAAAACTTGAGTCCCGCTCTTTAGCCTCTGTTTGTTTACATTTTGGCAATTTGGCCATTAAGTGTGTTCCAAATTAGCTCTAAGCATTTCCTGTTTGTGATGCACTCGGATATTTTATGATAACTATCAATGAATTGCTTTGATAATACATGAAGAAGGTTTATGGACATACAGATTGAGATCATAATCATCATCATCATCATCATCCTTGTATTCTAAAAAAATCTCTCTGTCCTTTTTGTGTTTTCAGTTTTTGTATCAAAGGACCTCAGCTGTGTCACTGACACACCCAGCTTTTTCAGTTTTTGAATACCACCATGCATGTGTCCTTTTAGGCCAGTGTTAGTCATCTGCATATCACTCTGCATTACCCCTGTAGCTTTCATGCTTCTTCAAAAACTGTACCTAGCAGTCTATTAATTTAATGTGGTGCAATGTCCAGATTTATTAGCCTTAACCAATCCGATGCCATGACAGAAAGTATAACAGTCCATAGCTATGTTGCAGTTTTAGAAAATAATTTAAAAATAAATGAAAACATAACATTTCAAAACTGAACCGTAACATTTTGCACTTGTTTTCCTTTATTTTTATGGAGAAGTAAGACGTTTTGAAGCTTACGTGATGTATAGGTTGTATGTTTACCCACGTTCTCGCTAGCTGATGACATTCAACTGCCACATATGGATGATGATGATGATGATGATGACATCATTCACGAATGACATCTTGTTTACATGGCAATGTTTCTCATATGGAGGAGCTGGGTTGGTAGATGCTGTTTCTCTGCATCTCTCATTTCTCTGTTCAGACTCCTGCAGAATATCTTTCACTTTTCTACTTTTACCTTTCCACAGTCCTTTCGGTTTTCTGCTAATCCCACTTGGGATTCCTCACTTTCCTGCTGCGCTTTCCCCAGCAATTGGCCATGCGATGTTGAAACAACAGCCTGGTGATACATTGTCATCTCACACCTTTTAACCATGGATTGAGACTCTGCTCAGTTTTGGACATGAGGACAAATGTACCCATTACAAATCTCAGATGAGACTACTCTATTTACCAGACGTATCAGAGTTGATCAATAATTATCAGCTCAACCTAAAGTAAAAGAACACCAAAAAGCTAAAAATAGCGTACACAAACTTTCAGAGCAGTCAGCTGCAGCTTGTTTACAGGAGTCTAACTCTCTATGTTGCTCTGCTCAGATTTTGCTTTCGACCTGTTTCCACGAGAACAAAAACTTTTATTTTTGCTCAGGATGCTGGTTTCGACCCTGGAGAGGGTGCACATGCTGCTCTGGTGACACGGTCGAAGTCTTGTGCTCTGAAGCTCCAGCTCGTCGTAGCTCGACATGTGGACGAAAGGACACCAGCGGAAAACCTGCTTGAAACCGGCCCGGAACCTGCAGCCAAAAACAACCGCTGGCATGTGACTGTGCTGTTATTGTAAGTGTTTACATGTATGTTTGAGTGATTAGCACTGACCTGCCATTGAGGCAGCAGTAGATGATGGGATTGTACATGGTGGAGCTCATTGCCAGCCACATCACTGACAGGTAAACCTGCTGGATGTACTTCCACTTGCTCAAATGCTTGTTGAGACCCGTCACAATGAAGTAGACATGGTACGGCAGCCAGCAGAGGGCAAAGGTCACCACCACAATGATCATCATCTTCACAACCTGCAGGAGGAAAAAGAGAAAGCAGAGAAAGTAGCAGAATTGTATCTGAATGCAGCACTGACTGAGTGCCAGATGATCACAACCAGTCATGATAATACGCACTGTCGATGAGTGAATCCACAAATTCGTACAGTGTTTGCAGATGCAGACTTACACAGAGTTGTGTACTTCTCGACTTCTTTAACCCTCTGGGGTCTGAGCCCATTTTGGTCATTTTTGAATAGTTTTCATTTTGCCTTTATATACCACAAAAAAAATGTTTGCCACACCCATGCATGGTATCTTTTTTGTCAACTTAATCTATAAGATACGCTCTAGGTGACCAAGTTTGTTTTCTACAGTGCTATAATGTTGTTATGCGACCTCCGAGGGTTAACTCTATAAGACTCAGCCTTTCTGTGATGCTCTGTTTATACCCAACAACATTACCGACTGGTTATCAATAAAACTCATGCGTAGTGACACATTTAAGCAGGTGTTTAGCATGACAGAACTTCTCTGGCTGTTTGTTGTCCCTGACCTGACTTATTTGAAACCATATTTGCTTGCATCAAATTTAAAATGAGCATGCATTTCTAAAAAAACCAAAGTTTTCCAGTTAGAACATTTGACATTTTGTCTTTGTACTGTTTTTAATAGTTTACACATCATTGCAAGTTGTTTTTGTGCACATTTTTCAATCGTTCCAATATATATTTTTTTTGGAAAGAGCCAGTCTGTAACTCGCTATGGAGACACAAAAACTTCACAGCTTTGAAAAATGCAAGAGAAATGCTGACTGTTATCTTCAAAGACACATCCTTCCTTGGCTTGCAAGTTTTGTGCAAGTTTTGTGTGAGACAAAATTATAGTTCATATGCAGCACCATCCAGTTATGAAAGTTAAAAACTACCCAGATGCCATTTCACTGTGGGATGTTGAAACTATTCAAATTCAGTCTCTCCGTGATTTAAGGAGTCTGTTGACTATTTCCTTTCATTGTCATCACATTTTACATTCAATGAGTCCACAGCGGTTGCTGTATAAAAATAGGGAAAGGTCATTGATGACGCACCAGACCCAGCAGGTTGCATGTGGGACAGAGCACGACAAAATCATCAACGTGTTGCAGACGGTGCAGAAATGCAGGGCTCTAAAAGGGGCAGACCATCAGCAGATGCTCATCTGCAACACAGAGGTAAAAGTGGCCACTCCTCTCGATCCCGGATGCTATCTCGTCAGCTTGACCTTTTGAAACGCGCCCAACATTGTCTCACAGCTGTGACATGTGACATTTATGAATCTCTTTTGTCTTCTGGAACACAATATTACCTGAAATCACTGAGGATTTTCTTCCTCTGGATATTAACTTGCACTAGTCTCCATCTCTGCTGCTGTGTCTTGTGTTTGTGGTTCATTCTCAATTTACTTTTTTTTTTTTTTTAAGTCTACTTTGTTGCTCACTTTTCTGTCCTTAGTTCCCAGGATAAAAATACTGTACGTTTAATTTAGATCATTGCAAATGGATCACAGTCAAACAAGTGCTTTTCTATCAATGAACACTTCAAGTGCTTGACTCTTGTGCTCTCTCTCGTCTTGTCTACAGAATAATCCCACATGTTACTCCGGACTATTTGCGAAGCCTATCAATGAGCTGCGTTCTGTGGCGTTAATCCCAGAGCTATCTTGATAGATGCTCGTCGTCCCAGCTGTGATGTCCTTAATCCCCGTTCAGCCCACAGAGAAGCTGCTGCAGTGCACACTGTGCAGTCCAGCTGATGATGTCAAACGACATTTAATCAAGTGTTTACAAGGTGTGCTTGCAAAGGTTTATAAAAATACATGACAGAAAACATGACCAAAAAACATGTTCGCTCTTTATGTGGGTATCAGTAGATAATGCACTGAACATATTGTGAGTGATTGTGTCATGACATGACATAGGCATTTACATAATTCTTTCAAAGCTTCTATTTTTTTCTCCTAACCAGGTTGGGAGAGGCTCTGTTCAATAGTTTAATATCACTGCTACTTAGTTAATACATCTAATGCTAAACTCTTGCTGTGACGTCAGCTTTTTGACTGTTCCAAAAAAAACAAAAACACACTTTTTGGCTTTTGTCGTGGACTAGAAAAAAAGACTGAATTTACAGAGGTCACACACATAGTTTAAATGTGTTTGTGTTTGAAGTTTAATAAACTAATCATCCCTGCAGGGGCTTAATTTCATATCGTGCTAATAGATGTTCAAACATGTTCTGTAACAGATTAGGCAAATTGCAGATAATACGTTTTCTCGCTTAGAGAAAACAATTAAGCGGGTCATTTGGGTTTCCTTTTGGCAACTCCACTCCTATGATCATAACAGAATATGTGAGAGTTTTTCTTTAGTTTTTAGATTTTCTCCTCTGTTTATGTGTTGGAAAAAAACATACTACAACTATCAGATATTAGTATTTAGTTTATGTGTCTAGTTTTATATTTACTAAATAAATACGAAAGGAGAGGAAATTCAAAAAAGAAAATTGCTTCAGAATTTCTGTTAAAGTTGTTTTTACCATTTAACCAACTGGAGTTTATCAAATGTTTACAGCAAAAGTATGAGATCAGGGGTCCGTTTCACACAGCAGGTTCAACAAACTCTATGTCTCATCCTGAACTCTGAGTTGATCTACCCTGAGACAGAAAACTCTGTTTCCAGTTCCAGAAACGTTGATTTCAGTTAGTTTTGTCAACTCTGAGTAGTTTCACCTTGAGTTAAGCGCGTGCACCACAGCTATAAAAAGCCAGCATCAATAGAGCCCCGATTCGACAAGCCACCATGGCAACAGAGAAGAGGAGGGCTACATTTATCACCAGAGAGCAGTTTATTGAGAAAAACCTGGTCCCGACCAGGTTAGGTTCATAGAGTCTGTTACTACGGTAACTGACCGAGAGCTTAAGTTACCTCTCTCTCTGAAACAGGCGAGAGTGACCCCTCTTTCTCTGGTTTGAGTTACCTCCCTGTGTGAAATGGAAAACTCAAAGTTTCCCTCATTTCAGGGTTAATAAACTCAGAGTTTTCACTAAACCTGCTTTGTGAAACGAACCTCAGCAAAGATTGTCCCAAAACAACTACAAACTGCCTTGTTAGACAACCAGGTAAATAGAAATGCATGGCTAGAACAGTAAGTTAAAGTTTAGTTTTTTGGCTCTCAATTAAAGCTCATTGATTTAATTTTTTTTTCCTTGAGACAAAAACTTATGTCGATGCTAACTAATCTGATTACCAACTGTTTTGCATATTATATAAAAACATAATAATCAGTTTGTTTGCCATAAATTCTCATAATAATTACCTTCCTTTTAGCTCGGAGCTGTCCGTGATAGTTATCAGATGAGTCTCCGGGGATCTCACTTCCCCACAGCGACACCCCCACAATGGTGTAAGTGATGCCCATCACCACTAAAGGCAGCATATAGACCAGGATGATAACTATGATATGATACCTGTACAAATCAAGAAACACAACACCAGGAAGTTTCGAAAGGATGTGACTCGAGAAAATATTGACAAACTGTAGGGATTGTCATGGCCTGACATAAGGTGGTTGCTGTAAGTGTGTTCTCACATGAAGGGGTCACTGGCTATGCGGGGCCAGGCAACATAACAAAAGGTCCTGCTTGGTAATTTTCGTGTGGTGGAGAAGTAGCAAAGAGGAAAGGCCAGAACCACCGCAAGGCTCCAGATGCAGAAGATGACTCCCAGAGTGGCTTTGGCTGACAGACGAGGCTTCAGAGGGTGGATGATCGCCATATATCTACAAGGACGACGTCACAACAAACAAGTGAACTGTGAATTCAAGTAAACACCCAAAAAAGGGAGGTTTATGTGGCTTAGATTTGAAATAGTTCTGTAACTTAAACATTGAGGGTTAAACAGTAGGTAGGACCATCATCACAGCTGGCTTTTTGCAGTACACTGTGGGTAAATATGTGCCATACTATATATAATTTCTTGGTCTAAAATATATAATGAAATTGGCTTGAGCATTTTCTACCTCAAGTATAGTTTCTGGCAGAAATCATTTTAGATGTTCATGCTTAGATTATTGTTATCATTTATTAATTTTTTTAAATGAAGGCAGCTGTAAAAAAAAATCTAAAAAAATCATTGCTCAGATGTTACATTCTAAAGCTTTACGCTTGACCACATTTAGAATAGAGAAAACATGAAGATTTTTCTCCTTTATTAATCCGTCAAAACCATCCAATGTTCTGCACATAAATCTGAGATTACAAATGGTCTGATTTTAATTTAAACCACAGCCACATGCTTACAACTAAACGTTCAATCAGCAAACATTTGTTGTGGGTTATTCTTGTTCTTGTTCTTGTTACCACATGTCTAAGTCCAACAACCTTGCAGTCATACCTGTCTATGGCTATCGCAGTCATAGAGTAGATGCTTGCAAACACTGCGGCGACCGGGAAGAAGTTGTGAAACTTGCAGTAGACCTCTCCAAAGTACCACTCTCCGTGAGCCGCATAAATGAAATTGATAAGGGTGTTAAACGCAGCCATGGAAACGTCGGAGAAAGCCAGGTTCAGCAGGAAATAGTTGGTGACAGTCCTCATCCGTTTGTGCGCAAGAATAATCCAAATCACTATCAAGTTCCCAAAAACTGCCACCGTCAGCACCGTGATATAAGCCACCGACCAGAGCGCGATGCGCCACGCCGGCTGCACGAACTGGTTGGACAGAATTCTGCTTGTGTTGGATCCATCCCGAACAGAGGCCATTCCCCAAGTGTCCTGGATGTGATCTGTTTCAACCCGCTGCTAACACTTTGATGCGTAAGAGGGTGCTGACGTGACAGGTGAGATAAAGAAAGTGAAATGCCAAGCAGAGGTCTCGGCAGAGCTAGAGTCGGTATAAACAACATGGATTTGTCTTGACGGTGTATGTAAGCACCCACCCCCCCCCCCCCCCCCCCTCACACACACACACACACACACACACACACTCCTCAAAGTTAAAACTGCATGACAAGACCTCCGTAATGGAGACAATTTTGCACAAACAAGTAATAATGAATGGAATTCAGCTCAACCTGAGATCCAAATGTGATCAACAGACATGTATTATGATCTCTTTTTCACATGTCCAGTAAGACTCTACAAAGAAAAACTCTGGTAAAGGTCAGCTCATTCCAGACGGATAAAACGGTTGTACCCTGCATTAGAGGTGTCTGCAGCTTTAGAGATCAGTCTGGGTGTGATACAGTTAATCCCTAAGAGCTCTGCCATCAAAAGCAATGTTCAGATATTAGGATTTTTATTAAGGTTTGTTTTTATTATATAAGCATAATCTCACTGTAAGGGTCCTTTTGGATAGAACACATGAAGCTTCTACCTAACTAATACATTTTTCTGATGTTATTGGACAAAAACACAGAATTTGTGACACATTCTAAATGATCAACAAATGTATTTTTCTTGACAAAACACCATAGTATCGTGACAATAGAGTAAGGTAACAGTTATTTCTGTGGGTGACTGGTAATCCAACACTGTGACGCATCAGTCCTTTCAATGTCACACCACTCTGAATCTCTAAGTAAAACTATGGTTTTGTCGCATCAAGAAGATGGAAATGAAAGTCAAACCAAACTTGCATGTAGTAATTCAATTTTAAGCAAACTTAACTGAACAGTCGAGCTAAGCTCTCTGCTTTTCAACAGCTGTTTACAGTAGAGTCATTTTGAGCTTTGCATAATTACACATACCAGCATGGAAGGATTATTGAACAGGCCAACTGGGCACAGGGTGAAGTGCCCAAAAGATCAAGGGCTTCTGAGCCTAGGTTTGATTTGAATGTTAACTTTTCAAGTTTGAAATACAAAACCAACACAAAAAGACAAGAGTGACTCAAAACAACAGTGGGGGAGCTAACAAAACAAGAAAAAGAGGAAAAAGAGTTGCGGCAAAGAAGTTCTATGAGATTTTATAAACAACCTCACCAGAAAGAGACGCAAGATAATCACAGAGCAACAGGAACATGTCAAAACAGACAGAAGAAAGTGTGAGGAGGTGATCAGTGAATGAAATGCATGAAAACAACAAAAGCAACCGAAAGGCACACACAAACACAAAAGCTTTTCACAGAGACATGAGGCCATGTAGATGGGAAAGCCAAAGCAGGTGTTTCGAACACGGTCTTTAGGACCGACGGTGAAAAGTGTCCGACGGCATTACCTATTTACTTTCTAAGCAGAAGGAGGGGGAAACAACTAAAAATAAAACCCACACAAATGACAAGTACGATTACAAAATGAACACAAAAAAGCACAAAGCCACGGAGACATATTGTAAAAGAAACACAGTGACCATGAGGAAAAAGAAAAACACAGCATAGTACTGGGAAGAGGATTGGGAAGCACTGCTAAGTCTGTGCCCCGGGACTTGTTGTCACATGATTGCCCGTGACCACAGCGTGCACTGTTCCCCTTCTTATTTTCCTGTTTTTCTTTTTTTAAAATCCTTTACTTTGGAAATCCCTTTTGACTGTTGTCAAACTACCATAGTCACCAACAGTAGTTTGACTGATGCAAAAGAAAGTAATGAATCAGTAAATAACAATGGCTAAAAAACCCAAATTAAACCAAACTTAAGGGCGTCGGCCTTACAGATTAGTGTGTTTGTTTCCTAGGAGTACCTGCTGAGCTTGTTTTGTTTCAGCTCCATGTTCTTTACTGTCAGCTCTGGTTTCCACAGTCATGCATGCCCTTCCCGAGAAACACATTTATTTTCTTTTTCATTTTTGAGAATGAAGGTGTTGGTCAAAACATCTTCCGTGTGCGCACTGCAAAAAAAAAAAAAAAAAAAGACCACAAGAAGGTCAGGAAATCTGTTTCCTCTCAGCAAGACCTCATTACTCAGAGGCCACGTCTTTTGGACCACTCCCTGTCTTAAATGTCACTGTTCAAACCGCTTTTAAACACGCCCTGTACTCCATATTAAAAAGGTCAGTATCAGTTAAGTTACTGCTGTTAGAATCATTAGCCGTAGCCAAAATGATTCCCCCCCAATGATATGTCAATAATTCAGGCATCATATCACAGCACGGCAGATGGGTGCGTCATATTGTTGGGTGTGTGTGATCTGTGCGTGAAGTTTGACTCATGTAAAGCAAATAACAACAAAATGGAGTTAATACTGGCCTGTGGAGAGAAGTAAACATGAAAAGATGCTTGATTTGTGTCCTTGATAGGATCAAAGTTTTATGTAACAGATTTAGGTTGCATGACACACAAAAACTACAAATTCTACTGCAAACTGTGGAATCATCATACTACTACAGTATACATTTTAGGACATCCTCAGCATCAGGCCTCAGAGTCAGACCTCAGATGAAAAGGTATAAGGTCTCAGGAAAACCTCTGTCACACTCGCACCAAACAGCCAGATAAAAACAATTCATCGGACCAAAAGGCATCATAAAAAACTTTTCACAATGAACGGCCTCAGAAAAAAAATGTCAGACTGAACGGCATCAGCTAAAAAGTTGTCATGTAAAACGGCATCGGGGAAAAAAATGTCAGACTGAAAGGCATCAGCTAAAAAGTTGTCATGTAAAACGGCATCGGGGAAAAAAATGTCAGACTGAAAGGCATCAGCTAAAAAGTTGTCATGTAAAATGGCACCGGGGAAAAAAATGTCAGACTGAAAGGCATCAGCTAAAAAGTCGTCATGTAAAATGGCATCGGGGAAAAAAATGTCAGACTAAACGGCATCAGCTAAAAAGTTGTCATGTAAAATGGCATCGGGGAAAAAAATGTCAGACTGAAAGGCATCAGCTAAAAAGTTGTCATGTAAAATGGCACCGGGTAAAAAAATGTCAGACTGAGCGGCATCAGCTAAAAAGTTGTCATGTAAAATGACATCGGGGAAAAAAATGTCAGACTGAAAGGCATCAGCTAAAAAGTTGTCATGTAAAACGGCATTGGGGAAAAAAATGTCAGACTGAAAGGCATCAGCTAAAAAGTTGTCACAGTTTGCTTGTTTGTTTCTGGCTGCTGGGGGTTCCCGTTGGCTTGGCGGTGGAGCTAAGTTAAGTAAAAATACCAGTGCAGCTACATTCATTCTGTGGTGGAGCCATCATAATGACATGGATTACGCCTACGGAAAAGTTACATTATCTGAAATCATACTGAAGTCAGTTTATTATTCATCAGCTCCAAAGCTTTGTGCAACTTTCAAACAATGATGACATTTGTGGCATTAGTGTTTTATGTATACCTGCCCAGGGAGCACCAGTGGGAAATCAAAATTCTTACTAAATCTGCTTTAATCTTCCCATTAAGTGACATTTTAGATGGTCTTTAACCAATTCATATAAAAACTAGACTTAGTAAGAAACTAATATCCTACACCAACATTATTTTATTTTTTCTCTCCAAGGAAAGAAATGAAGACACAGAGATGTGCAGAGGATGTGTTACACTGAGTTGCTGATATTGAAATTCTTATAATTAGTTCATTTATTCATGGGCCTGAGAATGTTTACGCCATCTTCAACAGCAAATTAAAAACATACGTCATATGAAAACAGCTCAATGGAAACTGGTGAAGGCTCTTAAGTACGAAGCCAAACTTGTTACGGGCCAGATGTAAAGAGCTGAGCAACAATAGAACTCAGCTCAGCCTGCTCCATTGTACCATTTCACTGATGGTTCTTTGTCACTTTGTCACTGTTGTGACGGAATTCATGCCAGAGAGGCATATTGGATCTAACTAAATTGAAATGAAATCTCTTGAACTAAAGTGAATGGGTAGAGAGAAGAAGAGGATAAAAGAGAGTGAACGAGTGAGAGAGAGCAGCTTATGATCAAGTCCCCAATAGGATTACACGTCTAAATAGAGTCAGGACTTCTCCCTCCTGGGAGAAACAACAGAGACTTGAGGGGTTGTAAGGAGCTGAAACTATGAGGTAATTAACTTTTCTAACATTTTTTTACACTAGAGAGTCCCAGTCTATAGTCTTTTCATAAAATTACATCAGCTGTGTAGATCTGAACTAACTTAATTAATAAAGTTCTGATTCCTGCCACGGTTACATGAAGACACCTCTGGTGTTTTTTTACATGTTTGTCCCAGTTAAGAGGGTTTTTTTAAGGGGGAATTAATTTAACTAACTTTTCTGATGTTGGGCTGCATAAATCAAATCACTTTGACAGTAGACAATACAATTACATTTCGAAGAGGTCACAAAGTCGAAAAGGCTTGGGAGGAACTACAGTCAGAGCGTGAAAAAAGGGAACCAAGAGAAACTGAACAAGCTGAACTAACCACTAAATCAGCAAACTGGAAAGAACTTCAGTGAGACACTGCTGAGTGGTTAAAAAAACAGGTTCATAAGCTGCTATTAGTGACTACCTAGTTTAATGAACCCAACCCAAAACAAATTAATCGATGAAATATTCATGTAAATATACTGCAAAGCTGTTGTAAATGTAAATAAACGGTTGCTATTGTTGTTCTTGTTGCAGTGACTCAGGTGAGTTGCACCAGAGGCCTAAGAGCACCGAGAGCGGCTCCTGCTGGTGTGGTAGGAAATAACAGAGAGCGAGGGTCTGTTTCATAACGAAAAAATCTTCAACTGCTTGAAATTTGAGCTGCAAGAAGAGAAAGAGGAGGGCCACGGGAATGAGGAACAGACAACTCAGGGAGGCAGGGTTGCCAACTGCAAATGGAAAAAGTTTGTATTGAAGTGAGCTGCGCTAGTGCATGTGACCAGCTCAGGCCTGGAAAGCTGCTTTTAGGCCTTGAGTGAAACACTGCAGATGACTCCCCCCTCAAAGTTCAAAGGTTGCTGAAGTTCAGTGAATGATATACAGAGCTGAATTCTGACACAGAGGTAAGAAATGACTGACTTTTTTGGTTTATTTTTTTCATGTTTCAGACACATTTTTTAGTTAGAATGAACTGTCTTGTTATAGTTTACCATATGGAGATGTGTGAGTTAAACCAAGAAGAACAGCACTGCAGAGACAGACTTTGACAAACGGTATCAAATGAGTTAGTCTGCTGCAGCTGTACACTAGCCTCCACTCGTGGGTGTCCAGAGGAGGACTAACAGTAGTTGTCAAAAACAATCGTAAACGCATAGATCTCTTCAAAACTCTCATTTTGAGTCATATTGATCCTTTGTTAAAAAATAAATACTGTACCAAATGGGAAGGTTAAAATCCCCCAACTGTTAAAGCAGACATTTGTATGTAATGTACAAAATGTACAAAAGGAATTCATCCAAAGTAAAACATGCGGTTTGAAATGCAGTTGTCAAAAGGACAGTGACTGAATTTTCCCTAAAAAGCTGGGCCCCTTGCAGTACAGTATGATCCCCTGTGGTTTCTGGTAGAAAAAGAATCCCAAAGTAAATTCCAAGACTCAACGATCCTCCAAGCTTTCTCTGAAAATGTAGCTGTTCATTTGACAAATACATTTACGTATTGGCTTGTGTTTAATGGTTTCCCAATAAATGCAGAGTTGATAGTAAAACTCACCTTGCAAAATATTTCTTGGTCTGCTAGACACTTTTTTTTTTTGAGAAGTAACTGACAACTCTAATAAACCTACTTGCATTCAATCAAAAACTCAAACAGGTATGTAACAGTGATGAGTCAGCTTCATGATCTGAAAAATGACCGTAACCTTTTGGTCATTGTTAGTCAGTCTAACTACAATAAGTTTAATTTTATACCAAATACCGTGTCTTATATGTATTGCTCTTCTTTTTTTATACAATATCCTCCTTACTATTCTGTCTCATTCAGTGAATGTGCACAAATACCTAAGCTGTTGTTACAAATGCTTATGCAGACCATTTGTAAATGAGTGGCTGGTTTGACCTGTTTTTGCTCCACCTTTGATAGAGAATATGAATTAATCAGAGAGATTAATAATGTATATCTGACATACTTGTAAGTCTGGTTTGAGCCGCAGGATACACTTATTTGATGACAGAAAGAATAGTACATATTCAAACTCAAGATCCTTTCAGTGCAGGAGAAAAAAATGTGTAATTGTTTTGTAGTTTTTATTTGATCCCGCTGGAGTTAATCCCGGTTATACATAGGCATTCAGTTCTTGTAGACTGGATTTGCTCGACTACAAGACAAATTCGTAACAAAGCAGCAGTGTAGTTGTCAAACAGGAATAAACTCTTTTTCATTTCTAAGGTTTTAACATATCAGGACACGACCCATTCTTCTTTGCAAGGTTTCTACAGTTCATTGAGGGTCATTGCAGAATATTCATTTATGCACAACTCTCTTGAGCCCCCCACCACAACATTTCAATCAAGTTGAGGTCTTGACTTTGACTGGGTCATTGCAACACCCTCATTCTTTTTCAGCCATTCTGTTCCACTGTCCTGTTGCATGACCCAGTTTCAGCCAAGCATTAGTTGTCAGACCCGTGGCCTCACATTTGACTCTAGAATACTTTGGTATACAGAGGAGTTCACGGTCACTTCAATGATGGCAAGGCGTCCAGCTCCTGTGCCTGCAAAACAAGCCCATTCTTTAACCTTCCACACTGTGTTAGTCTGAGGCCTTTGTGCTGGAATGCTGTGTTGGCGGTGCTGTACATCCTGACCAAGCCTCTTATCTTTCATCTTGTCCATCTAAAAGACATTTTTTCCAGAAGTCTTGTGGTCTGTTTAAATGCAGCTTTACGAACCCAAGCTGTGCAACCATGTTCTTTTTAGAGAGAAGAGGCTCTCCTGCAACCCTTCTAAATAAGCCATACTTGTTCAGTTTTTTTTCTAATTGAACTTTACCATTTAACATGCTAACTGAGGCCTGTAGAGGCTGAGATGTGCCGCTAGCAATTACTCCAGTTAATCTGAGCATTGCACAGTCTGACCTTGGGGTGAACTTGGTGGGACGTCCATTCCTGGGAAAATTGGCAAGTGCCTCGAATGTTTTCCACTTGTAAATCATTTTCCTCACTGTGGAATGCCAGACTCCAGTTTATTTAGAAATGGCCTTACAACTCTTCCCAGTTTGATGGGCAGCAACAATTGCTTCTTTGATAAATACCTGAATGCTCCAGACCAGAAAACAGACAAAACGTCTGCTTTTATAAAGGTGCTCACACTTGTGCTGCTGACGCTGATGCTCGATTAGTCAAGTGCATTTGATCAGCAGCACCTGACTGCTACTTACCCTCCTAACTTCTGTGGAACCAGTGAGGGTTTTCCTTTTTTTTCCACACACTGCTTCAGCACTTCTTCTTCTCAAAAACAGTATAATATGTCATGTTTTGTTGTTCATCTGAGGTCGTATTTACATTTGAAGGTGTTTTTGTTGTTTTGTTATTTTTCTTCTCCATGTCCTGATAAATTCAATTTAAAGAAGTTGTAAAGTCTTATTCGCATGCTTGTATGCAGGAGGTCAAAAGTATTCAGAAATCTCTTTGGTTTCTCAGTAATTGTAACAAACTGAAGCCTATTGCTGTAAGTGATTATTTGGGGAGTTTTTCAGCCATAAGACACAAAGAGTTGTTTTCCCCTCATCACAGAAAAAGGGTTCAGATCGTTGGTACTTTTGCCTTCCCTTGTGTTGCAACACATTTTGTCAATAGGTTGAGTTCCATTCATCAATCAACAACTTTTTGTTATCTGTGCAGTCATTCAAGACAATGTTCAGACAAAAAAAAGGGGGGGGTAATGTTGTATTTACATCTGTATGTAAATCTTTATTTAAAGATTAACAGATATGCTGGAGGATCCTTTCATGTGTAAAAACTTTGTCAGTCAGTCATTTGGTCAAATGATTGAACCAGTAAATCAACTAGAATGCTACACTTTTCAGCTCAGTTTCTGCCCAGGCAGCGAACGTGACAGGCTGTAAACTTGCTGCTTTGATGAGAATTTTGATGAAAGACATTTAAGTGGGAAGCAGCAACAGACGCCTAACACCTTTGTGTATCCCCTTGCAAAAGATGGAGCGCATCTTTTTCCCACCGCTCTCCAGTGTTGCCATTTGTGGCGGCACCCATGGAAACGAGATGACAGGGGTGTACATTGTGAGGGAAATGGAGAAACATGCGGTGAATAAGACGGGATCTGCTTCCATAACTGCTGTCATGGCAAATCCACGAGCTGTTGATGCTTGCACAAGATACACAGAGATGGATCTCAACCGCTGTTTTACAGATGCGTTGTTGAGGTAAGCTTGAGAAGAAAACTAGCGCCAAAACTTTAAGTAGATAATGTTGCTTGCACAGGTTTACAATAGGTTGATATGTACATTGGAGAGGTCTACATTGTGATAGCAATGTTAAAAATTATTTTGATTCCAGTTCCCCCATAACAGATACAACACCCTACGAGTTGAGGAGAGCTCAGGAGCTGAATGCCCAGCTGGGACCCAAAGGAAGTGAGGAGGCCGTGGACCTGTTCATAGATCTCCACAACACAACAGCCAACATGGGCCTGTGCCTCATCCTCTACTCTTTAGACTGGATCACTCTGCACATTTATAAGTATATACAGGTAGAAACTTCAAGGAGTCTTTCCGACGTAAATCTAGGGATACTATGCGTAATGAATGTTAATCTGAATCAGAAGTCAAACTCCAGAAGCTGTGCTGAAGAATGCTGAGCAGTAAAGAAACATCCCATTTGGTTTTGTTTTCAGAGTAAGATGACCTCCATGCCTGTGAGAGCAGTGCAGCTGGATATACCCATCTCCGACGCTTACTCCCTGGAATCAGTGGGAAAGCATGGCCTTGGTAACTGCATGGATATTCGAATGGCTCAAGATTTATTTTCTCAAAACAACTGTGCTGAACATTCTCTTCTCTCATCTTTTGCAGCAATAGAGGTCGGGCCTCAACCCAACGGTGTGCTCAGAGCTGATATCTTTAACATGGTTAAGGAAGCAGTGGATCACACAGTAACATGGCTGCAGGAGTTCAATTCTGGTAAGGAGTAACCCCTGCTGTTTAAAGGGCTGTATTATGAGCAAACTGTTAAAAAAAACGTTATCTTTAAGTAACACTAGAGAATTTGGCGTTTTTTTGTTGTTCTTTGGCTCCCCCTACAGTTGTGGGATGTAAAACTGCAGTCACGAAAATCTCTATGCACAGCCATACACATGAATTTGTTGTCATGTTGAAGAGTCCACAAAGACGCCAAATAAATTCCATGAAAATGTCAAGTGACTTTGACGCAATGCGGCGTGGTGTGGGCATGGAAAGCAAAGTCGTGAACTGCGGTATCTCAGCTGTTTCAGGCAAGGGAATGTGCATTGCAAAAACCAGTGTACCTCAAAACGAGTCATTCCCTTCGATGCTTTTTATACTCTAGATAAACTAACACTAACATCTCCCTTGCATTAACCAACATGGAGGTAACTAGTTTTATATGGCCAGATTTTCTGCCTCAGCAGCACGAATCTAACAAACAGATAGCTCAAAACCTGCCATCACTTTGCCTTGATACTCTAAATAACACCAGAATTACACACCGCTCACACCATTGCTCCTCTGCCAACAGGATGCACTTTTGAGGGGGGTGAAGTGGAAGCATACACTTTCTTGAAAAGTGTTGACTACCCAAGAGACTCGGCTGGTGAAATAACTGCTGCTATACACCCAGAGTTACAGGTACAGTATAAGTTGGCAGCAAATTATAGAGCCTAAGCCATCGCTTAAACATGCAGGATTGATACGAACACTTATTTAAGGATTCATGGAGCCTATTTAGCAGCCTGTGACAAACACTAAATGTCAAATTTGCATGCCTTGTCCAGGATAATGACTTCAAGCTTCTGCGGCCAGGGGACCCCGTGTTCATGTCCTTTTCTGGGGAGACGGTGAAGCACGAGGGAGAAGAGCTCTACCCTTTCTTTGTGAATGAATGCGCTTACTATGAGAAGAAGATTGCTTTCCATTTAGCTCGGAAGACCACTTTCACCTTCCCTTCCATATGTGTAAAGAAAGACTGAGAGCAAAAAAAAATAAATATGCAAACGTGCTCTAATCACCTCTAATAAGCACACGCACAAATGTATTACAATGACAGTCACAACTGGAGATTGTTATAAGACTAAGGTCCTGCAATGCAAAACAGTAGTTCTAAAGCTTTACTACCTCTGTGAGGTGTAACTCAAAGCTTATCTGTAACACTAGTTGCTTTATGTAGCTGAACGACACCGTCATGAATTGGACAGCCACCATCCGCTCAGTACTATGAAATTAATTTGCCTAATCAGATGAACTGTGATCATTTTGCACAACACTATGTTTAAATAAATAGAGATATGAATCACTTCAACTTTGTCATGTTGAGTTTATAAAAAACAAATAACGAGCATCTCAGTTGTCAGCAGAAATGTTGTTGTCAAGACAAAAGCATCCTAAAAGCCTGACTTTACTTTACCAGATGTGTCAAGGAGCCTCAGTTACAGTTACAGGTTTGCGGTTTTATTTGGGACACTTTTCTCACACTGTGCCTTATGATGTGTGCTGTTTGTTATACTCTAAAGCCCCACCCTGCTCTGATTGGTCAGGAAAGCAACCATTCACAAAACATGACACCATCCAGACTCATGCTGTTACAATGGTTGTTTCATTTTCTTTAGAAAACAAAACTATACTAATTGTTAGGCGTTCGGGATAATTTCTAAACAAAAGTAAAAAAAAATCATCAACGAAAGTCGGCAAATGTCAAATTTATTGATACCGAACAATACAAGTGTGCTTTAGAGTACATAAAAACATTAACAAAAGCACAAGTTCATCCGTATCAGTTGTATAACCAAACATTGTGACATAAAAGCATCACAATTCTTATTTGTGCTGAGCAATGAGGAGTTCTGGACATATAAAGTTGCAATTCAAATTCACATCAATGTGTGTCACTTTTCTTAAATTTTTTTAATTCAACTGGTGGTCAAAATACCAACAACATAACAAATACTTCAAAGACTTAAACTGATGCATAAAACTAACAAACCGATAAGTTAATCATCCATTAGAAATGAGTACAGAGGGACTAGAAAGCTGACTTCAACATTTAAGTCTTTTTCAAAGTGAAATCTCTCTTTTTGCAAGTGTAAAATGGCAGTAATAAAGTTTGGACCGAAGGTCGCAGGTTTCCTCGAGTGGCATCCAATTGATTTGGATCAGTCTAAAGAAAATCTAATTACCTGTGCTATTAGACATTAGATCTACCAACAACAGTGACAATGGAAGGTGAGTGGTTCCATTTTTAGTGAGTGACATTTCATGACATTTAGTCAGCATATACCACAGGCTGAAATCAACAATTACCACAAACGCTGGAAAGGTCAACTTGAAAGGCATGCAGAGCAAAGGCTTGATATTTAAACTTGTGCAAACACAGGACACCAAAACACTTAAATAAAGGCGTGTCAGAGATGTTCCTCTAACAGAGATAGCTACCTCGACTCGGAGAAATCCGGGTCTAAAATTCATGACAGCTCAAGTTTATAATCTTGAACTGAGTTAAGGTCAATGTGGTGAGCAGCTTTAGCAACCCAAAAAGAAGGCTTTAAACAAAGAGAAAGAAAGAAAGAGCACAGAAACACAGTTGATACCAACTTTTACAGATTACATATGAAAAAAACATGCTTTGGGTGAGCAAAGGCAAGATGACGCCACCTTAAAATGATTAAACCTCTACTTATGAGCACTTCTGATGATTAGCTGCAAACGTACATTGTGTATTGATTTTGGTCAGTGGTAACCTGCCATTGCTTTTTCTAGAAGACTGAGACAGAGGAGGTGCGAAGTCCAAACCTGCACACCTCATTGCATTCACAACCTCCTTTAACCACAAACTGTTTTTGGGAGGTTTTCAGACCCGTCAGCTGTTTAAAACCCCGCCTCCTACGCCACCCTGTAAGCAGTCATGCGGGTGTAACTCTTGCGGTGACTTTTGGCCGCCCACAGGAACAGAGCAGCCGCCATCATCTGCAGGGGGAAGGAAATAAGGGCGAGGTAGAGAGACCAGCCCATCGAGCCCTCAACCCCCTGTGGTGGTTTGTAATAGTGGTGGAGCAAATCTACTCCCGCCCGGAAACAGCAGACGGTGCTCAGGGAGCATAAACCTGATAAGCAGAAGAGAGAACGAGAAGACGGTGGGATGAGAGAAATTACAGTGTAACGGGTACAACCTTCAAAGGTAATCGAAAGGTTCACTCAAAAGCTCGTTATTTCATCATCAATTGATCAGGCGTTACGTTTGCGTTTGTTCAAATACAAGTACTGCATTTTGTAATCTGGCAGCTGCTGCTGTTATCGAATGTGGAGTCAAATGAGTTCTGAAGGTAAGTGAAACGGTTCCTCTTCACGCTGCATAAATAAAGAAATCAGTTCATTGATTGATGGATCCAGTTGAAAGACAGCAGCAATAAAGACCACAAAATCAACTGTTTGGTACATACTAAAAAAGGGAATCCAAAGCAACATTAAAAGGTCTTGGTGTCCACAAAAGACAGAGATAAGGTAAAGAAAAAGTACAATAGCTATAATCTGAGTGTAGGCCAAAGGAGATTTGTTGCATACCATTGTCTTTAGCTGGATTTCGAGTCTGAAGTGCTCTTAAAGAGCCAAGAAGAAAAGAAAAAAAGTAATGTGAATCAGATGTATCCATTCACTGGTTTGAAATGAATAAACTAAGCTGCGTAATGTTACTTGATAGTGACGGAAAAGGCCCCATTGCTGGTGGCTGTAATTAAAAAAGAAAAAGAATCCACAGAAAGAGGTCTTCTTCAGGCGTTGCTATCATCCAGGGGAATATGTGGGAGAATATACCAAATCTGGGAAGACGTGAATTCATTGTAGAAAGGAAATAAACATGATTCAAAAAGTAATTTCCATGCCGACCAACGTATATCGAATCATCTTCGAAACAGGCAAAAATCCCAGCAGTGTTTTTGCTCGTTATGGGAGATTTTTTTTCTCCCTTTCGTCGTTTCCATTGACCTTCTTTTCTGCTGCTGACGCATCTGTAAAACGCTGCAGCCTTCAAACTCTATCAGAATGCTGTTTAGTGCTTCACTTTGCCTCATGTGTGCACCAAGGTGAGGATAGTTTTCACTGAAGCAGCTGTGATGCCATAAAGTGCCCTTTATGCACAGCACAATTCAAACTTATTTTCTTCAGAGCTGAATAGACAAAACAAATGCTTACTGTAGATTACTGAATTTTTGTTAACATTAGCATCTGCTATAAAAACTAAAATGCTTCCACCAGCAAGCCGTTTTCAGCTTATCTATGCATTTCTGCAGTTGTCCCTGTCAAATAAAGAAAAACAATAATGACAATTAGCACACAAACATGACCAAAAGAACCGGCTTCTCAAAGTAATGCCCCAGTGTTCTTCACCGGCGGTCCACTGTGAGAGCACACGTGCTCATAAATAAAAGTGCACTTTTCTCACCTGCAAGAAAGTGGAACACTCCCACACAAAATGTAGGGGTGAAGCTGCGGCACAGGCAAGCGCAGACGCCCACGAGGCCACTGAGGAAAACCAGTGCCAGCGACACCAAGGGCAGGAGAAACTGGCACCTCCACAGATCTGCACAAGAGGCCGCAATAAGAGGATTCAAGTCTTAAAAACACGCATTCACACCCAATTCAAAGCTGCGAAATGCAGTGTGTGAAATGCAAACCGTGTTCCTTTATTCACATTTCACACACGTTCTGATACTTCTTTTGAAAAATGGGGTTAACTTGCTGATAGTGAGCACATGTAAAGACACTCAGAGGGTTTTTTTTACCTGCAGTTCACTATGCCAGCGGCACAATAAAAACAAGTATAACGGAAGAAGGTCGACTCACATGTTCTCAGCAGATTCTCTTCACTGTAGTTCATCCCTAAGTGTTTGTACTTAGGGATGAATTGCTCATGAAGAGTGAAGCTCATACAAGTGGTCTCCATCTTGGGGTCTAAAGTCAAAGTAAAAGAGCACAGATGCGACTGAGTAATTTGCATCATATAAATACACTAAATAGATATTGTTAGACAGCGCTGGGCAACATGATGATACACTGTACCAAGGTTTATACCAAGGTAGCCATAACGTTAATAGAAATGTACTGCGGGCGTTGTTGAGAAGTCAGTGAGAAGAACTCGTTTAAGGCAAAACTGGATTTCTTCAAAATATATTCCCCCCCTCGTATAATCAAAACCCCACCTAATGTTTGCAGTTACACTCAAAAGTACATCAAGTAAGTATTTCATTTAGAAAGTCTGTTCCTGTCAAATTGCGGTCATTCAGATGCCTCTTCGGGGACTCTCTTGGACAACGGTCCTTGTTTTGCTCTACAGCATCGGTGAGATCAGCATGACGTCACATGAACAAGTTTCCCACCAGCTGAGCGTTGGTTCTTCATCAGAGCAGAACAACAACTGCTGCCAGCCGCAGTCCCAAACAGATGAGCCCGACAGTTTGATTGGAGAGGCAACTGAATGACATTTAAAACTGCCAAAACAGCAGTGCTACAAATCACTTCAGCTTACGCTTTTTGTTTATTCCATTTATTTTTTCTTTAGGAGTCATTCACTCTGATTTGCTTCACCTCTTTGTTACCTTCCATTGATCAAAAGAAACCATGGAACACTTTCTCGTGATAATCACAGATCATTTTTACTTTAAGGCACTTAAGGTAACCTGTAAGTTGAGAATCACAAGTTAAAATGTTGACAACGTTTTCAGCTTAATGTTTTTGATGCCAGCTACAATACCTTCGCTCAAGACAAACAGATCAAACACAGCAATAGAACTGCAGCAACCGGGAGACTGAGGTTGGCACACTGTAAACTACCTGGACATCCACTCTGGTGAGTGCACTCTGGGGGCTGTGCTCTGCCGTCACTGTCATTGACTGAATGATGATCATCTGTTGATTAAGACACTAGATAAAATTAATCTCATCATACCAGGTTTTATAGGTGATTAGCTTCTTTTTTAAATAATTTTTTAGCTTGTATGTCTTTCAAAAGTACATTCTACATTATCTATTAAGGGGCAGAGGCACATACAGACTTATAAGATGGTCACCCTTCGTTTTCACTTCATAAACAAGGCTGATTCTCAAGTGTGGAGCCAGGCAAGCTGAATGCATGATGTAGGTAGTGTTGCTCGGGTGTTTGTGCAAGTCCACTTCCTTGTGTGCTTACTGTTTGCTCATCTCCTCTGCAGCCCGACTCCAGCCTCTGTCCCAGGGCAATCTTCCATCTCCCACTCGCCGTTTTCTCATAGCTTGGCTTCTAACTTCTCTGATTGAAGTCGGAAGTTATCTGGCTCCACAGGTTTCATGTGTGCGAGTGGGCGTTTAAGAAAACCCTACAAAACCAAACTTGGTGTAGATTTCATCTCAATAAACTGACTTTTTCCCGTTTTCTGCCATTTGCTACGCTAACGCCACAACATCTGATGGGATCCAAATTTAACTTTTCTTTTCTAATCTTTCCGACTACGATAACGACAATGATACAGAGTTCCTTTCTCTCTTAGGAACGTTCTTCTTCTTCGTACTCAGATGTAGCAGTGACTCGGGTTAGTGGGAGCGAGCATTTTATGGAACTGCAGTACAGTTCTCAGAGAGTTTGTGAATAATCTCGAGCCTCTGTGAGCGTTTAAAAGTAGTAAACAGAGCTATCAAACGATCGTTCCCATTTCACTTGTTATTTCATCAAAGTGGCCCAAGCCTTAGATTACAATTTCGCCTTTTATTGTATCTAACAGAGGAAAGTTTCCTCATAAGACAAGAGCTGTAATCTGGCTCGCTAAAGCACTGACATTAGTTATTTTATAGTTCCAATGCAACGGAAGAGAATCAATTAATTTTACGAAGTTCTAAGTTGACAGAGGCCCCTGCGGGTGTTTTTGGGGCAACGCAACTAGTTACTGGAACAACTACACTTAGTGGCTGCTCTGTGGATTGATTTTAGGAAGAGCCGCGAGGGTAAAGAGTGGAGGATCACCACTAACACTCTAATATGCAGTGACCACATTGCTCCTGGTGGTTTCATAAACTCTTACCAGAGACGAGCGGGAGACAGCAGCCACCTGACCGGCCTAATTTAAACATGAAACAGGGTGGTTAGCAGCAACAGAACTATCAAAAATAGCTACATTTTACCTTTAATATTGCACATTTGCTTCATGATCGTCCCGAGGTAATGAAATTTTGATCAAAATATAAAATAGTGAATTCTTTTAAAGCTATATGAAGTGCAATATCTACACTAGGACACTTTGTAAGTAGGTGTGTTCTGCGTCTTATGCTGGCGATCCACCGTTAGAAATGAACCACCTTACTGTGGGCTGTGAGGAGGGGGTTACTCACAGAAAAGAATGTGTGACACTTTGAACACAGTAATACCTGGCTCTTTGTACCAGTGGGACTTGGTGGGCACCTGGATGCACCTCCACCACAGTCCCAGAGTGCCGTTCAGGCGGAACAATGAGCCGTAGGTCTTCTCACTCCAGGTCTTCTCATCAAACTCGCAATTGACAAAGTCTTCTTTGAGCACCGAGACGTTGACGCCCTGTTTCGCTGGTGGGCTGCTGTACTGGAACCAGTGCTGAGTCCCCACAGCCACGGAGAGGTAGACAGTGGCCAGCAGGCTCAGCACCGAGCCGATGACTAGAGCTGTAGCATACCGGTTATCCACCATGGTCTGGATGAAGACAGCTCGTTCAGGTAGCAGATTTGCAAGTAGAAAAAAATTAAAAAATTTAAAAAAATAGAAAAGGTCTGGCTTTCAGCCTTGATGTGCGAAGAATCTTCGGTTGTATTATTAAATATGTATCCTCTTGTTGCTTTGGCACCACGACATGTCTGTGGACTGTCGTTGGTTTGGGAGAGTCGCAGTAACCGAGTGCTGGATCTTATTCAGTCATGTTGAGGCATTTAAAGCGGTGAACCAGAGGGGCGTTTACAACCTGTCGAGGAGTCAAAGATACACACAGGTTAATGTCCTGTTGGCCAAAAGCGTTAAGTGTTACCGTCATACTGTAGCCAGTGAGCCATGATAGATGACGTCGTGGTGCTGCTAATTAATAATAAATGTTTCAGGCACTAACAACAACAAAAAAGGGGTTAATCGAATATGTAAAGTAGTTAGCATGTCACTAGCTGGTTAGGGCTAATTATTGTTACGTGTAACGAGCTGCGTCTTTATCGGCACATTTGGAAAACTTATCGTTAGATGTTCTAGCCAAGTTTCCCTTAACTTCACTGTTGAACAAAACTATTTTCTCTTTACCTTATTTTCTCTGTTCATTTAACTTCCTGCAGGCCTTCTCGGTCTTCTTCTACGTTAGTAAGTCTTCTTCTTTTACAATACAGGGTAGAAACACTAAAGCATTATCACGCATATCGCCACCTTCTGTTTGAGTTTTTCTCGTCTTCCTCTCGGTTAATTGTAGACCACACAGTCCATCGTGTAGACCTAATACAATGTGGATTGGGCATCAAACAATAAATTCAGATGAGATTCAGATTTATATACATTTTGTGTTTGGTTATCCTAATAATTGATTTAATTGTCATGGAAGGAAAAAATACTAAATGTAATTTCAAGGTAAAATTTTACCAGTGTGCACAAATCGTTGGCATGCTTTACTTAATGTAGTTTGCATGTCAACTGATTTGTGTGCATAAAATCGTCTTTACCATGACGAAGCCCAACATCACAGTCTGCTTGGCTTCTCTAAAAGACACAAGCTCCCCTTGAAACATAAATTGTGGATTTTCGGAGGTAAAGAACTGATTATGACCGGAATTATCATCTTAACCCTCAAACTTCATATTTTTGCTACCATGAAAACAACTGCCTGTACTATGGTGATGCATACGGTTACGAAGACAAGGTATGATTGAAAGTAGGCTCTGAAGTATTAGAAAATCCCATTTTTATTTTTTGTGTTGCAAGGCACATCCATTGAAACCAATTTACAAGATCAGAATGCTCTCAGAATGAATCGGAACTATAGCTGATCGGAGGTAACAATTGTAAAACTCTGAACACACTGTTGTGTTTCACATGAAAAATAAAATAAAAAAAAATCAAAATAGCGTGGCTTTCATTGCCAATAATCCCTCTGAGAAGAGACAAGAGATTTTGAACACACGATCAGTGAGGTAGGGATGCACACAATCAAATAGATTCATACCCTAAAAAACTAAGTTCTACATAATACAGCTTAAAAAAAAAAAGATTTTGGCATTCATACACCAAGAAGTATAGTGCAAACTGATTCATTTTGTTTCAGCAACAGAGTTCCCTTATGATCACAGTATGTCCCCTCTAACAAACAGTCTCTGCTGCCTGTTGTCAGACAGGACTGTTGCGTTTAGGACTGGGGTGGCAGTGAACTCCACAGTGCACGGCTGGGAGCCGCAAGGAGCCCCCTCAAGCTCCAGGACAGTCACATTGTTAGCTACAGCTGTGCTGAGGATGTAGGCGGGGACGTAAAGAGTCACCTGGGGTCCTCGGGAGGGCCAGTAGCGCCCTAAATTGAAGCCGTTAATCCAGATCTGGCCCTAGAAGACACACATTCAAACACATTAAATTCATCTATTTGGTACTGCACTTGGGTCAAGTGTTTTCATAAATAAAAATAAGAAAAAAAAAAAACGACAAGAGATAGAGGGGGAAACTAATGAACCATGAAAGTGTAAATTTAACTCTACCAAGGGGACGATCTGACTGGTACTATGATAAGGAATATCTATGGTGAAGTAGATCCATCATATAGACATCATATCCAAATTATATGAATTGTATTAAATAAGAAATAGATTCCCCCAGTCCTACTAGAAATTACTCATATTTTTGAACCAGCCCTCCAAAATCAAACAATATCTTATGACATTAAAAATGCTCCATCAAAATATGTGGAGTTTGAAAAGGTGGAACTTGATTTGATTATCAGAATGAATAAATATAAATATTATTTTCATATTCCAAACAATATCTGGATCCTCTCTGGTTTCTCTTTGTCTCTCAGTTCAGTCTTAATGTTGGGTTACATGCCTTCCTCCAGTTGGGCAGCTTCACATAGGTGTCTTGAGGGAGGTCTGGGATGCCGTCGGGAATTGTGAAGCTTCCTCCATAGAAGGCTGGAGGGGATAAAACACCAGGCTGAGGTGAATCTGTCTGTTTGGGTGGATTCTCTCCAAGGAGGCCCTGTCTGACGACGTCATCAATGCCGAGACTGTACATGGTCCAGCGGGTGAGTGGGCGTCCTCCCAGAGTCAGATTGGACACCAAACCCTGTGACAAGAAAACCGAAGTTGAAAAAGTGAACAATTTCTGAATTGTTTCTGAATTTCTGAAACACAAGACAGCAAATCACACTGTCGCGGTTCAAAGGACAAACTTTAGCTTTGAAATTTAACTGGAAGAAAAACCTTGAAGTCATTTATGTATCTTCCGTAGTTGATTCGGCCCATATTCTCCACCAGTATGTCCACCTGACTGCCAGCCTTCCCTGTCACATTGATGGTTAGGACTTTGTTCCTTTCAAGAATCCCTGCAGCCACCTTGAGAATAAGCATTATTATATTAGCATGACTTGGAAAGAAAAGAAGCAAAAAAAATAATACAGAAATCCAGTCACAATCTTTTTTAAAGCCTAGTAAACTCATTGAGATCTAGTGCTGCATTTAAAGAAAGTTTTTCCAAAAACCCGAGTGTTTCCATGAAAACATTTTGATTCTCAGCCTCTGGAGAAACTAAAGGCATGAAATCAAAACCATTTAAAAGGTTACACCATCAGTTTTTATTGTAAATAACTGACTTTTATCAATATTTTTCAAAAATCTGAAAAATACTGAATACATGTGGTTTTTTCCACCCTTGGAAGGTAAAATGACACATATGTCACTCCAGGTCACAGCTTTAAAGCTTGAGTTGGTAGTTATATTTACATTAACATGATGATAAATTGTATGAGGAGCTCATGAGTTAAACTGCGTAACGTTCTGTGCTAGAATTAAATGTACAACAGGAGTCAAAGGTTCTGACACGCCTTCTCATCTGAAACTAAATTTTTTCTGGTTCCTCTTATGCTGGTAGAGCATGTCTCTGACACGGAAGCTAAAAAAAAAGACAAATGTATGACATCCAAGATCTACCATGGGGGAAAAAAACCTGTTAAATATTTAAGAAAACTAACTGTTTTATGTAGAAGAACTCAGAAAAAATGTCACTGGTGATGACACTTTAATAAGTACCAAGAAAGAACTAAGATTTAATAGTTTTATAGTGATGAGCTACAATAACGTTCCACATCCAACTGAGAAGGCATTACACGTGTCCGCATATAACATCTGAGGGTGAACTCACCCCGTCCACAGACACATACGCTCTGTCGTGGACCCCGTTCATAGGTGACGACAGAGGAGTGGGGCTGCTGCAGTTAACAGGCAGAGTCGTCCTATAGAGCACGTAACCAAAAGCCTGGAGGGCAGAAAGAGATACATCAGTGAAAGGACTAAATCCTCACGGTTTACTTTAAAAGGTCTGAAGGGAAAAGACTGCAAGATACCTGATCCAACTCCATGAAAGTCTGAGGATACAAGCTTTGGACAGGGCCAGAGATAGATAGCATTTCAAGAGCCTCTGATATGGTCTGGAGCTGCGGGTGGCAGAAGATCACATGTCATTACCAAGCTGTAATGAAACAGAATAGATTGTCATAGTATTCAAGGCGGTAGTAGATTATATCAACACAGAGGCCTACCTTCTTCATTGGAACAGCACCATATGCGAACTTCGGGGTTGTTGGGGGTATCGGTCCCTTCGGTACGTCACGGTGCTGTTTCAAGAGGCGGCATTAATTCTTCAAAATGACACATACTGGTAATAAGCTCGATTTCCACTGTATCTGAATAACACAGTTACTTTCGCTGCCCAGTTCCTACCATTTTGATGACCTCTCTGATGGCAAAGTATTTCTCTGTAAGGTCGCCCGCCTCTGTGAGCGGAGCGTCGTAGTCATAGCTTGTGGGCTGCGCAGCATATGGCGAGTTGGCACCTGAGGACACAGGTGGTCAGAAATTTACCAAAGGCAGGACTCAAATGACTTTGCTTTTTAAAAGGTGCACTCACCATTCCAATATCCAAAGTTTGTTCCTCCAATGAACATGTACCTGTGGGAGGAAGAGTGAAGGGGAGACGGAAATACTCACTAATTACAGATGTTATATGTTATGTTAATACAATAAGAAGATATGAGTTACTTTACCTCTGTGATTATGTTTTATATGGCTATCAAAGCTGTTTGTATGACTTCTAATCAATTATTCTAAGAACCTACAGATGTACAATAATTTCCTTATGTCATAGTTTCATTGCTTTATTCAGTATGAGTGAATTTCTACGATTTGGAACCAGCCTGACAATCCATCAGACACTGCCAATGTCGGCTGTACAAAAAGACAAACTGACTCTGGATCTCCTGCCTTCATTGGACTTCATTTATGTTCTTTTTTCCTGCTGATGGTGCAAAGTGTTAAAGGACTGCCAAAACTAACACAGCTCATCCTGAGAAGGGAAAAAATTATATGAGGACAAACTATCGTCCACCTTGTGGTAGAAGTACGTGAAAAGATCTACTGGCCATCACTGTGCTTTAAGGGGATGTCCCTTTGGTGGCTAAAAATATGTTCCTATCACAAGTGTGCATTTCTGGCACACTTGATGCCAGCGAATGCCAGTCAATACAACAGCTGTGCAGTGTTTTTAGTAAATAGTGGTTCAAATGCTCTTCTTGTGCATCTGTACAGTAAGAGTTTAACCTCATTTTACATTTTAAAAGCACAGGAACCTATTATGGGTGAAGCCATTTTTATAAGTAGGGAAACCAGTAAAGAATTAATTACAGAAGTTGTTTCAGGGAGTTTTTTAAATTTCCCCTAATCATCAACTCTTGAAAATAAGCACATTTCTAAAGGGGGTTTGGGCACCGTTTATGGTAGGATGGCTGTCGAGTGGTACGATACTTTCCCTCTTATGTTCTATGGAAGCAGTGGTGGTTCTTTTTAAAGAATAACAACACAGTGTCAAATATAACATTGTATTTATCTAATTTTAAGGCCTGATGAGGACCAGATGATTTTTTGATACTGCCACGACAAGTTAAGCCTGACTATTAAAAGAGGGCGCACCTTCTTCCAAACCCAACACAGGAATCTGCAAACTCACAGGTTGACATTCGCTCCCACAGTCAGAATCTGGCTGAGGGACTTGGCCACTGCAACAGACGACACAACGGCGTGACGGGATCCCCAGTGGTCCAGCCAGCCAGTGTAAAATTCAGAGTTCACCTGTGACAGAAGAAGTAACTTCATGAGCACCTGGGAGAAAATGTTTAAGTCGGAGCTTTGAAAATTCAATGAGGGAGATGCTTGCCAAAGGTCCGTGAGGTTCAGCGTGTCGCTGTGCACCAAAGGCGGCGGTTATATTTGAACCTGGAAAGGCGAGAAGGCAAATATGAGCTCGCGTTTATTTGCGCAGCTTCCTTCCTCGTGACTTCTGACTGATAGAAAATGTGACATTGAGCCACTGCAGACACACACAAGAAGCCGAGCTCAAACTAAGGACCGTTAATATGTTAGCTACAACAGGCTGCTTTTACAGAGATCTTTTCAACACATAATATTATTTTACATTTGAAGCATTACTTCACAGCAGATGTTACCCGTAAACTGCAGAGTGCTACATGACACTTACCTGGCCCGAAGTCTACAGTGGCATAGAGGCCTTGTATTGAGCCACACTTGAGGTAGTTCACCCCGGCACCATCTGTAGTGAACAGCACCACCTTGTCACCCAGGTGAGACCGGAACAGCTTGGTCAGATGACGCATGTAGCTGTAGTCACATGCAAAGTAACTGCCATATTCGTTCTCCACCTGTAAATAAAGGATATATATCCCACGTGAGTTTTCTTCTGAAATCAAAACCCCGTGTTGGGGTGTGACAGCAGGTGAAACTCATAGAACTGAGTCCAGAACCAGATCGCTCACCTGCACGGTGATGATTGGACCGCCGTTCTGATAGAGATAAGGCTTCATCATGGGTAATAACTTCCCCATCCATTTATCCACAGCGGCGATGTATTCTAAAATACACAGAAACTAATGTGTTGGCTACACTGCAGCATGAGCTACTGCCTCCATCTATCATGCTCCTTGTGTTTGCTGCTCACCGGGGTCTGAAGATCGCAGCACGATGTCTTTCTTTTTGAGAAGCCAGGCAGGCAGACCACCCTGGTTGGCAGAGTTACACAAACAATGACGGGATTACCAACAGAAAAGTCAACTATGTCGCATAACGTTGCTCCTAGGCTTCATTTAAACAGATGCTGCCTTTTGCAAAGTTGTAGCTTTGCCCTACCAAGAGCTCTGGCTGTGTTCATCTGGAATAAATGTCAGTTGCAACCGATTCTGCTGCACGTTGATGCGCCAAAAGCACAATTTATTTCCGCATAATAGAAATTATTTATATATAACATAAAAGAATGATATTGATGGAGAAGTTAATTTTACTAAAGTAACAGCTTGAGACATTTCCATGGATGCTGTCGTCCTTTCTGGTAACGCTGGTGGGACTTTATAAATGGGTGTGTCCTTCACATTCACTCCAACTTTTCCAGATTGCCATAATGACAGACTTTCATTGTTCCCAGAGGATGAATACGACAGCATTTGGTGATCATCATTTGGTGACTCAAAATCATAAGGAGAAATGTCTAGTTAAATACTAGTTTTAACACTATAATAGTTCCAATAACAAATGGCATTCCCACCTGCTTCAGTGAGCAAATTGTGCTATTTTACAAAAGCTAGCGTGCTCCTCTTTATGGAATATCATCACACTTAAGGGGTCCTATTCTACTTTATATTCTGTCATACTGTATATTGCAGATGATATCATAAATGCAAGAACTCCAAATTCAATATGGCCAGAATTCTAAATGTGGGGGTAAACGGGCAAAGGAACTGCAAACTTCTAAGCTCTTAGTTTCTAAAAGGTTCTCCTATTTCTCTGACAGTTTTCTGAAATGGTGTGCCGTTCTTGAAGAGGACTTTTTGTTCAGCCTTCCTCTTCAAGAGTAGCACATCCACTCAGTACAGGCTACCGTTTACAAGCACCTGATGTTGTCCTTTGGCAGGCTTCCAGAGGGTGGAGTATCAGAGGACAGGCTGCATAAAGCACCAAAAGGAGAACAATTAGAACTTTTTTTTAGAACTGTGAATTATGCAAATCTACTTTTGCGGAGTCGCAGAATCCTAATATAGAGCAGGAAATTGGCAAGTTCGGTCCTATCCGAGCAAAGATGGTGAACATGGCCCTCGTTAGCTTTGAGTCAGTATATAAGCATGACCGGTTATTCAAGGTACAACCTTACATAGCAGCCAGCTTGGGAGTAGACTGCTGTTAAAAACTTCATCCAAGTCTTCTTCGTCTTTTACATTTGATATGATCTTGTACCCAGCTCACATGGGCCGGTATCCCACAGTCGTGACATGGCCACATTTTCACTGTAAGATCTATGTATTGCTGACACAAAGTAAAGTTCTGAGTTTCTGACCTGTCTCTGAAAATCCCCCCACAAAACAACCCAAAGTGAAAACATTTACTGAGAGCTCGGCTTACCATGTCCCACTCCGCACATATGTAGGGCCCTGGCCGAAGGATGACCAGCAAACCAATGTCCTGAGCCAGCTTAAGGAAATACTCCACATCTCTCTCCTCGCTAAAATTGTACTGGCCTGGAAACTGTTCATGGTAGTTCCAAGGAATGTAGCTGCAAAGTGATTAAAGAGTCAGCAAAATCCAGTGATTGTTACAGTGTTGCTGGATTGCTCAGAGCTAAATTGGTTGATTTATATATACACACAACATATCCTTCTCTTAGATGGTAATTATGTAATCTGATTTTCCAACTACTTTCATATCAAGAGCCCACCGTCAGACACAGGTGTGCAGAGAGTGACTGTAATGAGAAGCAAACCTACATCTGGATGGCATTCAGTCCTGCCATGTACATCTTCAGCAGCCGATCTTTCCAGTAGACTCTGGGGATCCTGCCGTAGTGGACGCTGCCTGATATGTAACGAAACTTTTCCCCATCTTTACGGAAGCAGTCATCCTTGTAGTCCACGCTGAACGAAGGAGCTGCACCGATCTGCAAGTGAACGCAACATCATGTGACACACAATCAACAGGCTGTGCACCAGGTCAGTCGCGTATGACACAGGATCACGTGACTCCAGGATGTGTCAGTCACATATTTTTTCGGGTAGATATGTTTCGACACATGAAATTGTTTCCACACCAATATATTTACTGTTTTAAAACACGAGAATCAAAGCTCTGATTATTGTTTAGAATCTCCTAAAACTCTTGATTCAGAGCAATTACGAGTGTTAGTACTGGAAAACAAGCATAAAGTATAGCGTAAAATGTGTTTTTGTGTTTATGGCGAAGGTTTTTAAGAAGAAATCCCACAATCTGCTCTTTTGTCCACATACATAGCTATACGTCTATCCTGCAGTGGCAGAGAGACTTGGATGCACTTACTGATTGACCTAACAGCAGCAGCAGATGCAGCAGAGGCAGCAGGCTGCCAGCTGTGAGCACAGACATGATGAGTCCTCTGACGATCCTGCTGCTCCTTCTCAGGTGCGAATCTTTGTCAAAGCCGGTCGCAGTGAAACATTTACCTGCACACAGCCAGCAGCGGTGCCTTCTTCCCGACTGCACCGTGATGTTATCAATCAGCGGCAGCTGGAGTTGCGGAAGTAAAGTCATGTGATACAGTGACAGTGAGTTTTTTGGTCAGCAGGCGGCAGTATAGCGCAGTTTATTCGCGAGGCACGTTGGATGATGTTCAATGAAGTCATCGTTCAAAGTGGCAACTCGAAGCAAAGCGGGATGGATTCAGTTTTCAAGCGTTTAACCTGCTCTTTAAGTTGTTTTGACGATGGAAGGGAACTACTCGTGAAGAACAAAGAAATATTATTTGACTGAAAACTAAACAAAAGGGCCTTTTAAAGGAATTCAGCTCATGGTGCAATTAATGAAACGTTGTATTCGCTTATAGTACGGGGAGGTGGTGGAGTTATTATTCAGAATATAAAATAAGAATCACACTCTTCCTTCTGAAGATGTCAAATGGAAAAATAGCACATTTTCTGTTTTCATTGGTGATTCTCAAAAGAGACTGGAATATAAATGGCATAGCCTCCCAAGATAATCTGCTGAATATGACTAATAAAATATTTCCAGTAAACAGGGATGAAATGTATTTTTTATTGTTTTATATTGTACTTTTTACTCTACTGCATTTACCTGACAGCTTTTGTTACAGGTTACTTTACAAGGTTTCTTCTTTGCATACAAAACTACTATTTTCATAGATCAGTATGAATGTAAACAGAGTAGTAGAGATGGCAGTAGAGTTGTATTGGGTAATCGATTGAGACTTGGTCAGAAACTGTTTGAATAATAATTTTGGACATTTCCCATTATAAAAGATAAAAAAACATTTCAAGCTTCCAGCTTTTTAACTATTCAGATTTGCTGCTTTGTCCAACTGAATGAAAACACCTACTAATTAACATCAGTAAAAGACAAAGATTGGGATGTTATTGCAGGGTTTCGCCTACATTCATTAAAGCAATTAGAAATACTACTTTTATATAAATGTATGAATGATAATATCGTAAGGAAAATGATTCAGTATTCCAAGTTTCCTTGTTGCATACTTTACTGAAGTATGTTTCTACACCTTCATTTCATTTCAGAACCTGCACTTTTAATGGAGCTTCTTTATATATTTAATTTTTTCACAGTGTTATATTTGTATTTGGCTTTAGTAAAGCCTTTGAAGTCATTCATGAATAATTATTCATGCAGTTCTTTGGTGGAAAATGTGAGCATTCAGCTTTGAAGTTCCTCCTTCACACCTGTAGGTGGCGGTAATGCGCTGCTGCGTTGATTATGACGTATTTCCGAGCCGGAAATAACGCGACGTATACAACGCTGGGAGCGATCACACGTGGATACAGGAGTTGAACATAGTTATGTACTGTTGTCAATTTAATTAGATAATATGTCGAAGAGAGTCAGGGTCGTTTCAGAGGAAGATACCGCTTCCAAAGCGGGAAAAGAAGAGGAGCAAGTCGAGGAGTTGCCAGCGGAGACCAGACGGACCCGCAGCGGCCGCACGGTGCGTACTCCTGCCTCACTGCTCGACTCGACAGCCCCGGTGAGGACTCCCAGCAGAAGGACGAGGAGGTCTGTCCTCCAGGAGCTGCCCGCGGTGGAAGAACAAAATACAATGGAAATGGAGCGGAAGCCTGAGAGTCTGGTAGAGGAGAAGTCCAACACGTCTGCGGACCCGGAGCCAACAGAACCAACAGGGCCGCTGAGCGAGCCTGCAGCAGCGGGTACAGAGAAAGCCGACGGCGGCATACAGAAGCATCTGTCCAGACCGGAAACGGTGCCTGCGAGCTCAGAGAGCATCCCAAAGAAGAAACCTCGCAAGGAACCAAGTGCCAAACAGATCCCGGTTGTTCCTCTGGGAAAACCGAAATCAGGAAGAGTGTGGAAGGACCGCAACAAACAGAGGTGAACAAACCGGGGAGCCTGTTTGTATGTTTCCTTCGCTAATGTTTTAGTGTGTTCATTAATTTCTGCAGGCATCTGATGCAGGACCAACTGATCTCCACTAAACTGTGGCCGAACGATGTTTTCACCATCAACTAGAATCAAAACTACACTTTTATTTTATTTTGGAACAGAATCCACTGTTGGATGGTCCCATATCTGATGTCAGATACCTGACTGATGTGATGTTTGTCCTCCAGGTTCTCTGCACTGGTGAGAGACAAACCGTTGTGCACTTCGTGGGAAAAGAAGATGCAGGCCAAGAGGGAAAAGGAGCTGGTGAAACAATATTCTATGAGGCTGAAAGATGAGAAGGCCCAAAAGAAAGAGGTAGAGTGTCACATGCCAGCTGCACCACTGTAATGCCCATGTTGATGTGTCTTTAATAAACTGTTTCCCCGCTGTCATTAGGAAAAGAGGAAAAGAAGAGAGGAAAACCTGAAACGGCGTGCAGAGAACGAACGCAAAGCGGAGATAGTTCAAGTGGTATGTTAACAGCTTCCTTCAGGTCTGATGATGGCCACGCGGTTGGAGACGTTTCCAGCTCACCTCTGTCTCTTCTCTCCTTTGTTTCGCAGATCCGCAACACGACGAAGATCAAGAGGATGAAGAAGAAACAACTCAGAAAAATCGAGAAGCGAGACACGCTGGCTCTGCTGCAGAAGTCACAGAATCAGAATGTGAAAACCAAAGCGCCGAAAAACAAAAAGCAAGATTTAACTTAAAGACTGTCTGACAATAAAAACATTTGTTTGGTCACATGTTGTGTCTTTGGACATCTTGACAGGATTTTCTGACTGTATGCAGGGGTGCAAATGTAGCACGAGGCTTACTTGAACCGAACATTCGTCATATGCCATATACCCATAAAAAGTATCCAATTGCAATTTTTGTAACATTTTTCTATTCAAATAGGATAAAGTCTTATAAAAGTGGATAAATGTCTCAGAATGTGAGAGTTATCTTGGTGAAATGTCTTATAACGTCTGCTCTTAAGGCTTTAATGTAAAACCTGTGGCTTTCTGTTGGTTGTAAATCACCAAGGAATCAAAACCTCAGACCTGAAATGCTAATTCCCGGAAATGGGTTTGTCTTCTGTCGGCTCCCAAGTCTCAGTGAAGACGTGTAAACAACCTGAACCAGGTTCACGCTCGGCACACCCATCGCCAGGTCATCGTGACCAAAAACACTGAAGTTGTAGAGTCATGTGTTGTTGCACAAAGCACCGATGCAGTTAGCCATCTGTCACCTTCACCAGTTGGATATGAGAAGTTCATGTTTGTCCACAGCGGCTGCTTAACAAAAGTGCTACATTCCTGTAGTAAAAAAAAAAACAGACAAACCGGCCTAACGACACAGACGCTGCACATTCAGCTTGTCGACCACATTAGGAAAACTGGTAAATATGGTGACGTCGGGTGTGTCCTAAGTGTGTTTCATTGCTCCGAAACTGATAAGATTGATTCATAAAATTTTGTAGGCTGCCCCACCTTTTAAAAAAGAAAAATTGTCATTGAGTTTACAATAGTTTAGCAAGTAAAAAAACGTTCTCGTTTTTTTTCTTAAACTTAAATTGTTTTTGATTTAAAAAGTTATAAAAAATGTTTCAGATCTCGACTGGGACAGTTTTAAAATTAGATCAAATTTTATGTATAAAACTCATTTAAAACAACCAAACTGTTGGATGCAATATAACACGTAATATCAATAGAAAACCTTAAAAAGTCAACCGAGACAGATTGATAGCATGTAAGGTTTAAAAGAAAGGAAACACAAGGAGAAGCCTATTAAAAACAACTTTCCCCGAAATTAAACGAAACTAAAAGTCTTAAATGCAGTTAAAAGTCGAGGAGAAGAGATAAGCTTTCAGCTGGGTTTTAAAACTTTCAATAGAAAGGTTAGATTTAAATGACTAGAAGGCCGCCCCACAGCTTTGGAGCTGCCACTGCATAGAGCACTAACTAACCTTGACAGTTTTTCAGAGGATCTAAGAGGTCTGGGGTTAGGGTAAGAGCAGGGGAGTGTGGAAATATACTCTGATGCCAACCTATGTAATCTAAACACAAACAAAATGATTTCAAAATCAATTCTCTATTTAATCCAGAGCCAGTGGGGAGATGCAAGATCAGGGATAATTACTACATTTGTCATTTTCAGTTGGGAGTGTGGCTGCTCACTTCTAACTGGCTGCAGACAGGCTAAAATAAGCTGCCAATACCCAAGTACAAGCAGTTACAACAATCCAGCTTTGAAGTGATAAAGGCCGTAATAACTGTCCCATCCATCCATCCATTTATTTTCTAAACCCGCTTAACCCAATTCTGGGTCGCAAGGGGGCTGGTGTATATCCCAGCAGACATCGAGTGAGAGGCAGAGTACACCCTGAACAGGTTGCCAGTTCATCACAGGGCCAACACAGAGACAAATGAGACAAACGACCATGACTGCTCCCAGTCCAGAACCTGGACTCTTTCACCATGAAGCCCTGCTGTTGTAATTACATGTGATACGTAGTTTAGTATTGTCTTGCTGAAATATTTAAGGGCTTCCCTGAAAAAGAATCTGGATGAGAGCCTATGTTATTTTCTTGTCTACCTGTAACAATAGCATGTCTTTAACAATAATACATACTGCAGCTGTATGATTTCCCTTCCGGGATTAGTAAAGTACTATTGAACTGAATAGAATTGAGATGAGCTGAATTAATATGTTCCTTATGTTCTATTGAGAATAAAACGTTGGTTTATGAAATATACAAATCTTCCGTACAGTGTACACAGTGGCACTACTTTTTCTTTTTTTATTCGGAATGAGGTTGGAGGTCCTGTTAGCTGTTGCCTTGGCAACAATTTCCCTGCTCCTCAGTTTATTCACATAAATAATACTCTGGCATTGACCGTCTTGACTGATTTTTTTTTCATGATGCGGGCAGAGTTGAATTTCTCGAAGCCAGCAGTTTAACACGGTTTCTGTTTTTTCCTTAACGTTTATTTTACAGTCTGACAAAAATGTTTCCAACTGCAGAGTGGGTGTTTAAGCTGTTCTCGATAAACAGAAGTCGTCAGGTGTGGTTAATGAGTGACAAAATGCTTTACTCTCTTAAAGTTTTTCTCACCTTAGACAACATACCAGCACTGATCAATGACAAATGACTTTTAAAACGAAGTACCTACGTAAATGGATTCATCACAAGACATGGCTTTGTAAGCTCAAGGCAGGGTACCTTTTCTTATCTGGAATCTCTTTCCATACATTTTATGTGATGTATTCATTGTTTAGACACTGCCTAAGCAGCTGGGGTAAAAAGATCTCACTCTCATATACACACTGCTCTCTTTGTGACCATGACAGCCACCTCCCTTTGTCACCAACCTCTTTGCTCTGTACTCCTTTCAGGTGTTCCAACCGGGGTCATGGTCTCTCTTACGTCATTTTCCAGGCCTGACATCCACCATATAAAAGCCAGGACTCAACTCAAAGAATGGATCAAAGGTGCACATCTGCGGCTCGAGAAGACTCACAACCAAGAAAAGAGGAAGCGGTTCCACCTTGACAACTGGAGGCAGCCACAGAATTAACATCCAAGCGTTTTGTAAGTCTTTCTCTGACTTATGGTTTAGATTTCTGCTTAGATAGAAGGTGAATTCAGTTCACTGTCTTGATTTGTTTTAATTTACGACAGATCTATTCATTTTTCTGTAATACAGAATTTTCAGTTGTGACAGATGGAGATGAAAATGTTTCTGGTCATTCTGACACAACTCCTGATTGTCTGTGAGTAATTTGACCTTTTTTTTTTTTTTTTACAACATGTGGCAGGTATTTGTCCTCCTTCAAACTGACGTTTCATTTGTCAAATCACAGCGAAGGCCCAGGCAACCACAGCTGCAGCCGCAACGACTGCTGCTCCCACGGCAACCGTGTCTGCAATACCGTCAACTATATCAGCGGTACCGACAACGAATGCCACAAACGCCGCCACAAACGCCGCCTCAAACGCCACCACAAACGCCGCCTCAAACGCCACCACAAACGCCACCACAACCAACACTGCTGCTGCTGTCACCCATGTAGGGATTGCATACACGAGCATGGCATTCTTCTGCCACCTCAGCATCGTACTCCCCAAGTTCTTATTCACAGTGTAATCTGACTGGTTGCCCTTGATAGTACTGCGGGGAGGCTGCCATTATTGTGGCACGATATCTCACCTTAATCACGCAGCATAACGAGAGATAATCACGATATGAAGAACTAGTGTCGATGGATTGAGAAATTCTAATGAGACAAGTTCTGCTTTAATAAAAGTGTTGAGTATAAATGTTTGTTTTCTAAATGTTTTTTGCGTTTTGTTCCGGATTGTGATTAACTTTAGAGTCATTAACTTTTACCCTACTGACCAGTTCAGAGGCACTCTGAAATAAACCTCTAAAATGATCTTTTACCCTCTTGTACAAACAACACAAAGCTCTTTCAAACTATTCCGTCACTATTTAATAAAGATCTGAGAGGAAAATGTGGCGTTTCTGTATTTATCCGACAAACGAGAACAGCTTATGATTAACGGCCTTGAATATATGCTGGGTGTGCCACCAAGAAGGAAACCGGGCTTTTTGAGACCGAGGCCATTAGTCAGTGCCAGAGTCAGTCTGACCCAGCTCCCGGGACATTTCAGGTTGCCATATGTCACCACTGGCAGATTAGAGCTTCCTTTCAGACTCGGTATTAGCTGCGAACCTTTCCAGAGGCTGCAAAAAAATGTTTTTAAGTATCAGATTCGTGCAATAAACTCCTGGTGAACTATCGACAAGGCAACAAAGAGCAGTTGACCTTTCACCATTCCACCACAAGGTGGTGCTGTTATACTATATTTAAACTTCTGGCGTTAGAATTAATGGAAATTCTGATTTATAACAACCTGCTCACAGCCAAGCAAGAAGAAGGCTTTTTTTTTTGCTTCATTTGATGTATAAACCTTATCCTGTAGCACTCACACAGCCTAGCTTCTAGAAAAAAAGATCGGAGGATTTGTTAAACATTGCCTAGTTACAAGCTCTGATCTGTGAATCACTTGAGGGATCGAGGACAAGGGTGCACACACCCAACAGTGGTCAAGATGATCCGAGTAGTTGACTTAAGATTGAAATTTTCTGTCAGAGAGGGCCTGAATAATTAGCTAAAACAAAAAAAAGAAGCTGTGAAATACCTGGGGCGACAGTCCAGCGCTGCGTGCAAGTACTTGTATGGAGAGGATGCTTTGACTTCGGTGATGCTACTGTATCATTTATTCGCTTTTCATCATTCAAACTGATAATAACAGTCCCATTTTAGTTAATGGCATAAGACATCCAAGGCAGCTATATTTAGATTTCTTGTTAAAAAAAGATGTTTTCCAATTCAAACACGAGGCGGTGGTGTTGCACCGTATTCACAGATGATCTATTCTTCAGGTCCTCATCAACCTTAAAAGAGTTAATACATAAGCAGGTCAGAAGTAAAGCAGACAAAAGAGGGCCGGATCAGTGTTTTATTCAACCTTTACTGCATTATACAGACATCTAACCAAAATAAGTAGATCTTTTCCCAAATATTCACACCTTATCTTCGGTGACAGGTGCTGTGTTGTACTTGGTGTCTTGTTTTTCCTGAAGTGCCCTGTGTCTCGCTACAGTTTAAATCCCATTTTCAGTCTCATTTAATAGGATTTTTTTTTCTTTTCCCTCTCCATTCAGACCACTGGTTTCCTCCTTCACGCAAGACAAAACGCGCAGAGATCTTTCCAAAACTTGGAAATTTTATTTACAGTTCAAGTCAGTCACATGCAACGTTTTCTTTAAATGAATGAACACGAAATTAGCAAAAACAAGAAAAGAAAAGAAAAAGCATATTATTTTCTCCAAAATAGCAATATACAAAAATAGAGCTTACAAATACTGTACAGCAAATAGTCTCCAAAAATATTCTGCTGCAGAATTCTTAGTTTTACAAACAATGTCTGTGATAGTCCACAAACAGAATCAGTGTTAAAAAGAGTGGGAAGGGGGGGGGTAAGGTGGGAGGGGGGGAGGGGGGGGGGGTTATTTGTCAGTTTAAAACAGCTACAGAGGAATAAATAACACACCACACAAACGAGAGGAAGGTTCACTTCAAGGAGGCAGTGACAGAGACTAAAACTCCTAAATGGTCCGGTCGCTTAAACCAACCATGGAAGATATAATGAAAACTTCTTCTACAAGGGGAAAAAACGCCACTTAATCTTACCCCCCCAACCAAAAAAAAAAAGAAACAAGGAGCAGTTTTGTCCCATTCTGTGAGCACAAACATCGTGGCGTAAAGGGACGATCGCATCCAGGTGTTTTCTGACGCCGTCACTCAGTCACTCTCTGCTCTGGCAGTCCAAGTTTTTCATGTGAAATGGTGTTCCTGGCAGTGCGTCTATTTATAACGGCACACTCAGAAGCAACACTGACGTCAATGATGATTTCAGCAGTGGGAAGACATTATTACTGTATTCATGAGTGGCTCAGTCCCTTTTCTTTTTTTTTTCTTTGATTTTTTTTGGGCCTCACAGAGACTCCCTCCGTTCTCGTTTCTTCTTCATTGCAGAACCTTCTTACTTGTTAGCTAAGACTTAAAATCAGAACATTTCGTGGTGAGTTGGCACTTTCAGTCGTTTAGTGGGATTAGGACGGCACACGGGGGGGGGGAATTCAGGTGGAAAGTGTGTACAATCAAACACAACAGTAACAATGGCAAAAAAATAGCAGGAAGTGTCAGCTGCCATTTAGTTTAGAAGGAGGAAGTATTCATATGCACCTTAAATACGTAACTAACGAAACGAACACCTACATGTAACAAAGACGATAGAAGTGGCAACTTGACTATGTAAAGTAGCGTGCCTTCTCATTAAATCTCCTTTTCTTTTCTCACTTGAACCATACAGTCGAAGACGAATCTGTTAACAGGAAGAAAGCTGAAAGACTCGTGTTACTTGTTGTGTCTTTCTGGGACAGTGGAAGATAAGAGCAATATTTTGGTGATTAAATAAAAAAAAAAAAAATATATATATTCATATATATTTGTGGAAGATGTGTGTTCTCATACCGCAACATCAGCAGAATCAGAACAGTCGAAGCCTCTTCACAAAGAGAACAAAGTCTTACAGTACGCACCACACGCTGAAGAAGGCCCTTCACTTATTTTGTTCTACGTAAGATTTTTTCCGCCCACATAGTAATTAGTAATTAATAAGTTAAAATGTCTTTAATACAGATTCTTTTTGTTCAAATAATCCAAGATTTGATGACAACAGTGTTCGTGTAGCGTTGTGTTTCAAACAGCCTTTGCTGTCGTTGCATTCTCTGACGCCACAGCAAAGGTCTGTGTGTGTGTGTGTGTGTGTGTGTGTGTGTGTGTGTGGGGGGGGGGCATTCAACACATGAAACATTCAGATCAGAGGTCAGAATCACAATGCTTTTCTGCTACAAGAGGTGAAAGTCATCGTCACTTTTCCAAAGCGTCCATGTGTGCGGAGGCTGTGCTACACGGCATGCGATGCTGTTAGAATCCTAAATCACTCTGGTGTTAAAGACCCCCGTCAGTCATTTCTGAGAGAGCTGACGAAAAGCTCCTCGTTTACATCGAAACCACTGATTGTGCCTTTAGATCGAGTTTATCTCGTGTTCATTGTCGAGAAGCACAAAGCCTCCCTTGTGACATCAGTGGGTAAAATATCATTGTTGCTATCAACAGGTGATGAAGTCATGGCCACAAGATACAAAAATCTGTTGCTTTCTGTCCTCACAATACAGAGCAAACAATGTATCACAAGGCTTGTGTCGCCTTAAAAATATGTTCAGTCTGATCTCCTTAAATTTTCATCTTTGGATTATTATTAATAATCTTAATAATCAACTAATCAAACCTTGGCCATGTAATAATATCTCATTCCCACACTTTGGGAAGTTGTGACCACAGAATAACATTTATCCCACAGATGTTACTGGGGAGGTGGTGGGGGGGGTAAAAGCTCTTCAAAGTCCACATTTTAAGTCAGCAACAACATTTACTAAATGCAGCTAACGGGAGGACAAAAAAAATCCACAAAAGCTGAGCTCAGAGTTCATGTAACACGAAACAAAAGCACTCTGTACCGTACAGAAAGAGTCAGAGGGGCGAAAGCACCAGAATACTGCTGCCAAAGGGCCGAACTGCCCCACATATGTGTGGCTGTATGAATGAAAATGCTGTTTCAAAACAACTTGCTGACAGCTGACTTTGGTAGTCTAGCTCTGTGTGTGTGTGTGTGTGTGTTGGGAGGGCAGCTTGAGCTGCTCTCTGTGTGCATGTATGCTGGCCAAAAGATATGCTGATGATATGCTGGGGGCAGCAGTTGCGGTTCAGGTGCCAGTTCACCAACTCATTCTCTTGATGCAGCAGTACCATGAAAAAACTGAAAAAAAACAAAACAAAAAAAAAAAAACAATAAATAGAAGTAATCTACAAGGATAGAAGCAAACAGAATTTCAAGTGAGGATGCAGCTCATTTTTAAGAAGTTCTTTCCGATCCGTGAAAACAGTCAGTCACCGTGATGCCGCTTCCACACAGTTTCGCTTTAAGGTTTGACAGGAGCCCGTTTCGTGAGCTCGCCTCGGCCTTAACCCGCAGCGGACCGCTGCAACTGATGAAACAGGCCGACGCAGCAGCTGAGCCATGTAAAGCAAGCGTTAGAGACGGGGATGTGCTCAGATCATCAGGGAAGGAAATTTCTGTTCGAGCCGTGCCCGATTGTTTTTTCTGTTTCTAGGAAAGAAAAATCCTAAAATGTGCCTAAATTGTTACTATTGTTTATGCCTGCGTATAATGTTCTTTTCTTCAACACGTTCAAACACTTCACATTTAGTCAGACAAAATGTCACAAGGTTGCTCTGAGTTTTATTTCTGGTGTGTGTGTGTAATCTGTACACAACCCACTATCCACATGTCCTGACGTCTACCATCAGGTTTTTTTTTGTCCCTTCTTATCGTTTAAAAATCAAAGCTGACCTATGCAAAATCAAAACCTCCCCCTACTTCGATTTGCACTGTACACAGAAATAATAGTTAAGGATAAAATAGAAAACATAAACTTGGGACCAAGATCCACAAGCAGTTAAGATCTGACTTCTCATAAAGTGCTTGTTAAAAAAAAAAAAAAAAAAGAAAGAAAAGAAAGAAAAGAAACAAGAAAAACTATTCATATTTTTGTGTTTTGAAGTTCTTGGCTTTTGTGTTTTCTTCTTCCTCGTCTTTCGCTGGTGTCCCCAGAAAAGTGCTTTGGTTGTGAAAAAGTCAGAAAAGAAACTTCTTTTTGATCAACTGGTCTTCGTCGTCCATGAAGAGAGAAAAAAAAAAAAAAAAAACAGCCGACTATCAGTCACAGCTGATGAAAGGATATCCTTTAGTGAACCAATGCAAAGATAAAGAGAGGTGATGCAAGCTGCAGAATCACACTTTCTGTGAATAGCTGCGCAGTTAATCCAGTTCTTCATGTCCGTCCTCACACTCATAGCAAAGTGTACGTGTACAGGTGAGAGCACGAGTGTCGGGACTGGTTTTCGAGTGCGTTTGTTGTGTACTTTGAAAGTCGGTCCGAGTCTGCTACACCAGGTTCTCGATGCCGGGCAGCGGCTGCTCAACGGGAGCAGGAGGATCCGTGCTGCCAGCCTGCTGGGCCAGCTGCAAGACGGGCATGTTGCACAGCGGGCACACTTTCCTCACCTCCAACCACTTAATGAGGCACCTGAGGAAAAAAAAAAGGTTCACCGTACATTATTAGCCATCTAACTTAACATGAACAACAGTAAAAAAAAATTAATCATTAAAGAAATTAAATTAGCACTCAAAATCACAGGAAATGGAGCAGCAGGCTCGACCCCCCCCCCCCGCCCCGACTGACAGATCTCAGATCAGCTCAAATGAGCAGATTTAAACCTAAACAAACTCCTTGAAAAAGTGGAACCCCGAACACAATGCATCATGCATTTCAATCATCTTTCAGCCGTGGACTAAGTTACTGTTAAACTGGGAAACTTGCAGTCGAAGGGTAAGTAGATCCCAGCCCAACCTCTACGAACCGCAGCGTGTTGCCGGATGTGCATTTATGGCTCAATTCTTAACTACGTGTCAAGGATTTGTGATGTTAGACCTGCCCTAAAAATCCTGAGAGGTCATTTGATCAGAAACAGTTTGAAAGTCCAGCTCCACCACCTGAAACTTGCTTCCATACAAATAATCTCAGAATTTGCTTTAGTAACTTTAAGAGCAGGTTTTTCAGAATCTTATTTTGGTGGGCACCACTAACTTGTCATCTTCTATCTGAGATGGTTCTTTTTTTAGCTCCTGTCTCTTTAAGCACCCCCCCTTCCCCTCCAAAAGGCCCAGTCAGCTCTGCTTGGTCAAAAATTGCAGGACAGCTGCTCATCATTTGTTCGAGGTGTGCCAAACTAGCCCCTCTGCAGGCATTATGCTACTGTCTTTCATTGTAATGTAGAAGTGTAACAAAAGCAAAGCTTGGACTGCAAATCCAGGTATTTCAGGCCGTTCAGGGGCAGTGGGACAAATAACCTCTTTTTGGAATGGACTTTTGAGGCTTTGCAACCTTGTACACTATTTACATGCACAGGAAATCTATAACACACTTTTTTTTTTTTAAATACTTGTTGATATGATGAACAAACATCATTTGCACACATGTTCATCTAGAAATAAAAGCGATAACAAGAAAGAAAAGGGAGCAAAGGTGAAACCACTGCATAGTCTGCCCACCACTGGGCAGCGATAAATCTATTTCTAAGTAACACATTTTCCAACTGAGTTCATGTTTGGGACTGTTGAGCGCTGTTCGTTTTAAAAGAGCAGCGCAGCCTAACATGGAGTCGACAAATATGTCCAGAAGGGGCCCTGCTCTTTCTCTCTGGAGGCTCATTACAGCCTCATTGTCCACTGCGATCACTGGTAAACAGAAAGCAACCCTCATCGCAAAGGCAACCCCCTGTGGAGGTGGAAATAGGAGCGTTGCAGCTGTGTGGAAGCTATGAATTTCAACAGGAACTTTACAACACAGGAAGCGCTAAATAAATGCAAAGAAAAAAAGAAAAACAGACACTCTGGCTAACGGTTAGCCGCTTGAGTGAGAGAGTAAACCTTACAAAGTACTTCTGGTGTCAAAGCAAAACCAAACACCAAAAAGTGACACCAGAGTAAAACAACACAACAAAACAATGGCCCTCTGTGAGATCGGAACTCCCACTCGGCTTCCAGCTTGGGGACTTTCATGGTAATTATGAGTGATAACTGCCAAGTGAGCCTCTCCTGAGTGGTAGAGGACGATTATTGTGACATTATCATGGGAGTGGTGGCAAGTTAAACTGGATCAGGTGCGAAACCGGAAGCATGCTTTAAAGCTTATTTTTCTGCATTATAGTGACTGAAGTGGTTCATAGGCTTGGACACATCCAACCTCTCCTTTCTGTATTAAAGTACAGTTAGCTACAATAAAGTAACACTTAACTTCAGGATATTTTTTCCCTTCAGGCAGCAGGTCTTTACTTGTGAACAGACTAAAAGCAGCGAATGGTCAACATTCTTACAGCAACTGGGGAAAAACTAGGTCAAGGGGGGGTGTCCCACTGATGTAAACAACTTAGTTGAAATGGCAGGGCACGGGAGGGGGGGGGGAGTTGGCCCAAGCAATCTGTCATGTTCAGTGCTGTCTCTCACTCTAAAGACGCTTTGTTTTTTTTCCTCTTTCTTTTCCCTTTTCAACTATGCCACCTAAAAGCAGAGAAGGTCTGGAGAAATTTGTCTATTCTGTTGACGAAATCTGCAGTGACTACAGTGTCCTCGGGAGTATTTTTGGGTTTTTTTGCGTGTGGGCATGCTTATAAACTAAACCTAATACTTACTTCCTATGAAAGGCATGTTTGCATGGGCAAATCCCCAGCTCATCTTTCTGTTTGAACTCCTCCAAGCACACTGCACATATCTGAAAGAGAGAGAGGGGGGGGGGGTTAGGAGACAAAAAACATACAGCGACAACAATATGCTGGTTGTTCTATGGTTTCTGTTTTTTGTTTTTAGCCTTAGGAGAAATGGCAAGTGAAAAATACTGACAAACTGCATCCTGTTATATAACTCTTACTTAACATAGCCTCTGACTGGTTTGCACTGTACTGCCAATATTTACCTTTACTTTTTCTAACAGGAAAAAGTGACATCACTGTGATCAAATTAAGGGCAGGTTTTTCAGCATTTTGTTTCCACATCGCAACAGCCTTAAAGCCTTAAACCATTAAGGTAAAATAGACCGACTTAATTGTTGATTTTAAACCTGCATGGAGTTACACTCAGATTTCCTTGAATGGTGTCCAGTTCAGGATCCCTGAGGGATTCCTGATGGACAGGCTGTGAATGTTTATTGTTTCAAATGCACACACCTTCAACAAACATGACACCAGTTCCCCCTTTTTTGTCTTTTCTTTTCTTAAATACGGGTGCAATCGCCAAGACAAAGTCATTAAATCCTTTCCCATAACGAGGAACAGCACGTTTACCATCGACACATTGAGGGAGATGCTTGTACTTGAGTTATGTAGAGTAACTACCATGTCCTCCCAGGAGAGATGCCTGTCGTCTACGACAGCAGGAAGGGATGACATTACAAAGTATCGTTCAGGCCGTGGTGGTTCATAAACAATAAGGACGTTGCTTTAAGTTTAAATAAATAGAACGACAGCATTTCTTTTTTTCTCAAAACACAAAAGCAACAGACACCCAACATAAATCAACCGATTAACATAACTTCAGTTGTCCTGAAACTCAGCCACTAACACTGGCAAGCAAACCAACTTCATAGGAGATACTGCACTTAATCTCCCTTACGCTCACTTTCCAGCAGACAGGCTTTGTAAGCAGGGCACACATTTTTCTTTCCTGGCTGCCTGACTTACAATGGAAGAGTCCACGGTCCTTGTGCTCTGGCTACAGTAAATTAACACCCAGGGACCACACACCATGCCAAGTAGCAGATGAATGAGGGAGCTGCAGCGCATCTTGAGTGATGCCGGGTGGTACCAAATATTTATATAGCGGTTAACTTCAGAACAACAGATTCTGTTCAAATCAGTCCACCTTATGTAGCCTTTGAGCTTTTTCTGGCATTCACGAGTAAAGACGACCTCATTCAAAAGGCCAAGGCTGTTTTGATGTAAATGGCAAGTGGACTGCATTTATATTACTACTCTTACAGCCGCGTCGCCCGCTCAAAGTGTTTCATGGTGGAAACCACGCTCAAAGTGTTTCATGGTGGAAACCACGCTCATACTGTTCTTCCTTAAATAAAACGCACACAGACAGACCCACACATCGATGATTACATCAGGGGAAATGTGGGTCTATCCCACAGACACTTTGACATGTGGAGCAGAAAAGCTGAGGTTTGAACCACTGAATGACTTGGGTCATCCCACCATGTCAACGACAGCTGCGTGAGATAAATCACTCCCAGGAGGTGCTGGATAAAAAGACAACAATTCAGAAAACAATTCAGTTGCTGAAGATCCAAACAACATAATCTTGTAATTGATCTGCTGAATAAGTGACTCCTGGTACGGAAGGAGTGTGAAACTGAACTGAAACTACGGACTTCACCGTGTCCGCACCCAGCTGCATCAACACTTAGGAACTTCACACTGCAAAGACACGGGCCGAGAAACTGTTCGGCCGTCCAGCATCCCCACAGCAAAACCTCATCCAGCCGAGAATGAGCACTTTTAGTCACTCATTCTGACATATTCTGCAACAGTTCCTCCTTTAGCCAAACAGATTTTCTTCTTTTTTTTTTTTAGATGGGTGGTTGGACTACTGTGGGTAAAAAGAACAGCGTGGTGGCTCTCAGCTCTCTCCTGAAGAGTTTGGACACAGAGCAGTTGCCTGTCTAAAATGTCCTCTTTGTTCTCTTTATGGGTGAATAGATTTATGTTCTTGTCCCCCCCCTTTTTCAGTGCCTTGTTCGTAGGGTCACACGCACAGTTGAGATCTGAAACCCAGTCCCCCCCCAAAAGCAACTATTCCTGTAAGACCTCATCATTCAAACAGAAAAAGATAATTACGAGAATATTGACCTCTCAAAACTTACTTCTATCTTCATTTAGACAAATACATGTATTCCTTATGTCAAGCATAAAAAAAGAAAAAAAGCTGGACCTGAAACAGCAACACAGTGAGATAAAAATAACAGTTACTGCATAGAACAAAGCAACCAAGGCTAAGAGAGCCTAGAACAATCCAGAAAAGCAAAACAAAATAAGAGAAAATAACAGGCTAAACACTAAGTTACCAAAGCATGAATCCAAATCAACAGGCCACCCTCTCTGAATCTCTATTGATGAGGATATGTTGGGACCAGCTCAATGTGATTCCCACCCACTTTCTCATCACTTTCTTCCTTGTATCATGAAAGACCCGAGTGAACAACAACCAAGTGACTCCCATTTCTGCTTTCTCACATAGCTGGCGCTTTCCTTCCAATCCTGACACGCTTTTTAACATCTGTGGATCAGAAAACACTCTAAAGTTCTCCTCCAGACATAAAGGTTTCATTTAAAGGAAGAGAAACTAGGTGTTTGAGGTGTTTAATCAATAAGGGAAGAATCTGCTCAAACAATGTAAAGCTACCTACGCCCACACACTGCCAAACTGTAATGCTGGAGCAACAAGTTTGAACTGGAAAGTGATTCTACAAAAGATGGAAACTGAACAGCGCAAACTTTGATCCAACAGACAGGTGAAAACTTGTCGCTCTCTGTAACATTACAGACGTTCCATTAACACGATCCTTCAGCTTGACTACAATGTTCAACAGCTAACAGTGGCTTTGCTAACGCTGCTGCCAGCGACACGCCGCCTCTGCAAGGTTGACAACCCTGGATGTCTGCATCCACGTGTCATTATTCTAATGCCACCAGTGGTACACCACAGTTCGAAGGTAGAAAAGCTCAGCCATGACATCATTTTTTTCATTTTCATAACATGTCTGAATAGAACTTAATAATTGGTGTTGCTAAACAATGTCCTGGTAAGAAAAGGGACGAAGCTGCGACACCGTCAGGCTACACTTCATCTAATTTACTTTTCACTTCTTGTCTTTATTTACCCATCTAATTATTTTGTACACAAAATGTGGGTCGGCTAACGGGAGACGGTTCTAAGGGAGCTGATTGGGTTACAAATCAATACTTGAGCATGCTCTGACCTGTAAGCTGATCCCATGCAGCGCTTATTTTCTATCCATTCCACTCAGTGGGTCTACATGATGAGATTAACTCGATTATAGCTATAGTTGGGTTATGCTCCTTATCTGAGCAAGGGTAATTATCCTTGGATATATGGCGGTGAATGAATCGAATCACTGGCACAAAGCATGTCATACCCCAGTACGATAGGTGGTGCTGTACCCATCTGAACTATCGCCAATTGGCCATTTCACCATCAACAACAACAACAACAGCAAAACTCAGGTATTCGAGAAAGATGGCGAACGAAGAGCAAGATGAAGCTACGTCCCTCTACATTTCGTTTGTGATGAGCATATTTATGGCACAAACGCGATGCACAACGGCGCGTTCTCCATCGCATTGTTTGTTTCTTTCTGACGGCAACGACAACAACAGTAATATAGTCTCCTTAGATTTCCGGGCGGCGATCCTGGGAAAAAAATCTCGAGCATGTGCAGAACGCTCGATCAGATCCACTGTCGTCTACATGCACATTCAGTGTACGTTTGGATTGAGTTAATCGGGGTCTTAATCTGATTGCGAGTAACCCGATCCGATCCGTTTTTTTGTTAGATTAAGGTGACTACATGAACTGAATAACTCAGTCTTATTGTAATTCAGCCATTAATCTGATCCGATGGCACTCACATATCTCCACTGACTGAAATGATGAGGCCCACCTCAGGCTGGAGTCAAGCCTCCGGGGTGATACTTTGCATTCAAAAGTGGGTCATCCACTCAGTGTGTGTATTATTGCCCTTAGCCAGACCCAGCTTGGTTGTTTTGTCATCGACTTCACTCACATGACACTTGTTTTCTCACAGCTTCTATTTGCATAAATAATAAACGCCTGATGGGATGGTGGGAAATTCCAGCTCTGCGGACCAGAAACTATGTGCAGCTCTTTGCCAAAGCACATAAGAAGACGCTATTCTTAACATTTCATTAGCACTGCCGTGTCATAAGGACTGTGTTTGGGGTTGGTTTACTCCACTGAAAAGCCAGTTGTGCTGCTCTACGTTCTGCTTGTAATTTTCCAAGCCGAGTTGATGTGCAGCATTATGTAATAATGCAAGGAAAGAGACCAATGATTTAACCACATGACAATGGGACATGTGAGTACTGGCAGTTAGATGGAGACGAAGCAGGTGCACTCCGCAACGCTGCCAACATGAACAAAATACTTTTTTCTTTTTTTATTCTCAAAACAGAGAAGAGAAACAGCTGTTTTACCGACCTCCATTCATCCTAAGACATTCAGATATGATACGTCTCTGCTCCACGTACATTCACCTAACTGGAGTTTGCACCAGCTTGCATCGAGTTATTCATTGTTCATTCAGTACCAGAGTCCCGTGCTTTGGCACTTTGTTCTAAATCCATTCAGGGCCCAGCACGTTGTGGGTCACCAAGGGGATGTGAACGTAAGTAAATAGATGTCCCATGTGGCTGGACTACTGTTAGACACCAGACGTATGGACTGATAAGAGCCACTTTTTCAGATGTTCCAATACAATGCTGACTTGAGGCTTATATTAAAGAATGTTTCTAACTAGATAAGAGTAGGGAAGGAACATCTTTATTAGGAAACGTTAAAGAAAGCAAACACTTACCTCATGCAAATTTAACTCTTTGACTTTTTCCTTCTGAATGACCTGAAAGGCGTAAGAGACGAGAAATTAGCCATGTGGCGACACGCAATATGTTCAGAGAAAACAGCACGAAAATGAGTGATGAAAAGCTCCGTAATTAAAGATCAACACGGAACAGATGATCTTTTATATAGTTGCTAGTTTCCAGTAAATTAATCTGGACGCGTGTCTGTGACTTTTCCAGCTTGATGGGCTCGCCTAACCGACTGAGGATTTGGGCACCGATGCTTTTAGCTTGTCGTTGGTGATATAAATAGTGACACAAATTATTAGGTAATACTCATCCTAACATCTACTCAGCCAGAGTGTGTGCATGTGCTTTAACGGCTTTTCTCATGCTGCTGACTCCACGTCTCAGTCTTACTGGATTTGCACTCTGCTCTGGTCAAACCAACTTGCTGTGGCTTCAGCTTTAAAGGCAATTCTCAACTTTTCAGAGTGAACATGTGGATAGCAAAACTAGCAAGTAGTTCCACTGAGAAACATAACCCTTGATCAGCATCACGGAACAACTAGGGTGATACATGGAGAGTAAAGGGAAGTTTCATGATTTTATCCATGCAACCACATACTCATATCTACATTTCTGACCTTTGGCATGTGTGTGTCACAGCAGGCGTGTTCTTACTTGTTTGTATGCATACAGCTCCTTGTGCGCCTGGTGCCGTAACCTGGGGAGACGTAAAGACAGAACACCTTTCTGATTAGCGAGTGATCCTCGACTGCCTTTACAAACACTGACACGCATCCATCCAGGGAAGTAAAAATACACCAAAATAAATAAGTAAATACAACGTGGATGTTATCTGATATGGTGTAAAAAAACCAAAACAACAGAAATCCATCCATAATATGGCATTTAATTAGGTCTACATTTTAAAACAGAGATATTTCACAGAAAGGAAGGTTTAAAAAAAAAAAATAAGTAAGAGCAGCTTACAACATTTATGAGAGTTTGGGTTGTTTGGGTTGTGTTTACCACAGGACTAACATGAGTTCCACCTATGGCCACTTCACCAAAGCAATGGTGACTCTACTGTTTGAAAGAACATATATATGTGATTTTATCTCCTTCAACAATACTCGCGTGTGTTAAAAATCTACTTTGCTTACTGATGCAACAGCGAGCCGAATTACATATTAACAGACAGAATTCTTAGAGGACCTCAAGCCCTCAAGCTTTGGTCTCGTTTCAAGACACGGAACTGAAGGTAAAACATCAACAGACAGCGTCAACCCAAAATACATTTGATCAGACATTAACGACTGCAGGTTTTGTTGTGGCACTCTACGAAAGGCTTGCACAACTCCAAGTGAGAAGGAGAGAACCAACAGATACAGCTTAAGATGCAAACAACCCAACACAGAGAGAACATGAAGAGCACTGGATAAGGGGAGAATCTAGGGACTGAGACTGAGGGAGAGTAAAACATGTACAAATAGGTAAGGTGGGGGAAAAAAAAAAAAAAGAGCAAGAGAGATAGGAAAAAAAATCATAGGTTTGTAAGATTTACCTCCATTACTAGTAATCTTAACCTCTCGCAGCAGAGTGAGAGGGATCTGTAAAACAAGCAGCACAGTCTAGGAGACAAACTGACATTTTGAAAGAGGTCAGCAGGTAAAGGTGCAGAGACTCCCAAGGGCAGGGGGCAAGGTCATGGCTGATTTATGAGCATTCCTCCTCGACCCTTAAGTAAAAGTGTTAAAAAAACAAGAGTCTGACGTGACATCGTCTACTGTCTAACATGATCAGAATCTCTCTGTGCAAACCGAGGCACATATTTTACACGTGTGCACAGACTGGAGACTCACTGACAGATGGGGTTGAGTGTTTCTGTGAGAGTCTGCCTAGTGTCAAAAAATGTACACAAATCTAGCTCTGCTGGAATGTCACACGTCAGCTCGAACACTGGTTCATTCGTCTGCCAATGAAAGGAGGAGCAGTGATGTTTTATAGCACAGAAACAATAGGATCCCCCACCCCCCCCATTTTATGGTGCCCTTTCAGGCAAAGCTGGTGTTAGAACACAGCTATCATTCCCCTTTTTCTGGCACATCAGTATATATATATTACGTTTCAGTAAGCCGGTCCTTTGGGAGACCTGCATCTTTAGAAGCCTTTAAAGGAGCAAAAATCGCTCTCTTTTTTGTCTTTTGTGACAAAACTCTTGACTTTCACTATTGAATCGTGGTACTGCATCAAAGTACTAAGGTGTTACTTCCGTATAGATAAACGATCAATTGTGGGAGCAGTTAAAATACTTACCATTTGCCGTGCAAAGATAGGATATGACGGCATGGCGAGGGGAGTTTTTAGGGGAGGGGGGGGCTGCTGCTTCTCGCTGTCTTAGATAAAACAATGCAGGGTATTATTTATATTCAGTTTGCTGCTGCCAGGAGAAAGCCCCTGTAGTAACAGCAGCCAACAAAATCTGATTATACCTGTGAGGCTATAAAGAGGGGGCAAGGCACTAGCTAGAAAACACTGCTACCTTTTCTTTCACGGGAAGCAATTACTGGATTACACTCAAGGCGCATTGCACAGAAAGAAGCTTACACAAGATCAATATAAAGAGCTAAAAGCAACAGATTTAAATATCCAAGTGCAGGTTCAATACATATCTAGAGGTATTTTTAATTAATAAAGAATATGGTAAGGACATCGAGGTTAGCTGGATCTTAGAAAAAAAAAGCATTAAAGCTACTTTCTTTGACACCAAGTTCCATGATCTTAATAATGTAGAAAAGAAGCTTTAGATGTCTGCATATAATTACTTTTATTTTGCATTTATTGAGATACTTCAGTCACCAATCATAGAATCAGAGATACGTCCTTAAAGCTGTGCTGTTGAAGTATTTTGTCTATTTCTGGAAACGCTGGAAGAGACAAAAAATAACCAAACAATTCTAATGGGAAGAAAGATGTTTCTTCTCATTCAGCCACCGCACAAAGCTGCTGCCATAACGGTATGTTGGTTATAAGTTACACATTTGTAAAGTAACCCTTTAATACAGAAACATAACTAATTCAGGCCAAGTATATAGCACTGACCAGCAATGCGGTGATTCATAAACCGAAGAGACCTAAATGAGGCGAGTTGTATAATGTCAGTCTGCGAGAATAAACAAACAGCTGTTCTTATCATTTTCATGTCAATAAGTAATGGTGCTGACAGATTACGAGTCAAAAGATGGGCAATATGTTGAAAAACGCCTGTGTTTCTTTAAGCTGAGCTTCTTCAAACATTTTCTGAACAAAGCTGTGTGACTCATTAAGCGACTGTGTGAATACTATATACACATATGGAAATTTGGAGTCAGTGGGATGAACGTGCAGGAACTGGACAACGACTGTTGAAAAAGCTTTTAAAGTTTGAATGTGCGCATGATTCTGTGGGACAAACAAATCTGTGATGACCTACCGACTTTAGATCTGTGGAGATACCGACGCTTCTATGGTTCACTTGTTTGATAATGAGAAAATGTCCAATATAAAAATGTGCTTCTTTAAAAGCGATCAATTGATACACATTTTAGTTGTCCAGCCCGGCCTTTTTTTTACTTTGTTACTACCACCACAAAGTAAAGAGTTACTTGGCAAACCTTGTGTGACACTTTTCGCCACAGACCAGAATCAAACGCAATCAAAACGTCTTGTTCTATTTCCAGTTTCAAAGCTAAACGGTGCAATGGTTCTTACCTGATCAGGTAGCAGCAGAAGAGGAGGCTGAGGATGAAGACAAAGATGGCCGTCCCAAACACCACAATGTAGATATTGAGGGGAAGGTTCTGGAACCCTATATTTGGCATCCTGAAACTGTAATGTGGGAAATCGGAGCTCATGGATATTCTGCGTGGCGAAAGAGAAACAAACGACACGGAGCACATAAGTACTATCACTTTCTTACACTTATGCTCTGACAAAGCTTTGGTTAAGGGTCAGACAACAATAAAAGACTCAAATAAAATGTTTTTTTTTCTATAACACCATTTTTAGACCGCTTATTGAGATGTAATACATTATATTATTTAGCCCACTCATAATATAATATACATCATTGTATGATATATGCGGTCTGAATAGCTGTTGTGGTTTAGACGGAAACTAAAAGCTATTAGAAAAATGCAACAGGTAAATCCCAAAAGCTTTGGAGAAAGTGCACTGCTCCTTTAACTTCACCCTCACTGGAGCCCAACAGCTATTTGTGCCCAACTAATTTACAACTACTGGAAGAGCCTTCCTGTGTCTGGGTTCCCTGACATTATTCTCCGAAAGCAAGCGGCAGGGCAATGACTCGGGTGAAACCTTCAAGTGTGCAGTTAATGCTCACCTGTGTTCTTCTCCTACTTTGTTCTAACCATTTAATGCAGCCGTCTGTACTTTACATGGCTTTTGTTCGTAAAACATAAAAAAACAAAAACCCTGTTTGACCAGTTAACATATTGTTAATTACCAATGCCAGAAAATCTCCTAAAAAAACCCAAAAAAAGCCAAAAACCTGACCAATAACAACAAAAAGGTGTCATTGGTCAAGCTCTCTGACTTAACGGTGCCAAAGGGACATGACTGGACATGTCTGCGCAGGCCTACTGACAGAAGAGAAGGAGGAGGAGAAGGAGGAGGGAATGACAGGAATAACTTCTGCTCCTTTTGGGACGCCATCTTGTGCCCCTCCCCCCTCTCGACTGGCTTCATTCCCATACGCTCCTCTAGTGGAAAGTTTTGTAGATTTTGCTGAGACTTTTTTTTTAACAATCATCTACTCGAGATAAACATAAACTGCCCCCCTCAAAACTTCTGAGGGTAGCTTTGCCTCTGCCTCTGTGAAACATCACCCCATCTAGTTTTAGCAATCAGGATCGGCGCCCCAATGAAAAAAAATAAAAAAAGGCACCAGCTGTACACAAGAGAAGACTTCTTACACCTGGCTGGTGATATTTAAAAGAGCTTTATGACAGTGTGAAAGGAACGAGAGCTACATGTTCCAACACGTTCGTTCTTGTTCCCCATCTTTCAGTATGACAAGGTAAGCGGAGATTAAAAACTGCCTGTAACTGACAAATACGTAGGAGGGTGAAAATGTTGTTGGGCACAAATACCAGATAAAGCCTTGGTGTTGAGTCCTTAAAAATAGCATCACTGTGTCCACGAGTTTCAAATGCTGACATCAGACAACAGCCAGCTCTTTAGGTAAATCTTTGATGGGACAAACAAGTCAGCGGAGGGTTGGAAGCAGCGTGTTGCATTCGTTAAAACAGAAGAGAGGGCACTAAAAACCCACCAGCTAATAGACCGGTCACGAAAACATCACCCAACAGCTCCCACGAGGAGGGAGAGGTGCTGACACAGGCCAAAGGAGCAAAATGCTTGTGGTTTTAGACGCCGTTGTTTTAACATCCAACACAAGCCTTCAGCACAATGAAAACAAAGATTCCATAACGTTAAACGGGCCACATTCTTAAGATTATGAAATACCCCGGCTCAGGCCTGGTGGACTTGGTCCATGTGGGGTTTTGTGGAGCTAAAATTTTGATTTTTTTTTTTTTTTTTTTAAAGAAAATAGCAATCAAGGCACAATGTTTGAACATAACATCACATTTAGGGCAATTATGCCATTGGCACCAGACACCAGAAAACAGCAACTTCTTGCAGGCCAACTACAATGTTTCCTTTAAAAACTGTATTTTCTTTGCTCAGTTTAAAGATGTATACGTGGCCTATAAAAGGAAACCAAAACTACATAAATATGTCTTGCTTGCTTTCATGTGGGACACGTATACAGCCTCACACACATGTACAGATAAGACACACATACCCGAGTGGTGCCTTCATGCTGAAGAGCAGAAAAGTCTGTATAGAGCTGCAACACAGAGCTTTGAGAAGTGACAGGAACGTTCTTTGAAAAGAAAAAAAAATGAAAAAAAGGAGACGTGCCAGGCTACTTCCTGTTAGGATGTTTGGATTATAACCCCCTCTTTGCCCCTTTCTTAAAAGGCTCCATTCTAACTTAAGCCCATCTGCACGCCGTCTCCTTTTGGTCTTCACAGAGCCACGGTGACCGCCCCCCTGCTTATCAACGTGCTTTCCAGACACTCACAAACGCCTCAGGAGAAATCTGAATCAAACAAACGCACTGACAGTCCATTCTACATGGGACGATATAGACAAGATCCAAGGGTAAAGAACCAGCGATTTCTGTCATTTATAACAAAAGGGCATAGCCTGCTTTTCAGAAACTATTCAGGAATACTGTTTAATCCAGTTCTCGTACATTTATAGAAAGGTTTACATACTGTTTAGAACTATTTGCTAATAGTTTCTATAGTAAGTCCACATTAAAATGTCAACAAATGAATAGAGTGACGTGACAAATACTCTTCCGAAACAAAGCAATCTTTCTTATCGTCACTTTAGACCACAAAGTACATAAAAGCCTGTAAATCAGCACGTTTTATCAGATATTTCATAACAGCCTAATAGTCTAGGTCACATCAATCTAATGTTGTGGTGGCGCTCTGTCAATTGAAGGGCTGACTCATGTACCGGAGGTGGCTTGGGTGCTTCTTCGTTATGCCCACATGACTCATCAATTTCCTCACACCTTCACTTCCTTGTTTCTTAACTCCTGCAAGCAAGTATGAGGAGGAGTTGAAGCTACCTACTGGCATCAAAAAGCAACATGGACACGTGTGCTACATGTGGAGGGACAGGATTTCTCGGTCACAATATTTGATAGCAGCATCCTCTGTGTGCAAATCCTCGAGGATGGCTGGGGAACAATGATTTCTGGGCTGCGGGAGGAAAGAGCTTGTAGAAAGCATGAGTTAGCATAATGACGAGCCGCTCTGGATTCTCCGTGTCCTTCACTTGGTGCAACCACCCTTCAGTATCAAGATTCGCTGACCCGGAGGATTATGCAAACATGAAGTGATCCAGAAATCCAACCCGTTCGCAGTCAACAACCTACACTTGTAAAAAAAAATGAATATAAATAAGACTGAGCGTCACCTTTTTAAAATACTCTTATAAAACCAGCCGACGCAAACAGCTGAACACAAAGAAAGGAAAAAAAAAAAAAGATACTCATTTTTAACCGAATGAGTTAGAAAAAGATCAAATCAAAACAAAACGGCAAGCAGGACATTCCTTCGTGCCAGAACTGAACAAAGGAAGCACAGCTGTACTCTGGCTTTAAATCTGACGTCATTCTAATCACAACTGATTAAAGCACGACAGACATGACATCACAAGTGTCTCCTCGTTGGTGAAGGCAGACTTGATTTGAATCTGTTCTCCACTTCCAGCAGCCTCTCCCCCTCTGGCATTTTCACATGGCCTCACCCTATTACATAAGCAGCAACCAGACTACGCACAGTACATCACATTCATGGGAAATGAGCAAGAGTGGCTACAACGCTGAATGTTTTATTGTGCTCTGGATTTCCTAAAGTACGACTGAGTCGTGGAAAAAAACAAACAAACCAACTTCCTTACGTCTATGAGATGAAATACAGAGCGAGGCAAAAAGTAGAAGAAAAAAATGAGAGGACTCTGCCTTACGGATTGTTTATCTTTGAGGTGTAAGCTCCACCGATGAACAGGAAATAACATATTTTCTACTTTCCGTCTTTTCTATCCCCCAAACCATGTGCACGGTTTTGAATCTTCCTGACAAACGTGGAGTCAAATTTGTGCTCTTTGCACTCTGCTCCTGGAATATGCATTACCAGTAAAGTGACTTTTTCCCCAAGACCCAACTAAATCTTTTGGACAAGCCGAAATTCTTTAGTTTAACCACACGTTAGACAGTAATCACTTCCCATACATTTAGACCGCCTGCATGTCGAAATCATTTGTGAAATTGTGTCATGCTGTAGAATAACATCCGTTCCACGCACTCAGAAAACTCCACACAATCAATACGGCGTAGTAGATAATTAAGTATGCACAGAGGTCAGTTAAGTAAGCACAGAGGTCAACACCTCGTGGCTTTCCTCCAGTTACCAGAAGAGTCATGGATTATTGGTGTAACAGACAGCATGAACACCCTTCTGCCACCCGCCATCTTTCCTGGAATTCATTATCAGTAGTGACTGAACCATTTGTACATACACCACATGAGCAAACAATGGCCTCAGAGGTCATCACATTTCATGTTTTGTCATTTAAGACTGAGTAATACAGCCACTAGGTTTCAGCAAAGGGGGAAGCTGCAAAATGTCATAACAGCCACTCCACAAACGGCTCTAAAAGGCGTTTATCCATCTAATTAAATACCAAATACTCTTAACAAAGAATCCTCAAACTAAGGCGCTACATAGCTGTTTTTTGCTTTGTTTGCGGCCCACATCATCACATAAGATGCTGTCTGAATGAGTGGAAATTTCCACCAGCTGTCACGGTCGGCCATGAGATGTGCTCGAGTGAAACTTTATATGCCAAAGGGCAGCAAACACCGGGGCCTCAGAGGCAGAGCAAGGGGCTCCTCGATATGTGCTGGCTGTGGTGCCAACATTCATGTGCTTCCACCGGGGCCAATCACATATCTGACTGTTGATCAAGACATACTTGCACATCATTTTTTTGCATGATAACATGGTCGTTCGGAAAGGATCAGACTCATTGCATACCTAAGAGGCTCTCAGAGAGGAATGTAAGCAACTTAGAAAATACATCCTCCGATTTACCCAGAAAAACAGCGCAGAGGTGGATAAGATATTTTACTGAGCAGAATCAAATTCTGAAAGAGCCAAGCTGTGGAAAAGTGCAAAATATAGAACTTAAGTGGGGCTGACAGGTTCAAGCTAATGTCGCCTGCCAATAGAAATCCAATTACTTGGTTTTACTCATATATCCATTAAAGCACAGCCAACCCTGACATATAAGCACAGGGTACTGTTGGCATGTTTGGGATTTTTTTAGGATTCATTACAAAAGCTTCTTTTCTAGAGATAAAACTATTCATGTCATTTTCCATCAGTATAGATTCATAGATACAGTGTAGATGCACATGGTCTTTTGTCCCATTTCCCATTAATGACAAGTGGTTTCACTCACCGGTACAATAAATACAGCCAAAGCAAAACTACCGAACTCGTCAAAATGAAAGCAAAACTATGAAGTTTTATCTGGATTTGCTAGTTTGCTTTCTCTCCCCTCATGTCTCAGTGGACTCTGATAGTGCCACAAGCCGACACAAACACTTAGAATTGACACACAGCTGTCTCGTATCAGTCTTCTCATCTCGTATCACTCTAATGCCACATTTCCGCCCCTCCTCTCAGTAATCCATGTCACCTCATTAACTGCCGCTGCTGTTGTTAGTTACACTTTCTTTTCAGTCGTTTTTTTGGTGCACTGTATGTTACACATACACACACCTTTAAGCAATGTTGGCACACAACAGCAAAGCTGGATCAAATTGTACTCAAACTGTAACAAGACTCATGTTTGCAACGTCTTTTCACAGCCAAGAAATGATAAACTGGATCATTTTGCTCGTGACTTGGCGACTTTTGAAGAAACTGATCTGGCAAAGTCCGGGGGCCACAGACACTAAAAATAAAACCTGTAGTTATGCTAGATTGAGCGGGACGAGCAGTTGCAGGAAAACAACCTCAATTGAGCAGAAGTCATATCGGCTCTGAGGATTATCTGAACGACAGAAAATTATCAAATAGCCTAACCTCAGAGGTAGCTCACAAACCTCAAAACAAAGCTCTTTTCGGCACGACATATGTTACATCAATGGCTTCATCGATCTGTTAAACAACTCAGTCTTTTAGAAAATGGCCACTTTTTCATTAACGTTCACAAAAGTGTCCATCAGACATGCCTGTGAGAGAGACAGAAAGTGCCCCAAATATTCTGCTATTCAAGTATTTGTTTAGCAAAATGCATCTACAATATTATCAAGCAAGTGGGAAGTAGCACACAGAAGAAAAAAAAGAATAGAGAGAGAGAGTATCTAGCTGCCTCCTGTAAATGCTCTGGAAGATAACCTGCTGCATCTCACTGAGTCATTTTCCAATTATATCACCAGTGAGCTGGCTGGGTAAACTCTACAAGACGTCTAGAGCAAACGTTGCAGATATCTGTGTTGACACATGCAGCCCCCTCAAAAACACGCTGAAAATAATACATGTAATGTGTAAGCTCTGAAGATCCTTAATGCTGAATTACAACTGAAGTGGTGCAGCGGTCAGCCAGGCTGTAAAATGTGTAGTCGGAAGGTGCTGGACCGCCTCTACATGTTTAAGGCTACACTAAAATCTGTTACATAAGTTCACTACAAACCCCCCCCCCCACCACCACCCCACCCCAAGAAGTTTCCTACACGCCAAGACCCAATGTTAATTTCCTCTTTAACTGGGCAATTATACAACTGGTATTAACACAAATAGCGTTCCCTATACTGCCATTGGCTGGCAACCTTTGTAAAGAGGCATTATAAGCTTTTCACCGCCAAATAATAAAGACAGGTCTGTTTTTATGGTTGGTAATAGCGAGGGTGAAGAAACACGCTGGTGTCTTTCCTTTCTAAATATCTAAAGATCCTTTGAGGAATTTATATAAACAGCAGGGTAACCATTTAAGAAGGCAATATATAAGTGCAACGAATGCAGGTTTGGTAAGCACTTTGGCTTAGGTACATAAGCTCAGTTTTGCTTTGATGTGATCCTTTAAAAGGGGAAAATAAAGGGGGAAATTTTGAGAAACAAAAAAGAGACTAAATAAACACCCTGTGTGAGTGAGTGAGTGCATTATGGCACAACTTTCACTCGTCTCTTTGTAGAAAATGTCTTCAGTGTTGGGTTGCACCATCTATTTCTAGCTTGGTGTTAAATCAAGTTGAGGTGAGCGCTGATGCTTATGTTGTGAAGGACCTTTGATCCCTACCAACGCTGTCTGAAATTAAAACTTCATGAATGGCTTGTTACATCTGATGGACAGCATTCAGCCATCCAAAGCTTTCCTGTGTAATGTGTGCACATGTGAGACGGGCTTACGTTATAACGTTGGCCTGGAAAAGTGGCATACATGTAAAAGTATGAAAAAGCAAAAGTTTACTTGCCTCACTTTTAAAGGAGGGGAAAGTTCAGGGGAGATACTTATCAAATGTCAATATTAGCGCACTCAAAATGTAGGACTAGGACACATCTGACCTTTTGTGAGTTTGAGTTTTATTTGCACGGTCCAAATCCATGAAATCGTGCACCTGAACTTGGGGTTATTTGATTATCCAGCAAGCCGATTTGTCTCTCTTCAAACACGAGTCAAGCAAACTCGATTAAAAATACAAAATGGCTCTGATGCATCCACGACTTTCATCTCGTGGCGCTGCTCAGTTCTGCTCCACTTTGTGTGGTACGAGGTACATTTCTCTGCTCGGTTTTCCAATAAAGAAAAGGATCTGTGCAATCTGTGCCAACTGCTTTCCAATTCATGCCAACAGATTTGTAAACTGGGCACAAAGATTTTCAAGTTAATTCTTTCAGAGGACACATTCCGGTCACCTGCAGTGGTTTCATGCAAACTTTTGGTACTGGCTCAACTTGTTTGAAAGCTCACAAAGCTGGTTGTTAGAGAAGTACAATATAACAGGTTAAAAGGAAACGGATAACCAAAATAGGATGTAAACGATTCAACTTTTGGTGCTCAAGTTTATAAGCACTACTGATCATTTACCATAATCTCCATTCAGGAGCCTGGTATCTCAGAGGTCAGTGCTCAGAAAGCGCCACTCGTTTCGAACATCTGCCACATGCATCTGTGACACACTCCCCTATTTGTAAGTCGCACAACCTCAATCGAATTTAAGCCACTTTTCAGATGGGTTATATCTAAAGTACATTACTTCGGCAAGCTGTTGACAAAACGGCATTCGACCACTGGTTAAATTACCATTCAGAAATACCTACACAATCCTCTCCACCCTGCTGAGGTTATGTGAAATGGACTGATGGTGACTGAGAGCAGGTAAAACAAATGCTGCCAGAGCCGACTCTGCTGCAGCAAACACCGAGCCGGTGATTCTTGTGTTAATTTGGCTCAGACACTGTGAGGTAAAAAAGGAGCAGGTGCTGCAGCGAACTGTCAAAATGGCAAACACGTAATGGGGGTAATTAACTCATTTAAAACTCTCTGCTACTCTGTATGCAGATCCTTTAGTGCCAATTCAGCAGTTCAGACTCGTCCTGCTTTGACACCCACATGAAAATGCTACAAGGTCTGACCTTGTAAGACCGCAGTGGTGTCCACATGTTCAGCTGCCTCAAGATTAAGGGAGAGCAGTGCATGTCTGAAGGAGCCTGTCATAAAAAAAGGCACTCTAAGCGACACAATCCACCATCTGAACTTCTTGATAACGCAGCTAATCACTTTGTCTTCATGCTCTCTGGAGTCCAGGCACAGACAGTTGAACACATCTGAACTGAGTGTAGGACTCCAGTAAGTGAACAAAAGTTGAAATACAGGAGGAAAAAAAAAAAAAAAGATGTATTTCAAAGGGCTTTACAACAAACTACAGAATAACGTGAAGACCATGAGACATTAGTTAGATACTGAGTTCTGACATATATTCTCCTGAGGTGACAGCTACCTTCTCCTGTTTTCACAAAACTAAAAATATTCAATGTCCAAAAGCACGACCTGTCGATTCCAGTAATTTTTCCTTACAAGACTATTTTATACAGTGTGCCTCATGTAAGCACTTGATCGGGCGTGTTACAGTAAATATAAAGCTCTCAGCTCATTGTTGTCTTTCTGACGGTGAAGTGAGGTTTTCACCACGGCTCTGAGTGCGGGACTGCAATGGAAATGACTGGCGCTGTGATAAAACATCATTCAGCCAATTGACTTTTAGCCAGTCGTTAACCTCAGGGAGAACAAGACAACTTTGGCGATAAGCACAATGTTATCCACGTCCAGTTGACATCTTTATGCACCATCGAAGCTATTTTCGGTGCTTTTGCAGCTTTTACGGGACGGCAAGAGAATGGGCGTAGGCTCGCTAGCTAGCAGCGCTGAGCTTAGCTACAAATGACATAGCGTAACATAACCCCAGCAGTTTAAATTAGCTCATCCAAAAATCATTTTAAATAGCTTTGAGTCAATACAGGAGAACCAGTGCATCCAACTGTAAAGTCTGCGTGGTACTAAATCATGACTTAAAAGCTAAAGGAGAGATAATAGCAGTTTGACTCATTTAATTTAACACGACAGCATCAGTGCTCGTTGTTCAACTTCGTTATGTTGACTAACGTTTAAAAGTGAGCTAGCAGCTAATGATAAGAGAGTAGGGAGAAAAAAACAAGGACTCACCGGCGGTTCCCCCAGACCCCGTGGTAGCTATAGTCTTCTGGGGTGCGTTTCTTCTCACACCCGGAGCGTCAGAAAACTACACGCACACCCAAACTGAAAGCTGCTCTAACGACTACAATCGTTTTATCTCAATGTTACACAAATCCCTACTGCAGGACGATCTGCTCATCACAAAAGCCCGTCTCCGAGGTCCCCGTGTTTCCCCGTCTCTGTGTGTGATGTTCACAGCTCTGACAGACGGGAAATCTAACTGCAGCTGAAACAGAGTCAAAAACACGACCCGCGGAGAATTACTGTGTTGAGGCAAGAGTTCGTGTTTTTCTTTTTTTTTTCTTTTTTTTTTTTCTAAATCACGTCATTGGCCATGGAAGTCGCCCTTGGTAGTCTGCACGATTCGCACGTACACGTTTCTACTCGCCCACTACCACCAGTAGTTAGATCCCACCTCCTCCCAGTCAGCTCAGCGTATGCAGGCTGGTAAAGGGAGTGCCACGACGTTTTGAGGACAGCGCATACGATGGGAGTGATGCTACAGTGAAAAAAGGAGGGAGGGGATGCTGCATAATGATCACGTAGTTAATAATGGTTTTACTTTCTATTCATCAGCTTCAGTTGAGAATAATTTACAAATTAACTGATATATTGTGCTACGCAAGTGCGCACGGTAAGATAGTAATCATAGTAATCAAGGTTTACTTGATTACTATCATTACATTGAGGCTTCGAGTCGTTCCTGTTATCGGGAATGGAAGCAAGAAAGTAACTTCACCTATCATTAGGATACAGTTTTATCCATCCATCCGTTTTTTGTGCTTTTGTCAATCCATGACAGGGCCGATGCAGACACATTAGACAAAGAACCATTGACCCACACACTCACTTCTAAGATCAGTTTATAATTAATTCAGTTTTATACACGTAAATGTTTCAATAGAAAAGTGACAAAGAAAAAACATTACATAAAGTAGTACCAAAAGTCTTAATACAGTAGAGGTAATAAAGTGGGGTGTCTGCATTTAATGGAACGTTGGAAAAATTGGAGGAATGATATTAGGAAGAATGAAATAATCCCCTAGTGTGCCAGAGTAAAACGTAAGTTATTAAATGAGAAATAAGATGGAAATGCTCGAAAAGCCTAAATTGACTGTGTTGCTTTCAGTATTCGTGTGTTAGCCACTACCCCCCCCCCCCCCCCTTGCCATTTTATGATTTTAGTTTTACATCTAAAAGAAAAAAAATCATGTATTTTGCTTTGATGTTTTTACATACTCTTGATGTCAATCTATAAAGTGACTATAGGTGTCAGGTGTATAAAGGGGGGAAAATGTAGTCTCAAACATTTATCTCTTCAAGATGCAGTACATGGGACATGCTGACATCTAGTGGTACAATCTGTAAATTGCAACAAATGGAAAACTGTGTGGCTGAGAAAAGCATGTCTGCCTAGTTGGATCATTCTCTCTTCCTCCACTTTCCAGTTTGCGTGGTTAGGGTTAGGATCAGTGAGCTTGGCTTCTAAATTAACAAGATAAACAACTTGGATGTGGATTAGTTGGTCCATCTCTACCTTCCCACAGGTCACAGTGACTATTTGACTGAGGGGCAAGGAGGGCGTATACAGATGACTTTGGATATACATCCTTCTCTGTAAGGTTGTTTTCATGTAATGCAACACTGAAAAAAACACTAATTGTTTTACACCATTGAAAACATTTGAGGCTCAGTATCAGATACAGAAGATCCCTGCATTGAAATGACCAACCTTTTACCTTTTGAAAAAAAAATGTCAGCAATCTTCTGACATTTCCACATGTAGGCATCAGTTCCTGACAAAGATAGAAACCAGTTTATCTTCACATGATTTCATTTTTTAAATTTCTTTCAGAATTGGTAGTTGTCATTTAAAGAAGAGGACCCAGATGTGCGACTATTGAAGTAGGTCGCAAATACAGGCAGAGGAGAATAACCAAAGCTTTATTCCACAGTTAAGGCGCTGCCAGGACAGGAATAACCAAGTACAAGGAAAAACTTCAAGAACAAAACTAAAGAGGTGTAAATGATGGACAGATTGACAGACGGACAGAATGGTTTGTTGACACCATTATTGAGGCCGTAGATCCACAGACCAACAAACAACAATGATCTTCCCAATGACTGAGGTGACCGAGAGCTATAAATACTGGGACGGCTGGTGAGTAGAGAGACAACAGGTGAGTAATTACCAGGAGACGGGTGTGAATGAGACCAAGGGACAAGTCCAAGAAAACTGAGGACATCTAGGGGTAAAGACAAGAAACAGAATCTAACACTGACAACTGAAAACAGAATGCATGGAATAAAGCTCAAAATACCAAAACCCAAATATGAACACAGAACATAGACTTGGTTTCAAGGCACTAAGAAATGAGTAAATCAGAGCAAAGAAAGACAATGAAATCAAAAGACAAAACATGGACCATGACAATTTCATCCATTGTCTTATTTTGGAGTAAGTAATGCACAAGTACGAAAATATGACACCCCAGCATTTTCTTACAAATGACAGATGCCATCCAAATGGTTTTTACCGCAACTTAACAACCCAACTGAGTTCCTACAAATTGCTTTTAACCGACTGATACCTTTTTAGTCAATAAGTAATGCATCGGTTGCTGTAAATAAATCCTCGGAGGGCAAATTTTTTAGAAAACGAATGTCATGTGAAAGTTGAGTGACAATGTTTTAAACATGCCGCACCGCGGCTGAATTTTGCTCTTTGGTGTCGTGCACGTTTTTAAACAACGATCACAAATGGAGAATATGATCGATTTCTCTTTCTCTGCCGTGAAGAACCACCAGTGGTACTAAATGGAGTCTTTTATTCTAAGGGTTGCTGTAATAATAGCAGGAAGCTTTGTGAGTTCATGTCTGCTTTAGCGACCTGTGTGCTGTTGGTCTCTCCTGGTGATGATGATGTGAGGAGAATGGTGATTGGTAAGAAGTGTTAAAGGCTGAGTGAATGAGTCATGGCAGTAATATATCAAAATGACTAATCATTATCTGGGTTGTATTTGCCTACTTTCCATGTATTTGTGTTTGTGGAGTACTTTATGTGCACCAACCAACTATGGAATATGTTATAAACCATATTTGGTATCTTATTTTAGTTGTCAGAGTGAATAATTATTGTATTTTATCATTATCAAATAGTTCTAATTTTATATTCTTTCTTAATCCTGTAAATTAGTGTCTATATATTGTTTTGAATCAAACATTTTGTAACAAGGCTTTTTGAAAATGCTATGCAGACAAACTTTATCACTTGTTGCTGCTCTTATGATCCATTCAGTCTATTCCAAAATAAAAAATAAAACAATTTAAAGAGTGAATGATTAATTGAATGTAATGCACTCCTCAGATATACTGCTCTGGGCAGGACAGTTATTGGTATTCAATAGCTGTCATGTCGGTTGGACATTTTCTCAAAGTAACCAAGTTGAGAAACGAGGTGGTGGGTGGTTTAAACTTTGCATTTGCTCCCAACACATACATCCACTCACACACACACACATACACACACATTTGAGCACTTCCTCCCAAGAAATATGAAGCCCGTATCCAGGAAGCCACACTTTGGCCACCCAGGCCGGCACTTCATTTACTTTGAAACCAGTGGAAGAGCACGATCATTCTCTGATGCACATCACTATGAGTGCATGTCAATGAAGCGCAAATGACAGGAGTGCATTGTGAGATGGGTGAGGACTGGGAGTGCCATGTGACACTCCTGAATGGGCTGCCGGGGGTTGGCCGGGGGAAGAGGATGGTAGCATCCACAAAGACCCATTGAAGGACTGCAGACTAGGTACAAGACTGGCACCAGTCCTCCTTCCCTTCCATGGGACTGCAGGAGGAGGTACTGCTTGGTACTGAGTGAATAGAGTGATTATTTTTTAAAGAATTGGAGCGAGGAGGTTTATTATCACCATATTCTTCTTCCTCCACTCTGTTGATCGCCATTATGTCACCAACGTCTTGTTCATGTAGCCTGAAACAGTGCATTGTTGTACAAACTTTTCTCTGACACAAATAGACGACAGAGTCATGCAAAAATGATTGCATTACATTACTTCACTTCCAACGGTTCCTCTGGCAAATTCCCCAATGATTCAGTGACAAAGACTTATGACCAGAGGAAGCAAAACTGGTTGGTGTAATTCCAGTGTAATTCAGTGTCATATTTTGTTAACATCTCCAGAAATACATCTGCTTAACACACACATAAATGAACACATAAAATGAGCTCACGCTTCGTTCTCAGAGGGATCAAGTTACACAAGCTTCCTCTTTTTTTGAAGGATCAGTATTAGATTTAATATAAATAGGAAGCATTTACCCCCAAAACAACAGACTATGAGAAATCTGGTAGGCCAGTTATAGTCTCAAGTCATATCCATTTTTTCTTTATTAAACTACATTTGTTGTCATAGAGATTACCTGTGGGGAATGACCAGTTATTCATTAAACTGCCTTGTCTTGTTGGTTATATTTGTATGATTAAGATGTGCAAACTATGTACTAATAGCACAGTCTCAAGTTTATTACTGAGGCACTCACTGTAACATGACGATATAAATACACACACACCTATTTATTGTGTAGAGTAAACCAAATATTACACCAAAGTGAAACCATGATATGTTTGTGCTGATAAATAGTTTGCGCCCTCTACCTTGGCCTACCGCCACCATATGGTTGAGTAGTACATACTGAAAGACCAAGGACACTTTCAGTAATCTAAGAAAAGCTTATTTTTTTGTGTTTGCTCAGCAAGCAGGCAGACCACCGTGAAAACATTTCCCAGTTTGATTTCCAAAGGTCACAGCATATACTTGACATTTACAGCACCAGGCAAGACACATACATTTCTAATGTGCAGTCAGTTTATGTGTCTCTTTGGGACACAGATTTCAATTTCCATTAATGTGTATCTGCTGCCCCCTAGTAATGATTACAATAAATTACTTCAATGTGAAAACTATTATGGCTTCAAACAGTAAACCCGAGAGCCATTTCTAGTGCAATGCTCAAAATAACTGTGATTACAGATGCTGTACAATTTCCTACAGAAGTTATTTAGCTGATTTGATTAAACTGTTTGAAACAAACTGAGTGGCTAGACATAAGGACCTTCCAAAAACATAAGAGAAAGGGACTGAAAACTTTTTAAGTTTTCTGTAATTTGTCAGTATATGAAGGGGCAAATTATTTTAAAACAAGTGTTTGGCAGCTTGTAACAAATTAGAAGCCTGTTATTGTATTAAGAAGTGATGGCAGAGAGGCACTGCCTTGCATTTCAGTCCATCGTGTCCCCCCCTCTCCCCCTCAGACCCTACCTTTAATTTAGAGTGGGAAATGGTGTAAAAGGCAGCTCTGCAGCTGAAATTTCTACATAAGTGAGTGAGTGGGAGACAGAAGTGGGGGCAGCTGTGGGAAAAGAGCATAAACTTCTTTGTGTACTGTGATTGACATCTCAAAGAAAACAGATCAATGATCACAAAGATCAAAGTCAGCCACCGCAGTCTTAGAAATGTTAAGAGCCTCCGAGGTGATAAAGTTCATGGATTACATGTACAGCAGAAGTTAGCAGCTTTGCCAGCAGAGGGAAGAGTCTTGGCTGGTTGTGGTGCTGTCCCAGGAAAATGGTAGAAACTCACTGGAGATGACTGAAGCATGACTGGACTTTTGTACCAGTTTCTGGTTCTTTCAAAAGTAGAAATTCAGCTTGTTAGTTATTCCTCATTTGAATTTGAATAATTAATAGTTTAATGGCCTCTTATGGATCCTGCATTTGATTGTAATTGTCAAAGGTTTTGTTAAGGAAAATATGCATTTCCTATATCCTTTAATAAGACTGTTGCATTTTTACATTCCCTGTCAGAGGATCAAATCTGGAGGAACGTATTTCACTAATGTTATGTGGACTCTGGGTTTTTCATACCGTGAGGTTGTGTAACGTAGAAGTACATTGACCTTTCCCTCCGTTTGGATGTGTGGGCTGATTCCACTTATACAATCGTGTTAGCAAAATAAGTTTGCAGCCATGTGCTTTACACGAGAGGGAATTCCAAAAGCCAAAATGACTGTAGTAATGTAGTAGTCTGTACAGTATAAGCTACAACACATAACCAACATTTAGGACAAGCAGTTGAAGAAATGCATATAACCTGTATGCTCTGGCTGTGTTAGATAGATACAGAGAATATAATCATGTTTTAAATGGTGTTACAGGCTATTGATGTTGATTATTTTGACGGCAGTGTTGGAGTTGCATGCTTGAGGCACTGGGTTAGCAAGAGAACAGATCAAGATTTAATGTCTGTTTATCAAAATTTTTTCTCAATTTGACTTGGTATTTTCCTCTGAACTTACAGATACTGTGACAAATTCCAGCAGATTGTCTGAGTATTAGCAGAGCCTTTGTGTTGCAATAACACAACATAGCTTTTCAGGAAATGCTCTGCATCGTGTTTGTGTCAGGTGACCTGCTATCAGCTGCTAGAGACGGTCAATATCATTCTCCAGCGTTTTGGCCATTAGCTACCTATTAACAGCAGCTCACTTTGGCTATGTTCAAATCACAAGAGTGAGTTTCTTCAATTTATTGTTTCTCCTTTTTTCATTTTTTATTTACGATATAATGCATGATGCTGCAGGTGTGTTTATAATCCAGAACTGCTGTGACTTTCCTCAACTGTCACACAAGCTTTCAGAGATGCAACGTGTCGTTGCTTCTTATCTCTTTAAAAATGCTGGTGAAGTAACTGTATTAACTTATTCTAACACAGGCCCGCAGGGGTCAACATTCTTTCCACTGCAAGTCAACTCCTGCTGCTGTAGTTACAGTTCAGCCACGGTCAAGACTTTGTTCAATGTTTACAAGCCTGCCGCTATGACTGAAAATTAGAAGGTCATCCCACATGTGCTTTATGTGAGCGAGTCAGCATCCCCTGCAGTCTGTGTGACATTTAGAATCAGCAAGGTTGTTCAGCTGCAGTGTGTGTTTTGTAACAGGAGAGGTCCACAGTCACACAACACCGCACCCCTCCCCAAGCTCTTCCCACCATGACACACATAGCAGAGTGGCCTGTGACAAGGCGGCATATACAGTGACAAACACAGGCCAGATGGACACGACAGTGTATTCTGACCTCACACGGAGTATTACTGCAAAAAATGTACAACTGTAACTATTATTTGCAACCAACTGCAATTTTTTTTAGATGGAGCAATGCTGTCTCATCATATCTTCTTCTAAAAATTCTAAATTTTGGACATTTTGGCTTGTGGCCACACAATGAAGTATGGAACTCCTCAGAAAGCTGCACTAAGCAATAGTTCTATGATATTTAAGTGTAATAAAAGGAGACACAATCCATGGGCCCTGTCATGGATTGACACAAATAATTATCATGTAAGTCTGCAGTGTCCATCTGCCCTTTTTATGTGTTTTAGTCCTTTTCCGTTTTTAGGTTTTAAGAGCTGCACCTTTATAGGTGTGATTCTGTCTCCGTACTCAGCTGCATGGTTTGCAGCAGCAGCAACAGGCCCCTATTTCAACTGAGAATGATCTGATAAAAGCACTGCACACTTAATCTACTCTAGTCAGAGCTTTGCTGGGAGGATTGAAAATGGAAATACCTCCATGGCCTGCACCAAATTTAGAAAATATTCTAGTTAAATGCAGCTGAACCAATTTAGTAAACCCAGAACTGTCTGAAAATGTTCAAAGTTACTGAAGAAGAACACAAATGCTTTTACTCCATGTATTAGAAAATACAAACAGAAAAGGTTGCACTGAAGACAAACATTACAACATAAAAAGGGTTCTCACAGTAGTGAAGACAAACGAGCTGTCTGAGAGCATCAGAAATGCTACAATCAAGGACATTTTCAAAGGATTCAAGGCAGCTGCCAAAGATCTGAAAAAAATGTTTCTGTGGATATAAAAAAGTTTTTAAAAGTGTGTTTTTCTTCAATTATCTTTTTCATATTTGCAATTTAGTACCTAACATGTTGATGGGTGTAAATGTGATTTACACAGCTGTAAAAAGTATTGTAGGAGCCAAGAGCAAGAATATGACTCCAGATGAGTTATCACGTTACACTCTATCTGCTGGAAGTATTACAAATGTTTTGAATAGCTTTTTCCACAACACCCCCCACCCCCTGCTAACGCTAAAATTAGTGGCTGAATTTTCTTTTTCTCCGATCTAATATTTCCCCCCTGTTCTAAACCTTTTGACTGCATTAGCGGTGTTAGGAGAGGTTCAGTGGTGTTGTGTCCACGGGTGTTTGAAAATATAATTGGAGCTGTAGGTCACTGCATAAGGGCGTTGGTCACTCATCCTCTTGCTGGAGATTAAAATAACCTTCAAACGTGCACAGGCCAGGTCAGAGGGTTATCACTCACCTTCCTCTCCTCGCTGTATGACCACCGGATGAGACAAAGGACACTTGGATAAAAATGAAATTGTCCTACGTCATCGTTTTTGTTCTTTAAGCAAAAGATAAGACAGGAAGCTATATTTGTTATCATACCCCTCCCTCTGTCTCGCCTGTCTTTGTCTGCTGTGTCCTGAAAACTCAACATCCATATTATTGTGTCATTGTATATAATGGAGTTTATGGCCCCAAACTCCCAAATTAGATCAAAGTTTTTTCCCCCCACTCTTTTGATATGTAGATTAAGAACGGCATTCACAAGTTAGCATTTGACCTCAAACTGAGTCCTAAATATCTGTGTTTTTCGATAAGATAGGACTCCTCCTTGTAAATAGACTCCATTCTGCATTCTGCATTCTCCATTTTTTTGTTACTGTGTTGCTTTGGAGCAATCAGTGGCAGCTCAAGGAATTTATTGGACTAATCTGTGAAATAGAGCAACAAATAACTCCTTATAACTCATCATATACACTTTGACCTTTGTACATATTAAACAATCAAGATAAAATGTGGGGTATTAGAGGAGAAAGCAACATGATTAGGGAGGGTTGTCTTCTGACGTACCCTTGCTGGGTTTTTCCTATGTTTCCAGTGATAACACTGCCCTCGATCAACTGCTGGCTGTCGCCTTACATTTACAGATCAGACTTAAGTTTTTGTCATTGATTTTTACAACCCGACTGTCAGAAAAAAACAAAAAAGACTAAAGAATGCAATCATTTGTAAACTTCATAAACCAACATTTAATTTGCCATAAAACATGGAAATGATATCAAGTATTAAAAGTAGGACATCTCACTATTTCATCTTGAATTTGGCAGCAACAACCCATTTCTAAAAAAAGTTGTGAGGAAGGCAAACAAGAGGCTGGTAAAGTAAGGCACCATCGATGCTGAATGTATGGTGACGTACTGTATGAAGTATGATGTTAAGTATTATAAAGAGGTTTGACAGTGCTAAAGACAGTGCTAAACCACATACTGCATCTATTACAACAGCATGGCTTCATAATAAAGGAGTCCGGGTGCTGGACTGGCCTGCTTCCGCTCCATCTTTCACCAACTGACAACAGTTGGTGCATCATGATGTGCAAAAACTGACAAATTAGACCCAGGGTAACTGAGCAGCTCGAATCTTATATCAGGCAAGCGAGTGGGACAACATTCCACTCCCCAAGGTCCAGCAACTGGTCCTCTCAGTTCTCAGGCGTTCCCAGGCAAATGTCATGTCTCAATTCCCACTGACCGTTAGAAAGAAGAGGTCACAGCGGTAATCATGGTCCTGTCACAGCTTTCTTTGAGTAGCCATCAAATGCAAGATGAGGAAATATTTCTTTCGAAATGGTAAAATGTTGTGCTTTCAATATTTGATATATTTTATAAATATTATTGTAAATAAGGTATTGGTTTCTGAAAGCTTCAAATCTTTACATTTTGTGCTGATTTGGATTTTACACAGACCCCAACTCTTTTGGAACTGGGGTTGTGACAGTAAATGTGATTTCTGTTCATGGTCCACGATTTATTTCAAATTCAATTTCACCTTTCCACAAATGTGGCCATAGTACTGTACCCTGTGGGTCATGCTAACTTTGCACCCTGTTACCTCCGTTGTTGTGATTTTTGGGAAACGAGGAGTTGCAAACACCTGTGTATATCAGGCCAAAAAGGGCTTTTACTTTTCAGAAAGTCAGACTCACTCATCACTGAGCTTGGATGAAAAGATCATGGCATTTAGGTCCCAGATGAATAATAGTAATGCAGTCAGCGAAATGGCTGTTGTTGATGGGTCATTTCTGTGTTTACTGACAGTCTGAATAATAAAAAAAAACTCAAGTCTGACCCTGACAGAGAGCATCTTTGAAAGTAGAACAGTGTGTTATTGATTTGATACACACCAATGTACAGAAATTTAAAAAAAAATTGTAATTTATTTATTTTTCATTGCCAAAACCACTTTTACCTCTTTAACCAGTGACTTCACAATTTCAGTTTCAGCACATCTGTATGCTTTTCTGTTTCTTATCATCCTCACATGATTGAGAGCAGAGTGCCCTGCAGGTCGACATTTACTCAGCTTATCTGTCTCTTGGTATAAAAGCTGTTTGAATAATTAACAGAGATGCACTCATTGATCTACACGTGAGAGGAATCATCAGAGATTATTGATTTTATGAGAGAATAAATATACAGTACAACCCACGTAACATCACATGGTGTACAAAAAGGCTTCAGAGCCATTACTTTGGTCTCAGGGCTCTCGAGTTTTGAATGCAGGCAAGGAGCACAGTCAAAGCAAACTGTCATTTTACGTTTTCACAACTCTCACATGTCAATAATTGCAATGTTTCTCATGTTTGAGTTATATCTTGAAGCTTGCCCTCTGCGATGTGAATGAGCACAAGCAAGAAAACCAGCAAGGAAACAAACACACAATTGGATTTTTGTCCAGGAGACTCAAGCTTGACTCCACAATTTATCTCTATTTTTATTCCCTATGTGGAACCAGGATTCTAGTTTCTTGCAAATGCAGACTAGCTCACTCTTTTTAGTTAGTGTTTGCACATCATCTAGACTTGGTCCCGCCTCCCTAGCTCAACTAGTGAAAAGAACAAGACTGTTGCAGAATAAAGAGGTGAATCTGAATTAAAAAAAAAAAACTAACGTAATGTTCGTAAGGCACAAATCTGACCTGATTGCAGCGCAGAAGTTCCCACACACTTTTAATGGGTCATAAAAAACATTGTAAATGAACTGCATTGATTTTTTCATCTATTTGTCATTGAGCTGCTTCTCTAATTGAGTGCCAGAGAAATGACATCTATGTACAAAAAAAACTTAAACTAAATTATATAGACATCTTTGCAGACTTGAAGTGATTGTTAAGTATTCTAAAAGTTGGCATTATGACTGTGTTGTGTCATAAAAACTTTTTTTTTTTAGTTAAAATGTGATTAAGCCTAATGTCTAATGGCTTTGCGTCGTTCTGGCTGTAGTTGTGTCGTAGTGTGTTTGACTGGGGAATGGACAATCAGTGGTTTCTGAAAATCAGTTCATGGATGTCATTTGATGCAAACATTTACTAAAATATATTGTTTTAGCACAGGTTTAGATCCAGCGCAAACAATACATGTCTAAAAAAAAGTGATATGATAAAAGTTAAAATGATTGGAGAAATTAACAATAATAGAACAAAATACCTGCACTTGTACTTTATTTCTCTACGTGACTCTTCAAGAGTAAATGAAAAACCACTTACTGACAGTGTTTACTGATTTAAGCTTCCCATTTAATCCAAATGTACAATATGTTCATGGTTGAGAATTTCCTTTGAGAGCCAAAAAACAGCAAAGCAGCTTTAAAGTTCTTTCCATTGTGTCCTACTGACCACATGTCTTATGATCAGCTTTTTCTTTCTGGAATAATAGAATAGTACAAAGGCACACAGGGCTCGTGTTTAATGCTCGCATGTTTTAACACTCAAGCGTACTGCTCTGCAGTAAGCTGCCCTTTGTTTTGAGCCAGTGAAAAAGGCAGATAATGAGTTAACACATCTGATTAAGAGACTTGAGCGCGGAGGGAGTAGAGGAGGAGGAGAGCAGCATCAGTTTCAGTGAGGGAGGACGGATTTGGCCAAAACACTTTGTGACAGGGCTCCTTGTTAAACTACAACAACAGAAAACTCAGACCTCTGGCCAAGACCTGTTGCGCAACCGATGGTGTGATAGTGTATACAAAAGAGAGTGAAATAGAGTAAGGGGCAGCAGAGATGAATGGATAAGAAGAAAAAATGTGACCGGGCCCAGACTGTGAAATGTTTCCAGCACCATAATGTGCACTGGTTTCCCTGTTTAGAATTCAAGCATGTACATTTTATACTTTACCATCCCTTAGGGATAATGCTCTTATGCTCAGATCAGTCATCTGACAGTGGGCCTTTCCCCAGAATTTCCCCAGTCTCATTCACATGTAGCATTTCAAATCCCTTAATGGCTCAGGTTCAGCTGTGATCAGTTAAACAAGATGTACACAAGTTTGAGGGCTCTGTTCATTCAGCTTTCTCTTCGTATGTGAGACACATAAGGAGAACACAAATGAGATTGAATATCTCGCCCTTTGAGGACACTTTTAAATGTTAAGTGGGAAACTGGGGATCAAACAAGCAATCCTCTAATTAAGAGACACCCACTCCACCACTGCCACAGCTGCTAGGTAGATTGATATCTCAAGATTGCTGATCATTTTGAATTGCTTTCTCCTCTTCTTTTGTAGCCCAGTTACTCAGTGCCACAGCTACCACTGAGGACATGTCATCAGGGTTGTGTTATGCACACAAACATGAGCTAATATTTTTCCCGAAGAAGTGAAATGCCTCATCTTCAAATTTTTTCCATGTTCTATTCAGAATAAGATACTAATGAGACCACCATTGCATTGTGTTTTTACTACCATTTAATCCCATGAAACAGTTTTTAAAATGTTCAGTTCTACAGCAGGAATAAGCTTGATTGCAGACTTGTGTATAAATTATAATATTCTTAAAAATTATAACTTTTTTTTGTATAATTTGTCTCTTTAAGTTGTATTACGATGAAAACTTTGTTATGAGCGCTTTGAATGATGGGCGAATGCCCTGACAGCTTAGGAAATACATAGAGTACTTGGGTTCTTATTTATCAATTGCAGATTACTCCTTGATTACCCATGATGGCTATGGCCAATTAACAAAATTGAGACTGCAATTTGACAATAAATATATCTGTAATTTCGAAGTATCTAATGAAAGCATCTAACAGATAGCTAGAACTATTTTAAAAGAACTGCAGTTTTAAGTTTAAAGTGTGGTGGGGACAGTGCCTTCGTGCAACCAAAGGAGCTAACAGAGGCGATCGCTGAAAAAAAATCGAATCAAAGTATCAGTTGCTGAAGTGGACAGGGCTCATTACAAAAAGACAAGTCAGATTTGTAAGTCAACTCTCAAGGCAATCTGTGAAACGTCCTTCAATTCTTTTTCTTAGCACGATAAATTTTTTTTTTTAGCAAATAATAATAAAACAGTTCTGTTTTTGTACAGAGGCAGCGGAAATGAATAATTTCCCTTTCAACATACTTGCTTGTTGTTATCAAGAAAGCTCCGAAACCTGATGCACTGGTATAACTGAATGACTTTACTGAGGTCTTTGACCTGCTCTAAAAAAAATACTAAAATAGAAAAGAGACCGAGTGTTTGTATGTACTCCAGGACGTAGTCGCTATGAATCAATTGGGGTAAAAAGGTCTTATTTATCTGATTTATTGCTTTGTTCTGTGCCTTGAGCTGTGAGCACAACAAACACATTGTGTCATGCATGTCTAATTGAGGTATGCGTGTGCTCTGACACCACCACGCAACATGAAATGCACATTTCAAATGTTATTATCAACATATGTTCTCTTCCATAAGTGAGGAGCAAAAAGCTTAGAGTTGAATGTTCTTGTGAACAAAGTCTGACCAAAGTTACCAATGACAACTGCACTCTGATTGGTCCTTTGCACCCTCCTCCTCGTTGCTTCCTGTTGGTTCTGGATGTAATGAGCGCCTGGGTAGCATTCATGCAGGTTTCTTGTTGCTGGGAAATAGCTCAAGATCACGAAAGGCAGTTGTAGCCAGCTGACTGACTGCCCTCTTCATGGAGTTCCTGTGCATGCTCCAACTGACCCATCAATGAAAAGCCACTTTCTTTCCCTTCTTTGGTGCGTGGCTATGCAGAAGAACGAGAGGGTGGTGTGGAAAACGATGGACAATACAGTAACCCAGCGCAAGCCGGACACACAATGTGAGGTCTCTGTGCCCTGGTGGACCAACTAACAGAGAGGCCTTTCTCAGGATCCAACGGCTTCACCAATCCCACGCCAGCATTTCTCCACACTTTAATTACACAGCAAAACACATGCTTATACACGTGCTAATCACGTCACCCCGGATGAAACACTCTGTTAAGTAATTTAGATAGCAGAGGAACATGTGATCTACGTGGATCGGCACATACCGTAAAAGGTACATTAATTGTCCTGTGAGTACATAATTCTGTCAATAAAAGACTGGCTGACTGTTTAATCTATGCTGACGTACCTTGTGGGTATCCAAAGGGTTCCCTCCATTGTCCTTCCTGTCTTAGCTGTCATGGAAACAGCATGGCTCCATCTCATGTCACAACAATAATCCTCTGACTGCACATGATCTATTTCAGTGTGAAATGTTCTGTACATTTTAAGTGTTAGTAAGCAGGATAGTAAAAGCGTGGGGCAAAGCTCCCACACAGATGTGAATAGGTCATTGCATTAAACAAAATTGTTAAAAATAGGCAACATATTGGCTTGTTGTGTTAAATGTCTTTTGCAGTTACAGTTTTGTGGTGTTAGAGCAGCCAGTCAGCCCCCTTCAAGGGAGCTGTTTGCTAAAAGAATGTGAAATAAGCTCATGAACTGATGTTTAAAACCCCTGAGAGAAGGAAGATATGGCAGTATGGAGAGACTTCTTTACAAAAAAAAAGAGTATAGAAAAGAGATTCATACTTTAGTGTTGTAGTTGATGTGAGATTTTTTTTTTCTTTCTGTGGGGCGATCTCCATATTAGAAAAGTGGCAAAATAGGTTTTGTTCGTTTGACCTTTTGCATGATGATTTGTTAGACTCTTGATCTTTAACTTTGCAGATGTGTCAGTTTTACTGCAGGCAAGGAGCAGTAAAACTTTGCCCTCGTGGGTGACAGCAGATGGAACAGAAGGACAATTGCAATAGCCTGCTACAACAAAGCCTGCTACAACTTCAGAAAAGCCCTCCCCAACCACTCTTCTAACACTGGATTTGGGGGTCTGTTCCAACAATTTCTGCATTTACAACCCTGATTCAAAGACACAGACATTTTTAAAAAATAATAAGAAGAAAGAAGGAGCTATTCTTATGTAATTTTTTACTTTTACTTTCCGCCTTTATGAACCCATGATAACTAGAGTCTAATTTCCTCAACTTTATTTGATTTGTCAATATACATCGATTTTTGGTCTGTAATACACTGCAAAAAAAAGTTGGTACTATACCACTATGTAATGTTGCCATTCCTCACATTTTAAAGACATTATGGCAATGAAAATACCAAACATGGTTTGTGTTTCAAAAGTGTTTCAAGTATTAATTTGAACCATTCTTCCTACAAACGTGTCTAACTCTGATTCGGTCATTTGAATCAGGTGTGTAACCCAAGATTGCAATCAAGTCAACTTCTTGTTTGTGAGCATTCGTTTCTGCCTAAGGATTATTTGAGGCCTGGCTTGCCTCTGTTCTGTTTGAAACCTTGACCAGCCTTAACCTTACAGCAACTAGCCTCCAACAAGGTTGTTTGAGGCTTAGTTTGTCTCTGGTCTGTTAAAGCCCGGAGCCTTCTGGAGCAGCGATCGGCTTCAATCGGTTCTGCAGCAGCAAGCTGTCACCAGGCCAGTCCAGTGCCTGAACCCTCCTCTTTACATCTTTGCGATGTGTTTAGAATTTGGTTTTGCATTGTCTCCTTGAAAAATGCAAGATGTCCCTGGAATAGGTGTGATCTTGAAGGCACAATATAAAATCTCAAAGAGCTTTTCTGCATTAACACTGCCAAAACAGAAGTAAAGGAGCTTTTCCAAGAGCACCAATACAGCCCAAATCATCTCAGCCTGGATTTTGGACTTGTTGCTCTCAAGAATCTAGATGTTCCTTTTTGTCTTTGGTCTAGAGCATGTGTTGTCTGGCCATAGTACAAGTTTCCACTGTGTGATGGTCCATCCCAGGTGCCTGTAAGCCCAGAAAAGTCAACGCCATCTTGGGTCAAAATCAATCTAGGGCTTATTTTTTTGCACAATAAAGTTTTAAGTAGTATTTATGAATTTAACCATATACTGTGATGGTTGACAAAAGTTTCTCACAGTAATCACTTGTCCATGCTTGCGTGGAAATACCTCTCGCTTCCTAGAATGTTTAAAGAGTGATCTGTCTGCACCGTAGACAAAGAAATATGCTAATTACTTCCATTATTTTCTTTAAGGAACATTGTTTTCAAACAGCCAAATTATTTTATTGTGCATTTGTTGTAAAACTGGTGAGCCTCTGCCAATTTTGGCTGAACAAAGAGTCAGCCTTTAGTGGACCACTACCTTCTTACCAAATCATGATTACAGTAACCTGTTGATATTACCTGATGTCAGCTCTTTCTGATTTGGGTTTGCGCTTCATGTCATCTTGTTACTGGTCTGGTGTGCAGAGGTGGGCAAGTAAGCTTCCATTAGTTTTTATTTTAGTGTGCAAATGGGTGTAACGCCATGAGTGTTTCTAGCGTCCATCAACTTTGATAATCAAAAGTGTTTAGAGTTGTTCTGAAAGACAAAATAAAACCCACTAACTGAAAACCAGTACATCAACCACAAACCGAACAGCATCTGTGCCGGTTAGACAATGAGCCTCTTTCAGCTGCTCTGGAAGCAGCTGAAAGATGAAAACTGTGGCCTTGCTTTGGGAACTGTAGTTTACACACTGACATTTCATTAAATCACTGACAATGAAAATCTACAATTTATTTTGGCGTAAAACATATGTGAGCATGTTTAATCCTTTTAAGAGCTTGTGACTTGCACCACTGATCAAAAAGCCATTCTATCATGCAGAAGCTTGCAGTCCACTTGATGAAAAAGCGCTCGTTTTGCAACAGGTCACATAAATAGGTCCTGCTTTGAAGTTACATCGGGTCATTTGATACTGTGTCACACAGAGCTTAACGTTTATGACTCACGTGCCAACAGACACTGATCACGCTTGACTTAAACAAAGCTAATTGAGTTTTTTAAAGAAAAGGTTGAATTAAGCCGTGTCAAACCGACAACATGTTTGCCAGAAGAAGACGTCAGCAGACTTTCTACTTCCATAAAACTGTGGTTATGACAACCATTGAAGTGAATATATTAAAGATTATTGATACATGTCTGTATGAGTCTGCAAAGATGCCAAGGCCATCAAGAAAAGTTTTCTTTGGCTAGATAAAGTGCAAATCTTTGATTGCAAATATTTGTCAGATCAAAGATATTTTTGATATATTTTTTGAAGCACAACCAGCGCCCTGATTAAAGTGTAGCTAACAACAACTGGCAATTGTAAAATATATTGACTTCTTATTTCATAAGAGTAGCTGATGATTTTTGGAGTCTATTTGAGTCAGAAATGTTTATGAGTCAGTGCCAGGCAGCCGCATTGCACTTTGAGGCACTTCTTCATTGGCTTCCTGTTTAACAGCAGACGACTATTTCCATTTTGTTCTGCGGTCCTGACCTCTCTCTAAGTCCTGCATTGCATTGTATTTCTGCAGCATTTTGTCATTCCCAGGGCAGCAAATATGGCCATTTTATCAAAGCTTGACAAGTCTCTGACATATGCAAAATGTGGCCTTTAGAATCAATAGTTTAACACCATATTGAGAGCTATGAATGAATGCTCTGATGTCATGCCAGAGTACTTATTTGTGAACAAACAAAATAAGAACTGATAAGGAGGAGGGACGGGGGTGGCGGAAAGTGTCAGGACTGTGAATCATGATATCTGACTGTGAGATCAGTTGTGACAGTGATTTTTTTTCCCACCTAATTTTGCTCTGTTTCTTTTTCACTCCCTGTTCGCTTTTGCGTTAACTCACAGTTTGGTTAGGTTTAGGAACCAAAACTACTTGGTAAGAAGTAAGGAAGGAACTTGATTTGGTTTCAAAACTGCAAAACGGTAATAGGGTGTGTGGCACGATGTTACACAACAGCAGTTTCAATACATGTGATGGTTTAATCCTGGCCTAATGCATTTACTTCTATGTAAGTTATCAATAATTTGGTCTGGAATTTTGCTTTTTCACTTTTTTACCTGAACAGAAAGCTATGGTTATATGCAGAAAATCAGATATTCACAGTTTCAGCGTCCGCACTTTTGGACGGTGAAGAAGCACAGCTGAGCCATAAACTGAAAAACGGGGATACATTTAAAGTTACAAGCATCTGTTCTGGGGTTTAAACTAGCCCATATTAAACATGGAGACTGGTTAGCCACCAGTAGACAGAGCACCATGCTGTCGGGTTTGTTGAAACTGCTCAAAGACCTTTGATGATGCAGGGCAAGATAGCAGAGATAGTGGATATTGTTTAAAATTGCTTGCTTTTTTATTATAAGTCCTTGCTTTCCTTTTTCATCTCCTTTGGATAATTTTTTTCCATCTCTTCCCATCTTTATGGTACAATCTAGCATTAACCTGTAGTGAAGGAATTCAATGACTGGTGCAGGTCTTTCTTTTTAAATATCAACTCAAACAAAACAAAGAAATTGCTTATTGACTTTTGGAAGAATCCTCCAGACGTCTCTCCTGTCAGCATAGAGAACCAAGCCATGGAGATCTTTGACAACTATAAATACCTCGGCACTCACTTGGACAACAAGCTGTCGTTTGAGCTTCATATAGATGGTGTGTGTAAGAAGGCTCATCAGCGCATGTATTTTTATATTTGGTAGTTTTGATGTTGACAGTACTTTTATGAAAATGTTTTACTCTTGTTTTATAGAATCCCTTTTAACATTCTCTTTTATTTGTTGGTATGGTTCCCTTTCTCTTGAAAACAAAAACAGATTGCAGGGGATTGTAAAACAGTGAGGGAAAATTGCCGTTATTAATCTAGATGATCTCTCTACCCTGTATCGAACCAGAGTCCTTTGTAAGGCCTGTTCGATCCTGGTGGATCAGAGCTACCCTTTGGCTCATGAGTTCCTGCTGCTTCTGTCAGGGCGGAGGTACATCCTGCCAAAATGCAGGACAAATAGATATAAACATTCTCTCGTCCCTGCTGAAATTGTTTTTCTAAATGACTGCTTGCTGCAAACCAAATTACCCCATAGGGATAATAAAGACAACTTGAACCTAACCCGTCCAAAAACTCTTGTTCTTGAAGTTGGTTTCAATCTTGAGGTAAACCTTCTGAAAGTCTTTGGAGTGGACGTTCAGAACTCTGATGAACAGAAACCAAATCGGATAGGTGTAATCTGTAATTTATTGTTTATGTGATCCCAAAATGCTTGTAAGGTGTTGTGATTTCTCAAGTCTTAACAATAAGTTCTGATGTACAGTAATTGACTTTCTGCAGCAGTAGTTCAAATGCTGCCCAGAAGTAGGTCATGCACCTTTGAAACAGCACAGGTGCTGGGTTCATGACTTTAGACTGACATTCATATGTCTCAACCTTCTTCATTCCTACCCCACAAGTTCTGGAAAGATTGTTGCATGAATAATTGTTGAGAAATGGGGAGAAAAGACAGTCACCTGACCTGACGTCAGGAAACCTGAGCTCAAGTGCCATGACTGGACCAGTATCTACAAATGTATTCCCATAAACTGCAACGAAACTGACTCTCTCCAAAAAGAGCTTTTATTATTATTTTTTTTGCATACAAATCAAATGCTGCAAACACGTTAACATCAGAAATAATAACAATAACGATGATACCACCTAGCACTTTTAGAATTTTCCATTGTGTTTCCTCATTTGCAGACTTATCTTGATGCTTCATTTTGCAAAACGCATCTCTATAGTTCTGTTGGACAAAAGCTTACATACGAAACATTTATGCAACTGAATCAAGGTTTTCAGTGCTTTCACATCACGTTATCGCAACTGTAATGACCAAACAAAGAGGAACTAATCATTTACTGATCTCTTCTTTTTTCTTTCTTTCTCTTTACCTTTCTTTCTAATTTTGCCATGGCACACCATTAAGTGGACCTGTTGTTGTGTCACCCTGTCTAAACCTTAGGTTGCTGGTGTCCTGTATGAGGGAGAAATCGCGGTTTAAGGCAATACTGCGAATTGCAGCTGTATTCAGCTCACAGACAGCGATGCAATTTCACTCTCTTGAAAACATTAACGCTTTATAACGGACCAATATCTGCTCTTGCGTCAAAAAATAGCCTGAACCTTGTGTTATTAGTGGTGTGACTGCTAACATTATAAACGCTTGTTTAATTAACATCAAATTATCTGACATGATTTATTGTTGAGGTCTGGCTGGAGGGGGTGCGCTGGTGTGTGTGTGTGTGTGTGTGTGTGTGTGTGTGTGTGTGTTGGCAGCTGCGAGCAGCCCTGTGACAGCAGGCTTAGTGGAGGGTTGGTCTCCATCGTCATCGCTGCTCATGTATAATCAATGAGGAGGCAGCGGCCTCGGGAAAACTGGCTGCTTCTGGTTTCCAGGCATAAATACAAAGCGGAGCCGGTCTGAGAGAAACGGCACAAAGGAAAGCGGAGCACTCTGAGGTATCAAAACTGAAGACCAAGAGAGTCAGGTAACCAGCCGCGGTGCTTACACCACATTTGGCAGAGTTATTGTTCACAAGTGGGACGGTGATGGCGAGCGCGGTGATGGACACGTTAACCAAAAAGAGCAGGCTGTGTTTGAACATATCGCTGAAAATACTGTGAGAGAGGCTTGTTTACTGTTAGTTGACCGCGACGCGACATTATAGCAGCTGTCACACAGGTGTTTGCGCTGATAAAAACACGAAGCAGAGGCAACCTGTGTGGAAGCGCCCGCGGAGACCAGAGTCAACGTCAGTTACTCTGATGTGTCTGTGGAACGGGACAAAACTGAACCTCGAACCGATAGATTGTCCGCTTTATGTCTCCGCCATATGATGCTTTTAGGCTTTGTCATGTTCCCAGCACAGACTGTCTTTCAGACTTTTTTTTTTTTTTGTCGTCTGTGAAGTGGTTTGCTTTCTTTCAAACTGCTGCCACTTTGGCATCCCTGCTTATACGTGGCAGGCTGTAGCTCCACAGCTGTTCCAAGCAGCATAAAGAAAAGCTCAAACCGGCTGACTGTCACCGTCTTTGTTCTTGAACTGTCGGCTCTGACTTCTTTTATCTGCTGCTAAAAGTTTCTGCGTCCTCGCTTTTCGTTTTGGCAGTGGTTCCGCTCTTACTGACTGTATAATTCTCTATTTAAAAATATATTTTGTTCACACAAGCTGACAACATCGCTCCTTAAAGCTGCCCCGGCTTCGACCTGTAAAACCCTTCATAGATGTAAACTTAGAAACTCGAAATGGCTGTATTTCTCTATCTCAAGGCTTCAGTGTTACGTGGGAGTATCTGTACAAGTACAAGGTGTGGAATGTGTTTTTTTTTTATTCTGCCAAGATTATATCCGAATTACATTTTAAAGTGTTTCCCTCTCGTTATCTTTTTTTTTTAATGCTTGTTTAGTTTAACGGTCGTCATTAGTGTATATTATCTTGGCATCGTCATTGTTCCGTTTGGATTTTTCCAGTAAGTTGCTCGTCTATGTGTCTGGAAGCTACAACAGTCTCTCTAAGCACTGCTCTCCTCTTTATCTTCCTCAACCAGCGTGATGCACTGTAGCGCAGCTGTGATGTGCGCGCGCGCGCGCACGTACATGCGTGTGGTGCCTCCACTCCATCATCCCAGCTTGGGAAAATCAGAGCTGGGAGAGAAGTGTGGAATGTCTGGCCCCTTGGCACGAATCCCCGAGACCACACTGCAGCTTTTTCATGTTGAGATGTAGAAATGTCTTTTTTTCCCAGTGTACTCACACGGGACTGACTGGAGGAAATGCAGATGTGATTGTGTACACAGCTGGAAAGAGCTGTGTCCACAGTCAAAGCAGAGGGGGGAAAGCAGTTGGGATGAGAGACACGAGCTCAGACCCAGTGTTTAAGAGGTTCCTGCTGAAGGCTGGCCCTGCTCTTCTCCTCCACCGACAGACGCACTGTTCTTTAGATTGCCATTTCTAGGTCAGTCATAGCTCCCTCCCTTCCTCTGCCTCTTCTCCTCACTCCACCCTGTGTACCCAAGGCCAGCCCATACATTAATCTGCAGTGCTGGCGTGAAGCTCGGAGCAGTGACATGTGGCGAGTGTATTAACCAGCCATGGAATTACAAGCGACCAGGGAGGGATGTGCAATCTGTCATCGAGTGCAGTGTGTGAGGAGATCAAATGTGCTTTCTGGAGTAGGGGAAACATTCATTTAAAAGAGCATTTATTGAATTAGGTCAATTTTAAAGTGAAATGTGGTTTCTTTTATAGACAAGACACTGACGGGATTACTCTGGATAGATGTGAAATCCTAAAAAACAATGACAGACAGTTTTCCCTTGAAGAGATGTAGACAAGTTTTCAGATCAAAGGATTCAGAATCAGGGAGTTTTTATTGATTCCCACGTGGAAAGCGCTGATTTCCTGCATTACAGTATGGTGATGCAATCTTCTGGCATTCTTTCATTCATCTGTTATCAACAGTAATGCTTAAACTTGCTTGGCTACTCTGTGTCTGGGACTAGGACGGCCCAAATCCCATCAACACGTGGAAAAACGTATGAATACATTACATACAAGAAGTAGTGTTGAGAAATGTAAGGAAATGACACTACCAGAGTGACTTACTGTGTCGTTGCTAAAGTTATAATTTGAACAAAGAAGTAATCTATCTGAGTGAAGCCTGAAATGGTGGAGCGTCATCACAGAAATAGGATATTAATGTCCAGAAAGATATCGTTGATGATTCATTGTTTTATGCATGAATTGTGAGAAAAATTAGAGTAAAACTTACAGTTAGATTCAGTAACTTTTTTTCAATGTTGTGCCAAACACCAGAACACTTGTGGGGCACATTTTGGTTTGGAGTTGAACACATGAGCGTAGTACCTTGGAAAAGCATAAGATGCCTTAACATTTGTACATTTAATTTGCCTAATTTGAGGGCTCTCGAACCCCTGGAGCTTATTGTGGGAAAAAAAAAAACAATGTCGTAAGCCACTAGATATAATGGACAACACTGCACATCCTCTGCGTAACACATTTACTAGAGGAGTGTCTTCAGTCAGAGTCTTCTTCGGGCCTGCAATCAGGACCAGAACAGGAAGAAATTTCTTCCTGCAACAGTAGCCCTCCACAGTACCTCTAGAATTGGCTCATTGTTCTCTTTATTATTATCTATGTATTAATTGTACTGAAAGAATACAGTTTATATACTGGGATGAGTAAAGTATTATTTAATTAAATTGTAATTAACAGTAATCACATCACAGCTTTCTCAAAGAACATGTATTTCATTTTTATTTGAATTTATATTTTCATATTGTCTCCAGTTCATGATAAGCACATATATTTAAACAGATTCGCACAATAGCCCTCAAGACAAAAGCTTACACGAACAACCAAATACAAACTGAAACCAGTACAATACTGCACAGCAACCTTCGTTTCCTCCTTTTTCATATGCGTGTTGCCTACATTTGGTTTTTGCCACAAATCAGAACCATCCTGAACAGAATGTGACAGCAATAGCCATAGCCCAGACAGCACCCAGTGACTATATGTGACACCTCAAGTGTTACATAGTTACATAGCATGAAGGGTCAAAAATCTGACTGGTGCTGTATGCGGCAGACCACAAAGCAGGCATGTCAGCCCCACCTCAAGCCCACAGACCAAACAAGTCCCACCCAGCAATTAGACAGAAGCCTAGTTACAAACATAACAGCTGCCATAATTTCAGGTGATTTGCTTAACAGAATGTTATTGTTCCAAAAATACATCCAGTGCACCATAAAACAGAGCCTGGGTTGACGTTGAAGTTATATCAGAAATTCAATTTAATAATCTGAAAATCCAACTTTTCTGTCTGAAAAGATTAAATGAATAAAGCATTAATGGCTTAGTCAGTTTCTGAGAAAGTGACCGGAACTGAAACTTGGTTTCAGTAGCCAAAGACGTAACTCTGTAATTCTGTGGTTTAAGCTGACGTGCGTTCAGAACTCGAACTGAAGAGTGAAGTCTCAATTCAACTTGTCTTTTGGGAGAGTTGTTACTGAATGGATAAATTAATCACAGTATAGTTTGCGTATTTTTCCATTATTTATGGACAAAATAATCATTTGAAAAGGATATTTCTGTCCATCTAATTCTGTGAAATACGTAGACATCTGCCAAATGGAGACGTTTTACAGTACTGACCAAAAAAATACCATATATATATGTGAAAATTGCTGCCGCTTCAGGTGAGCTTTAAACTCATACAGCAGCAGTGTAGCACAATGTCATAATCACCTTTTATAACTCCCACTTTTAATTGTCTGTCCTGTAAATCTCAGAGACGTCTGACCCAGATTCAGGATGAGGGTCGTGAAGTCAGGTCAGATGTAACGTGGCGGTGCCTGCGGATTAACAGGTTTAATCCACATCTGCTGTGAAAGACAGCAGTCAGCCAAGACTCTGGTAGTTTCAGTCAGGAATTTACTCTGATTTACAGTAAACTCTACACATCCTCTGGGTGTTGAAGTCACCCTCTGGCGCTTCTCACACATGTTTTCTCGGAGTGCTCCCTTGTGGTTTCCTCTTTAACACTCTGTCAGCTCTACGCAGGTCAGGTGACTCATATAGCTGGTATGTCAGCATTGAGAACTTGCTTACGTCTCAGTTTTGTAGGTCCTTCTGTCAATTCAAAGTTGAAAATCAGTAAAGATGGCTGCCGTTGTGCCTGTATGTGCATTTCATGTATTGCATGTGTTTCGCTGTCGAAAGCTCTCTTTAACAGTTTGCTTCATATTTAACACAAGTCTAAGAATTATTCAAGAGTTTTTGCTCGGCGACCTCAAGCTATACTCTACATAGTATTATATGTGCTGCCCTCTGTCCAGTGTTGCTGTGGTAACAAAAAGGGGAGTTTGGATGGGTATAGTAGGCTATTGACACAGTTAATTTTGAATTTCTATGTAATTGTGGCGTCCTTATACACCTTCTATAGGAATGCTAATTCACGTTTCTGTACCAGGTTATCGGTAACATCCTCTGTACAGGCTTCCACTGTGTATTTCTAAACCCAGCTGTCCGTACATTCACAGCAAGTAGCCTTGTTTTGGAATAACAAGGGTCGCCTATACTCTTTCTTCACTCTTCATGTCAGTGTCTGGGCAATTTCACAGTAATTAGGGAGGCTGCAATAAGAAATCTTTCTCTTTTGTGTACAGTCTGTCCTCTGATGGAAATAACAGGGTTCTCTTAGGAGCGATTAATTTGGCCTTACGCTCAGTAAGCAGCGATGCAGAGCGGGTAGACAGGACAATGTAAACATGCGATGGGAAAAAAAAAAGAGATTCAAATCAAGTTAATTACAGTTATAAACAGTTGTAAATGTGGGTCATAGTAAGCGGAATGCCAATAAGCAGCGTGTAACAGCTATAAAAGAGGCTTTTGTGGTCAGCGCTTAATTAGCAGCACAGGACGACTTGAAAGAGGCCAGATTTTTGCGCGGTGATTTGCAGGTGCGCGGCCGAAAAGTTTTAAAGGATCAGTTCAGCTGTGCCAAACTCAAACAAAACAACAACAGCAAAGACAAGAATTTTAAGATTAGTCTGCTCAGGTTTTTATAGATTTACCCCAATTTCAATACATCGTCACGAGAAATTTAGCTGAAACATCTCTTTCCAATGAATAGTGTCTTTCCGTGCATAATAAGCAGCCCTCTCACCCAATAGTTTTCATGCTAAAGAAATTCTTGTAAAGTTGGAGTGACAACTGTGTTTTCTATGGCTTCTCCATGATAGATATGAGTGTTGATCAGCTTTTGTGCGAGTGCTGCGATTTCTAATGTGGGTCGCTTCTTTAATTTGCTCTCAGAATCTACCGAAGAGGAGCTTGGACGGCATGCAAAGTTGTGAAATTTCCTCAGACAGCACTGATGATCCTCTTAGTAGCGGCCTTCGCATTCATCGGCAGCCTCGAATAGTAGTGATCGGCGCCGGCTTGGCTGGCCTAGCTGCAACTAAGTACCTGCTGAAAAACGGCTTCACGGATGTCACTGTCCTAGAGGCATCAGACCACATCGGTGGGAGAGTTCAGAGTGTTCAACACGGTAAGAAGATGCATCCATATCTACCTGTTTTTCGTCTCAAACATTGTGCTGACCATAGTGTTGAAAAACTCCTGTGCCATTTAGATCTCCGTAACATACATGTAGGATTATGGGACCTTAAGAAGGGGAACACAAGACCTTGGAAACATAGGATCCTGGGAACATAGGCGCATACCACTTATTAGAACACACACAGAATTGTAGAACATAGGATCACCTGTCATGGTATTGTGTACCATCAATTTGAAAGTATACCCATTCTTCGGTGTGCGTGTTAACAACTTGGGCTGTTTAACATGTGACTGACCAGTAGCCCACCAGCTGTCCATGGACCAAATGTAAACGAGGGAAATGTAAGAGCTGAGAATAAAATTGTCAGTCAAATTTCAGTTTAGCGTATGGTCTGAATTCTATGGTGATTTACTGTGTCCTCTCTGATACCATATTAATGTGCTTCAAGAGTTATTAAGTACTACAGATCTTAAAAAAGGCAGAGTTTGAGGAAGAGAGGGGCCGAGTGGAGTCGGGAGGGTCTCTCCTTGCCCTAAAATGATCCACTTCAATAGAGGTGAAAATGAACGGATGAAAAATGAGCTGCTGTACTGTCCCTTGATGTTATTTTGAAGAAAGCATTTCATAGATTTTTCTTCAAAACCTCAGGAAATTGCATCATCTTGTGATAAAAGGGCACAATCTGCCTTATTTAATCCAGAGTTTTGACTGGCAGGTCAAAGAGTGTGCATGAAGGGGTGTGGAGCTCCAAAAGATCTGTCAAGTTAGATGCTGCCAACCCATTTAAAACTTTAAAAGTAAGCAATAGAATGTTTTCTGGAAACGGAGCGGGATCTAGTATAGAGATGCAAAGACTGAAGTTATCTGTTCATCACGCTTTTTAATGCGGCTTAAAAGACGACCTGCTGCATTCGGGCCAATTTGTAAACAATATGCAAAAGATTAAGTCCAACATACAGAGCATTACAATAGCGTAGGGGTTAGAAATAGCTCTTAGTTAGAAAAAGCTCAATTTGACAGCTGCACTGATGTACTAATCCAATTCATGAGAACTTTCTAAAGCCTCACCCAGAAGGCAACATTTTCAAAATGCATAGTAATGGATCTGAGAACCGCACAACTAAGAGAGGTTGCAAAAAAGGAACATTACCCTGAGGGAAGTGGAAAAACTCCTCTGTCTGGTAAACCGTTCAGGCTGTGACGACAGAATGGTTTCAGTCAGTCCAAGCATCATGCAGCTGCTGACATATGGGCAGAGACTCTTCAGACCTTTTTCTAAAGGAACTTCTTGTTATCTAATGTGTGGGAGGCATACAACCAAATTTATGATTGTTGTTACATCCTAATAGTTTCGTTTTCGTTTGGTAGATTTTTATCATCAAGATTATCACAAGTGAAATGTTGCTTTAGAAGCCTCTGAATTCTGTCATGGCAAATCCTTTCAAGTGGGAAAAACAAACAGGTAGAGAATGACATCTGCCATGGCCTTGTGCACATAAAAGAGGTCATTCATGACAATCAGACTGTATACTGCGCCATTTTAATTAAAGGCATATGGTATAAGGTATGCTGAGTGAGGTTTTTTTTCCTCTCAAATCCCATTGATTTCTTATTCTTTTCTTTTTTCTTTCATTTCAATTGTAGGAAGAACAACTTTGGAGCTTGGAGCCACGTGGATCCATGGTGCCAATGGGAACCCAGTGTACCACCTGGCAGAGGAAAATGGGCTGCTGGAAGACACCACAGACGGCGAAAGGAGCGTGGGACGCATCAGTCTGTACACCAAGAACGGTGTGGCTCACTACCAGACCAATGTCGGCAAAAGGATCCCCAAGGACCTGGTGGAGGAGTTCAGTGACCTGTACAACGAGGTGAGGGGACGCATGCACATTTTCACATTTACACGCACAAATGGCGACCACAGAGATACTCAGTGTACAGCTTGCATAGCAGTAGAATGAAGTTCAGTTGTGTCACATATACAGGAACTAGGCAATCACATACACTGTAACTTATAGTATAAAGTCAGTGGTAATTCATAAACCCAGCGGCTGTACAACAAAGCATTATTCATTATTCAAACCTTTGTTTGAAATTCTTGTGGGGATCGGAAAGTTACCACAGATCCTACATGGCAGTTGCGCACACAAGCATTTTGTTTTTTTCAGTCGCTGTAGAGCTTTGCTTTCTACACCAATCTTTTGACGTACTGGCAGAATAAAAAAACCTTTTCTTTTACACAAACCTGATTAAAAGTCTATGTTGTTAAACTACTCCTGTTTTCCTGCCACTGGGACGCTTCTTTGTGTTTTTGTGAACTCATTTCGTCTAACTCCACAATGTCATTTCCATTTTCCCAAAGATTATGAAATAATGAGACAAAGTTTCAGTATTACTCTACCCTCACTGTGCCATGTGATGTCATCCAGCCCTGACTGACATTCTGTTGACCAACGAGAACCATGGTAACTGCTTTGTTACCATTTTGCCTTTATGAACATTTTGGTCAGTGCCGTTTGAAGATGACGCATTATGTCTTGAGGAGGATGTTAAGGCCCATGCCACGGAGCTCACCTCGCCTGTGCATGACGATTACTGAAACTATTGTTTCGATACTACACCCATACTGGCTGTCACACACAACTCTCTTGTTCAAGGCGTGGAGGGCAAACACATTTTTTGCTCTTGGCACCAGCAAGGAATACTTTCCATGTTAAAAAGTTAAAATGGTTGCTGTTTTACTTTATTACCAACAGCAAGATGATTATTTAACTCCTTTTTATGAGCCTCTAGCACCAAGCTGATTTATTTTGTAATGGTGCTGCATATACTCAGAAAATTGTGAGTTTGTTTATTGAAGGATTAAATAGCAGCATAGATAGACCTTGACTTTAGCTAATGCTCCACATTATATAAAAAACCTCAACAACCTTGAAGGGAATATATTAAACTCATTTGTGTTGCAAGTCAGTGATTCAAAGAATTCTTTGAAATGAGGTCCAACTTCTTTAACTAAAGTTTGGCTTCACACTATGAGCTGTTGTCACTTGAAACATATTGATGCATAACTGACGTTGTCATGAATCTGCTTCTCTGAAAATAAGAAGAAATGATGGCTGGTTGAATGTAAATCTGATTATTTCATATCTTATTAACTCTTATTAACTTGTTTACACTCCTTTTCACGCACAGCGATAGTGGCTGTTGTTACGATTGAGTTTATATTGTTATCATTTATATTACATGAGCTATTTGACCACCATGCTTCTGTTTACCACTAGTAAAAGGAATTAACCTATTCCTTCAGAGCTCTGTACTGAACTGAAGTGAACTGATGTTTTTTTTTTTTTTTTGTTTTACATCCTTCCTCCTTGTTCTTCCTCCTTATTACCCTTTTGCATTTTGGCCTCCTTTAGGTGTACGAGCTGACTCAGGAATTCTTCCAGAACGGGAAGCCAGTTTGTGTTGAGAGCCAGAACAGTGTTGGCATTTTTACACGCGATGTGGTGCGCAAGAAGATCATGTTGGATCCTTATGATTCTGAAAGCACCAAGAAGCTCAAACTGTCAATGCTTCAACAATACCTCAAGGTGTGTCTTCTTCAAAGCCACGTTTCTGACTCTGTTTCTTAAATGTTCATGTAGAAATTTTATTTGGGGACTAATCTATATGTGTCGAGACAAATCTCGTCTATTACCCTGCCGGCTCTAACATTAAAGCTTAATTAGGTAACGATCCCATTAACTTTATGCAGTTTACGTTATAGAACACCATTAACAAGCTCTAAAAGTTTCAAATCAGTAGAAATGTAATATATTCATGTTCTGCTCCCTCCTTCATAGGCTTCAACCCACACATGAAACAAAGTGCAATGTGAAATGCACATTTGTAATATAAAGCCTGGGGCAGCTGCATATTTTTCAAATGTCTACTGAACTAAATATGCAGGTGTTCCCAGCATGTTTAAACTAGTTCCATCTTGATGTTCTGTTTTGAGCTCTAGTTGTGGAACTTGCAGACGTTTTGTATAGTTTTTAATTGCCACAGAGAACTGATGTGGAACGCCAGTGGAAATGTTTACAAAAGGGATTGTTTGCTTTGAGTGTAAGAGCTGTTTGGACAGTTGTGATCCACTTTATTAGTGTGTAATATGACTGCTGATATTGACTTGAAATATAACTGATCAGACTCCCTCTGTTGACGTGGTCTCATGTTTCAGGTGGAGAGTTGTGAAAGCAGCTCTCCCAGCATGGATGAGGTGTCTCTGAGTGAGTTTGGCGAGTGGACAGAGATCCCCGGTGCACATTATGTCATTCCTGAAGGTTTTATGAAGATTGTGGAGCTCCTGGCCCAGGCTATCCCATCCCACACCATTTCCCTAGGCAAACCGGTCCGCTGCATCCACTGGAACTACTCAGCCCAGCATCGGGAGGTCATTGCCAAGCGCAGCGACACCAACCAGGACAACAACCACAATGACAACAACCACGACCGCAAACCTCATGAGGACCCTCTAATCCTGGGTCTCCCCATCTGCGTGGAGTGCGAGGACGAGGAGTGGATCACGGCCGACCACGTGATCGTGACAACTTCTTTAGGTGTGCTGAAGCAGAACCACGAGGCCATGTTCTCCCCATCTCTTCCCGAGGACAAGGTGCTAGCCATCGAGAAGCTGGGCATCAGCACCACCGACAAGATTTTCTTAGAGTTTGAGGAGCCGTTCTGGAGCCCAGAGTGCAACAGCATCCAGTTTGTGTGGGAGGACGAGGCTCAGCTCGAACAGCTGGCCTACCCCGAGGAGCTGTGGTACAAGAAAATCTGTAGCTTCGATGTCCTCTACCCGCCTGAGCGCTATGGCTATATGCTGAGCGGCTGGATCTGTGGGCAGGAGGCGCTGTACATGGAGCGCTGTGATGACGAAACCGTGGCTGAGACCTGCACTGAGCTGCTGAGGCGCTTTACAGGTCAGGGCAAAACTTTGTGGGTTTATCTACAAATGATTTAATGTGAAACTTTCTTCCTTTGAAAACTAAAACTAAATTCAGGATGACTGTTTCTAAACAGCACCATTGCTCTCGAGTAGATTTTAGGACTTGTGAAGCTGTCGATGCAGTAATCAGTAATCTAAAACTAACACAATAACCTTGGATGGGAGCCTGTCAGCTCAGTGACTCATAAAAGGCGTGACAGTGGGTCATTGTGTTACACAGAAACGCGGTCAAATGAACTTCAGCTGTGATGTAAGCTGCTGTTCCAGAAATGAATGATCATGAAGATAATATAGTTAAATGGCTCATGTTTCTTTTTTTGTGTCCAATGGTTAGAGGCTAACTTATCTGTTGTCACAGCCTCAAAATTGAAATAGTTAGATAAGGCCAAGAGCCCTTCACTGTAACTGACATTTGATCAGTTCTCCTTTTTCTTGTGACACACACACACAAATTAAATGAGTGCTGTATTTTCCCTGAGGTTAGTTCAGTATTAGCTGCCACTGGTTATATAAAGCACATCACTTTCTATCCGAGAGGACAAAACCTGGGAATAAAAAAAAAACTGATTTGCTGCTGCTTCAAGTCAATTCCAACATAATGTATCAACTATTCTGTGCACTGATGCATTATTAGTCATTTGGCAAAAAGTCCAGAAAGGAAGTGCAGAGAGAAAACTCCAGCGGCTGCCTCAGAAGTAGGTCACCGTGTGAATGCAGAGATAGAGACTGTCAACTCATGATGAGGTCAGTGGACTTCCTATGTCTGCAGGATGTGAATTACACTGGGAAATACACACACATATACAGCCTTCATTTGGGTCAGTGAGGTTTAACCCCCTCAGCTGTAGCTTAATTACAAATAGCCTCGCCAGTGTCTCACTGCCATCAGAGGGTCACAAGCAGGGTTTCATCTCACGGCTTCCACATTCTTGTTCTGAATAGGTTTGATTCTGAAATGCAGTGGCATTATAGCCGCTCGAGTGCTGCAGCTCTGGCCATGTCAGAGTTAGCCTATACAAGGCTTTGGTCCAGAATATCTCAAAATAATGTATATCAAGCACTAGTTACAAACCCAAATGGGCGAAACACGGTAAAAGCTACCCAGAAGGAGACCAGGAGACGAGCAAATTTTTCACAAAAAAAACCTCAATCTTCAACAATTTCATTGCAGTTCGAAGGAGAGCTTTAGTGTGTATTTTGAGAACACATCACTTCTGCATTAGACAGTTGTTTACCTTGCCTCTACGCTATCTTAACAGCAGGACATCTGTGTAGCAATGCAGTCTGATCTGTTGCAAAACGGTCCAGTTTACAACTTCATGCAGCAAAATGGGCCGTCTGGTGAGGACCCAGTGCATATAACCCCTACTTTAAAAAAAAACAAAAACAAAACTATTCCTTTCATGTTGCACCATCAGATAATTAAAAATGAATACAAGGAACAAAATGATTGTTTACACATTGATCTCAAAATCAGGTTTTATGATTAAATCCTGTGACTTAATCCACCACCACCCCTCCAGCACCCTGATGTGGACTTTTCTGTTTGTTCATAAGGAAACTCCAGATTGAGTTCTCTCAACAACCGGTGCTTTATGGCACCAGCTTTATGCACACTGTGTTTGGAGCACATTAACAGATCTAAGCATGCCAGTATAACCTCTGCTAAACATCTGCATCCTGATTGCATTGCCAGTGTGAGCATGTCCACACACTGAGGTCCTAACAGAGCTTCTATCGTGGCTGTTCAGTCCTCTTGATTAGACACGACTCTGGCCCTGACTATTTAAAAGTTTTGGACAAACTCCCTGCCGTATCAGGGCTGACTCCTTTCTCTCCTTTCACCTGTCCTTAGGGAACCCTGACATTCCAAAGCCCCGGCGTGTCCTGCGCTCGTCTTGGGGCAGTAACCCATACATCCGAGGCTCCTACTCCTTCACCAGGGTCGGGTCCAGTGGTGCTGACTGTGAAAAGCTGGCCATGCCACTGCCTTATGCCAACAGCACCAAGGCTCCAGTAAGTAACAGTTTATAGTGCATGCTGCAGTTTCTAAACAAAAATGAAAATCTTGTTTTTACGCTTCTCTCCAAAACAAATATCATTGGTGAAAGTAAATAAAGATACTGTTTCACCATTTAGTATTCTTACCCATACCTGTGGGTGTAAAAAGTAAGGACTGTCGCTCACGCTTTTCACTGTCTGCACATTAGTTTGTTTACTTCTCCCACCTGCACCCAGAGAGGCAGTGCTACCGTGTCATCTCCCCACAAGCAGAGCGTGGTGTGTGAGGAGGGTTGTGAATGCTGATTGCATGCCAGGAGTCTAGACCATGAAATCTGATGATGGGTGAAGGGGAGAAAGGGTTGGAGGTGTGTTTGATCGGTAGCGGGTGGGGGTGGGGGGGGGGGGGGGGGGGGGGGGGGGGGGGGGGGGTTCTTTACGCAAACTTGACACTGCTGAAGGAACGGTATGAACCCTCTGCTGAGAGTCCTTCAGCCCTGTCAAAGTGAAATCACACTTAAGCCCTCAGGAGAGTTCCCGCTGCCTCCTACATGTGGAGCGCTAACAAGGGAGGCAGAAATAGAAAACAGTGCTGCAGGGAAAGGCCAAAAACATTATAACAAGATGATATTGATGGATCTTGTTTTGAATCTGCTTTTCCTACTCTTACATCTCTTCCCTTGTCTTCCCCTCCTCCCTCGCTCTTTGCTCAGCCCCTGCAGGTCCTGTTTGCTGGAGAGGCCACCCACAGAAAATACTATTCCACTACACACGGTGCTTTGCTGTCAGGGCAGAGAGAGGCCACTCGCCTGATAGAGATGTACCAGGACTTGCACGGAGCGGAAACCACAAAGCCTAACATATAACATAAAACGAACCTTTGACTAGTGAAAAAAATTCAAAATGTTGAGTTAAAGCTTTCTATCTTCATGATTAAGTTATACTTAAAAGCATAGCTCGGGCATTATTACACCGAGAACAAATGAGTATTGTTTCTATTGTACTGTAGATTTGAATCATGCTAAATTTTATTTGATATGTACTGTTCAAAAGTTGCCAATGGTGCTGTCATTTCTTGTCTTTACCATTATGTCACTCTGTTTTTTGTTTTTTTAAATCAGTAATTTAATGTTTATAACAAGAGCATCTCTAATTTACTTTGTTTTTGTAAGTGCCTTCTGTAATGCTATGTAATTTCAAGAATAATGGAAATACTAAACAAAAGTTGAGAAAATTTAAACAAAATAAAAGTTCTATCATCCAGCAGTACCGGTTCTCTTCGTTCATGAAAGTTTTAAACATTAGTGCTACACTACAATGAACTAGATAGCTCCTTTTCAATCTAATCTGTCCCCAAGTATATTTTCTTGGAAAGTACATCCACAGGCGGGAGCTTTTTCCATACCAACATCATTTTTGGTATCTGTTCGAGGAAGCTGAAAATGAGCACACATGGAAAGAAAGAGAAAGGTTCCAAAGCTACTCTGTTCAAAGCTGTGCTAAAGTGACACACAGTGTTAGAACAGATCTCCGCTTCTGCTGGACTGCACTGTTAATTATCTTCTTGTGTAACTAATACAATCAGTAACAGATAGGGATGGCATGAAGACGGTAAGCATTTAGAGGGCTCTGAGCTTGGAATTCAGACTCCTGGGAATTCCAGCCGCAGAGAAATTAATGTGGCACTAATCCAAAGTTGTGACAATGTGAAAGGAAAGACTCGGGAATGATATGTGCTCCAATGTGGAGGAGGTGATATTCTACAGAATGCAGTTCTGAGTCTTATTTCAAGGGTTTGAACAAATCACCTTTACAGTTGTATCACCTGGGTGTTGTGGCAAAAATGTTGATTAGCTACAGCAAGATGCAACAAGAGATTAGCCTTTCTGTTTCCTGAGGGGGTAAAGTACAGACAGACGGAACCACCAACAAGCTCTTTACTTCCATAGCAGAGTAATAAGATTTGTTGCAACACAGTTCTGCAGCGTTTCTATCTGTGCTTTGGTTTTGGAAACCAACGCCATTTCAGATTGTACAGATTGTACAGATTAGAAAAGAGGTATCAGATGTTTACAGAAAACTGTTTGTTTAGCTGGGGTAAAAATATCTTTTGAACATGTGGGGGGAAAAACTTGGACAATCACACACAAAGCTGCTATGTTAAAGCTTTAAAAGAACCTTCATGGTTGTAGGTCTGTGAGGTCACTTTTATAGCCCAGCTTTATGTTAGTTGTCGAACTTTATCTATGATTTATTGAGAGCTGCAATTATCAATTCAGCATCATCAGGGTTTTTTAGTTAAAAACATCTGCCTGAAATTTCTAATGATGTAACCGATTTGTTCGTGCACCATACAATGATATTAATGACAAGCTGAAAGGGGGAAAGATCTTTACATTAATTCTTTTCTAATTAGACTCCTCATAAAATATCAGTTGAGATGCCCGCTAGAGTTATAAAACATTCAGCTTTATCTCTGAGAAAGTTCTGACATCAGTGGGATTAAGAGGATCGTCATGCATTGTGAGCATGTGTAAGGTGAAACCTTGTTATCAGTTGGAAGTGTACTCACTCACCCTGCTCCTTCATTCAGATAGTGAGACAGCCGAGAGGAAAACACTGAGACAAAGTCCTGGCAGGAGTCCTGCTCCAGCAGGGAACACGTGAGGCTGCAGAGGACTTAACTGTTCAGCTCCACATTTCCCTGTTACCAAGAAGCAGAATTTTCTGCTCCCTTACAGTTAAAAACATACCAAAGGCTGTCCTTTTTTTTTTATCGGTGTTGAAGGTTGAAATACTAAAAATGTACACTTTGTTTTATTAGTGTCACATTTATTGGTGAATGGCAAATAATGAAGTTGCTTTTGTTTTTATATACAAACTATACAAGCGACATAGTGTCGTTTAAGAAATATTATCAATGTGTCTGTTACTGGATGGTAAAAAGCAAATGTTTTTTTTGAAGACAATAAAAACCTGTTATGCCAGCTTTGAACATGAATTTTGTCTGAGTACAGAATCGCAAGAGGCTGACAAAGGTTACAAATACAAATGGGTTTGTGCAGTGTGTGGTTCGGAAACAACTTCAGTTTTTTTGTTATTTCCTGTGCGATGCGCGGATGAGCATCCTGAATGTGGCTGTCAAACAAACCTCCAGAAAACCCCTCCACACATTCACCTTCCTGCTTGGTGTTTTGTCGATGCACGCTACTGCTATTATTGGGCTTTCCTCTCAGGTGAGACAGGACATTCTGGCACATCGGACCCTTTTCCCCACAAACACAAGGAAAGAGAGAATTTTTTTTTTTTTTTAAATCAAATATGTTTCACTGTTACTGCCAAGTGTTTTTGGTTTAAAAGGGTTTACAGTACATTTGCTTGATGCCCTTTAAAAAACTGATGTGCATATCACTATACTGAAAATATATTTTTTTAACAGTGACATTGTATTTTGTTCAAGTTGCTTTCCTCAGTTTATAACCAGTAGGAGGCAGACTGTTCTCAATAACAGGCAAACATCCCTGATAAAAATACAATGTATATTATGATCCATCTGTTGATCAAAGAAACTAAAGTAAAATAAGAATATTCATAGTTGCATTTTCTGTGGTTCTTTGGTAGTTTTTTTTCTGATGACGTGACCAAATACTAATATTTACTGGATTTGGACCCAGAAAGGCAGACAAGCCACTATTTACAATACTTACAATGAATATCTGAATTATGGGGTGTATCCCTGTAAGTCCAGGTTACCAGAGGAGCGGTTAGGATGCGAGTGAGCAGGCAGGTAAGTTCCACCAAGGAAAACATTGAGGTGCTGCTGCCTGGAGGTCATGAAGCTTTTCCGGGGACTGAAGAACCTCGAAGGGCATGAGTAAACCAAACTGTCTGACATACGGTCCAGGAAGCTCGTGGTCACCAAGGTCAACTGAGGAGCCAGGCCAACAGGTGAGTCCTTCAGGATATCTGAGGGTTTGGTGTGGTAAGGTTTAATGGTTTCTAGGAATCGTCACCAGCTGAGTTAAGCTTCAGATACTTTCTAAGAGGAACATGGAGAACACAAGATTAGAGAAACTAGGTACTAAGAATTCAGCCGATGTTTATCACAGAGGGAAACTAAAGACTGGCTAAGAGTAAAGGTAAAGTTCTCAAAAAACTATCCTTAAAGGTACAGATGTGGTCCTTCAGGCAATTGCTGTGGACCTATGTTGGATTTCAAAGGCACCTCCTGGGCAGCTTCTAAGTTTACTTAAAACCTTTGCCTTGGTGGGTTTTTTTCCAGCTTCTTTGGCTTCCTCTCTTGATCCAAAGATAATAAATCTCATGTTAACCGGTGAATCAAAATTGGCCGTAGGTTTATTGCGTCTTGTTAATCTCAGTGATGGACTGGCAACTTAGAGCCAGCTGGGTATAGAAAATGGGAATGGAGTGAAAATAGAAGTCTGAATTTTTTTCCCCTTAAAACAGGCATATTTGTACCAAATATAAAGATACACTTTTGTCACTAGGAATGGCAAATTTTTCTTTCAAAGGTACAAACAAGAAGGTCGGGAAAATGTAGAGATTTTAATGGTACAACCGATAAAGATTCAGCTTGAGTGGCAACACATTTGTACCTTTTTGGAATCATTCAGGTATCTTGATTTCTTAATGTGTAGTTTTGTTCAACTTTAGCTTGTAAAATGGGAATTCAACAGAAACATGTTTCCAGTGCCACTGACCCTCGTTCGGATTTTCATATGAATCGGACTCTGCAAATCTTCAGCTCGATTAATGTCTAAAACTAAATAAATAGAGATACCCTTATCAAATCATCAAATAGATAAAGAGCAATTACAATTTAAAGCAGTTTTATTGATGACAACAAATGAGTGAAAATGAGTTCTGAAACATTCCCATCTACTGCAGTCATCATAGAAGGCTGATCATTCTTTTTGGGAAAGCGTTGTTAGACAACAGATTTCATTTAGTCTCCACAGCAAAAAGGATGAAAGTTCGTGGATCAACTTTCAACAGCAGTCAGAATTGGAAATAAAACAAACAAAAAAAAAAAATTAAAAACCAAACACTTCTTTTCCCCGTTAAGTGTTGAGGTAATGTGTAAAACACTGTTCAGATAGTTGGACAGAGTACAATCATTCATATGTAAAATATGTACACGGGAGTACATACATAAGCACTCAAACAAGGTTTTCTATTGCACATTAAGATGAGCTGGTGCAACTGCGACAGGGGATCCTCAATTAAAAGATGGAATAAACATGTGAGTGGGAAAACATCTTAATTCAGATGACGTTTTTAAACTTTTACTAAACCAGGTAGACATTTGGAGATGGAAGCCAAAAAGTTATTCCAGTGTAGCTGGCACCTCTAATCTGCATGTTGAGAGCGTACAGACCACGCAGCATCCGCAGCAGGTCCGTTTTCCCAACAATGCAAGGGTACTGATTTTATGAGCATGACATTTACAGTGTACTGCTGACGCAAAAAACAGAGACTGCAACAAATACAAAGCTGAGCATAAGGTCATAATGGCAACCTAAAAAGCACTTGAATGTAGTTTAATCAGTTTCAATATTCAACCTCCCAATCATCGAGAGATACTGCATGACAGATGATGTAGAGAGAAGTAAGACAAACAGTTTTCTGATTATAGATTTGGGAGCTGTCACAGCGTTTCCAAAGTCTTCCTCTCAGGGAATCCAACATGCAAGTTCCACATCAGCGGACGCTGACGGATGTTGTGCCAACAGAAACTTCTGACTAAGCTGATGACCAATGGGCCGAGGACAGTGTTCAAGAAAAAAGTGCATCATATAATACTGAGAAACATTAAAAACAACACTCTTATAATAAACATCTGAAATATCTATTTCTCTTTTCTTTTTTTTTTTTCGTATAGTGCAACAACAGACAGGATAAAATAAAGAGAAACGTTATTATTAACCTGCAGGCAATCAAAGCTCTTTAAACATCTAATAATTTTCTTGCCACAGTAGCAGAACATTTAAGAAGGCAACTTAATGATTGATGCATGAACACAAACATGCCAACATTATACACAGCGCTCTTTTTATAGAAATAAATAGCTGAATTATCATCTTTATCCTCTTCTTAAATAATCTCCATCTCTATATGACTCTGATGCACATTTAATATAAAGTATCTAATACACAACTGCAATTTCAACACTTACTGTTATACATAATATAATTCTCTAGGTTTCGTTCAACTTTGGAGAGAAAATTCTTACAGAATGAAGACCTGTAAACCTCAAACTGTTCCATTCAGAAGTATGACCTTAATATATCATGTCAACACCACATGTTGATCCTTTTTTCATGTTTTTCTTTTTTTTCCCCGTTTTTTTCTACAAACATTATGTACAGAGTAGTTGATAACGAAGGCAGGATTGTCGAAAAACTTAAAATCAGCAAGTGCTTTGTGTTTTCTCCATTGTGTTGACAAAGCGGCTCTCCTTTCCCACAAACTTATGTCCTTCAGTTAAAGCGAGCAGATAATCGATACCAGCGTGGGTTAATAATATGCAGTGCTGGAGGAGCACGATGAAATGGATACCCGCAACTCTTCCCACATCATGCCCACAATAAGGATTTTACACTTCTTCTAAGTATTCCTAACAATGTGACCAAAAACAGAAGTTTTGTTAGAAACTTGAGTCTTGCTCTGTTAAAACCTGTGACAGAGAACTGGTGTAAGGAAATGGGTGGTTGGCTTGTGGCAAATAAGCCTGTAGTATTACTTGCTTTGAAACTTGTTAGAAAACTGATGTGGTTGTTATGAACTGAAGGTATATTTCACTTTCATAAAGTCGGGGGGAGAGGGCTGAATGAGAGAAATTCAAGTTTTTGGTCCATAGTGTGCATCACCTTAAAAATGATAAATGAAAATGCGAGATCCTGCCTCTCCATAATGTGATTCTTTTCAGGTCCTACATATCTGGTAAACGCAAACATCTTTTAAGTAATATTTAAAATTCTTTTAAGAGGAGTTGTGTAAATGACTTACGAGCAGTCAGACAGCGGTCCGAGCTTTGTCAGTTTTGAGAATCAGAAGCAAATCCTGGTGGGTAGATAAGATGATAAGCCTAGATAAAAGCTATTCAGAAGGTGGTTCGAAGAGACACTATTGTGCATTTTTACACCACGTCACCTCTGGAACAGACAGTTGTTTATTTATGGTGTCACTACATTATCTTAACCAAAGACATGTCCGAAGCAGAGGTGATGTGATGTAAAAACCCACAAAATGTTTGTGAAAACAGCTTTGACATTTTTGTGATATCAGAGTTGTTGCAGCTTTTTGCTTATACGCATACACTGAGTACTGTCATAATAATCTTGCTGCATGACTACAGTAACCACTGACACAGCAAAAGCTAACCATCTGGCTTTCTTTGTCCTTCTTGGTGTTTTCCTGCATAGCTGGACAAATGTTTGCTTCTTCAAGAGCTGAATGTCATCCAAAGATTTTGCTCCAATAGATCCAATTTCAGATTTTTTTTCTTAATATAATCTTCTCAATGGTTATATGATAAACAAATGTGATGTTTTCTGGTCTTTTTGATACAAATAACACACAAAAATAAATCTATGTGCAGTGGGCAGTCAAGTTCAGATGAAAGTCGACCGGTAAGACCTTTGACTGAATCAGAATTGAATCAGAACTGAACAACATGGAAGCACTCTGACCGCTGTCTACTGTAGTTAAGACAAAGACGACTCACAAGTTCCTAAAAAACAAACAAAAAGAGAAACAGAATATCCCTTTAACCCTCAAACTGTAGCCCAGATTTTTCAGTTAACAATCAAAGCTAAACTGAGACAATCCCCAGATCACAAGAATACTTTTTTCAGTGGGTATTGCTGATCATACTTTGCTAGAATTCCTGTAAAATACGATGAACTGTAGCCATATCGGTTTCCTAATTCTGTGGCAAAGCTCAGGACCTGATGCCTTGGATTTGAGTTCAGAAATGATAATACTTGTTCCATGCAGCAAATGCCACATCACACCAGCTGTGTGTTATTACATGGAACCACCAGCAGAGGGAGGCAGAGGATGTCAGCTGATGAAATTAAGAGCTTGGTCATGAGGAGCCCTGCTGATAGGAATGGCACTGTTAAGTATGAAAACCCAAGTGGAATACAAACACTACAACACCAGTACAAACCTGAACACTTTGTTCTATATGAAACACAACACCTTTTGTTCAGTTAGATTTGCGTCCACTCAAATCAAACTGCATTACTTTAAGTAAGTTTTTTTTAACGGAAGTGATTCAACACCTGCATTGAGTGGTCCCTCTTCCCTCATTAATGGCACATTGGAGAAAACGCTCGCTGGAATAAGAACAGACGCTGTTACAAGTGGCACCGGTAACATCTGTCCTCTGACCAGAGATACGACAATGACCAAATTAGTGATATGGTTCTGTTCACATTAGGAAGCTGAGAATGGTATGAGAGGCGAAATGAATTGCTGCTATGCTATGTCATAAAGACCAGGTCCATGTGTTACAGGGAGGCTGTCTTTACACTCTCCACAGTGCTGGGAGCCGGTGCAGCACATTTCAGTTCAGGGTGGAAGCAGTAAGTGTTCAGAATGTTTCAATATATAGTAGTGCAGACAGGCTGGGCTATTTATTCACTTCCTCATCACTCACACAGACATAAAGCTCCTGTTAACCCTTACATAAGAAGTCAAGATCTCTTGAGAAACACTCGTGGAAAGTACATAGGCTCTATAATGTGTTCCTGCCCATTAGATGTTGGTGCCGAAGGGTATTGTAATCAGTCGTTATGTGGACGCACGCAGTAAAAATGCAGCACTGCCAACAGACTCCAAAGCTCTGAAGAAAGGGATCCGACTATGTGACGACACAGTCCACTTTTATGGTGAAAGTGAATGACAACAGAGAGAGGAATCTGAGAGCTGCTGTTTCTTCAGATTGCAACGTTTAAACTTCATTGGATACCAAGTGCCACTGTAAGTCTAACGACCTCACCAACATGAAGGAGATATTTAGCATATTAGTTTTTCTGTTTCAGATTTGTACTTCTGGAAAATGCACATTGAGCCTCGGCCCTTATTCATCATGGGGATCTTGTCTTGCTTGTGTTGGTGCAGCAAATGCATTCAACCCCAGGAGGTGGGCTCAAACCAGCTGGGTTCTTTAGATCGACTCGAGCCATGACTGCGCCTCTCAGAGATTTGAAGACTGCATAAAAGGTGTTAGCAGAGACTGTCGGCTTTCACATGGAGGATTTTGGAGAAGCCAGGTCTCTTCCTCAGAGCCTGAGAGAAAAAAAGACAAAAGAAAAAAGGAGAGATAGAAAGAATATTTGGCACTCAGATATTTAAAGGATTAGGGTTGTTCTAATGACCAGTGTCTCATCATGCTTTTTACATTCTGTTTGTTCCATCAGCATTGAGTGTACACAACAGCTAAAGCACAGAGGTGCAGCAGCTTAAGCATGACTGTGTGGCTCCCTATGCTCATCAGTTTTAAAGAGGTGATTTGGCTGAACGGCAAACTCTCTTTGCACAACAGGCTTCAAAGGGGAGGGATAAAAGTGACTCACAGATGTTTGCACCTTTTGGAGAGGTCGCTGCCGTGAGCCACCTCTCTATCTTGACTGTAGCATACCGCAATCTGACTCATCAAAACAAACACAACCAAAAACTGGTTTTGCAAAGCCTTTTATATCTCCGATCGTGAGTGGTCAGCCACAAAAACACTCTCACAAAAAGCCTCTGCTTCAGTGGGTAAGCAGCAGCACATCCACAAACAATCATCCCTGGGACTTTAAGGAGTGAATCATGGTTTTATTGTCATAAAAATAAATGCATTGTACCCACTTCACAACAGGACATGATTGCTAAAAACAGAAAATAAACGCCCAACAAAGTCCTGAGCAAAACGGAGTTAGGGCAGCTAACTACTCTGTTAGCCTTTACATTCACACAGTTGACAATGCAATGGATGAATGGTGATGTAATAGATGAAACGGTGACCCAAAATGAGGCCTGCATGTGGTGTTGAGAGATAACAATTTGTTTGTTTTCACTACACCAGAAATTTTCTCTGACAATCACAAAGTTCATTTAGAAGAAATATTAAGGTTGTCTGGAACTTGATTTGGTACTATGATGGTACTTTATCATCAATGTGAAATCAGTGCATGTGCGGGGTGTGCTGTGAGAGATGATGTTACCTGCAGCTTGTTGACCATCTCATCAAACAGTTTTCTTGCTTCTGGGCTATTGGGGTCCTCAAAGTAGTCTTCTATTCCAATCTGAACCACAATGGACTTAAGATTGCGGCAAACACCTGCACGATTGGATGAAGGATTCAAGGAGCATTAATATAAGACAGATCTGAGTTTTCTTTGATTTCAAGATACATTAATGAAACGTTAAAGTGCTAAAACTTTATGTGATATTCTTGCAATATGTGAAGCAGGAGGCAGTAACTTTGCTCTGTGTTCTACATACGTTTTCAGGAGGTTTAATACTCACTGTTGAAGTGCAGCAGGGCTTTTGGGGTGACTGGCGTGGAGGTGAGGACCAGCATCTCGAGACCCTTCAGACCCTCTCTGCAAACCTCTGCTGCCACCTCCTGGTTGATTTCACTCACATGGTCCAACTCTAACACCTGCAGGCGCATGCAGTTTCTTGCTGCACAGATGGGGAAGATAAAGTGGGAGGGAGACAAAAATAATACAAAGCAAAGGTTATGCTGGGAAATAATGAATGAGCTTGAGAAAACTGTAACAAGCAAATAGCAAAGTTGAGAAGAAAGCTGCCGCCAGTGACAGGCTGTGCTCAACAGCAGATATCCAGTGAGTCAAACTATGCTTAAACTAACAGCTGCAGCTGATAAATGTGAATATATTTTTTCTAACTGAAGCCAAGACAAGCAAAGGAAGGCAACAATGAACTTCAGTCATACGTAGTAAAATCATGCCTCATGACTAGATTAAAGTTAATTAGCGTTAAGATTTGCCTTACAACACGTGTCTTAGATAATAGTTCTTAAAAAAGAAGACAGAGAACTGTGTTTGACTGGATTGAGGAGTTTGACTGTGAAACAGGATTTCACACTTTCTACTCCGGATTTTAGGGCTGCTCTAAAATCAGAGGTCCATGAAGGAGTGGTAACCAATGCAGATGATATAAGGCGAGCAAAAGGCGACTCAACCCATAAAATAGCAATTTTATATATCAGACATTAAGTCACTTGAACTGATCTGAGATCTGCAAATCAGCTTTCCCAGCAGGCATAACCGCCAGTACCTCAGAGCAGAGAACGCTGCTTGTTTTCTTATGATTTTAAAAAACAATTTGATTCAGTTGGTTATCATTTTCATCACTCTTTTTCTTTTTTTTTTTAAATGCAATTTATTTCTGCCTTGCTCTGACTTTAAAGTAGACTCTGGTGTAAGTAAACCCATCGGTTTATGTTGCATATTTACCCAGTGAAGCCAGTCCCTGAATCCCACATCCAGCTCCACCCACACCAAGAGCACGGAGGTGTGGCCAGCATCTCCCAATCGTCTGCAGACATCGGTTACTGAAGCGAGCAGGTTGTTGGCTGAAGAAAAACCCAAACAACTCACTGAATATGCAGTCGATAATTTGCTGTTATGCTCAAGCTTTTGGTTACAAATAGTAAAAAAAAAGAGATCCTGTATATTCTTCCATATATTACCAAGGGTGTAGAGGTGCCACCTGCAGAGAAATAATGTCTCTACAACCTGCCCCAAGGGCCCAGATCACCTCCTGACCAACTGGATCTGTGGCACTCCTGGAAGAAAACAAATACAACTTTATTGTAAAATCATGTACAGCATTAGAAACACCAGCATCTATGACTGAGGGAGTGGTTTCAAAGTTGAAAGTTTCAAAAGATTTTGGATCTGTTGTGTTGTTCTACCTGTACGTCACGGCCTGGAGGGCTCGGCAGTAGCAGCTGGCCAGCCAAAGGGAGCGATCAGTCAGCAGGTTTGGGCAGTGAGAAATCTTCAGAATTAGCAGGTTACTTCCTGTGGCCTTTAACAACGCCTCCAGACCTTCTTCAAGACAGCCACTTCGATAGAAATTAAATGGAAGGTCAAGAGAAAGAGCCAGACAGAGAAGAGGAAGTAATTCTTCGGGTCCTTCTGAACTTCCTACTGAAACAGCACATCTATCATGTGCAGCACATGACAAAAATGCTTCTCTTATTTCTGCAGCATTGAATGCCAGAAGTTTATTTTTGTGTCTGCACAATTTAAGAGCGCCTTATGAAACATAACTTTTAAGTCTTTTACACAAACAACCTCACTTTCTCAACTGGTATCACCATCATTTGATATGTTATTCAGCTGGACAGTTCACAAAGCAATGCTCTTGAATAAATCAAAGTTAAGTTACAAGGCAATAATTGTCGCTGTAACAGCCTGCCTGTGTGCCTCACCGTGTGCTTTTAAGGTAGTCCTCCTTGGTTTCCTTCTTGCCCCGCTGTCGTGGCTTAAGGTTTTGCAGGATGAGAGAGTGCGTCTGAGTGCACCACTGAGACAAGGTGCACAGGAACTAAAAATAAAGAGATGAAAAGCTATTGCCACAAAAATGACACTCGCTGCTCCTTACACCTCTGCTTTGAAAGTGCTTTAGACAACAAAACAAACATGACAACTAGACACGGACAATCCACCTTGGAAGAAATGCGAGCGTTCTCTAGCAGCACTCTGGTCCACACAGCTGGGTGGCGGGCCACAAACCTCCAGTTGCGGCAGACCTCGGCGGCTCTCAGCAGGGTTTTAGTATCCAGGTAGGTGAAGATGCAGAAGAGGGCTGCACGCATCTTTAGGATCTCTGGGCTGATCACCTCGTTGGATTTGGATGGGCTCTTTTCATGGCGGCATTGTTTGGTGTAGACCCCTTCCGACCGACCTGTAGGGAGGAAAAAAGTCTCTAAAACCTTTTACGCAGTTACTCTCATGATCTGTAATAGGACTATTTGATCCACATGCCTGCCACTAACACACAGGGAATACCAAATTATGTAACTGACGCTATATATGAACACACAAAATTCAATATACAATACACATAATTAGGTTCACAAAAATTTGGAAAGTGACATCTTAGCTGCGTCCCAAAACATGATGACGCAGTTATAAAAGAAATGTGAGCACAGAGGGCAGACTGCTTTAATTTGAGGGTTTGTCAGTTACAGCTCTTTAATATGTAGAACCCTCTAATTCAAAGCGCTCAAATGTAATTAGGAAAGTGAACATAGGCAAAACTAAACTAAACTAAACTTCATTTCAAACAGTTGTCAAGAAGAGTTGTCCTTTTCAGTCAATGAAATCATGAACAATCAAAGAATGGGTTTCCTCCTTTCTGATGCTTTGCCAGCCATTTACCACAGTTGTAGTCATCTGCTGTGTGATAGTCTTTCTGCCCTCAGTTTTGTCTTCAGCAAATAAAATCCAGCTCTCTTCGTTGAAATCAGGCAATTGACCCGACTGCTGCAGATTAATTCTATTCTTTACCCTAAAAGAAAGCTCTTTAATAGCTTTGCAGTATGTTGTGGGTCATTGTCCATGCTGTGGATTTCTATCCTATCGACTTGTTACTGAATCTGAGCAGACATTATGTTCTTACATAATGTCTGTCCTCTGCCACATCATCAAAAAGCATAAATGGCACAGTGCCTTATGGAGCCATGAGCACTCATGTGATGACCCTGTCTGGAGTTTTACAGTAGAAGATTTATGCTTAGGACCAAGTCTTCCTCTTACTTTTTTTCATCCAATCATTCTGGTTCTGGCAAATCTTAGTTTAATCTGTCCAACGAATGCTGACCCATAACATCTCATGCTTTTACATACTTTTTTTCTTTTAGGCAAAGTCTTTGTTTTCTTGAGGCTTTTGAATAGTTTGCGCCTTGCGATGCTACAAATTTGCTCTTGTTAAGTCTTTTCTTTATGTTAGTCTTGGCTGGATGTTGTGAAGGGGTTTTCGTTGCCATGGAGAGAATACTACCATTGTACAACACCTCTGGGTGTTTCTTATGTTGCTGAGCTCACCGTTGCATTTGTTTTTCCCAGAATTTACCAACTGTAAAGTTGGATTTTCTATTTTTCCTGACCAAAAAATATTTTTCTTGTATCAAAAGCTTATTTGACTGCATGTTGCTGGTTAGCAGAGACAATTTCTACATGGAAGCAGCACACTGAATCAACTCCATGACTTTGACTTGCTTATCTATGAAGACCGAATTAAGAAATAGCAATGTCTGTCTATAGCAGCCTTTGAGTCAACTGTCTAATTACAACTGAGTAACTGATGAAAAAAAAAACACCAAAACAATTACACATATTAAAAAGTTGTAATTTCTTAAGTAATTCTTTCATCCAATGTTGAAAAGAAATTCGTCACATGGTGGCGCCAACCTTCAACCAAAAAGAAATACACATCTTGTCTATTACTATCAACTGGCTTATACAATGTGTCCAATCTGAGCCTGGCTTATCCCTCCCAGAAAGATTGCTCCTACATGACTCACTTCATCCTTGGCCTTGGAAGGCGTCTGCTCACAGCTATCAGGGCTGTGAACCAGTGCTTGCTTTTTCACTCTCTTTCACTTTCTCTCTCTCTGTCAAACACACACACACACAGACAAACACGCACACCACCTACACTCAAGATTGCTAAATGAACTAAAAAAGCCAAGCTGTGTGTTAGATGATGAGACAGAAACTGTGCTTGCAGATACATACCATCCAATAAACCCTGGCAGAGACTCTCTCAATAAGGAGAACTACGTCAGTGTGCAGGGATGCCAGTAACATGTGAAGTGTTATGTGATAGAAATCTTTTCAACTAATGGGGAGCTCAGTTGTTATTTTGTCGCAAAGCTCTGTCCCAATGTGACTACATCCCAGCGAGCATTAAAACCTGACAGCAGTAAAAAAAACAAAAAAAACATTGAGAGTGTAAGGATGCTGGCAGAGCACGTTGAAAACAGAGAAATGCACATCTGTGTTGCAGCTGAGCTGTCCAGGAAAGACGGGCTATCTAACACACACGAATCTTAATACGAAAAGTGAGCTTAAGAAAAAGGGGAATTGAGACTGTATAAAACTCAGATGCTGCCGTGCACAGGCAGACAGAGCAAGAAGAGAAGAGAAATGGCAACAAAATAGGACTAAAGCTTTCTTTTAGCCACAGCAGATGGAACCAAATACCTAAATTTTAACTGCACTCCAATTACACAGTAACTGAATGTCTGGTCAATGATCATATCATTTAGATTCGCTTATCTTAAAGTTTTATTTCATTTTGTTTTATTCTGTGCAATTCATTTGACTTTTTCGTACATATGTTTGATACATGTTTGTTATATATATATATATATATATATATATATATATATATATATATGTATATAGTGCCTGGGAAAAGTTGGGACAGACCTACAAATTTGTTTTGAAAGACTGTGGCTTTAAATCACTTTGATATGTCATGTGCATGGCATTAATGAGGCCTCTATTTTTTGTGTCTTAAGACTGAACCTCACTCACTTTGTAGAATGGGCTCTGGTAAGTGACAAAGCAGGAGATCAGAATCCAACGCCTGTCTAATGGGTTTAATGGTCTGAGATACTGGCTTGATATGCGAGATACAATGTGTGGAATTCTAAGAGTAATCCCTCTTGCTGCTCTCAACAATTTCCCATACAGCTGTTACCTGTGTTTGGGCGGTATGCTGCCCGGCTGTGGTGAGGATAGGGCAGGGCAGACTGCTGGACTTCAGCCACAGCTCTCCTCTCTTGCTCCCACATCTCCACTTCAGATTCGGTAGTTCGGGAGCCCACGTCTGATACGTCTCCCTCCTCGCCTTCGGTGCTGTTCCGATAAGGTCGCCGCTGCCAGTTCTGGATAGCCTGTTTACGAAGACCCCAGTTTCTTGATCCACATCCGGGGGAGCGCTCATAACCCCCCTCGTTCATCCGGCACTGCATATAGTACTGCGCCTCCGGGCAATCTTCCATGGGATGCATCTCGACACTGTCACTGTCGTAACCTCCAGAGCCCTGTGAGACGGACTTGATTCTCCCTGATGCTCTGCAGCAGAACAGAGGGTATGGATCTATTCATATAGTTGATTTTTTTTCTTTTTTAATTTGAAAATCAAACACATTTCAAATCCCAACCTCAAAATTAATTTTAGTCTGAGTAAATACCAAAATGTATCAATAAAAACATAGTTATCTTCATCATATTTTGTGGAACGAGAGTGATAAATGTTAAACTCAGTAACACTCTACCGTTTGTTAAATGTGAAGCAGCAGATTAAAGCCAGTGCAAAGGTAACTGAATCCACTAACACTTCTGAGGTTTCCTATTTTACACAGAAAATCACTGTAAACATGAGAGATTGTGATTTTAAGGGGTTAAGCGAAGGAATGTTTCTTGGCCGGGCACAGTCGCCATAAGGTTGCCAGGCAACCAGTGGAAACTGACGGTGCCAAGACAAGTAATATTTTTCTAAATGTTGGCAAAACCACAATCTGTAAGACTACATGAGGCACATTGCTCCTTGTCTTTTTAGCAGATTAAGATCTGAATTTCACTAACTTTTATTAGTATTCATATTTTGACACTGATTACATATTTTACACCTTTTGACTGAAACAAATGCAGTGAATCACCTATAAAACTAAAATGACCCACCAAAATTAAAACAATTTATGACTGACAAGAAGTTGCTTTATAGAGAATTCACAACAGAATCAGAACATCTTTTGTACATCCAAACTGATGCTGTTCTTCAAATGACCTAAAAGTCAACACAACTAATTTACAGGAAACACGTCAGCCTCCATACTATTTTCTTCTTCCTCCTCGTCGTCCTCCTCAGTGTTCACTGCTCTTTTTGTTAATGATATGGAAAGTCAGAGGTTTTGAATGGATCGAGTTAACGCTGAAGCGATGGATTGAACATTTTACTTTGTTGTTTCTAAAAATAAACAAGATAGCTATAAACTGATTCCAATCAATTGATTCCAATTTTACCAGTTGTTATTCGTGGTTTCAGAGTACAGTTTGTATCCAGAATACAAGGAAAATAAATATAAAAACTCAAAAATCAACTCTATAGCCTCCAGTCTTATCTTTCTGAGTGTTCTGTGTACTCATGACACTATTTATACATGCGGCGTCGAGCTATCACTGAAATATGACATGTTGCTGCAAAAGTGATGCACATAGACGGATGATTTTTACAGAAATATCTGTTGAGGTCAAAATCAATAAGTCAAAAAAACCAACCAAAAAAAAAAACGCTGCATACTTGTGAAGATGACCTTTACTTAAACTACGAGCAATAATTTATTTATCCTTGATGAAGAGCTTTTAATAAGTGTAGTAGAAGGCTTTGGGGATTGGACTATGTTGCATGCATGTATGTGTCGTGCCATAAATGATTCAGTGGGGAAGGCCTGACAGTTTCTTAGTGACGTAACAGCAGGAAACACATTAACATACCAACTGGGGATGACAGTTGTGTTAGTCAGAGTACTATGGTACAGCCATGTGCTCTGAAGTTGGCAGCAGAGACCCAGAATACTTCAATCACACCTCATGTAAGCGCGATACCCACCATGCATCTCAGTGCTGCAACTGAATCAGAGTCTGACTAAACTGGAATCTATTACATCTCACATAGTGTTCAACTGTACTACAACCTTCTTTCCAAGAAAAACTGATGTAATAGAAAAAAACAGAATAGCAAATCTCATAAACAAAGATTTTATCAGTAATAAAACAGAAAACATATTTAATGTTAAAAATTAGGCATTTACTCATCCTCATCCTGTATTGTGATGGCAGCAACACATTAAAAAAAAGTTAAGGGATAGTTAAAGGCTGGAAAAGAAAGTGATACTAAAAAGAAAGAGCTAAAGAAACGTTGCAGCTAATTAGGTAAACTGGCAACAGGCCAATAACTTGATTGGATATACAAAGAACACCTTATGGAGGCCGAGTCTCTAAGAGGTAAAGATGGGCAGAGGTTTAGTAATCTGCAAAAAACTGCATTGACAAACTGAGGAGCAAATTCAGAATAATGTTCCTCAATGTAAAATTGAGAAGAGTTAGACTATTCCATCATCTACAGTACATAATAACATCAAATGTTTCACAAAATCTAGAGACATATCTGTGTCCAGGGGACACAGCTACAAAACCACATTAGATGTGCGTTATCTTTAGCCCTCAGGCAGCACTGCACTTTAAAAACTCATGATTTTGCTCTGGATATCACTGCATGGGCTCAGGAACACTTCCAGAAATAGTTGTCTGTGAACACAGTTCACTGTGCCATCCACAAATGCAGGTTAAAGCTCTACAGTGGAAAGAAGAGGCCGTATGTGAAGAGGATCCAGAAATTCTGCCACCTTCTCTGGACCCGAAGCTTATTCAAAATAAGACTGAGGAGAAGTGAAAAGCAGTATTTTGGACAGACAAATACAAATTTGAAATTCTATTCTTTTTGAAAGCCTGAAACTCTATGAAACTGGTAACTTGTAGACCTTAAAAGGCATCAGCAATGTTAAATGGTAGGTACAAGTTTGGTAGGTAGGTACAGGAAAAAGCTCAAACGCATTTTTCATCTCGTACAACAGGCTTCACAGTAGAAGAGTCCAGGTGCTGAGTCCAAAACTTTTACTAAGTGAAAAAAACTGGCTCGTCATAAAACGCAAAGTACAACATAGAAGCCCCAGAACGGATGTGTTGCTGCCATCAAATTCAAGATTAGCATTTTTCTTGATACGAGTCTTACTTACGCAAGTCAACAAAGCTGTAACCATGAAGGTTCCATGATGTGCTTTCAATACCTTTTCAAGGGCCAGTACTCTGGCAACATCTGTGCTTACAAACATTTTCATAAAAGTCAGCCAAGTTGCACCCCAAGGGACACAGCAAGCAAGCACAGTGGATGCTGGTTAAAAGCTCTGTGCCTCCAGTTCCACGTAACTGACAGATTGTGTTTCACTACGGGAGCCCTGACAGTAGTTAAGCACGCCGAGGCACAGTAAATTCGTTCAATAGCCTTAAGCTATAAAATGTCCTGCTGGAGAGTAAAACCAGAGAACACACACTTCACAGTTCCCTAATCATCTGGTGCATGAGTGAAATGACTTATTATAGTGCATGTAATTTGGCACTTAAAAGCTTGGATGGGTTTCCTTTACCAGTTAAAGCACCAGTAAGTAAGACTGTTGTACTTACAAAGCTACATATGGAACAGTGGCTTTCTAGACAAATTATGTTTCAGACCCAAGGTAAAACATGTCTGACTCTGTGCAAATGTGGCCTCGGAGCAGTGTGGTGCTGACCTACCCTGTGCTGGGGGAGGAACGCCTCTCCGACACTTGGTACATTCCCCGAGTGCTCCCAGAGATGCTGGAGTTTCTCTGAAGAGAAGCAAGTCAAGACAGACAGAGTATTTCTCATTTTACAACCACATATGACAAACTTAGTTATTCCTCCCATGAAAATATAAAAGGAATTCACAACCGAAATGGAATAAAATCATAGTTACGAAACAGCAGCCTATTTGCACTCTCTCTGACAGCTGAGATTTTTTTGTCATACAGAATACAATCAAGGCTGAAACGAACAAAACATCTGTTCTTTTAATTAAAGACATTTAGCATGGTTTAGTGCTTTGATTGTGTCATTTCATATCTTGTATCAAGATTTGAGCTTGCACTGTACAACTGAACACAGCAACATAGTAATGATGAGTGATGACGTGCAAACAGAAGCTTATCAAGACTGACAGAATTACTCTTATCTTGATGGTGACAAGAGAAAATACAATAAACTCTTAAACATGGGGGGGTTGGGGGGTGGGGGGTGAATCCTCAGAGGAGCATGAATAGAACGAGCACATTTCATGTTTATTCTAACGCAACTCTGTTTTGGTCTTTGAAACATACTTGTGAAAAAACTCCAGCTATCTCAAAATAGATTCTGTGTAAATTAGGAATCACCACAGGGAGTTTCTCATGACTTCAGTAGATGGTTTTTAGGACTCAGGGGCTGACAATCACTGGGGAATGAATATGAACAGAACATGCACAGCAAAGGTTTCAGAAAGCCTGTTATTACATGTCAGCATCATGTGTCCGAAGTTGATGTTTTGATTGGAATTAACTGCAGTAAAAACTGCAGACTCACGTTGCGGTTTTTATATCTTTTCTTGAAAGTTACAAGAATGAGCATCTTTATAAACAATGTCCTTAGTGCTACATTGGAACATAAGTGTAATATAAATAAGAAATCATTTTAAAATACATTAATTATCACCTATTACAGTTACAGCAAGTTAGTGAAATGGGATGTGAATGCTTTGTTGAGGCTGCTGATCTAATAAAAACAATCATTCGCCTCAAGAGGTTTAACAGACTGTCCCAAGGGGAGAGGGCCCTAATGGTCCTAATAGTACCCTTGGATTTGCTCTAAGACTATATTGTCAGAATATCTTAACTGGGGAGAATTGGATGCAAAAGTTTGCAAATGGAAACCATGCAGGGCCTGTGATGTAAAGATTTGGTTCTGAAATAAAGTCTACATGTCACGGGGAGCCAGTCAGTGAATGCTGGTGGGGTTTTTTTCGTAAGACGTTGCATTTACAGTTGGTATTGATTAGGAGCATGGCTGCAGTGTTTTGCACAACTGCAAAACCAGAACACGGTAGCTCAGCTAAGACAGGAGCGGTGCAGGATACGTGATTCTAAATCTTTGGCTGAAAGTCCTGATGTGATTTCAGTAATGTTCTGTAGACGCATGTTTGAATATGTTTGCTTTTGGGTAGTTCAAAGCTCAAGGATTGGCCAAAGATTACAACAGGGTCTCTCTGTAAAAGTGAAAACTAAAATATCCTGTTGGTTGCTGCTCTGAAAGCACATATGAATTTGAAATTAATTTGGTCTTAGGTGTGCAATCTAACTCTCACTCGATTTGCCCAAGAACAAATTCCTCTTGTCACTCTTTCACACGTCACTTTGAAGCTGCCTGTGCACTGAAGTGGGAAGTGTTTGCACGAGTGCGTACATATATATATGTGTGTGTGTGTGTGTGAAGCAGTGCCAGGTGGAACTCTTTGTACCAGACCGCCGGCGTGTCGCAGAGGGAAAATGTGCACAAACACAGACACCTCTCTGCTTCTCTTTTTCTCTGCTTTACTCGAACAGCTTGCTTCTGGCCTTCATCCAGTGAAAACCGACTATTCCTGGACAGATTGCAGCGAAGGCTGAACACTGACACGTCTCCAAGAAATGGACGGAATGAAAATGCATTCATCTGAAGAGGTTTGGTCGAAATTCAAGTGTACCTGACCTTGTAGCTCTTCTTCTCTCCCTCTGTTGCATAAAACACAACATCTAATTAAAAGCTGTGCTCCCCTTGTTTCCTGTGCAAAAACACTTTACATTCAGATAAGAATGAATGAGAAAGTGAGCAGGAAACAAGTCACCCATCCCTTCTCTCACTGTCAGTCCTAAAATACCTCTGTGGCTCTAAAACCTGTCTCCTAGGAGATGAGGGCGACCTTGCTGATGCCGGATGGAAAGATGGAGAGTCAGGCTGTGAAGGTGGGTGGCTGGTTGGGACATCTCTGGGCTTCCCTTGACAGCTGAACTAGGTGCCAACCAGTGTGACTCCACATGTGTACTTGTCATTGTGATTATTCACAGCCTTGTTATAATGCGTAAGCATGCAGACATGAAGCCCAAAGATGTTAAAATCCAAAGACAGTATGTCTAAATTGGGGGACTAGTTTGGCTCAGTGATGTGGCTGTCTTAAGAAAGTGAAAAAAAAATGCTTCTCTTGATGATCGGGAAATCTGGATTCTGGTTTGCAAGAAACTGCATTTGAGGGATACTTAAGCCTTATTAGGATTACGTACTGTCTTGTAAAAAAAAGACATTGCTTAGATGTGAAAGTACTCTTTCAGTTCTAATTGTATGTATAAGGACAGAAATCATTTAATAAAATCATCATCTCATGCTTACCAGGTCTTAAGATGAGGTTAATACAACCTCAGATGAACAGCCTCATATGTCATGAACAGCACATGACATATTAAACTGTGGCAGTTTTAATTTAACAAGAACTAAGCCAAAGTGTGTCAGACTCTTGGTACACCCCCATTATTCAGCAGCTTGTAGAACACACTTTACCAGCATAACCTTTATGTAATTGTTTTCTATATGAAGTAATCAGTCTCTCACATCGCAGAGGAGACATTTTGGCACACTCTTCTTCACAATGCTGCTTTAGTTCATTTAGGTTTTCAGGTTTTTGTTTCTTTACAGCTCTCTTTTGAGGTTCCACCACAGCATTTCAATCAGACTGAGGTCTGGACAGGGTGATTGCAACACCTTGATTCTTTACTTTTACGGTGATTATATTATGTTGTCGATTTGCTGCTGTGCTCTGGATCATTGTCCTGTTCCATAACCCAGCTAAAATTTAGCTGTCAGACAGATGGCCTCACTCCTCAAAGAGGAGTTCATGTTTGACTCAGTGCAGAGGTCGTGTAGCTGCAAAACAACTCAAATCATCACCCCTTGACCATCGTGCCAGAAAATTGGTCTGAGGTGTTTAAGCTGATGTTTGGTTTTCACTAAATGCGGTGCATTATAACTAAATATCGACACTTCGGTCTCATCTGTTTAAGGGACATTGTTCCAGAAGTCTCGTGGCTTTGCTCAGTTGTAACTTACAAACTTAAGCTGCGCTGCCATTTTCTTTTTAGAAAAAAGAGGCTTTAAGACTCGTTCAGTCTTTTTCATAGTTGTACTGTCATAAACTTTAAGATTTAACATGCCTGCAGAGGCTGAGTTGTAGCTTTTGGGGTTTTTGCAAGAGAGCTCCATCTCTTTACAGAGGTGAATAAGCAGGTGATTAGCAGCACCAGCCTGTTACTTACTTAGTTATTTCTATGGAAGTAGAAATATGGCAGTAAGAATTAATTTAGATTGTCACACATTCCCCTGCATTTTGGCTTAGTATTGTTGGATAAATAATGACAGCGTGTAATATTTTAGGTGCCGCTGTTCATCAAAGGCTGGATTGACAGTACCTTTTTTAGCACCTGGTAAAAATATTAAAATTAAGAGTGTGCACTTTCTTTTTCACATAACTGTATGTTAACTGACGAGCGACCTATCACCGGCACCCCCAAAATCCTGAATAGGATGATGCGTACATAGAAAATCACTGAATGAATTAATACATTTATATCAGTTATAGTACATATATCTAAAGTTCCTTTATTTCTTTTATTTGCTATACTCCATTTATGCTATTAAGGCTCTGATGAGAGTTAGAACGTATCTCAGATACCATTGTGTGAGAGGCAGGGTACACACTGGACAGGTCACCAGTCCACAGAGCCAACACAAAGACAAGCAAAACCAATAATAATGCATCCTAACGCATAAACCTAACGCGCATGTCTTTGGATGGTGGGAGAAAGTCACTGAAGACCCACACTGGAAAGGGAAGAACATGCAGAGAGGCGCCAACTGATATTTAAAATGAAAGTCAAGAGGCAAAGAGTAAATCTACACCACATCACCTCTGATTACAAATCAAGTAAAAAGCTTCAGAGAGAGAAAGAGTTGGTTTCCATGGAAGCACTTATATTTGCACAATATGAAGCTGTTCACCTCTTTATCCCAAAGGTGATGGATGACTATTTGAGTGGCATTCTAAGAACAGTCTCTGCCTGCTTTTAATTTATTTTATTCATCATTGTTTAATATGGCAAAGCCATGGAGGGAAAGTGGCTTGGCTCAAGTACTGAGACTGGAGGGAAGGAGCTTATTTCCAGTTCCCAGCACAAGAGGCTGCTTCTCATGTAAGTACACTTTCTGGAAAGGACTAACTCTACAGCAGAGCTTCACTATTCCTCCAGATTTAGTGCTGACTACTGTTCAGACAAGCATAAAGTCTCTTGTTTCACCTTGTAAACATAATACCCACTCCTACAATCCCTTTGGCAAGCAAGCATCAGTTTGTAAAGAACACAGAGTTCGCCTGTTTTAATAACCGATCACAGAGATCGGTTCAGGTGTTCCAGAGGCCTGCCGGTGATTAACGTCAACAGTGTGAATCAGTGGTATAAACTACATTTCTTTATTATTATTATTAAATTTATATTACTAAATTTACATTTGTTAGAATCTGTCTTGACTGAAAGATTGTCTGGACTATTAACTGATGTTAGCCTCATTCCTTCAGCATGGTGATACAGTGGACTGTTTTAGCTGAATATGACGGATAAAAGTAGCTGCAGCAAAGTATGTAAGTATGTAACCAAATTCTGAGGATTTCTAGACAAAGATATTGGTGACTGCAGTACAGAATCAGGTGAAGTTAGCAAACACCACCTGTGACATTTTCGGGTATAATTGTACAAACTGTAATTGCTGATATCAGAGCTGAATATGTTTAGATAAGAACATTGGAGTTTTTGTAATATTTTTTCATGCATCTATGCATCTTTTTTTGTTTCTTTTTCTTTTAATTTTAATGATATATGTGTCACATTCCCTTTTTATACAAACAAAGTTTTTAATGTGTAACACTTACTGCTGTGTCTCTTCATTGCAGTTAATTTCCATGCTTATTGTATATAGCTATTAGCTATTTCTTATTTATTCTATTTATTGTTGGGCTTGCACCGGGACCAGAGTAACCAATTTCCTTTCACACCATGTTTTTTAACGTGTCAAAATGACAATAAAGAATCCTTGAATATACTGTTATATTGTATGTCCTTATCGTCCAGCATGTGCGCCTAATATTGCAAATGCTGAAGCAAATCACCAAGGTCAGGTTATAATGTTTTAGAAAATGCAACTTCAGCTTACTTTCTATTGAGAAAAATCAAGAAATATCTCAGCAAGGCTTTGTTTTTTTCAATTTAATGCCGATACAACAAACAAGATGAAAATGATCAACACATGAAGCCGAGGGCACAACAAATGAACTAAAGGACTTCTCAAGCACATCTTTTAAACACACATTTATACACACTCTTATTATCTCTCTGTTTTGGAGCCAAACTGTAAGCTTGAAATCTCAGATCAAATATAACTCACTGAGCATTTCGTTTTATTTTCAGTTTATATGTAAAGAATTCTAGTTGATCACAATTGTATGAAAAACTACACTACAATGCTGCCCTTCAGCTTTGTGGGGCTAAGCAGATCTTTCAGGCATCTTAAGGTATTCATGGTTCAACCTGTGGTGCATTAGAGATGGTAAAACATGAACAAGAAAATTAAATATGAGAGAGAAACAAATCCCAATTTTAAGTAATTAAACTGATGTGTTGGATACAATATGAATAAGTGAGAAGAGTAATATTACATTGTAGCAATTTAAATGTTCTAAAATGAGGTCTGACATTTAATTTCTGTATAATCATGCAGTGCGGGGTTTTTAGGATCATGTATTTCAAAGCATTCGGTATGACGACCAGTGTTAGGACTTATATCTCATCTGCTGAAATAAACAACAGATTATGTCTGACACACTCAAAAACAACTGAACCACAAATACTGAAGAACTGCAGTGCACTGTGCTGTTCTGAGAGGTTTTAGACTTTCACAATGTTCAACTGTATGTTCAAAGATCCAAACCTGGCGTCCAGTGCCCTTTGAGGCCTGCAGGCTACAGCGTCCCAGGCTGCCGTTCGGGGTGGTGCCACAGCTGCTGATGATCTGCAGCTGTTTTTCAGCACGGTCAGCTCGGTCCAACAGCTCCTCAATAAACTGCTGCAGGCGTACCTTTGCATTGGCTTCACGTGCCGCTGTTTCCTGAAGGAACTGGTCAATCTGGGCAACTTCCCTGCAGACACAGGGGTGGAGGAAGCAATATTAATGGGATATTTTCTAAAAGTGAAGGCTATACCCTTATTTAGAAAGCTATACAGCTATAAGACTGTGAGGGGAAAGATGCCAGACATGCCGAGCTCCTGTTGTGACAGGAAGTTACACATTTAGCGTAGATTATTATTCACTGAACAAATGGTCCTTATGCGATTGCGGGACACTTATTTCTGCTTATTTAGAAAAGAAAAATAATTTTTTAATGCATTCATACCAGCTGGTTGGCCTTTTTTGTACAGAACATTTACAAAATGACACTTGTGACACAGAGGGAGAGAGAAAGAGGGAGAAGAAAAACACAAGAGCAGCTGGATGTCTACACCACAGACACAGCAGGGCAAAGTTTCTGTCATTTCAAAGGAGAATCTGTTACCCAGATACAGAGGCAAACAAACCAGGAATTCAGAGAGAAAGTGGTTGTCTGCTGGCTGCTTGCTATGGATTTCCTGCTCTCCCTGCAGCTATTCTGCTGTACCATCTGAAAAAGCAATATATAAAAGTATAATGATGCATGCACATGGTGGGAGGATAGTTTAGGATTTGACTGTTTTCTGTGAAATATGCAGCAAGGACTTCACACCCAATTTCAAAACATACAGATCAGCTCCACCTAATTACATTTGCAGTAACTGATTTCCTGGAGAATTGAGGGCAGTTGGAACACCCTGATTATAGAACCAAGATGACTCCTTAACATCCATCAAATGAGAAGCAGTACTTTTCATCATTTGGAGAAGAATTTCCTGCCACCCGTCCTCTGTTTTTATAGCATGAAAACCTGTTTGTGTCAAGTCTTACTTGTCAAAACAATGATGTCAGGATAGCTTAACAAGCCACTGAAGCCGTGTTAGAAACTCAAAAGATATACTAAAAAAATTAAGTTATTACAAGAAAAATGAAATGGGGACAGACAGTCTGTGCCCATTCAGATGAAATTGGTCTGTGCTCATATCTTAAGCAAAGCCATTCATTGGTTTGGATAGTTCAACTGCAGTCATATGAACACAGCTAATAACCATCATACAACCCAGAGTCCTCTCCAAAACAGCAACAACACACACAATGAATTTCCCTGAAACAGGGACATTCTAAAAATAATTTTGAGTCTGACACAGTTAACTTTTCTTACCTTCAGGCAAAGATGATAAAAATAAGAATCTCAAATTAGTCAAGGTGGCTGACAGTAAGGGAGGCTAGAAAAGCGATATCACATCTGTGAGTGAATAATATAAGCAACTAAATGATAATGGAGCCGAGACAAAATGTCAAAATCAAATGGCCTCTGCATGTTTTAATGGAATCAATCGTGTTTAGTCTCTTTTTAGTTGTTGATAACCAAAGAAAACGTGTCTACTTATATGCAGTGTCTTCACTGCTGAGATCAGAAAACACAAAATACAGACAGGTTGGCAGGCTCAAGTTATAACCTCATTAAGACATGTCCAACCTCCAGAGGACTTGTCCGGGTTAAAATGTCATGTTCTCCTCTCACTATGAGGGAACCTTAGCGCCTTATTAACTTATTTTTTGCCACACCAGGGCAGTAGAATCTCTGGGAACAACAACTTGATATGTCGTATTTTGCCTTAGTTGTTTACATGCTTTTCTCAACACTGAAATTGGATCACTTAGTTGGTCACAGTTGTTTCAGGCTCTTATAATTTTCCCAAGCAACTCACTCAGAGAGCTTTTACACAGTGTAGTCATTTTCCTTGATCCATGCCTCTTTATCATAATAAATATAGTTTGTGTCATTGTCCAAGACATAATGTATTCTTTAAAAGTATAAATAGATCTGTGATTCTAGCCGTCTTCAGCTTTTGATGCTCTGCAGCTCTGCAAACTGGGTGTTTTAAAGGGTAGTTTAATGCGATCTCCCTCGAGACAGTTTGAATTTATTGCCAGAGCAGTTTAGCATTTGTTGGCTGTATGAATCCTTCAGTCAAGCTCATCCATAACCACGGCTGTATGGGATTATGGTCAGGCGAGTGCTCTGGTCTGAGATGACTGATAACATGCTATTCAGTGCATGGGGCCATCTTGCAACACACTTTGGACCTTTCAAAAAATCTATCTGACAATGAACATAAACATGACAGTTTGAAATGAAGATCTCGTCTGTCCAGAAGATTCTGTTCCAGTCATCCTCTGTCTAATATAGATGATGCTTGTCTCAATTCAATGCTTGTCTAATATAGATGATGCTTGTCTGTAGATATATACACTGTAGGTTTATCCCTTTGTCCTTAAAACTATAACTGACTGTCTTACTTCTTAGGAAAGTTCCTTCTGTTTTTACACTTCTCTGAATTTTTTTTAGTTAGGCATGGAAGTCAAGCCGATAAAATGACTTCTGGAAAGAAAACTTTTGCAGATTGGCAGAACAGGACATGTTGAACCTATTTTGCAACATATGTCAACAGTTGGTGTTGTAGCATTCTTTCACACTATTGTGTCACTTTGGTGCAACCGTGATCATTTTCAAATGTATGTATGTAAATGTATGTATGTAATGTATGTAGGCAGGTTAGTATAATAATCTGTTCTTTTGTTTCAGTGTCTTTTGTTCTATTTCTTTCTTTACTGCATGAAAATTGCTGTGAAAATGATTAAGAAGAAGACCATGCATTGATATTATTTCCTTTGTGTAAAAAGGATGAATATTCAAGCAGAATGGGGGCAGATTTTTTTGGTGCTGTTTTCTGGAGAAATACAGTAGTAAAGAAGCAGGAGCATCACTGTCTTCATCAAAAATGCATAATAAAATGCAGGACGACAAATGCAGAATTCACCAAATAGCATGAAGTAGCAAACTGCCTCATCCTGCTGTGCAGCCTGCATCTAGTTAGAATTAATGACTCCAAGTATAATTTATTTTGATTCAATAATCAAAGCTGTGCCTAATGTGTTGTATCATTTAACAGTGTGAGACAGACATTTTAGTCTCATCATTCAAGTTAATAAATAAATAAAACAATATATAAGCATTGTTTTATTGCAGGGTGCACCATACCACTCTATCAAGACTTTCAGAGACATTTTTTAGATGTGTTCGTATAAACCAAAATTAGGCCATTTTCCTCTGCATATTCATGCAGTTTGTCTTAATTAATAATTCAGCTGCAAGAGAGTTTTGTTTCAGTTGTGACAAGAAACACTAATCACACGCAGAGGACCTTGAGGGACTAGCACAGGAAAGATTTTCCCTCTCTTACAGTGTGGAAGAAATGCCTGGCAGCCTAACCACTCAAAATAAGAAAACTCACTCAACTGGAAACTCTTCAAAAAAGATGGATTTTAGACGGGTGGCAAGCAAAGAAACAGAGGTATATACAACTTCTGAGTAAAATGTAAATAAAAACAGAACGCAATTATACAAACTGCATTAGCAAAAAATATTAGCCCATCATAAATTTGATAGGAGCAGTCTATCACAAATCTGGGATGGGGTGAACTGAAGGCTGGAAAAATAAGTGCTGATGTACTAAAAAGAAACAGCTGAAGGAGCATGTTCCAACAAACTAAGTCAATTGGTAACAGGTCAGTAGTATGAAAAGAACAACTTTAAAAGGGAGAGTCACACATAGGTAAAGATGGAAGAAGGTTTAGCAGTCTGCAAAAGAACAAATTGTGTAGCAAATATTCCATTATCTACAGTACATAATATCATCAAAAGATTCAGAGAATCTTGAGGCATCTCTGTGTGCAAGAGACACAACTGAAAATCAATACTATACCCTTCAGGCCCTCAGATGGCACTACATTAAAAACAAACTTGATGCCATCAATGAAATCACTTCGTGGGCTCAGGAATACTTCCAGAAATCGTGGTCTGTGGACACAATTCACAGTCCTCCACAAATGCAAGTTAAAGCTCTATCGTGCAAAGAAGAAGCCACATGTGAACAAAGTCCAGAGACACTACAGTCTTCTCTGGGCCAGAGCTCATTTAAAATGGACTGAGGCGAAATGTCCTTTTTTGGAAATCACGAACGTCTTGTCCTATGTACTACAGAGGAGAGGGACCATCCCGCTTGTTGTGAGTGCTCATGTCAAAAGCCTGCATCTCTGATGGTATTAGGCTGCATTAGTGCCTGTAGAACTGTCAACTTATGAATCTGAAAGGGCACCATCGGTGCTAAAAGATGTAGACAGGTATTTGTTCCCATCGCGATGAATGGGACAGCCTTGCATATTTCAGCAAGACAGCAAAGTGCATCAATTACAGCATGGCGTCTTTGCAGAAGAGTCCAGGGGATGAACTGACCTGCCTGCACTTCAGACCTTTCAACCAAATGAAAATATTTAGCACCAAATGAAATGCAAATTTTGACAAAGAACACCCAGAACTGTTGTTTCTAGACTCCTTTCAGACATGAATTTCTCTCCCAAAAGTCCAGCAATTGGTCTCCTGAGTTCCCAGATGCTTACAGACTGCTGTTAAGGGAAGAGGCAATGGGCACCCCATGTTCAAGGTCCCAGATATGTCCTCGTGCAAGGAGAGAAGTGTAGGACCCGAAAGACAGGGCAGTCAAGAGTCAGAGATGGAGCCTGGTAAAGAGAAAGGACACAAAGCACACTGCAGAGGCTATAACAACAGACAGCTAACAGAGATCTGCAGTCATGTGGAAGCAGAAAGCACAGGAGATTTAATAGAGGAGGGGAGGGAAATGAGATGTGCCCGCTTCCTTTTGTCAATCCTAATTTCCAGACAAACGCACATACACACAGACGTACACACACGCCTCACTCACAGTGTGACTCATTCATACTTCATAAAAATAACGCCTCAAGGTGACAAACACGCCCGTGTGTTTACACCGTAACTTGGGGAGCTGGAAAAACAGATTGCCAACTTTTCTGGGTGATGCAAGCAACTTGTTAGTGTGGGACATGTCTCTGAGCAAAATGCCTCATGACAAATATGCCTGACCCCGTGATCACCTGTTAGCAAACACTTTGGTCATTTGTATTTCTGGACATGCACGCAGACTGTGATGCAAACATACTTTGTCATGGTCTGTGGAGTTTTTTGTTGTTTTTGTATCAACTTGTTCTGATTTTCATGTTTGTCTTCTATGGGTTCCATCGGATTGTGTTTACTTCATATTGGTTTTTTGTGTTCTTAGCATCTTGGTGCTTTCTCTCGTAAGACTGAAACAAGGGGCATGTTTGTCTAATTGGCTTTTAAAATTCAAATGTCTTCTTGTAGCTATGAAAAGAGCATTCGTTATTTTCCTCTTGTCATGCTCAATTTGAGACCTTAGAGACTGTGGAGGTTTTTCTCTTTTCTGAAGTCCTCAGTTATTATCCAACACTGTTGCGCCACCACAAGGAAAATAAATATCAACCGAAGATGATTGAAGGGACTGAATGAGGGAGACAGGGCGGCCTCTTATGCATAAACAAAGAACAGCTGGTTGTGTGTCGTCCTGTTATGACACCTGGATCTAAAAGTGTTTTTTGGTAGGATCCAGCACTTTTTATTGTGTCCTTGGGTCATAATGTCACACATTTGTATGCATTACACATAAACTCAAAGAGGAGGGCAGCACGTGGAGGTGGGTAAAGTGTGCGGTGACATGAAAGGAGGCGAGAGCCAGAAAAGGATGAAAAGATAAGAGAAAAAGGATGATGAAAGTGGCGCAGGCTGAAACATGCTGCTTTAAAAGAAGAGAAGGGAAAAAAAACATTGCTTCCATAGAGACCACTAATCCAGGTCTTTGCTCTGATCAGTTAGGAAACATAAATGTTGTCGTTGTAGGTGGACAATCTCTCCAAATCTAAAGTAGGGAAATAAGCTATAGTTTATTCGTAAGTGAGAGGAAATACAGCAAGGTGGCGATGATGTGTGGAGCATTTCAAACGCACAAAGGAGATTCGTTATGAAAGAAATGGCCACCGGAAATGCAGCAGTCAGAAGTTTTTTTAGACGCGAAAGAAATGTGCGCCAGATGCTCGTTTGCAGTGCAGTTTTTCAATTAAACATAAATGTAACTGGAACAAAATTGATGAAAAACATTGATTTGTGGAAACACCAGAATTCCTACTTGATTCTTCAAACTAAAAATAGAATTAGAATGAAATTAAACAGATGTTTAAGGAAACGGAATATCCCTGTAAAGGCTGTAGGAAACTTCAAATTTGTTGACATGTCAAATCGAGAGACAGTCTGGCCTTTCCTTTGTCTTTGTCCCACCCTTCTCTTCTTACAGTATCTCTGGTCACCCTGGCAGTATCAGACTGTACCCTTAAAATTCTCCTCCCCTAAACACCTCCTTTCTCTCTTCTCTCTCTCTCTCTCTCTCTCTCTCACACACACACACAAGCACACATACACTCCTTGTGTGTCTCAGAGGAGAGGCTGGCAGTCAAACAGGGAGCTCATTCAGACTCTAAAGTACAGAGTATGCCTGAGGTGGAAAAAGAGCATCACAGGCGGTGAATGTTCAGCAGGGTTGATGACTAAGCAGACACAAAGAAACTTACTGGTTTCAAATAAGTTGGCCTAACAATCTCTTACACTGACCTCAAACTTTTTCAGTTGACAAAGATACTGTTAAGGCTCTGAGAGACTCCAACAAGGACTTATGCATCATGTTTCACATCAAGTGTGTCAGTTGCTAAAAAAGACAGTAACCTAACTGTGGGTTGCTATGCAACCAGGAAGAATTCCTACGAGCTGCCTTTTGTCGCTAGCAATGCCATGAATAAAGATAATAAAGACACTGACTTGAGAATTGATCATGGACTTAAAACCTCTTTAAGTAATTATGGAGAACAAGGACTATGCCTGTACTATTACTATACTAGTAATAAACATCACTTTTTACCTGTCAAAACCAAATAAATAATAGCTGCTAAGTTAAGTGGTCTAATGGCAGCTGGAACTAAAACTGGAAAAATTATTATCTCCTTTATTTAAACCTGTTACAGATTCACTCAAAATGGAGTCAGTAGCCTTAGTTTGTGTCTGTCATAGGAATATGTTGAATATAATTTAAATCTGTGGAGCCATTAACAAAAGTTTTGTTACATACAATAAAGTTAATTTTGCTATATGATGTGACCCCTTTGTGTATTGTTCTTACAGTTTTTAGTTTGAAGACATTTCAGAAATAAACTTGTGGAAATAGGCTTGTGGTTGCATTTTGCTTGCCTTAGATATTCTCAGTATCATGAAGATTTTGTGATCACAGTCTGATTTCAGGCCATTTCTAAAAGTCCGCAAGTCAATAAAACAAAGCTCTCGGCCTTTTGATTTAATTTTAGCAACTACAGTATATTGAAACACATCTTACATGTTTTCTGACTCTTTTCTGACTTTAACATTTCAGTTTGTGATCTCTTTGACACACAGCCAAGAAGTTGATGCTTGCTTCACGAGTGCTTCTGCAGGGAGACACAATACTGTATGATCGAGCTTCAGCTTGTTGTTTGACATGTACAGAGGGTAAATGTGGTATTATCAAAACAAAATTTAGAACCTGGCGCACTAAAACAACGGTTAATCAAGTAGTATCAAGCTGTTCCTTATATTGTGTCCAGCCTCTGGATAGAAAAGCAAGAAGAGTAGCGAACTGTCGGGCTTTTATATCATATTCAGAACACACACTCACAGATGCTGCAATCGGCCTAGACCCTGAGGCTCAATCTATTCCTACACCCATCTGTGGTGAAGTGAGAGTGCCCTGCGCAGCATAAGAAATCTGCAGGATCTAAAAGCAAGACAGGATACAGACATATTTGCAGTCACCATGTGTTCATCAGAAAATGTCTGTTTTTCACAGAGCATCAATCTTCACTGCAAAGTGAATGTGTCAGGGAGGAGAGAGTCATCTCATTAACAGCAGTGTCTGAGAGAGAGTAGCATGGCAACATCTTTGGAGGATCATGAAAAGAAATCAGCAGTATGAATGTGGACTATTTGGGCAGTAAGAAGCTGTTCTTCATGTGCCAAAAGGATGAATACTTTCTAAGGTAGACTGTATATTCAATACATTCTGAAATGGTGAAATACTGTATATGCCCATACCTCAGAGGAGATGATGTTACGCAGCTGTGCAGTGTTGATTTTTCAAAAAATAAAAAATGCTTGCACAGAGTGCACTCTACTGACTTGTCATTTTATGAATATTTTAGATAAGCAGAACATTACATACAGCCTTTACTCATATGTACAAACAAAGCTGATTGGACTGTATACATACATATCTAGGCTATTTGTAATGTGTAGTGGAGCTTTAGTAATGTTAATTTCAAAAGAACTGTGCTCTATGAATTACAAATTTGTGTATTTTAACACTGCATTCAGGTTTTCTGGGGTAAGATGAAGGGGCCTTTAAAAAAAGGAGTGATTCTAGGCAACTAATAAACAGGGTGTGTGCGTGTATGGATGGTTCAGTCGATATTGGTGCTAATTTAGAACAGGATTTATGAGCAGATGGCTGTTCATGTTCATCATTAGATGAAGGAAGTTGATATGAGTGTCCTTGAGGCTAGTTGAGATGATTTGAAGAGGGTGGAAAGGAAGCAGGAAGGATGCTGCAGCTAGTCTTTGGTTGGACACATCTCTTCAAACAGCAAAAGTCATGACAGCACCTGAAAGTTTACTGTTTAGAAACAGTCTAGGATGCATCCTGTATACATATTGAACTATAACACACCTTATAGTAATATATACCTCAGAAGAGCCAAAACATTCTTATAAGGCCCCTTTTGAACACTTCCCTTAAGATGGTTAAGATGTAAGTTCCTCCTTCTATCCACTACTCATCTGGTTGTCGACTCTACTCAAACACCCTCGATCATCAATTATGTTTGTAAATGGCTAATAATGTGTTGTAAGTGTTAGATTAGCTTTGTTCCCGATTGCCTGCTCTAATAAATCCAACCGTGTTGATGGGAGTGCCTAACATTTGGCAGGTGTACTGCCTTGGACCCGAGGAAGAGTAGTGTCAAGATTGAAGTCGTTTGGGTGAATGGTTGTCGTATTTTTGGCATAATGCTGTTTCTTTGTGGCCCGGTTTACTGCACTATTCAACTTTGTGTGTGTGTGTGCTGTGAGGAGCGGTCTGATGCTGCGAGAGGCCACTAAAACAACTAAAACCTCAAAAACCTAATAGCTGTTTAAGCTATATTGTAGATATGTATACTGCACCGATTTGGCATCACACACTTACACAGACTGGATGTGGGCAACCAGAACCACAGACTGGTGAAACACGGATGTTCTGCGCTTCAGAAAATGCAGTGACGAAATAAATAACTGTCAGAAAAATAGTGACACGACTCAAACCGCTGCGGAACTTTTGAGGTTTGAGCTGTGTTAGACTGTGATCTTCTCCTGTCCTGTCCGAGTAGCTCTTCGCTTTACTGCCCTGAAAGAATTCCTCCCTGCTTCTCCAAACTGAGAGCACTCTGATCGATGTCAACTGACTTTGAAAGAATTTGTTGCATGTGTTATGAGACTACACACTGGAGAATGTAGAGCATTTTAAATGCTCAGTCAGTATGTAGGCTGTGTCCTACAAGGCCCAGATGACCTATATCTATTCATAGGAGCATTGCTACATTTGCGATACAAATAAATAAAGACTAAAATGAAAATAGTTTTGAAATTTAAAGCTAAAGTAACCAAAAGAGATGTTTCTATGCCACTATTCTATCTTGACAAATCAAGTAAATTACCTTCAAATCTATGAAACTGTGATAGTTTTCACTTTCACTACAGCATTTTTATTGTTTTTTTTAGATCAAACAATTATTTGATAGAAAATAGTCTGCAGATAATTGCAATATTTGCTGCTTGAGCAAGATAATAACACCTTGTTACTAATGCTCGAGAAGCATTAAATCATTATGTATTATTTAAATTATCTGCTTGCTGTCCACATGCCATTTACTGATGTAATTACTGAGAGTCGGTAAATAGTGAATGCATCTACCCAGATGCATACGTACAGAGCAGCGATGTGTGCAGTGATGTTCGTTGTGAGATTTTAGGCCTTTGAAAGTGCTTTTCTTTCTCTGTCCCATTACAGATATTCAAGCCTGCAACATCTTGACATCTTTATTGACATTTTTGAGAATATGTTAAGATTTCTTCAGCTGACCATCTAATTATGAAATAATCAATTTATTAGTGTGGCAAATGCTGTCTAAATAGAAAGATTTGTCATTAGTAAAGAATAAGAAACTGGATTACCCTGTGATGTTTAACTTCATGGATCTTTTAAAATCTAAATGGTAAGAAAGGATATGGGTAAACCAGTACCCATGTACCCTGTAAAAAGCACCCTCGGTTTCTTTTTTTTAACATCGTTCTAGCTTCCCAAACTAAAAATAACATCAGAGTTTGGAACACACAATAAATTGTCCTGGGATTAATTTCAATAAAAGCTCTGAAAGCCTGATCTGCCAGTACTCGCTCTTGGTGCCATGCTGCAGGAGAGCTCCAAATCATGTTCAACTTGCTTCATAACACTGTGATTTACATCCAAGTCTGTTAACAGCAGCCATATTAGTTCATGAAGCCTTATGACAGCTTTATGGAAGGACTGGTGGGATACAGCGAGAGGAGCTAGCTACTACCAACCCAGCTGCTGCACAAGCAGCTGACCAACCCGGAGGTCATTGGTATATAGCAACGGCAGTGGGACAGATGTCGACCACAGCTGGCTGAAAATTACACCAACTGAGACGCTGAGGTGAAGGAGATGAGGCGTGATGATGTGCTTTATAAAAGGCGCACAGTTAACATGCTATTATGTGGCCAGGAGTTCAAACAGCTTCAGAAACCACTGCCAACAACATTTACCAACATCTGAACTGGGAGGGACACTCTCAGACAATTTTTGCAACTTTCTAAACTGACAATTTGACATTTGCACCCACTTCCCTTCCTTTTTCATTCTTAAGACAACAATTTATATCACTTATATCAACACTATGAACATACCTAAGGAAGACTTAAGCTCTTATACTGTGTGCAGCTGTTTGGAAAGAATCTAAACACTGGATTTCCAGGTTGGCTTGTCAACACCATATCTGTCAGAATATAACCTGTGGCTTGTTTCACCTCAATAGTGGAGAAATTAGAAACAAGTGCCTTTCACTTACTGCTGTTTGTGGTTCAGCTCTGCCTCTTTGTTCACCAGGTCCTGCTTGAGGTTGGCTAACATTTCCACAGAGACGTCCACCTGCCGAGAAAGCTCTGAGGCCTTGTTCTCCAGGTCCTGCTTCTCCTGGCTCAGCCGCTCGCTCTCCTGCTTGGCCCGCTCCAGCTCAGAGCTCTTCCTCTCCAGCTCCGCCTGAAGCCGGCCTACACGAGCCGCTATTTTCTGCTCCACCTTGAAGGTAAAAAGAACTTGAGCTGTCTGATGTGCAACCATATGATACCATATGAAAAACTAACAAATGTACAAACTACAATGGTAACTGGGAAAAGGTAATTAATGCATTAGCAAATGTCTTTACATATCCAGATTTGGTAACTGTACCTAACATCCTATTAGGCAGCAATGAGAAAATCACAGCACTTGATAGTCTTATGCTATGATTCAACCTTTGTTGTAGCAACAGTAACAGGGTGCAGGATGGGAAAAAGAGAACAATTTCAAACCAAAAACTGACAAATGGTTTTCCCTTCAATAACTGTAATGTCCAACATTCAGAAACTATTCAGCATAATTTGCAACAAAAACAAAGTGCCTGATTATAGCGCAGTAAGGCAACGCCTTCATTACATAAGAGAATATACAGTTCAGACAAAGAGAAGACATAACAAATCAAGAATGTAGCCATGCATCTTCCATCCCAGAAGAACTGAAAAGGTCATGCTTTGCTGGCAGCAAAAAAAAACAAACACGTGAAGCTTTATTTCTTTGTTTTCATTAACTCTATATCAAATTTGATCAGGAAAGAAGGTCCTATAGTTGCAGAGATGCTAAGCTCCTAAAAGGTAACTTCTTAGATATTCTAAAATTGCAGGTTTTCTCAATTCTCAACTTGAAGGACTGAACACAGTGCAACTGATCACATTTAATGTAGCTCTAATGAGCTCGTTACTTTTCTCTCTGCTGCTGAGGTTCTTAAAGCAGACTAAGAGTGTCAAGAAGAGTACTGTTGATAGTTTCATGTGAAACACAAAGACAAAGGGGGATAAGTATTTCCCTTGATTGCTCTTGGACTGTGCAATTACTTTCTGTAGAAATCAAATCTGCACTGTGTGCAAGTATAAAGTTGATTGTAATAACCGTAGTGATCCTACTCACCTCCTCCGACAGCTTCTCCAGCCTCTCATCCAGCTCCAGCCGTTCGAATGCCCGTGCCTTCAGCCTGGCCAGGCCTTCCTCATAGGCTGCTTCCACTGCACTAGCTGCCACATTAGCTGCCACCGCTACAGCCGTGCTTGGGTTTCCATGGGGACCTGGATCCGTGGATGTCATCGCTTTCTTCATAAAAATCTCCCCCAAGGGGAATTCCACATTAGGAATGTACCCGGCTGCAGAGCTGGGGGTAGCTGGGGTCAAACTCAGGTCGTCCGCAAAAGGAAGCTCACGGCAAGCAAAGTGCCGCTCCTTTAAAGCAGAAGGCCGAAGTGGCTCAAAAGGGTCGTTGTTGTTGGCAGGTGTGAGGAGAGCTCCCTCAGCCACTAGCGGCAGCAGAGCGGCGGCGTCACATACACTGTTGGATTTGGAGAGGACGTAGAGGGTCTCGTATGTGTGATTATACTCCAGGTGGGCACGTAGGGACGACAGGCTTCGGAAGCGCTTGTGCTCCCCGCAGCGAGGACAGCGGTATGGCAGGTCCAAAGAGGCCATTCCGTGCAGCAACTGCCGGAGGAGAGAGGGCACTCACGCAGCACAACGGCAGCGCCAGTATGAGGGCACAGAGGTCAAGCACCTGGAAGATCCTCTCATGGTGCAAACAAGGCAACAAGGGGAACCAAGCGGGTGGAGGAGATATCCCACGTGAAACGGAGGAGCCAGGTCAGTCACATGATCGTGCAGAGCGGCAACAATCAATAGGTCTTTTTACTTCATCCGCCATGGTGCCTCTGCCTGAGGAAGAAATTACAAGACAGAGTTGAAGAGTTTCTCACTGAAATCATGTTGATGCAAGATCCTGTAAGCTTTCACTAAGAAAAGGTCAATGTAATCACATTTTGGATCAGAGGTAGATGATAAAAGCACCTATAAAAAAAAAACACCTCAGAGATAAATGGTAGGGTGATAAATGACGCCTTTTGCTCTTATAACATAGAGCATTTTCCTTACAAACTGACCTGTAAACTATGGTACTTGTTTAACTAGTTACTGGAACTGAAATGTCTTTTTAAAGAACATATATGTAATATTGAACAAATCAAAAAAGTATCACAGTCAACATAATGAATAATTAAAATATTCTGTTATGAACATTTAATGACTACTTCAAAAAATATTGGAATATCTAGAATTCACATCCCAATCATACAGCACTTTTCTTCAGTTCTTCATTGTAGTAGCCCATCCCTCTCAGTATTTACTACCCCAGGTCCGGCAGAGACCACGGCCTCCTCCATCACTCACTAATAATGATGTATGAGTTTAATGGTCAAGAAACATGAGACCTCCGGTGAGGGCTAAAAAGCAAACTGTACTGCACTTGTAGTCTGACATGCACAGAGTAAGACTCTGGAAGAGTCTGGAAATGGAAGTGGATCCATTACTGAGAGTGCTTGTTAGTACCAATGTCATTTTCCAGTCTTAAGCCAACAAGGTCAGACTGGATGATGTTAAGTCCTTTACGAAGGGATCTGGTAACCCACATTGGAGGAAATAAAAGGTAGTTATCGGAGTACTACTCTTGTCTCTGTGCTTGACTTAAATGCTACATTATAAAATAGCCCCATTCACAAAACTGAGACTATGATGAACAAAGCAATCAAATATCTCACATTTCTAAGTAAAAAATGCCCAATTTATAACCACAAAGCACAGTTAACTTAAATATCTGAATATTATTAATGTTTATCAGCTGTATCTGTGGGTTATTGTAGGTGCAGAACAGTGTTAGCTCTGTCAGAGCAGTGCATTTACTTGATTTTTCAGTTACCAAGTCCTTGATGCCTGCAAAGGAATAAAAATGCACTGATTCCCCTGCTTCACTTCAGTAACTAAAGTGAAGTTTTTTTCTCATAAGATCAGTCTTAAACAGTAATCCACTCTTCACTGTCAATGTAGTGAATAGTGAAAAACAAACAAGCACCAATTCCCAGATCTGTTTACTGTGGTGTTTCTGCAAAAAAAAAATTATTCCAACCCCACGTGGCCTGACTCTCAATTGCTGCCCATGTGGTAAAGCACAGTTTTTCATTTCAACTTAGGCTATTCGGACTTCTACAGTTCGACTGGATGGAAGAGGCGAACCAGTGCTAGAGGTTGAGTTTTCTCTTTTTCAGAGTGTGCAGCAGCAGCTGCTAATGAAGGAAGCAGCAGGCATTGGGGATGAAATGACAAATGGCAGATGCAGGCCATTCTTCACAGTGTGCTCATACAATGATAATCCCTAGAAGTCACAAAGGCTGTTATCAGACGTCTGGTGAGGCTGGATCGGGGAGTTTACTGGCAAATTGTGCCCACTTAATAAACAAGGCGGATTCCACAGACCCAGTTAGTACACTGCAGATGGCAAGCACTCCCATCTCCATTAAAGTACTCAGTAAGATATTTAAACAGGCAGAAAATGGAAAGAGTTTAGGCTACGTGGTAACCATCCTGCCTGTGCTGTTCAGCTGAAACATCGGGAGGGGTTGGAGTGTCAGAAGTGTTACTGTGAACAAGGGAATACAAAATCTGATAATAAAATACTATTAATTTGTAATGCAACTATTCCACTGTTTCAATTTATGCTGTATTTTTATTTATATATTACCTCAAATCAAACATCAGCAGCTCCTACATGTTTTCTTGTACTATCAAATACATCTTCTCTATCAGAAATAATATTCTGAGTGCTACTCACAATGAGTCTGAATAACAGCAATGACCAATCAAAAGAAAAGCAAATCCCCACTTGCACATCACCAAGGACAATCACGGTCTTGATAACTAAAAATGATCAAAGCCAGATAATCGACATGGGAAAATCTGTTGAATAGAAATTTACATAGGGAGGTGGCCCTTCAGGGAAATATAGGCAATGCTTATTTTAAATACAAGACATCTAATAATCTTACTATTATCATTATTTAGAATAAAACTTGCTGTCCTTTTGACCCTTTAAGATAAGGTAAACGCAGTTGAATGGCAGGGTAATATTGATTCAATCTTATTCCAGCTTGGATTTGTAACAATGCCATAGACACATTCGTGTTTCAGCACTATTTTAGGACGCAAACAAACTGTAACAGCATCCCCATAAAGCAGCTAGCTGGTGCTATAGTAAGATATCACCCAGAGTTTCAAAGTTTGCAGCATCAAGGAGTAATTCAATTCAGTTAATGTATACAGTGCCAATTCACAACTGAAGTCATCTCACAGCACTGTACAGTATAGCCACTATTTTTAGTTGTACTTGTCTGATGTTTGCCCAGGGCACTTGGGAATAAACAAGAATTATCCATTAATTCATTCATTATCTTCTGCCTATCCGAGGTCAGGTTATGTCCCTGACGTCCCTCTCCCCAGCCAAACTCTCCAGCTCCTCCTAGGGGAATCCTGAGATGTTCCCAGGCTAGTAGGATATAAAATCCCTCAACTAAGTTTGTGGTCTACCCTGGGGTTACTGTAATATTGGGCATGCCCAGAAAAACTTCAAAGAGAAGCGACCAGGGGGCATCGTAATCAGATGCTCAAACTACCTCAGCGGACTACTTTTGACAGGGAGACGAGGCAGACGCTCCAGCCGAATGTGCCACCTTCTGACCCAGACACTCTCCAAAGGAAACTCATTTCAACTGCTAGTATCTGCAATCTCATTCTTTCAGTCACTACCCAAATCTTATGACTATAGGTGAGGGTTGGAGCATAAATGGGTTTTGTCCTTTCAAAAAGTTTTGTCTTTTGGCTCAGCTTCCTTTGTACCCCAATGGACTGGCACAGCGCCCTCACTACCAATCCGTCTGTCCATCTTCTGCTCCAACTTGCCTTCATTCATGAACCAGATCCCGAGATACTTAAACTCTTCCGCTTGAGGCAAGGATCCATCTCACACAAAAATGAGTAAAAGATTGATCAAGATTCAGATACTGTTATTGCTGTATTCAACTTGCTGAACTTATATGAGACACCATCAGAATCATTATCCCAACTAGTTATTTCATTTGGAACCATATTCTGTTGGCTTTGGATGAAAGGCTACTTTTCATTGTCTGTTACACCCACACAAGCTCTGAGATGGTCAAACTAGGCTTTAAATTCTGTCCAGTCAAGACATACAAAGACCTAAAGGGAGCATTTGTTCTCTGCAGCAAGGTCATGAATGACAGTGATGGTATCAGTGCTGCAGTAAATGATTCCTCATCTTTTACTACTTATATCGGGGTAGTAACCTGGAGTCAGAAGGTGTCCGTAAGTAGAGTCTGATCTATCTGATCCAAATCCATTTTTCTGGATGCAAAGTTAGGAGTCACAGGTGAACGGCTTCAAACGGAAAGAGATTATAAAATCCTAGTACAGTTATTATAAAGAACAGAGGTGGGAGTGTGAGGAGGCCACAGGAAAGGAACTGGCAGAGATAGCGAAAGTATTTCATGGTAGAAGAGGTATATAAGACAGTGGGCTTCAAACAGAGAGCATACCTGCCTTGAAATAGTTTGGCTTACCAAAAGCTAACAGTTCTCCCTAAACTGATGGTTACAACTTATTGTGCTTTTCAAGAGTAGAGCAATTCAGTAAGCCAATAGTGTGGATTTATTACAGGCGTCGTGTGGAGTACTTGACCACTGGAAGCAGGTAGCAGCAAAGTGCTGATGATTGGCTGTGTGTGCATTAGGGGCACAACACAAAATTCTCTGAACAGCTGGATTTGTATTGTGAATAGTTACTAAATGCAACTTTCTTTGCCAACTGCAACTTCCCAATTATTTAAAGTTTGACCTCTCTAGGAACTATAACAGACCACATACGTATTGTTGTAACTTGTTCTTGTGGAAAACTCAGCATTATGCTTGTGATAAAATATGGACTACTAAAAAACAGCCATGCATCAGTTTAAAGGAACTTCAGTCACTTTCATTCAAACAAATCTCAAATTCAAGTGCTCTGGGTTATTGCACAGAGCTTTTTACACCAATAAAATGTATTGCCACATAATCTAACATGAAAATGAGGTTTCTGGCTAATGGTGGGTTATTCACTCTCACCAGCTTTAGTTTTAGCTGCTTTGCGTCCGCCAGCTTTTTCAAAATAGACATGATCAGCTGGATTTGAACAGACTGTTGTCCAGACCATTTCTGATTGTTCCTCCATGGTTTATTGAGGCTTTGTGGTCCCTATGACCTCATCTCATACCTGCCTGCACTTAAAGACATATGTTGTCCAGCTTTGTGTTCAGCTTGTTATGACAAAAACTTGGTTGTAGCTTGTTGTTAAGCTTACAATTTGAAGCAGTACTTGTTTGTGTTTTGATCAAATTTCACTCCTGAGTTATTGGATTGGGGAAGCTAAACTCTGTGAATAAGGCTCATGCCTTTGCTAAGGGAAGTAAGGCTCCTGTTATGCTTGCTCGGACGTATAAATGCTTAGCGGTGCATACAAATTAACAAAAATGTTGGAATAACTTGGGGTCTTTGTATCTCTTTTATAAACAGTGAAGAATTTCAATGTTGACATATATGAAATTGGAAGTGACGCATAGAATGCGATATATCTGAGTGGCTGGTCACATGTTGTGGCTGATGATGCAGTCATTCATTGCTCCATGAGCCTTTACTTTAATTTATTTGTTTGAAAAAATCATTTTTTTTAGATCAAAATATTTCATGTGTTTCTAACATTGCATTTTAGTCATAGAAGCTAATTACAGCACATGACGGACTATGAATCTTAATAATGGGGGTTCCTTTTAAGCCTTGTTCTACTGGTGCAGTCTTGTCAAAGACAAATTTGCTCTTAATAAACAATAGAGGGACATTGGAGCTGCACAGATGGGCCTTTTTTTCCAGTTTTCTTTGAAGCTACCACGTCAATTAGTATATCTTATATCCACAATATACCTAGAACAACTGATCCTTAATAATGGACAAAGGGTGTTTAAATGACCTGTATTTGTGAATTGTAATGACGCTTATGAATATGCATACAGCTGCTGAGGAAAAATCCACTCAGAGGAAACAATAGGAAATGGAACATTATCATGCATTGTGAAGGGCAGGGCCACTTTTCACCATCTTACACTGGGACCTGGTTTTCATCATGTTCAGTTAAAAAGTGGGAAGCCCATATAATCTATATGTTCTGTGTTCCTGAAAACTGTAATCACTTGCCAAGCTAGGTGTCAGAATATCTATTAGATATAAACATGTTTTATTTTTATTTTTCGATCATATGCATTGAGACACAGCAGTTTAAAAAGGACAAAGTCAGTTAATCAATTTATTAACTAATGTTTTGCCCTGTTTTTGGCAGTGTAACAAAATTCAGTATATACTGAAAACACTTAAAGTTTGAGTTACACAAACCACTAGTTAATGTAATAAAAAGGGAATAATTGCTGACAATATTCAATTTTAGTTAAGCAATATTTGAACTAGCCCATCACTATCAATGATGACCGCTAAGACAAAGAAGCTGAGTGGCATCATCTGCCACATTCACCTTTGTATTCACAGCTGTGTAGCCATCGGCTGATAACACGAAGTCGTAATCAAGCAGGTTTACAGCGCAACACTTTTAACTATGCAGTACTGTGCTAATTAACAGACATTATGAGTTTGAAGATACTGCAGCCTGCTCTAAAGCCACTGCAACCTTGTTCATTAATTCTGCACACTGTGCATGAAATTCAGCTGACGCTTGAACTACATTCGTACTGTGAATGTTAAAGTGTAAATCCTAAAGGATGAGCTGCAAATGATCATCCTGGGCTGAAATGAAAATAGCATAATCAAAGTCACCAGGTAAAAGCGAACACAGCCACTGTTCAGCACACTCTTTCTGGAGCTCCATCCCACAGGTGAGATTTATTTCTGTGTGCCTGTGCTCTGTGAGGCAGATTTGTTTGGAGGGATGAGGAGCAGAATGACTCGAGGTGTATCACAACCATCATGCCAGTCCCCTGCAAAGCTTCACCCAGAGATGCTGCAACACAGAACTGACAGATTGCAGTGTAACACTGGAGGTGCAAAACCCTTATGAGAAGTGTGGCAAAAGCATCATCCCACACTGAAACAATGGAGCCATCTTCGCCACCGGCCTCTCTCGTGTGGAACATGTGCACCTCCCACTCCCATATTATAATTATTACAGTCAATATCATAATAAAACTGGATATCCAAGTAAATAAAGGATAACAGTGTGACCAAATAATTCACACTGTTCAACTGAAGTTTCTCCCACACAATGTTCAGCTGTATCAATGCTAAATGAATGCAAAGGAGTGCACACATTCAATTAGCAACTGGCATGGATGAGAGCCCTCCAGAGCTTTGACCTGCTTCCCGGATAGGCCATCTTACTGTTTTTAAACTCCTTTATAAAGGAGTGAAATCAGTTAATGTCCTCAGGGCTACATGACCAAGTCAAAACGTGTTAGTCCTAAGTAAACCCTTGGAATCCCCTGACAGTACAACCGCACTGTCTTGAGCCCTTCGCTTGCTAGCAAGGGACAGACCAGACCACTTATGTTGAAAAGAATACCACACACTTTCATCTCATGTGACCGTATTACTCACAAATCCTCTTTCTTTGACACTTTTTGGATATTTGAAGAAAAAAAAATGCTTACAACATAATCAATATTTGTGTAGAGTACAACAAACTATACACAGCAAAATAACACTATACTGACCATTTTAGCATCTAAGAACAGGCATTAACCTGTGGATTGAGGTCATTTTAAATGTTCTAAGTTGGCAAACAGTTCTGCGTAGAGCCTGGAGATGTTTAAGATGAAGACTAAATTTACTATAAGAGCGTTTACTCTTTGCTGAAGATTAGGCAGTTTATTGTGCTGCAGTTCCTTAATGTTTCTGTTTGTCCCTGTGGTTGAAATGGACAGATAATTATTATCACCTGAATCTGCACCACCTCTCAGTCCTTGTTTGTGAGTTACATCTCATTGTTTACAATAAAATAAAATAAAAAAAAAAGCCCCAAAACAACCGTGGGTTTGTGGTTTAAATACAGGCAGACTGAGCATCTGGTGTTAAAATGTTTGGCTGGTGCCATTTTCAGAGAGAGAGTAAACTAACTGAAAATCATCTTCTCAGTAACATACAAACACAAGACAGAATGCAATTCCATTAAAAAAAAATTTTAAAAAGTACGACCAACCAGCACAAATTCAATACTGGTAAAATAAGCAATAATTTGCTGCCAAATCTTACTTTCCTTCCATTTAAAAAAAAAAGAAGCACATTTTAAAATTGTGTCAGTTTTTTATTTTTAAAGAGCATACTATGCATTTTGGGAATTAGATATAGTTAGTAAACTGTCCTTCGATTCTTAAATGTTTGTTTGATAAAGGATTTCAGCTGCTCAACTGTTTGTTGCCTATTTGTCATATTTCTTGTTTTCACTGGGCGAAAGGTGACTCAGTCCCTTTCGAATTAGCTCAGCCACAGAAAAGGCTGCTGTGTCTCCAAATGTTATTTTTATAAGTTCTTTTATTTTGGATGGTATATTCTTAAATTGCCTCGGGGCATGCAGCAAAGTGTATCCTGACAGTGGTTTTCAAATGTGATCCGGAGCCCTGTTGTGATCCTGTTGAATGTCAAAATCCTCCCAACTTTCACATTTGAAAGAGTCTTCTCATGCCCAATAAAGTCCCTGATATGTTGATAACCTAACTGTATTCTACGATATGGCCCTGTTCTAACCTTTTTGGAGGGTGTTGGTGGCATCAAAGTCAAAAATGAATATACTGTTTAAAAAAAAAACCAAGAGAATATAATGTTTAGCTGCATTTTCATGTTACTTAGATTTTAAAGGCTGCTTCAACGCACTTTTGAAAACAGGGTTGTAACGAATACAAAGACAAAAGAAGCTGTATTTGTAAGAAGCTGCGATCGAAGCACAATTAACATTCGGTAAACACGCTTAGACCCAACACACCAAGAAAGCTAAAACCACACTGTTCTCAATTCAATTTTCTGTTGAAAATTTTCTGTAATGGGAAGATTTCATTCATTCGTTCTGTGGTCACAACTTTATAACTTTAGGGACTTGTTCAGTAAATGTTGAAGTATTTTTCCAAATTCCAACAACTAATCAACAAGAGTGATCCAACACTGCGTAGATCCACATCTGGAGCAAGATCGACATCAAAATCGCTTCAGTTGGATGAGGTCCTACCACTGGGAAAAGCTTCATCACTCCACTAGTCTGAGCAATCTTAACAAAAAGAAAAGAAATTAAAATAAAAAGATACAGTACCAACCACATTACCTCCTTGGCAAAGGTAATTATCCAAGAAAACCACTGTCCAATGTATTGGTCATTAAAATAATTACTGATTACAGTCTCACACTCTTTCTATTATGGAATAATACGATACATGAGGTTTTCATGATGTTTTCGGTGTGTGGGACATAATAGAAGGAAAACTGGATAAATAAGAATTAAACTATCAGCACATTTTGCTTGTTTTGGCAACATAGCTTGGCTCAGGACAGGACAAGGTTTAGACAGTAAATGAGATGGAATGAGACGTTCACAGATGTGAGCCGATGGAAAGGCTGATTTTTCCTCTTACCACTGTCTATCATTAACTCAGGCTACTGTCTACTGAAAGAATGAAAGCATACACGGATCAGTGACACATGCCAAGATGATGTTGTTATAGAAACCAAAAGCACTGGTCTCCAATGTGATCATAACCAGTTGTATGAAAAAATCAAATAAAAGTACATCCTCTTTCAGTTCGAAGGTTCTATGTTTAAAATCACCAAAATGCAGAGGTGATATGTGAAAAACTAAGTAAAAGGACAATATGAATATTAAAAAAATTATGCATTTACATTTAACATATTTATGTATTTATTCATGAATATTTCCCCTTTTCAAATGAAAAAAAATTCAAACACAAGAGAACTTCTTTATTCAATTGTTGTTGCATAGTTTTCCTAGGTTTCTACCACATCCTTTCAACCAAGTTGAGGTCTGGACTTTGACTGGGTCACTGCAACACCGTGATTCTTTTCTTTTTCTGCCATTTTGTTGTAGATTTACTGCCATGCATGGAATCATTGTAGCATGACCCTGTTTGAGCCAAGCTTTGGCTGTCATGGCTTCACATTTGACTTGGGAACATTTGATATAGAGAAGGTCATGATTGCTTCAATGAATGCAAGGTGTCAAGGAAGTGTGGCTACAAAACAAGCCCAAATCAACACCCCTCCACAACAGTACATAGCAGTTAGTCCGAGGTGTTTGTGCTGATAGGCTATATATCTCGAGGCATCATGCTGTGTCATGGCCAGACATCTCAACTTTGCTCTCATCTGTGCAAACTACATTGTTCCAGATGTCTTGTGGTTTGTTCAGCTGTAACTTAGCAAACCTAAAATGTGCTGCCATGTTCTTTTTAGAGAGATGAGGCTTTCTCCTGGAATGCTTCTAAACAAGCTCTGCCTTTTTCAAATGTAACATTTAACATGCTCACTGAAGCCTGTACAGCCTGAGATGGAGTTTTTTTGAGTTTTTGCAAGTTTTTTTTTTTTTTAGTAATATACAGTCTGAACTGGGGGTGAACTTGCTGGGGTGTCTACGCCTGAGAAAACTCGGAAATTTCTTTAATGTTTTCCACTTCACTTTGACTGCAGAATGATAGACTCGAAATGGCCTTATAAACCTTCCCAGATTGATGGACAGTAACGATTGCTTCTCAGAAATGAGGGGCAATATCTTTCCTGCTTGGCATTGTATCATATGTCTGAATGCTCCAGACCAACAAACTGCCAGCTTTCTTAGAGATGCTCACACCTACTGTTGATAATTTAATCAAATGCAACTGATTAACAGCACCTGGATGCTACTTATGCTCTTCCTATTCCTATGTCAGCTGTAAGTTTTTGTAACTGATTAATATCTCATGTGCTGTTGTTCATCTGAGGTTGTATTTTTGTACTTTTAAGGCCTGGTACGGTCCAGATTATTCTTTTATCGTGTCCTGAGGTTTCAAATCTTTGAACTTAAAGGGGTGGACTTTCATTTTCATGTAAATATGTGCAAAAGCCCAGACTCTTACAACAGAAGTGTATATTGTTTATGTCCATATCAAATAAAAGGGAATTATTAGTGACATCTTAATGCAGAAAAGGGAAATGATCTTGCAATTTCCTCAACAGGTATTAAGAGCCACTGATATATCAAAGTCCATTTAGGACATGCACTGATAGGGGCTGTAGAGTATGTAACATCATCTCAGCCACTGCTGCATATGCCTACTGCTATGTATGCACACTTTGCTTTGTTTCTTACTCACTTTGCTGCTTCTCAGCTTACCATTGCACAAGTCCTGTGTGCTATGGCCTAAACAAGATTGGGGATGAGACCTTTACAGAGAACATCCGTGAGAAATGATGCTATAATGACCTCTATGAATTGTGGCTGCATTCTGACTGTCTCGGAGGTCCTCTTATACTCATTAATCCTGAGCTTGTGTTGGCATAACATTCAAAGTGACTGATAGAGGAGAAAACTGGTGAAGAATAAATGCTTCCTCTTCAAACAGGACTGACATATGGCACCGTCTAAAAAGGACTGAAAATGTAACGTGAGTGAGCATTCAATGAAATCTGAAGACATTTACAGACATGGAAAGACAAGAAAATATATTATGCGAACCAGCTTCCACTTCGCTTCAATATCAAGCGCCCGGACTGATCGACGAGCCTGATCCCTGTCCTCCAAGTGACGGTTGGATGAACATCATTTAGATGCCGCAAAAGACAAAACAAACCGTAAAGAGATGCCTGAGCAAACAGTGTACAAAGACAATGTTGTTAAACCTCAAGCGAATGCTGAGAATAAGCCATTAAGATGAAGCAAGTTCATACAGACTGCAAGGAAATAATATACAAACTATGTGCAAAGCTGCACAAACTTGTCCACAACTTGCTGTAAGAACACAAATGGCTACATTTGATATTTTTGCTTTTGTAAACACTCAACAATATAAGTTAGAAAGCGTTCTGACTTGCTTTGCCTTTCTGTGCCCGAAACATAATCCTAAAAACAGATATTAACAAATGAAACATTACGAATGTGAATGACATAAACTACTCTGCATCTCCGTCAGTTTAATCAGTGAAACCCAATCCAAAGAGGCCACTTTCAGTCAGCTGGTCGAGACAGTGAGACAGATATACTGTAAAAACATGATGTATCACATGAAGTCCTGCCTCACATCTGATCCCTGGGAAACTTTCTATCTAGAGTGCCTAAAACTGCAGATATGCCATCACAACATCTTTCTTAGACCAGTGAATGAAGCTACCTGATGTGGATTTCTGCAGCAGTATGCATGCACGCTGCATACTGCTGCAGCTCAGACACACAACACAACTATTTCCTGAATGACAGAGCAGTCAAAGAAATAACAGCTCAGATGTCCTTTAGCTGTAAATCTGATTTCACTCTGCACAAGTCATGCAACATTCCCTCCTTTTCTGAGCAGGACTGCTCCAGCTTTAGGAAAATCTGATGTGGGTCAACACACAGGCCAAGGCCCGCTGACTCTGAGATGTATTGGAATCATCTGACGGTTTCGCCAAACTTCAGCAGTTTCAGCACAGTACTCTCTCTCTAAAGAGGAGGCTCACTGGGACAGTGTGTTTGGGTTTCCCCCGGGAATACTATAATTATCTAAAAATATTACAGTGTCATGTTTTGCTTCTTTACTCTTAGAGTGCTCTGAGGAACAACAAATAGCAACTGTTTAAAACTGTTGAGACGATTTAAAAATCATGGAGTATTTTAGCTAAAATGACCACGTTAAAGCCGCGTGTACTGCATGCACACTGTACACATCTTAATGATTGTATATACAGTAGCAAGTCCAGTTCCAACAGAAACAGGCCAAACACACTGACCAGAGTCCCCTATGGATGTGAAAGCTGTCGACTGACCACCGCTGGCGGTGTGACAGTAAACACGGGCACAATTAGCGCTAAAAAAATACCCATCGATCCTCAGATCAGCACAGCACATGGATCAATCACAAGCGGCGGATCATGTGGGTGTGGACGAGCGGCTTTACCAAGCTGACACTACAGCAATGAACGCCACCGTAATGACAAACGCACACACAGGCCGGGAGTCAGGTTAATTCACACCGATGCTGAAGGCAGCAGCCGGGCCCTCCCGAGAGTGAGAAAGGGCGACAACCGGGAATTTACCCGATATTCTCCAGTATTCACAGCGGTTTCGGTTCATTGCAGGACTGGACTCCCGACGTCGCATGTAAATTCGTTGCACAGGAGCAGCAGCGGCGTCAATGAAGCGACAGTTGAAGACATGCACGGCAAACACACATGCACACACAGGCACGAATGGGATCGGAGGAGGGAGTTAAAAAATAGAAAGAAATGTGCGTCTCACTCACCTCGCAATCTTCTCCCCATTTTTTTTCCCACTCCAATCAAGGACCCGCTCCAGCCTTCAGTGACGTCACGCAGCCCCTCTCTGCAGCAGGCCTGCAGAGGAGGACCAGACCGGAGCAGGGAGGAGAGACAGAGAGGAGGGAGGAGAGACGGAGGGAGAAAGCAAATTTATTAAAAACAGACCCTCTGTCTGCTGATGAGCAGGAGGATATTGTACCTGTGTCTAATGGGGGTTTGGAGATGGGTCGATTACACCCTACCCACAACACATAGAATGGGCAGAGACAAATGAACTGAACAAACAGCACTACAAGCAGTTAAGACAATCTGATCTTGTCAGCTGCCTGTTTGCTGCATAAATCAGTTAACATAAAGTAAACAAGTGGGTTTTGAAGCATGCCCTATGTCACAGATTTTTTTTAATTTAGCATAGTCCATGGACAGATCACTGAATGGGGTTATCCCAAAAAGTGGGAGTGGGCATGGCTCAAATAATTAAGGGTGCCCTTATCTTACATATATATTTATATAAATGTGTGTGTGAGTGTGTGTATGTGCGTGTGTCACAGAAAGATACACAAAACAACTCATACTAGAGAAAGACCAAGTGGCAACAAAGACATACAAAATTACAAAACTGATGACAGCAGGGAAATGCAGTCTGACTACGAGATACAAAAAGATCAAAACTAAATGCATACTACAATTAAAAGGAAATGTAGAACAATCAAAATAAGACACAAAATAACCAAAACGAGATGCAAAAGAAACATGAAAGAGGATACATAAACTGACTACAAAAAGACATGGTAGCAAGAAGGACTCTTAACAACTGAAGTCCAACTAGAAGTGCTCAGTCCTCTATAAAACTTATCTGTGTTTGTACAGTTTAAAGTTTTTGGAATCAAACCTCTCAAGTCTTTAAAATTGCATGGGATATGACTTCTTCTTCTTCTTCTTCATTCAGTGAATGTGGATCTATGATCATATGGCCCTGCCTACATCTCCACCCACCTGTCAGGGTTCTCTTCATGATGTAGGTGGGTTTTTTTTTTTTTAATCAGTGGGTTTTCTTCAATCTGAAGAATGAATTGGCTTGTATCCCTCCTTGCCATAACCTCACTGTTGGAACTGTTTTTTACAATAAAAGAAGAAAGAGAAGCTTTTCTATCACGGAAATAGTTTTTGCACAACTCCATAGAGATTTAAGTAATTTTTGTGATGGTTAAGGCAGACTTGTACAAGTCATGAATAGTTGTACTGTCACAGATTTGCACAGTGGCATAATGAAATACAAATTTCTTCCGCAAACCTGTTTTTCTGTATGGACAGAGGTTGTTAACATCTAAAATACACTGGCTGTATCACAGCAGGCACAGTGTCTCTTCTATTCACTGTGTTCACATATACTGTATAATTATACAATCAAACTGCCAAAAAAGTTGTTATCATTTCAATATTTTTCTGTTTCTGTTTGACTCTGAAAATGACTAGAACTGAGCATGACTAGCACTCCACTGAGACTAAGTGTAAGAGCAACTACACACGAAGGGTAAAAATAAACATCCCTGACTGTGACCATGGTGTTGTTAAAAGAATGCCTTCAGCCCTTACTGTATTTGTTTTATAACCCCAACCAAGTATTATTATCGTCTAAACCCAACAAGGAAGTGACTAAAGTGTTTTAATAAAGTGTTGTTGTGTTATTGACAGAATGTATGTTGGTGTCGGTGTCCTGTATCTCAGCAGCCTATAGTTGAAGATACAGCACTTACCTCTGAGCAGTGTGGAAATGTGCATACTCATCAAATGCTTGACTGTTAAGTCCTGATTTGTAGGCACAGAATCTCTTTGTTTTTGCCACTCTGCTTTATATATGGAAACATGACTTTAATCTGGCACCATTAAATGAGCGTCTATATTTGACCCTTGCAGGCAGTTGTAGCTGAGATGTCTGAAACCAAGTAGTTAGTTGCTCTGAGCTTTAGTGCTCAGAAGGATGAATCAGTTACCTTTATATGTCTGTGCCCAGAGGCACAGTTTTATAATCTATCCATGATGTAGTTGTTCAACAAGTATAATTCTCAAAGAGCCTTCAATCAAGACAAGGGGGCCAGAGGGAGTCGTGCCATTCAGCCACCTGCTACATCCTGTTATAAGTATAAAAAATGAATAACTGCCTTCTAATAAAAGAATAAAGATAAAGCAAAAACATGTCATAGAGCTATTTTTTTTTTTGATAATTTGGTTGCAAAGTACTTTTTGCTTTTTTTTGCTTTAGCTTACATTGTGCTTGCATTCCTTTTTCCATTAAAAATACAGCTGCTTTTTTTTCCCTCTACCATTCTGGATTACACTAAATATGTAAATGTGTTCACCTGCTCTAGATTATATACCAGTTTTATAGGTTTCCTCTCTCATACTGTTATTTCTACTACTGCAATCATTTCAACTGATAAACGTGTACAATATGGTGTCACCAGCACATCATTAGCCTGTTTGATAGCGATTTCCTTTGTAACATTAAGTTAAAGAACTCTTATTATCGTTGTATAAAACCTGTAGTACTTGCCTTGTAATTCTTGCTGCTAATCAAACATGTTCTGACAGAAAATAGGCTAAAATAGAAATTAAAACATTTCTCATTGCTGTATTTACAAGTGGGTTTTTTGGTCACATGTATCACAGCCTGGGGCGGTTTTCTGTACCAGAGATATGAAAATAGCTGTGTATATACAACAAGGAGTATTTGTCTTTGTTTTCCACACTACCACACTGACTACCTTACGTTTATTACCAACATCAATTTGTCATTATAATGCAAACTTCTAATTGGATTTTTTATGTATGCTTCTGACACTGAGGATTAAGTATCCAAGTTTCCTGCCTGTGAACCACACACTAATATGGAGTGCATAATACTTGCAGTGAAAACAGATTTGAATCTGTTTGAATCAACAAGAAATATTTTTACATAGCAAATATTACAATATTGAAAGCTATGATTTCTTTAAGATACACAGTGCCTTACAAAAGTATTTACCCCCTTGGCTTTTTACCTATTTTGTTTCATTCCAATCTGAAATTTAAATGTTTTTAAATCTTATTTTATGTAACGGATCTGCACACAATAATATAAGTTGGTGAAATGTAATGAGAAAAATACGTATAAAAGAAAAGAATTTTAAAAAAATGAAAAACTGGGACGTCTGGGTTTCTCTGTTGAAGCTGCTGCCCCCGCGACCGACCCTCGGATAAGCGGCAGATGATGGATGGATGGAGGGAAAACTGAAAATTGGCATGTGCATATGTATCCACCCCCTTTGCTATGAAGCCCCTAAAAAGTTCTGGTGCAACCAATTACCTTCAAAAGTCACAGAATTTGTGAACTAAGTTCACTTGTGTGCAATCTAAGTGTCATGTGATCTGTCAGTATAAACACAACTTTTCTGAAAGGCCCCAGAGGCTGCAACACCATGAAGACCAAGGAGCTCTCCAAACAAGTCAGGGACAAAGTTTTTGAGAAGTACAAGTCAGGGTTGGGTTAAAAACAAAATATCCAAATCTTTGATGATCCACCAGAGCACCATCAAATCCATCATCTTCAAAGGGAAAGTACATGGTGCGACAACAAACCTGCCAAGAGAGGACCATCCAAAGGAGGACATTAGTCAGAGAGGCAGCACAGAGACAAAAGATAAACCTGAAGGAGCTGCAGAGTTCCACAGCAGAGAATGGAGTATCTGTTCATAGGACCACAATAAGCTGTACACATAATAGAGTTGGGCTTTATGGAAGAGTGGCCAAAAACAAGCCATTATTTAGTGTTAAAAATAAGAAGGCATGTTTTGAGTTTGCCAAAAGGCATGTGGGCCACTCCTCAAATGTATGGAGGAAGGTGCTCTGGTCAGATGAGACTAAAATTGAACTTTTCAGCCACCAAGGAAAAAGCTGGAGCAAACCCAACACATCACTTCAAGAACACCATCCCCATAGTGAAATGTGGTGGTAGCAGCATCATGCTGTGGGGATGTTTTTCAGCAGCAGGTACTGGGAAACTCCTCCAAGTTGAGGGAAAGGTGCTTGATACCAGGATATTCCTGAGCAAAACCTGCCTGTGATTTGAGACTGGGATGGAGGTTCACCTTCCAGCAGGACAATGACCCGAAGCATACAGCGGAAGCAACACTCGAGTGGTTTATGGGGAAACATTTAAATGTGTTGGAATGACCTTGTCAATAACCAAGTCCAGACCTCAATCCAATTAAGAATCTGCGGTTAGACTTGAAGATTGCTGTTCACAAGCAAAAAGCATCCAACATGAAGGATCTGGAACAGTTTTGCTTTGAGGAATGGGCAAAAATCCCACTGGCAAGATGCAGGGAGCTCATAGAGACTTATCCAAAGTGACTTGCATGTGTAATTTCTGCAAAAGGTGGCTCTACAAAGTACTAGTAAAGGACTTTAGGGGGGTGAACAATTATGCACATTGAAGTTTTCTGTTATTTTGTCCTATTTGTTGTTTGCTTCACAATAAAAAAAATATAAAAAATATACATCTTCAAAGTTGTAGGAATGTTCTGTAAATTAAATTATGCAAACTTTCAAACAATCCATTTTAATTCCAGCTTTTGAGGCAGCAAAACATGAAAAATGTCAAGGGGAGTGAATACTTTTTCAAGGCACCATAATCCTCGTGAGGATTAAAGCCATATCCCGATGAGGCAAAATGTAATTTCTGAGGCCCTAAATATTGGGAGACGGCTGAGACTGGATGACTGGCTAAAATGGTCCAATAACTGAAATAAGTGCACTGGCTGGCACATGTCACTCTGGGTCTTCTTCAATGTTTGCTGCCTAATGACTGGGGTAAGATGTGAAGATGGGCTATATAATAGTTAGGGTTATATGGCGTTATAATTGGGAATCAGTGCAATGTCCTGATAAGGTTGGCTGCACATGCAAGAGAGCGGGAGATGCCCACATAGGAGCTTAAGCACCACTTCCTGGTCAAAGATAAGAAGTACAGCATGTGCAGGCTGCCTTTTGCAAAAAATTACAAAAAAAATAATACAAAACACAGTATAGTTTCAATTGAATTAGAATCTCTTTATCTTAGTTAGATATATTTAGGTGATGTTTTTTTTAGATTCGGTATTCAAATTGACATAAATACCTCAAAGACACTGAAATGATCCGACACACCTAAAGGTGCTCCTAAAAACGGAGCAAGAAAACACAATGATTTATAGGTAAAAGTAGTCGCGTGTACTAATTGAAAATAAACCTTTTTGTTGCAGTGTCCTATTTTAAGATGCCAAAAAGAACCCATCATATTACTTTGAATCAAGAAAATAATGTTTCTGATGTAGTCCATAGTCTCCGGTTCGTATTGTGAAAAATGTAAAAAGCCTGAATTAAATATCTAAAATGAAATGAGTCTTTTTGTCTTGTGCTGTTTGCGTTGAATTAATTTAGTCCTCTCAACTTTTGATCATTTGGAGTGAGTACTCAGAACATTAAGGTGTCAAATGGGCCATATTTCAACACCCCCTTGCAGCTGTCAAATTACCCATGCCAAATGTTAACATTTCCCCTTCTATTTTTCTCACTTATTTTCTCAGTAAACTAGTAGGACTCAGAGATTCTATTTGCTGTTTTTACAGCTTGCAAGATTACGTTTAAGCTTATTAATGTGATAAATATGCAGTAACTAATGCTGTAATTGGCTGGCAGGGGGCCGATATTACATGTGATTGTTGGCCCTGACATTATTACTTTTAAATGCCTTACATGATCATGCAACACATACACAAAACACTGTCTCAGGCATTTCAGATGCTTAGATTCTTATTCATGATGTAAGAAGCTGTCCAACCAGTGCTGAATTCAGTCATTTTAATACAACACAGTGACACAGTCATTTAAAGAAAACACTTGCTTTAGTGAAGGAATGAATGAAGAGCTGTACAGCAGATGGCATGGTGTCCACAGAGCCCAGACCTCAAAAACATGGAGTCAGGCTAGTATTACACAAAGAGAGACAGCCTAAGTCTTCTGGACACTAAATACACTGGAACAATCCACCTGCCAGGGAAACCTTCAGGATACAAAAACATTTTCTCTTTGCTCAAGCTGTTTTTTCTATGGTGATCCCAAGTGAGTCAAATGCAAGACCAGTCACTCATTTTCCTAAACATAGTATTGGTTCCATTCTCTATATCTATCTATATAGATATAGATATCTATGACCGAACAATCTTCTACCTTATCTCCAAGGTTAGGATCTTTTAATTTATCAATAGTCACAATAGAATTCAAGCAAATTTGTCCCTGGTTTTGTAGGCCAGGCCAATTTAAAATAAACCAACTAGGGCAGTACTGCAAAAAGATTTTTTAATTTGACCAGACACCTGGCTACAATTACCATCACTGTTCTACACAGTCAGACAAATTTAAGTTTAGAGATCATCCTCTCAGCCCCTCAACCAATAAATAAGGTAAATGCCAAAAAAAACAGCCAACTGTTGTGCAAATCTGAAGCTGGTTACGATTAAGCCTACACTTGATGATACTATTCTCCGCTAAGTAAAGAATAAGTGATAGTGTTTGAGTGGTGACTTTAACCGAAGTGTAAATGAAATCTTCAGGTGTGTGTTTCCATCCAGCTGTGGTGTCATTGTTTTACAGCAGCCAACAACTTCAGGCTGTATAATCCTTTTCATAATACAAAAAAAAAAAGTGAAAACCTAAACCTGTTACATCAATCTCTTACCCTTCTACGCCCTCTACATGCTGCACTCATGCAGTCATGACAGGGAAAGACTGACACACAAAAGATTAAAAATTCTCTCCCTCGAGAGATTTTGATAGGATGAATATGATGCCGGGCCGTTTTCTCTTTCTCACGTCAAAAAACCCTGGCAAATTTAGACCGAACACCTTTATCCATCCCCCCTTATTCATATGTATGGGACATGACTGACAAACTCATTGTTGGCTAATTACAGTGTGGTGAACCTTCATTGTCTTTAGATTGAGACATGCTGTGCTTTGGCTTGCTGCACTAATGCGAACCTCTTCCATGTAGATATTATTAGCCGCTGTTTGCTTAGCAACCACAGCACATGTCTGACATTTTTGTACAATGAAAACATTTTGCCTGGAGTTTAGTTTATTTTGGCTGTGAGAATGTGGAGGAAAAAGGATAAAACATGGAGGACCGAGATAATATTATTGGTCATTACTATGCACAATCCTTGTGATTAGATATGTGGAACGTGTTTAAAACATGTTTTATAACTTATATTGACATCAAACATGAAGCCTATGGTCTTTGGTTTAGGTTATCATCTCGGTTATTTGGTTATTTGTGTGGTGTCTTTCCTTTTGCCTTACCTTTTTCCACCCACCAGAGGTCTCCAGTGTCTGTTTCCCTTGCCATCAGGTTGCCACTCAGCACACCTGCTCACGGCTCCTGGATTGGCACACGTGCCTCCACTTGCCTGATTACCTCAGTTGCGTTTAAGTCTTCACTTTTCTGCTCCCCTGTCGTTGCAAAACCCTCTGCTCAAGCGCTTTGTTTTGTAATGTGATTTTAAGCATTTAAGTCCCTGATGGACCAGATTTATTTTTCCCCCTTTTATTCTATGGGGTATACCTGTGTTCCCTTATCTGGGAGCATGGTTCATTTTTGCTGAATCTGCATTTCTTTTTGTCTATATTTATATCACATTGTCATAAACAATACATTTAACAGCAAATGTCATCACAACACAGGATCCACTATCAATTCTTAGATTACTCTCAAAGGAAAATCTGACCCTAAGATCATTTAATTTCAACAGTTAATTTTTAGATAACATGTGCCACACTTCAACAGATCAATGAGCTATCACTATCTCAACTGAAATGGGGAAAAAACTCAGTTTAAACTGTGAACAGCAGATGGCACCAGTAATATGTAGGGATTAAATGATCTGGAACAGTTACCACCAGCAGTACTTCTTTTTTTGGGCATTCGAGCAAGATCTGATATTAAAAATGTCTGAAACGGTGTATGAGGGCACTGTGCAACATAATGCTGCAAGAATATTTGAAAAATGTTGTGAATACTTGAATTTCTATGAGTGAGTTGACAGCCATATCAATCAGCTGTAAGTGCTGAGCAGATACTTTTACAAATCAGTGCACTCACTGTACTCAGAGACCACCCGCTGTGCAAAATGACAGCCCGTCTGGCTTTCTTAGAGCATGAGAAATTCTTGCTACATCAGTAGGTCAAATGGGCTTTGGCTGTCTGTTAACACTCAGAGTAACACAATGGAATAACATACAAGCCTGTGGGAGCTCGGCCAATATCAATATATCACCTCAAGTGCCAATTATACTCATTAAAGGGATAAAATGTGATGAAACTGCAGGCTAACAGCGTCAAAGTCATTATCGCATTCACCACACAACAATGCAAGTCCACTGAGTGTGCCGTTTATTACCCATCAGTCCAGCTATTAAAATGAACAATCTGAAGCAAGCAGCCAGATACAATAAATCTGGAAAGTATGTCAATACAAGGAATTTCCCACAGGTTCTAAATATTAACAAGAGCTCAGATATATTAGCTGTCAGCTGCTGAAAAATTGTAATCTCATGCCCCCTTTTACCCACATTTGAATTTTCTGCCATCTTTAATGGTCACTAACAGGAAGAGTTAAACGGGATGGTATTTGGGCTCAGTGCCTGAATTGAAATTTGCGAAAGTGGGAACAAGCATGGTCAAACTGAAAAGTCTGTTTATACAAATAAACAGATATGTTACAGAATATCGTCAGCGTTTCTGCAGGACCCTGACTATTACAGAAAAGTGCAAATAGAATAGCTTTGAGTGAGACTGCTGTGCAGATACAACTCATCTCATGAAAAAGAACAAGGCATGTCAGGAATTCTTTAATTATGAAAATGGAGACACCTTGAGGGAAGGGGCTTTTTTATTGCTGACAGCTCTGTACTGTAAATACCTGTATAGTCATCATTATAAAAAAAATTCTGAATGGAAAGTAGTCTGTGGACTGAAAGCACATTAAGGTCCGAACATACAAAAATACACGTGTCTTCTAGCACAAATCAGTGTAACACACAGTGACAATGATTATCCACATCTCTGCATTCTTAGCTTGAGCCACGGATGTTGCCATAGTAACACGAGCATGTCTTATCAAGTACAGCCCTTATGATTTTTCACTGCAACTTATTTAGGCTGTTCACTGTAGGTATGACAACAGGCCATTAGGAGTTGTTGCATTCATTTCCATGTTAATTGAGTGAACAGCCATTGTGCGTTTGCTTAACCTTTGATCTTGCCTTGTCAAATTGTTGTCAGCTTATATTAAATTAGGCTAGTAATAGAGGCTTTTTATGTAGATGTGAAATGCTTTAAAACTATAAATAGGCATAATTCAGCTGAGAGCTGATATGATGGTCTCACTGATATCAAAACATTGTTGCTGCACTTTAGTGGTCAGATTGTGAAACGCCATTTATGATGCATGATATTCAGAGGAGCTGAGGTTGAATGTTAATCTTATTCAACATAATCACGGTATGGCTCAGCATGGATAAAGTCTCGGCAGTTTTGTTCCTTAAACAGCCAAAATGTCATTTTCAGACATCAAAGGTTGCGACTTGATAGACTTTTCATTGAATTCTGTGTAAATAACAGTGAAATTGATGATTTGAGGCGCAGTATCACCATCTTGGAGACACACAGTACTTTAATCTCTGCAGCATTTTGCTTGCATAGTCCAACCACAAAGGGCAGATTTTATTTGAACTTGGAAGTCACTTTGTAGCTCCAACTCGTCACACACTTGCGCTTCTTTCCTCATTGGAAATAATGAGGCTGTTTGATGTGAGACTACTATGGGCCGTAATGAGAGGAGTAGACTGTTCAGGACACATGAAAGCTCTTCAGTCCATTTGGACCATGAGCGGCCATTATGACATGGGACCGAGACACCACGGAGGTGTTCTGACTTTATGAAGGGGTCCGGGATTTAACGACCGAGGCAACAGTTAAATCCGTCACCCTTTTAACATCTCGTGGAGGGAGGGAAAAAATATTTTGGAGGTGTTAAACACAGGTAGACCTGCTCCAGTCAAGGGCGTACTGAATGGGCGACATGAACAGAAACAAGGTCACATTAAAAACGACTGTGTGCGCCACAGCTACTGTAAGAGATCACAAATGTAGAGAATCCGCTACATAAATTGAAGCCCTTGATTGTGCTCAGCTCTACAACTGTTTAAGTGATTGTTCAACTTCAATCATACTTCTGTATTCGTTGGCAATGATAATTTCTTTGAGGGTTATTCTTTGTTTTTTAAAAAAAGAAAAAGAATACAGTTTTCATGACCTGCAAAGTGATGAGTGCATAAATTATCTTTCTCTCATCCAGAGCCAGGAAGCAGCACATCTACCTCTCATCATATCAATCTCTTAGTCTTTCACAAGACGCCACTGTCAGTAATGCCAGAAGAGACACAAACACAGAGAGAGAATGAGTGGGAGGAAGGAGAAGCTGATGGTGATGGAAGGATCAGCATCTCTTCATTTAGCTGCAGGACGATAGAGGAAGAGCCCCAGCTGTGATGGGGTTAATATTTCTCCAGCCTAGGTTCTGGGAGACTTTCTGATGTGTCAACTCAGTAGTAAGCCCCAGTGTCAAGAATATAGTTAATGGTTAGACACGTCATCCTGCCACTTCCCAACAAAGGAAGGCCTGCCTCAGCCATGGAGTGCTGTGGAGGACCACGGATTCTGTCACTATCTGTCTCCCCAAAGATGGCAGTTCCTGACCAGTTAATGGTTAACAGACATGTGGTCGCATCAGTCTTGAGGAGTGACAAGGAGTACAAACGCGCCAATACACAGACAGTGGGAGCCCAGTGCTGATGCTGTAAACATATCTTGTTAACAGGAAGCAGACCCTGTGCCGCAATAGCATTGAGTGACAGGATCATAGATGACTAACAACAGAAGTGCTCACACCTTTTTCCCCTTCCACTGTTTCTAACTGAGTATTTGTGCTGTTAATTCTTCAAAGGATTAATTATGATTATTCTCTCTATCAGCACCTTTCAGGAAACATGACTTAAGAAAAGTACTCATAGGAAAAGAAAATTTAAGCTAAATAGGTAAATCAGAAGATTGGCGAAGAAAACCTGGATCCTTATGAATTATAAATCTAAATCCCTCCCAAACTGCTTGATTTCCAGTCTTACTGAGCCATATATTCCCCAAAGCAACGAATAGAGAAAACTACAAAATCACATTGTTAATTCACAAGGAGACTGCTTACAACACAAGACAAGGGGATTTGGGGACCTACAGCGAGAGAAAGTGTTTTGATTTTTAAATGTGTTCTGCTGATCTGACTCATCCATATGAAAGCCTGCATTTAAAGCACTAAGAACCACAGGAGGAGGACTAAACACGCCTCTTTAGGTTTCCAACACCCGGCAGGTTTGAGATCAGAGACAGCTCCAATCTGATATAAGGCCAGCTCTTCAAGCGTTGAGAAACATACTTAATCGTATACACTCTTGTGTGACCCCAGCATGGCTTCTATACACTCAGACAGGGAGGACCGTCACTTTCTGTGTGCCCCCCCCCCCCCCCTACTGGTGAAAGTGACAGTCAATCACCGGCTAAAAGCCACCTTGTTGGGGTGGTGGTGAGCTGGCCATTATGCACTGCTGGGTGGAAATCAGTGAGGAAGGAGGAGGGGAGCAGACTGTGAGATGCAACAGCTCTGCTTTGCTGCTTACCAGAGGGAAATACAGAGAGACAAGGGAGATAAGTACAGGAAATATTATCATGAATCCACTATTCTACCGATCTAATATTGCAGAGTCAAATTTAACATAAATTATTTAATGTAAATTATCTGATAATATGTGGGACTCTTGCGAGCAAGAGGATGGCCAGTATCATTCAAAGTCCTGCTACATTAAAGATAACATTTTTTAACCTTCTTAATGTGTCCATAAGATGTTTTTTATGAGTTACAAGACATATTCTGAGCATAGCATCAGCCATCAGCGCTATGGTTGGATATTTTCTGCTTTTTTTTTTTCAGTTCGTGTTAACTCCTCATTTTATGGTGGATAGGGATGTGCGCAAGGGCATATTCATGGATCACCATTCACTGTTTAAGAAAACAGGTATCTAGACACACCCAAGCTATGTTAAGGTCTTGTATTTTGCATGACAAAAACTTTCAAATGCAACATTTTGAAGAACATGTTTTTGTTTTTTTTACTGGATTAACAACTGCCGGAATAGGACTTTAAAGCTGAAGCATAGCAATGCAGCAATAATTTGTACACTTTATAATGTTTACATTTTATTTACCTTGACCTAATCTCATGATTTATTGTACACAATACCCGACTCATGGAAAGTGCAAGTGTTGAGACAAAGAGAAAATATATGACTGTATCTCACATGAATGTAGACTGAATGTCGGTTGAATGTAATCACCGAGGTGAGCTTTGTCTAAAAAAATATCAAACTCTCCAAATGAAAATATAGTTGAATAGCTTATAACACAACCAGTGTTTGATTCCCTCTGCCGTTCATGTATCTATACAGAATGAGACTCTCTGTTTTCAGTTATTTTTTACTTTTGGCCCCATTTCCCAGCTATCAGAATTCAGCTGCTATTAAAACAACAGTTGTTGCCGAAGAAGCAAGCTGTTGAAGTGGCTACGTTTTGCATACATTTCATGGAGCTCCAAAGAGCCACGGTTGATTTTACTGGTTAATTTAGATGCAGAATACACACAGTAGCTGGGGTTGAGACTGGTTTGCACATGCAAATCGTCTCGCTGCTTGACGTGATGGGAAGGTGCACTGTATGAGCGTGTTCAGCCCACTCATTTTTATACTACTGGTCTTTCTGTCCCTACCTAGCTTCCTCTCTGAGACTCTGATTTCATGTTGGCAATGACAGACATGTATGCACTCACAGACACACACACTCACACACACACACAAACCCCAATACACTTCACATAGGCTCTCAATAGGCCTTGCTTGTTCACTTCCTTCTAGAGCACACATGCGCACAGTTGTCTCAGACTTCGACACGTTTCCTTTGCTTCTCTATAGGTGAGCCATCATTATCTAGAAAGAGTGCCAGTGTTTGGCCACAGTGTGCCTTCTTCCCAGTGTTGAACTGAGCAGCCGAGACACAGGCTGCTGTTGGTGACACGGCTGTCAGGGACATGCCTCATTACAGCTGTTGCAAATGTCAAAGCACTAAAGTAATCACTCACAGCTCTACAGGATGCATGGTCATATACAGTAGTAATGTATTCTATGGTAAGAGGGGTTAATAGTTAGAAGCATATGAAATTACAATGATAGAGATAAGTGGATTCCATATGTTTTCTGTTTGAGATACTTTGTCAAATGGCTGCATTCTAATGTGACAGCAAATTTCTAGATATTTGCTACAAGTAATAGTAAGGTAGACATTTTCATGCAAGCACAAACTTCCGTCAAAGTTATTAGTGTCAATCCAGAATGCTTTAAACTATTTAAGTATACATAATATATATATATGTATATATATATATACATATATGCACCTTCAGTTGATGCATAAATGTCTGAGCATTTATGAAGGGCAGTTCATATTCCCTTAAAAACCTTAAAAAACCACTAACAGACAGTATTTCACGACTGATTTCTGTCATCGTAGATGGTGGAAGTCGTCTTTGCCACCAGCTGATCGGGTTAATGGTTAACATTTAATCCAGTTGTCACTACAAGTCACTATTATAGACCTACAAAACAGGATGGAACTCAGAGTCAGAGAAGCATTGTTATTGTCATTGTTAATCAGGTCTGAGTTGTTCTACAAATGTGAAAGAAAAAATGCATTGGTGTACTTTTTTTATTTGTTTAAATTCTAATTGTTCTATTTAAAATTTCATCTTAAACACGTGAATTTGAAGGCACCAGAGTCAAATGGTTAACTTAGCATTCACATGTCATCACTGTATCCAGTTACGGACAAAATTCTAAACCCTCTCAAACAATGAGACTCTCTATTAATACGAAAAAAATTAAATGAAAGCATCTCTGCCACTGTGAAGTTTGGTGATCAGTCAGGCAAAGTCCAAAATCCCTAAACTGAACCTTCAAAATCAATATTTAAAAATGTCCCTAAACTTTTTTGACAAGTAAATGTTTCCACACATTCTCACAAGATTATCTAATTTAAAATATTAGTCAGGCAGTCGGGCAAAAGCTTCTAGATCAATGATATTTTTTGGTTTTCCACTACAGCCTTTGAGAGGAATTCAACTCCAGAGACTGAGAATACGATTCAAGATTATCTGAAGAACAGGTCCTGAGCCTAGCCTTGCTTCACTTGGACATATGTTCATGTTTATAATTCCATGCAGTAGCAAAACAGCACTCTTTTAATGATGCCTTCCTTTCTTATGCCAGAAAAAGTGCTGCTTTATGTATAAACTGCTTTTGTTTAGCCTTTTCACTCAGTAGAATAAACTCCCAAAAGTCAAATGTCTCCTCATGTGTAATAATCTCTGAAAATTGTTATTTCATTAATGTTTATTTGATGAGAATTGTTAATCTACTGTTCGTGTTTCAGATTATCTCCCAAATCCCACTTGAAATCACACTTTAAGGCCATAAAGTTCATATCAACTCAATAGTTTATGAAAGATGTTTTTAGCTGTCTTTGGACATGTACTTAGTCTACAGGACTCCAAATTAATCCAAGAACGCTATAAAAAGCCCCATCTATTTAGTTATTTAGTTATATAATTAGCTCTCCGAAATTATTATAAATCTTTGCTAATTTTCTAATTTCTCTCTTTCTTTATGACAAACTATGCAGGGATTAATTTGAAGGTTTAAAGTGCCCTATAGAATCAGCTGCAGCTACAAAATAAACATGTCAAAATTTATTATGAACTGAACATGTTAAGCGAATATTTAACGAAAAAATGATCAAACAAATCCCCATGATGAAAAAAACTGTGTCAAAGAAGGAAGAAGTTTAAATGAATTATCATTGTGAAGCGACAGCCAGTGAAGAACTCAGCTGATGTGTTGGTAGTTTACAAACATTAGCAAATGATTGCTCATACTGTGTTTATACTGTAATGTCTGCCACCATATGACAGATTTCAACAAAACAAATTGGTCTTTTGCTATTGGAGTAGTAAACAGGATCAAAATCAGGACTTAATGCCCAGGAATCATCAGCTATGCACAATCGACACTTCGAACGAACGAAGAACACAAGAAGCAGCTATCATAAACACCCATGTGCATATTTTAAAGCAAGTATACTACACATTTACACTGGGCAAGAGGCCAGGATTACATAACATTACATTTTATTTTCCATGGCCGCTGAATGATAATTCTTGTGTTTGTTTCAGTTTTCACTCTTTTTTTTCTCTCTCTCTCGTGGAATAGAGTCTAAAGGACACTCACTATCATCTGTTATCAGTCAGTGAGCTGGCTATCTGCATAGCTGCGTCAAAGGAAGCAGTGAGGAAGGAATGACTGCTTTTTGGGTCCTATAAACCAGTTTCATTGGAAAATGAATATTCTTAAGTCTTATTCTTCACTATTCTTCCCCTATTCTGGGATTTTTAAATGACAACCAGTGGTTATTGGCATCCACGAGAGATTACATTCTGTTACTTCTCCTTATTGTGTTGTATTATCAGTGCACTTTTCAATTCAAATCTTACTTTGAGACCCACTTTTTACAGTTACAGTTGAACTGTTTTTTATAATGATATTTGATGTTTATATCATGTTTACAGAATGTGTTTTTACAACAAATTACTGGCTGTTCAGGTTCACCTGCTCAGTTTATTCTGCTCAGAGTCATGGGGACCTCGTCAGGATGTAGCGGGTATAGAAAATATATGAATAAATTATATCACACGTTTTTATTGACAGTTTGATTATGTCACTCAACTGATACACTTTAAACTCATTCTCGTGTTGTAATAATTTTGATTTCAACTGTAACTTGTAACTTTGCTAGCTGTTACTAAGCAACATTGGCATTCATCTGGAGCTCCATAATCCATTTCCTTTTAGCTCTCTTTTGGTCTCCGTCAGCTCTTGAGGGAAAGATTTCTCTTCAGCCATTAAGTTATCCACTTGGGATTTCCAGCAAACTGTTGACCAGCTGTTTGGAGCTGGAATGATAGGTTAGAGTGAGCTTTCAAAGCTGGATCAACACTTGCACACTGTGGCTATAAAAATCCTACAAAAGCAATGAAAGTGAACCAAAACAGTTGCTGGCCTCAAAACCAAAGCAATGAGCCAGAAAATTCCCAACTGGTTCATAGAACTGAAGGAAAACTGCATTGATGAAGGATAATTCTTTGTTGATCCATCGCCACTCTTCATTTTATTCAGTCATTTGCTGTAGATGTAAGTATGTTCTCCAAAACAACTTTAAATGATGTGTGATTCATGTTCTATTGTACAAGCATCTAACACACTGCTATTTCAAACCATGAGATTAAAGAAATTAATATATAGGAAGGAAGGTGTTTGTAATCACTGAAATGATTATTTCCATTGACTGCACTGACTCCTGTATGTTGCCACTGTATACACACAGCTGTACAACATTACTGCAGCAGTATTGTAAGACTTCAAACCTGAAATGTTCCAAGGGCAGCTATAAATTTTCCGGAGCAATTGAATAGCAGTGAAGTTATTCATCTAGAGAGGGTATGTTCACCGTTCTCCATTCACTTCAGGTGTTGCATGCATACCACCTTTGACAACTTTATCTTGTCCACAATATTAAGGTACCAGACTGGACTCCTTGACCTTAGAGTTTGACCTATAATTCACGAAGGAGTGAGGAGAAAGATAGTCTCTCGGCATTGTGCTTCGCCTGACCAGTAATACAAATGAAAAATTTGGGTGCAAGAGCACAGGAAAGAATTAGGCACTTTAAACTGTTTGCATAACGAGCGCCTTCTCAGTGCAGTGGTTCTCTTCTTTTTAATCACCTGCACTCTCCAGACCACCTACACCCTTCTTCATGATCAGATACAGGACCGACGGGCTGATGTATGATCCGAGGAATTAATCTGCTAAGCCTGATTGCCATTACCGCCATGCGATTATGCACCTTGATTACCGAGCCCACCCCAAGGACCATGACGTGCCCCGGTGCACATTTGAAAGGTGCGCATAAAATTATGTGGTGATTACCCCACAATAGATCAATCCACATACGAATGAGACTGTGTGGCCATATAGACTGTCTCAAGTAGAACTGTGATTATTAATAGGTACTTGAGGTGACCTGATATCTGAAGCTTGAAGCACTAAAACTGCCTGTGATCTTTCATATAAGCAAATAAATTCATTTTCATACATTCTGAAAGTCATTATTGGATTATTGTTGTAGAGGCAGAATTGTTTGGAGTTCAAGCATGCATAAAAGGGATGTTGGGCTCTTCACAGACAACTGGAGCTGTACTTGTCCCTCTTGAAGGAGACTTCAGACATTTAACAACAGCACAGTTGTGGATGGGCTTGACACGAAGGAGGATGATATGCTTAGTTATAAGCCCCATAGCTAAAAAGAAAAAGACTATGTATTGACTCGTGGTCAGTTTTTTTGGGGTGTGCATGATGCAAAAGAATTTTTTTTTTAATTAAAAAAAGACTTTTGTGTGCCAATCAAAAAAGCCTGTGCTTATGAGTATTCAACATGTAAGTACACATCATTCTCTAGTGACACTTATCCTTCGAATTTAGTCGCATTTAATCCCTCACTGTCATTTTTTAAAGATTTCTAAAAATCCAATCATGAGCCAAAGTACTCATTTGGTGCAGTAAATAAATAGTCCAGTCTACTTATCCAGAAGCAATCCTTCATCAAGCGATTAATTTGATGAGACAATACAGAAGTTAAATCACATCTCTTCATGGTTTTCTCCCTGGTTAGATATGGAATATGTTAGTCATACAGACATACTGCCTCAAATAGACCCTTCACTGCAACTGTTCTAATGTTAACATATTTGCATTAGTAATGCCCTGGCAAAGATTTAATGGACTTGATATGCCACCATTCACAGTGATCCCTGTTCTTAGAAAGCATGGTTCTCAGTGCCCGCCCTGCACAATTACTTAATGGCTTCAGCTATTTTGCATATCTACAGGAGTAACAAAACCCATAAATGTCAGTCAGTAGAAAAGTACTGATTTATGTCTTTTGTCTCTATCAAGGCTTTAGTTAGGAGGGTTTACAACATTCTGAACATATTGAGTAAATACAGCACTGCTAAAAGCACACTCTTATGTTGTAGATACATAAAGGACCATTTACTGTATGCAAATGTGAATTAGAGCTTACAAATCCACAATTGCAGGAATTCCATCAGTAGCCAGAGTTCAATAACTCTTCAGTCTTCAAGTGTGTGGATAATGGTCACTGTGACTGCACATCACTGCAATTCAAAATCTCATCCATCCAGCGCTGGACAATGTTAGCCACTGAAATAACATAGATAAGGGAGTGTGTGTTGATGCTGGTAGAGCTCTGAGCTATTGTACAAGTCGATGAGTGATAGACAGGAGTGGATGGGTACATACTATTCACAGTCGTCCATGTGGCAGCTTGCATTTTCACATTGGTACAGTATGTTTGTCAGCTTTAGACAACGCTGACACTTACGCACTGCCGTGGGCAAGACATGTACTGTTCTGTCAGCCAACTGCGTCATGGGCACATGTATGTCCTACGTATCACCACGGAGTCCCTCACATACATGTCTGCACTGTATACAGTGGCAAAACATCTTGGCAACTCGAAAAACCATGCACGCAACAGACAGCAACACGAGGACCCCACTTTAAGTTGAAAAATCAAGTCTAATGTTATCTTTTTGTCAAATTAGAGGTAAATGAGTGTTAGTCAATTTTCTTTCCAATCTAGCTGCATGCAGTACAAAGTTTGCTGATTTTGAAAAAAAGGCTTTAACCAGAAAACTAAGCAAAGGCTCACACTGCCGATTTTTTTTTCATTCATTTTTCTTAGTTGAGCGGAGAGGTGTGAAAGCACAAAGATCATTAACTGCATTTACAAGAATACAAGGGCAGTTTTGACAGATGGAGACTTCATTTTTCCACATCCTTCGAAGGGAAAATAAATGATGATGATAGATCACTCATTTTGAACAAATGAGTGGAAATTAAAACCTTTTTGTGTCAAATATGGATTATTGAATGAACAAAAGGAATGAATGAAGTGAAAGCTTCAGATCATCTCACTGACATGGCAGGGAAAAATTCTGTTTAACAAGATTACCATGGTGTTCATCCATGCGCTTAGATCAAGAGAAAATCTTTGAAGCCTGAAGAATTCACTTTAATGTGTCTGAGCCTTGTGAGTCATAGGCAAAACTGTGATGTCTAATGTTAGGGCTACAGTGCGGTGCCACAGGTGGCCTGTTATAATGTGTATTTTGGGAAGTGACACTCATCTCGGTGCTCCCATGGGGGGGTCTCAGTGCTGTGTCACACAGATTGGGTGAAGTGAGAAAAGGAAAATCGCCAGTTTGATCGTTCCAAATTATACACGAGAAATGTGCAACTTCCAGAAAATGTTTATTTTATTCATAAACTTTTCATAAAAATAACAACATCAATATTGATTTTAGTATTGTAGAAACTGCCTATGTACAAAATCTTTACTTCAACAGTTAATATAACTTAAGGCGAGTTAAATGACTTTTTTTCCCTTTTTTTCAGTATCCAGTAATCATTTTACCCAACGTTTTTATTAATTCATTTTTGCTAAAGTGAACATTTCAGCATAAAGAGATCCCGGAAGTCAAAAGTCTTTCATCCACAAGGTAAAGTTTACAGAAACTCGCAGCAATGTGTGCTACCTGATTACTTAGAAGCAATGTTTATATAATTTGCTAGTAATTTCTAGCGTGGTTTAACATAATTCTGTACAAACTGTAAAATATTTTTTTGTCAAAAAAGCTGTACCTCAACTAGAGTACATTCCCTTTTAAATCTAGATCAACATTCAGTGAAATAACCCACATCATACGAGCAATGGGATGATGTGCGAAAATTCTTTCAATATCAAATTGTCACATTTAAAATATTGTGTTACCAAACAATAGCCCTCGAAAAACCATGACATTGTTTATGGTTGATAATACATTTCACCTTAGAAAGGACGCTAGAATATGATCATTGCAAAATATACAGTTATCTATAAAAATACAAAGAAGTACAGTGATACAAATATATTTATTTCCCATTTATGATATATCTTTCACAACTGTAATAATCCAAACAATTGTAACACAACACAAAGACCAATGACAAAAACACTGACAGCAAAATGATAAGAAGATAAACAAACACTAAATTGATCAAAGATGGACAGCTTTATGGTCAAAACCATAAATGTGTTAGCCTACATTCATGTCAAAAACCTCCACAATGAAGTGAAGGAGGACCTTGACAGTGGTTGAAACTCCGGTTAAAGGGAAAAAAACTGACATAAACATGCATTTTAAGAAACATAGTCCAAACCATTGCTCTAAGAATGCTAAAAGCAGAAAATAAGAATCTTAAATGGAGATATTAATAATCTTTAAGTGCAATCCATCCATGCTCAGCGGCGAATGGAGGTCGGAGCTGTCCAGATGAAGAGGTGCTGAACAGCAGTCATGCAGTGCAGAGCAGAGAGGTTGGGCTCCACTGAAAGTAACAGCAACAAGTCATTGTTGATCTGTTTACTGACTTTTACAACTTATATGCGGTTGCATAAAGTCAGCAGCAACAGGCAATAAGGCCGAAGCAGTCCTCTTCCCCCCTCTCTGCTCCCCATAAACGCTAATACTAGCAAAACCTCTGAGGTTATTGGTTTGCCAAGCAAAACCAACCCAGACATCAACTTGGAGTCAGCTGTCTTATCTTCCAAGACGGAAAGATCCCAATAGGCCCTACTATAAGTGTGTGGACACAGCCTCGTCTTCAAATCCCCTCGGGGAGAGTGAATGGCCATGTCCCGGTGGTCACCTGTGGCTTAATTTCCATTTTCTCCTTCTGTTTCAGATGTACGCGTCCATGCCGTTTTCTCTCGTCGCTGCGGGCGAACCGTTTGCCGCACACGTCGCAGGAAAACGGCTTCTCCCCCGTGTGAGTCCTAGTGTGGGTGGTAAGGTGATCACTACGGCTGAAACTGCGCAAACAGATGCGGCACTGGAAAGGTTTGTGGCCCGTGTGGATGCGGATGTGCCGGTTGAGCTCGTCCGAGCGGGAGAAGCGCCGGTCGCAACTCTCCATCGGGCAGGTAAAGGGTTTCTCTTTGGCTGAGCCGTGAGAGGCAGCGGGGCTCTTTCTGGCCCTGGGGGGTTTCGTCACACGGTTGGTGTAACTTTGTGAAAATGAATCAGGCAACAAAGAAGAGTACAGAATGGAGTCTATGGTACTCGGCAAAGCTGGTGATGCGTACAAAGTATCGCACTGGTTAGATGGCTGTGGAGGCTCGGGGAAGGGTTTCAGGTTAGAGGAGAGGCCCATTGGTGGTGGTGGGAGGTAATTGTTGTACAGGGGACTAGAGTAGCTCTGAGAACAGGTGTCAGAGAAACATGGCTCCTGCTTGATCCCCCCCTCCACTTTAAACTCCATCTCTGGGTTGGGACATATTGGGGGGAATGTGTCTAAAAGGTCCTTCACGTCCATTTGTTGGTCAGGGGGAAAATCACTTGACATCGGAAAGGTCTCTGTCTGGAAACTCGTCTCCAAACAGTCAGACTTACTAAATGTTCCCCACTCGTAGCAACTGCTTTCAAACTCGTTCTTGATCACGACGGGGAAAGAAGCAGCTTCTGACTTTGGTTCAGCCTTCTTCTGGTTTGGAGTTCGGGAGGAGCCGAAGCTAAGCTGGGAAGTGGACGGGTCTTGGGCCTGGCTACCGGCCTGATCATCCGTATATCTCGGGCAGGTCTGATCTGGAGAATATACATGATGGTTAGGTCCCGGGCAGGTGTACGTTTGCCTTTTGGCACCGGAGTCTCCGAAATTACCGTTACTGCTCTCCAGAGGCGATGGATAAGTTTCCCGACTGTTGCCGCTCTCATGCACTTCTAAAAGTGGCACTGTCGATATACCAACAATCTCAGTGATCATACTGAGAAGTGTCTCCGTGCTGCACGGCGCTCCCTGAGATGCCTCAACATAGAAACTGCCGGAGTAGGCGAGCGAGGAGGGGGTGTAGGTGTCTTTTGGGCACTCGCAGGGGTTAAAAGCAAATTCCGAGTTGGACGCCTCGGTTTTGAGGGTTGCAGGAGTTCCTTCTGTTGAATTAGAAGATAAGAGAACTTTGTCACCGCGACTGTCGCAAAACAGTGCAATTTAAACGAAGGAAAAACACATCTGCGTTACATAAACATTCACGCGCATTTTGACTCAGAGATTCTTTCAAATAAAACCAAACTGCACAGAAAGCATTGTCTCTCTCCTTCAGTGTTCCGATTCGACATGTCTATATAGTCATGCATGCAGATTAATCGACTGTGCAAACATGCCAACTCACCGTGGCCAAACTGGGCAGGTACCCCCCGCTCTGCATCGACATACAGCTCCTGGTTGTCTTTCCGCGCACTGGTTTCCATTCCCAAGGAAGAAGTGTTGCAATTCTCAAACTGAGGGTAAAAAGAATCTTTCGCATTCAAATCCATATTGTTCAACATAATGATACACTCAGAAGTCCGTTTCTTCCAGTGGCAAAAAAAAGGGAAAAGGGAAAAACAAATTATGCAGATGAGATTTTTCTTTCAAACCCCCTTTTGATGGTTTCCAACAAACGATCCAAAGTGGTCTTTGTCAAAGGGATGTTTTTTTGTGTCTTTTTTAAAAAGAAGAAAATTTAAGGTATTCCTTTTCGTCTCTGCTCCTCGGTAGGTATTTGCTTGCTGTGGATTTCACATCAGCGACTTCCCCTTTCTCTCCTTATATACACTTTGGCAGCTCCCTCGGCCCTCCTCCCCATTCATCAGCTCCAGTGAGAGGATTCCCCGCTGCGTGTAAACTTCATGCCCATATATGGACAGAGGATGTGACGGAGTCCCCTTCCCCCGCCCCTCCCAAAAAATATCCTCCTTTCTCTCCATACAGGAGAAATGGAGTCTGACGTTGCAACAAGTGGTGACTAGTGTTGATTGGTATTTCTTTTAACAATCTTTCTATTTTTCTACATGAAAGATTAGTCATTTACAAATAAAATCACCTTAAAGTGAAGACAGCGGGGAAAAATGTGTTACTGTCTACAGCATTTCCAACTGTCCGCCAATCAAAACATCATACTGAAACGACATAGCTGCTTTATCCAGTGATCACGAAAGTCACTAATTAAGGAAGTATACAGGGAATGTCGCGAGAAAGGTATAATTCTGAAATAACTTTTTTGGACCATTTCACAAATGTTCCACTAAACTCAAATGAGCAATTGAATCAAAAATATATTTTGATGTCTTACAAGCCATGAAAACCAAGCTTTTAAGTCACCCTGTACCTAAACTACAACCCTTTAATATTCTACAGGTACAACATCTAATATTGTTCATACTGTAAGTCTATAATGCCAGCAAACAAAACACCACATGATATATATAATCTGATCTATATAATATGATATGATGTGCTACAAATGTATATATGTATATATGTATGTATGTATATATAAAACAGTACCTAAGGTACTTTTGGAAAATCTAATTCAAGGACTACTCTTGAAATAATAACGGAGTACGTTTATCTTCACGATTCAAGGAAAAATAAAGGGTAAATAAGGGTATGGTAAACCAATACAATGATTTCAGACAAACGTTATAGCACAATACCACATTAAAAAGTGTTTAATAAAACATGAAGTTACTTTAATTTGCTGGCATGCGTCGAAGTATCTTTGTGTATAAATGAACACAAAAATAATTTTGTACTTTAAAATACTCAATGCCAAATACAATCTAGGTAGGAACAATTTCCAATTCAGCCCATTTTCTCAGCCACACTGCCTGGTCTAGTTGTTTTTTTCAGCACTATTCCAGTCAGTCCACCGCTTAGATTTACTTTCTCATTTCCTCTCGAGGTGCCGCTGGAAATTGTTGCTTTCACGATCAGGGCGAGTAACTGCAAAGCCCAGTCCGAACGAACCCTTGGCCTTTAAAAGCATGGAAGGGAGTCGATAACACCCCTGAGGTGTTCAGTGGTTGAACCCAACTGTTCACATGACATTTCAACCCCCAAAGCATTTTTTTTTCTTTCTATTTCGCATCTGTTGCTGGGTGCACTCCGTGGCCACACTTCCTATTACAAAAAGTCGATACTCTTTCATAGGACGTTGATGTCTGCAGCAGACCTCTGGCACCGGCTGGAGGTTCAGCACCATGGATAGCGATGGTGCCGCATTCAGCCTTGTAATCACACGTGAACCAGAAGGACACAGGCCCTTTTCTTTTTATCTCACACTGAATGGTTACTGTGCTTCTGTACTCAGCTGAGCTGCATTATTCTGCATTAATTCAGTACAATCACACCACAGACGTCTGGGGAAAATTATAGCCACGAATACAAAACCAACTCAATGATTTTCCTTTCATTCAGTGGAGCGTTTTGTTTCTATAGAAAAAAAAAGGGCAAAGGGATCCTGTTTAGACAACTTTAGCAGTGGTTTGAGCATCATACTACAATATCCTTGTAACATGCTAAGACTTATAATAGGTTGATTTGAGGATTATTTTTTTCTTTTTGATGCACTCCCTGTTGACAGATTTATGTAAAGATCAAAGCTCCAGCCAACCCTGCTGGACACTTCAATTTCAGTTTGCTACTATTTATGCTATCATTAGATATTTCTTATTCTATTTTATTTTATTTTATTTTTTTTTGCAAACTACTTTCAAATGAGCATTTTTCCCCAAATCATATGATTAGTTTAGAAAATCTGCCGCATAGTAATAGTTTTCATCCAACACATCAAATATCATCATGAGATGTTACAATAATCATAAAGTATTATGACTCTGAGCTGAGTTTTATTCCTCCTGTGAAGCTAGATTTAATTGCTAATATTCTGTGTAAATTAAATTCTGATGAAGGGCTTTTATACGGAGTGTTTATGTAGTATCATTCTTCATTACATTAAAGTGAAAACTTCTCCCACTACCGGTAGTGTTCAGCCTGAGGGCTGGTATTATCAGCAGACACCAAATCAATCTAAATGGTCACCAGATTAAGTTTTTTTTTAAGCTATATCCACTTTGTCCTGAAGATAATCATAATTGGGAAGGGGAAGGGGAGGGGGGGGGGGGTCCTGTTCCAGCTGACATTGAGCGAGAGAAGAGGTACACCATGGACAGGTTGCCAGGACAACCGTGCTCACAGTCACACTTATGGCAAATTTAGAATAACCTCCAGTGCATGCCTTTGGACAAGACAAGCCAGGTACAGGCAGAGCATTGCAAACTCCATATAGAGAGCCTCCAGCTGACCAGCATGTTAGGAACCAGAACCTTCATGTCATCATGTGGCAGTGCTACCCACTGCACCACCCCCACACAATGTCATATTTATTCATATTTAATGATATTTAGCTCTTTGTCAAATTGTTAGAAGCATGTAATATCAAATACAGCTGTGTTGAGGACACAGTTGTTGCTGTTGTTGAACTGGTCCATTTTATTCTGAATGCTGTTTGTACATTTTTGTCCTCTCTGTTCACAAAGAAGAGTGGTGGGGGACTGGGCTGTTTGATATTACAAACATCTCTTTCTATAATGAAACTATGACCTTATTGTGAAAGCATATAACTGAATTAGTACCACTGTGACAGTGTCAAGAAAACTGAACATTACAACATAGCAGTAAAATTCAAGGTAGAGCAGATTTTGTATTGCATTGAATAGCACAGGTGTATTTAACGAAGGGATCTCTGGGAATTGATCCTTTATTAAGAAAGATGAGTGCAACAAATATCCAAACCCTGAGCCAAACCTGGACCAGGACACTTAATCATCAGAATTTCCCCCAATCTCTTCTTCTTTCATTCAACTCTATATAGTTTCACCTGTTCAGGCTTTAAAGCTACAAAGAAAAAGAGGCGAGATCTCTCCTACATGGACCTTTCACATAAGCATGAAACCGGTAACAAGGATTCACAAGTGCACACAGGCAAAAATGTTACGAGAAATTTACTTCCCTTCACACCTCTACAGTGACTACTTGTTTCAAAACTTGAGCTGAGCTAAAATGGCTCCTGTGAGCTCAGATCTTAGCCCATTTGAATGGTATCGGGGTCCTTTTTTTAAAGAAAGATTAACTGAAGAACAGATACAAAGTCTGCTGCAGCACAAATACACAAAGATTATTAGCCATAATAAACAGCCTGCTCATTATAAACTTCTCAAATTTGACGTTATTTCCATCACTACTGAGCAGCAGAAAATGTTTTGAAGGATCTCTAAGTAGCTACCCTGTCATCTCTTTTTAAGGCAAGGTGTGATAATAGCATATAAGCTCTTTCATTGCAGCAGTGACATTCTCCGGAACAAATGGTTTTCACCTCAGCCATGCACTCTAATTCTAGCCCCAGAGATGTTTAGCTTTGAGGAACTGCCTCCAAGTAATCCAGAGTCTATTAAAACCAATCTGATCACACAGAGTTCAGATCATGGGATGCTGTTATGATAACTGCAGTGTGGCTAACCTCTCTCCTCCATAAAATGCCACAGCGCAGAGACTAAGTAATGGATTTACGTAATGTTAGCACTTACTGACATTATAGCGCCGGGTAACGCCATACCTGTGAAAGTTAAAAGAAAGGCTTTGTTTTATTCCCTCAAATTTGAAAACTGTGAGACAAAGGGCTCCTTTTGTCTTAGGGAACGGGTTGCTGAATAGAGAAAGAATGTATAGCAATACAAAGTTGCTTCTGTGTTTTAACATAATGTCGACTTAAAAGGAGACTCAAAGTGTTGGCTATGGAAAGATGATGAAACGTAGCCTTCATAAAAGCATGTCTTGGCTCTTCTAGTGAATGGATAGTTTCTGTGACACACAGGGAACTTGACTTTAAAAGAGCTCAAATTGCAAATCTATCTATCTAGCACCACTGTGCTTGGCAGTTCATCTGAGGTGTTTGTACAAATGTGGTGCCATGAATTATGGTCAATCATGTGCACTTTGGTCTCATCTGCGCAAAAAGGACATTGTTCCAGTGGTCTTGTGGTTTATTCAGCTGTAACGTAGCAAACCGAAGCTGTGCTGCCACGTTCTTTTTAGAAAGAATAGACTTCCCCTTCAACCCTTTCAAACAAGTTACACTTGTTCAGTCCTCCTCTAGTTTGTAGTCATGAACTTTAACTTTCATCATGCTAAATGAGGCCTGTAGAGATGCAGCTCTTGGGTTTGACTATTGCTGAACTTGGTGGGACGAAGATTGGCAATTGCCTTTAATGTTTTTAACCTATGAATAATCTTTCTCAGTGTAGAATGATGGTCTCCAGATTGTTTGGAAATGGCCTTATAATCTTTCCCAGATTGATGTGCAGCAATAGCCGTTTCTCCAGGATTATTGCTGATGTCTTTCCTCCTTGACATTGTATTACACATCTAAATGCTCCAGATCAGAAAACTGCTCAAACTTCTGCTTTTAGAGGTGCACACAATTAGTGACAATCATATAATTAAAAGCTTAAAATTGAAGGAGGACAAACTTTCACATGACTGCATGAGTGTGTGATGAATACGTTTGGCAAACCTTAAGCCAGTCTATCCACATACAATGAATTTGGAGTCGCCAGTTAACAGGACACATGATGTGACAAAAATATCTGCAGAGACAGCTCCTTTCATAAGACTGGTGAGGTGAGGTGAAATCTTTGCACCACAATGAAAGGCGAATACTTTTCATTACACCGCGTATGTAACCCACTGACCATGTTATTTTCAGGTTCACTCCTGGACAGGGAGTGGGAGTTGTTCCTTGCAGGTGGGTGCTTGATAGAGTTGAAGAGGCAGTAAGGAGCGACTGCCCTATGAAATAAACTGCCTGTGAGATAAGATTCAGGTTGTCAGCAAAGTCTGTTTCATATTTTTGTTGTATTTTGTCCTGTAAAGTTGTTCTTCAGTGTAAATTAGTTTTAACACGGGAAACATCTTCCATGTACCAGATACAAACCATCATCAAACTATCCTTAGTATACATTTTATTGCTTTTGCAAATTGAGCCCATTGAGTACAAACAGATATGTAGGTGCCTTTCATTTGTTTGTCCTTCATAGATTTGCAATACAAATAAGTGCAGCTCTAGAGTTGTTTGAGTTTCTCAGTCTGAAACTATTTGATACCTAGAATGATCTGGAAACTGGACTTTAAGTGTTGTACTTGTAGTTATTACTTCAAAATTAAGTTGTTGCGCTGTAGTTACTGAATATCTCAATTCCTTTGGCATAATGTCAACCAACTATGCAGCCCACACTGTTTGAGAGTAAATAATAGAAGAACGTGATCCATACCAGAAAATCCACTGAGATGCAGAGGCTGTCGTTGCTGTTTCAAAATAAAAAAAGTACTTCAAACCCACCATGATCCAGAGAGATAATGCACAAAATACTGTACTGGATCTACAAGACAAATAATAGGGAAAAAAATTTGATGGAAAAAAAGGTAGGCTACAGCCAAGTTGCCAGCATCCACAAAGTAATGAAATGAATATATATCACACAGTACACACATTTACATTTAGCCTCCAGTGCTGTGTTGTACTTTTAACTAATGTATTGCAAAGTACATTTTTTGGCTCAAGCCAACGAAAGCCAGGCCTGAACAGAGCCGGAGGAATCCATCTGCCTCCCTCAAAACACATTCTGACATGTCTCACAGTCAAATCTCCCCCCCAAGGCGTAAGATGAGGGAACATCTTCAGTCTAAACCTGAGCACAATAGGGCCCGTAAGACACCGCTAAAATGGATTGGGAGTGCTAAAACCGCAGAAACCTCTGCCGGAAACACGACTTTCTATAAATACAGGATACTCGCCTCAGCTGCCAAGTTCGTTATTTTCTCTCCCTCTCTCCCTCTCTCTGTCATGTTGGGCTCTGCATGGTTATATATACTACATCATCATTCAAACACCGGCAATTGAAAGGAAAATAGCACGAATAAGAAAAATAAAAGCAGCGGAAGCGTGGTTCTTCTATTGAAGGAACACCTCTCTTCTGCTCTTCCTCTGAGAGTGGGAGTGGGTTAGGGAAGCCCGGTACCAGGCCCCGATGCTGCTGCTGCTGTTGCTGCTGCTGCTGCTGGTGTGGCAGGTTTCCCGTGTGATCCAAAAATACTTTCACACTCGCCCACTTTGGTCCCCGGCCGCCTGTACTCTTTGGTTCTACAACAGGGATGGGTGAGAATCATATTCATCTCTCTGATCGTGATTGCGGAATGCCCCAGTGTTTCTTTAACCATGCCCCCAGACTCCTCCACACACACACACACACACACACTGCACGGCTCCCACTTTGGCCTCTTCTCCTGTTGGATTAATTCTCGCAGCACTCTGACAGTCCAATTCCTGGGACTGATCCAGCTGCCGCACCTGGTGTTACCTAACTGACAGCACATTTGGAGGAGAAATCCACAGAAAACAACACCAATATATCATATTTTGCGGCTTTAGTGTTTGCACAACTGATCCAAACCGAATAATTCCACCACGCTCGGAGAACTGGTGCTACACCAAATTACAGTGGAGTCAAAACGCAAATATCCAGGTTACTTGATATAGATAGATCAGATAGATATAGATAGATCAGCAATCCCTTTAGTGTGAAGCCCGACATCATACACTGGATGCAAAATCCTTAACATACAACACGTGACTAAATGAATGTGCTTTTGACCACCACAGGTTGATAGATCTCCATACTACGGTCTCTGACTCGTCTTCTCCAACACAGATTTTTTATGCGTTGCTCTTTCTGTCATCGACACCACATAGTTCGGGAAAAGATGTGTCATTCATGAGAAAGCATTGTTTCCATCACTGCCTTATTGATGTAAACGCACTCATTAAGCAAACATGCAATGGAAACTGAATCAAACAAACAGCCAACAGTAGACATGTGAGGAAACAGATGAAGAATGTTAAGAGCTCGCATCTAACAAAAGTAACTATGGAAACGGCCAGCTCTACATTGCACTAGCTTCCACAGCTCTCTCCAGAAATAAAAACTGTTGGGCTACGAGCGAATCAGGTAAAGACAAAAGATCCCGGGTGAACCTATTTATAGTGGGCCTTACATAACATACATAGACCTATGTTGGCTGAGGCAAGTTTGGTACTAAACAATAAGCTTCTAGGGGGCAAAGACAGGGTACACAGAACTGGAGATGTTGGATCCTGGAGCAGATTTCACAGCAGTGTAAGTATAAACAGCAATTAGCACAGTGTGGATCATACTGCTTGCGGCAACTGTATTAGATAGAGAGGAAGGCTTGCTGTTTTTATGTGTGTGAGAATAAGCACCGTTGCGCTGTGCTGTGGGGTCAGTGATGTCAAAGCTGGAGTTCCACAAACAGCATTGCAGGCAGTGATCTCATGGAAACTGACCCATTACATAGCGTGTAGCCACGAGGCTCGAGGAATACACATAGAAAAAGAAAGTAAAAACACGTCACAAGACGCTCAGGTTGGCCCAGAAGTCTCGATTACGAGAAGGGGAGGCGAAAAGTTGTGTCAGAGGACAACGCGCTCACACACACACACATGCACACACATGATGATCATGTGGCCCCAGGACAAAAACATCTGACATCTAGAGTGAGCAAAATACGACCATACAAGCCCACATACGCACAAAAGCTGTGCGAGAGCCACTGTAAAGGGTGTATCGTGCAGAAATACAGCCTGCCAACCTATCTTAAATCCAAATTGAGCCATTAGCATAATTATCCACTTATACTGCTTTAATTCTAAGTAGCTCTCCATTGTAAGTAAAATGATAGCTAAGCTGTATTGAAAAAGCCACTTTTCCACTCACAAATGCCTTATTAATTAGCTCCCTCTAGCACACCTTCCCAGTAATTACATTCAATACAGCAGTCAGTGCTGTAGGCTGGCGAGAGACTATAAGACAACTTTATAATTACTCTGCACATGTATGGTGGTTTCTTTGATATACATATATATACATATATACATATATATATATATATATATATATATATATATAACTCTTAACACTGAGGAGCAGCATTTTGGAAAAACTGTATTTATTCCTAATCACTGGTAGGCAATCACAAAATATTTCCCATAGAGAAGCTCTGATGTGGTTGGGATAGGATGACATGATATTCAAATGAATACTGACTCATCTGTTTATTATGCAGTCACATTAGTTAGCTCTGATGCTGTTTGGCTATTATCCCATCTCACTGTGAAAAAAGGGTCTTGGGTGAGGGGGATGGATTGCGCAGTAAGTGCTTTAGTCACACAGACTGTCCACTCTTCAAAGAAATAAATGCATTTTCGACTGTAGTTGCATTGAGGGGACGTGGAATCCATTTCCTCTGAGAGAAGCAACAAAAGGCAGAGGATATGGTTCATCCGTGTCCAAAATCCCTTGATACTTTGCTCTGCGTGAGCAGGTTAAAGGGTCAAATGATGAGCTTGAGTCTTGTTTCGCACTGGTACAACATAGGCCAGATTCTGGGGATCTATGAACACCATTCAGTCCAAAGAATAATGTCAATTTTAAAGAAAATTATTTCAAATCTTTCTGAAGCTGTGAAAAGGCTTTAACAACCAGTCTAATTATGTTTTGGTAATAATAGCAATCCGCATTTTGTTGTGCACGGGAAATCTGGTATTGGAGAATACAAGACATTTGGCAAAACTACCAACGTGCAGCTTCACAGCCTGCCTCCTGTTCTGCTAACTGATAGAGGTGCTATTTTTAGCCGTGCAACCTTACAGCACCATGCTAAGCTTTCAACTATACAACTGCACATTCAGTCCATTCAAAGGATTCATGAAAGTCTAGATGCTGGAACCCAGTGGTCGTGAACATAAACCGACTGCCAGTGTCAGTATTCCGAGTTCCAGTGTTTTATAATTGTTGGCAAAGTATTAACAAGAACATCGCCACTGTGCGACCCAGTCTGTGAATGTGCGCCAGTACATGTCAAGGAGTGAAAAGAATTTGACATCAGTGTAATTCATGCCTTTTGATGTGGGGTAATTAAGTACCAAACCCTCACAACAACCGTGCTCCATGGAAACCATGTTAGGAAGAGGAAAAAAAAATAATAAATTGACGTCAGCTAGAGGCCTTCAATGTGCCATTTGAAAAAGGAAATATTATCAGGCTGCTGCACTTAAGGTCACAGCGTCCGAGTTGCTGTTTGCTTTTGCGTAAATAGTCTGTTTTGAGGCTACGTCTAACAGCAAAGTTAATACTTTAAATTGTCCTCAAAACAGACTTTTCATGCAAATAGTCATTCGGCTTGATTGCATCTATTTTCGTGATAATGTTCACTTTCAGATAGCAAATAACATGCAGTCCTCGTTACTGGAGGGGTATGAAGATTAAAGTTAAACAGGCCCTGGTTGGGAGTAACTGCAAGTGTGCACACATTAAGAAACTCAGTGACTTCCCTTTCTGCATGTGGTGTCGCACAGAGCAACTGACGGCAATGCCGATCGGCTCCATCACGCTCGTTTTTTGACTTGGTTCCATCGTGCATTTCAAATTAAAGCTGCTTTAAGTCAAATTAGTTCTATTTTTGAAACGATACACAACTCGGCTTTATTTCCTAAGATACTCAAGCGGGCCATCATCTACAACTGCTCGTTAGAAACAGATTATTATTTTCAGAGATTAAAGGTGGAGAAAAAGACTAAACTAAATAAATACACTGATAACACAGCAGACAAAAATGCAGTTTGACAAGAAAAAAAAAGAAAGTATTTAAACCATTTATTGTTTTTGACAAAACAACATCAGATTTAACAGTCATTGTTTTCCCTGCGAGACAAATCAACACGTCTGCCCTTCAAAGCGGCGATTTAAGGAAAGTGCAGCAGGACGGAACAACTTTCTCAGAACAACTGAACAATCACATATCAAAATGATCAATCATTAAGACCATAAAAACCATTAAAGATCAATGACAAAAATGGCACAATTACAGATAGAGGCTCTTATTTGTCAAGTGAAAGCACAACTTGAATAATAACCCCCAAAAAACTGTAGTCACCCGATTCCCATTCAACTGTATCCCAATTTAATCTGCAAGCATAAATGCTCCTTTGGCCGAGTAAACCTGCCTTATAAAGACCTCTTCGATTTCTGCGTTGAAGGGTGATGAAGAAAAAGGAGCAGGTGTTTCTTTTCCCATCAGGTAAAACACAGCGCGTAACCGCAGTAGCACACAGAACTTGTCTCATCATAAAGCAAAGACAGGAAAACTGCTCTCACACTTCTTTGAAATGACCCTTTACAGAGCACACCGTGTGAAGACAGTCTAATTAAAGGGCTCGTGAGAACATGCGATGAAAGGAGATGCAATTCACCTGGATATTCTCAGTACACCTCGCCAGACATTTTCATTTTCTATACGTTAAAAGTACAAGTTGCTTTGCTCACGTTCACTCAAATAAAGGTCATTATCTTAAGTAGCAATTAGATCAAATCAGCAGTATCAGTACTGCTCAGCCATCATTAATACTGTCAGGGCAGACCAGCCGGTGAAAGGGTGGCTTCCTTGGCCCTTGCCAGTGCTGTCATTGTACTGTTCCCATATATACCCTGTTTCAACATACTGTTTATAAACATTATTGATAATGTTGGTCCTGAGTTCCTCATAAAGAGCAGCTGCCTTCTCTTGGTACGGCCCTTTTGCGTTGCTGTAGTGGTGGAGGGCTCTGACTGCCAAGTAATTGATGTTAATCCATATTGGTCCCCTCCAGTAGGGGGCATCGTGTTCTGTATTTCGCTGCATATACAGAGGATCGGCCTTGGACAGGGAACGCAGGCCATAGGGTGTCCACAGCTTTTTGGAGTCTCTCATGTCTCGAAATATGTGCTCCAGTTTGGCCGAGTCTGGCTGGAGGATTTGCAGTATAAAGGGGAACAAGCTGACGTAACCCAAAGCGTTCACGTACTGCAGCTTAGGGGCCCTGTGGACGGAGCGGACGAGGCGGGCCACAGGGAACTGATGGCGAGGTTGTCCGGGAGGTACGTACACCTTCTCCCGCTGCAAGGACACAGATTGTGTGTGGTTGCCATAGTCACTGAAAGCTCGGAGTTGCTCTGACCAGTGGAGCTCATCAAGCAGGGTGTTGTCACTGAGCACATCATGGGAGAGTTTGTAGTCCTGATGGGGCTCGCCTAAAAGCTGGGCTATGCTAGCCATGATGCCCGAGGACAAGGCCATCCAGCAGTGTAAATCCACGTGCCGTTCATCTGCTGAGGGGTGCGAGGCTCGTGGGTAGTCATCCAGCCCGGAGGTTAAGGTTTTGGGATTGAGGAACAGATTGGTGTCCTTGTCGCGCCCACGCCAGCGGTAAGAATTGGATCGGGGTCCCGTCTGTGTGGTGTTGTACCACTCGAACCAGGTTTTGAGTCTGGGGAAAAGCCGCCGGAGGAAAGGCAGGGTTGGTTGCGTCGCTGCCTCGTCTGGATTTGAAGAGAGCTGTTCAATCAGTTCCTGTAGAGCCAGGAAGAGAGTGGGCGGGTTTGCATTCTCGTTCCGCTGAACGATAAATTCAGCTGGGACTTTGCTGCGAGCCTCGTCTCCAAGAATTTGCTCCCGGGGAATCCAGCCCTCCATATTCATTAGGTCGATCCAGTGGGCAATAGCCTCCCTCGTCACCTGTGGATCCCACTTGCTCAGCAGCAACTGGTGAAAGCCTTCATCCCAGAGGAAGCCTCTGGGAAAAAACGAGCGTGATGGGACAGCAGTGTATAAAGCCCCTTCAGGGTACAGGAGCGGGTATTCGTTGTAGACCGACTGCACCACTGACTCGCCATAGAAGTAACCCATTCCACCCAATATGTTGCTGAGAGCTGCTTTGGCAAATGTGATGTGTCCCTGGCTAAAACCTTTGCTCTCAAGCCCAAAAATCTTCTCAAACTTTGCATGAAACTCAGATTTTCTCTTCTCCAGCTCCTCGGTCATGATAGAGTCCGCAAGTTGGTTGGGACGATTATAGGAGCTCCCGGACTCAAAAAGAACTTCAATCTGGAAGGGTGCTTGAACAGTCACCTGGTGAACCACAAAGTCACTTTCTTGCCTCGTGTCATCAGGTTTCTGTTGGCTTTGCTGGTGAGGAGGCTTGTAGGTGTCAACAGCAATGTAATACCTTTTCTCACCAGAAGGAAGGTTGTAGACAAACCTGCGGTTCAGACTGAGCTTCACAATGTTGGTCAGCTTCTCCAAGCCCGGAGAGACCGTCTGAAGGTAGTTGTAACTGAAAAATGAGAAACTCAAATCAATTACCTTTTTTTTTTTCTTTCTTTTCTTTCTTTCAAATTAGATAATTTAAAGATTGGTTTGTAATCGGCAGCTGATATACATGTGATCCTAACTGTGCATGGGTGGCCTCATCTCACAGAAGCTTAGCTTTTGTTGTCTCCCGTTGTACCGATGACTCAGAGGTCGAGCAACTGACCGCAGTAAACACACAGCTGTCTTGCTCTACAACCTCCATCTTGCCAAAATAAACCAGAATAACAATTCACACTGTTCTTGTCATTTCCACCAGTGCATACTGTCCCTTTCTATTCATTTATTTTCTGTTGTATCTGCTATGCTGGTCTGCTCTGGCCCTCAGGAACAACAGGCTTCACTGGTACTCCCTGTAAATGTTACTAAAAGAAAGCTGGCATAGGCCTGAACCACTTTATTATAATAATAATAATAAAAAAAGGGACAGCTCTTTTTGTAAATGAATAGAAGCCTTCACTGATTAAATATCTGTACCATTTCAGAAGGACTGAGCCCACAGCTTGTGCTTTTCTTTGGCTTTATATTCCTTATCATGATCTTCTGCTACCACCTAGTGTTTAAAACAAAACAAAAAAACTCTGCACATCATCTAAAAAAAGCCTAATTCAAAGATTTTCTGAGGTAAATGATTTTCTGTATGACTTTACATATACATCTTTTTATGCACAGATTATATCATACACTTGGGTTTAAATGGCTACTATCCATGGGTGCAATACTCTATCAAGGTTTAACATCCCTCATTGATAGCAAAATGTATGCAACTTATCAAATAATCAAAATAGGATTTAATCAACGATTAAATGATCTTACGGCTTTGTACATGTCTAATGCGGGTTTTCTTATCTTCTTATCTTTAACACGGAACACTGAGCACCGACGGTCATTGTACTATATTCCTTCCAGCTGCCTTGTCCTTGGTCTTGTACGCTTCTGTATTCATTCTTTTACCTGGCATATTTAGCGCTGGAGAACTCCCCAGTAACAGGTTTTCTGAAGGTGATCTTAAAGTTTCCGAGCTCCTCTGAGAAACCACTTATAGAAGCGAGGCGATTTTTCTCCTCCACGTGAGCCTGCAGTGAGCCCTGTGTGTCTGCTGCTGCGTAAAACATCAAGGATATGACTGGTGCTTGGGGGGCATTGCTCTGGTGGGTAAAGATGGGAAAATAAACAAATAAAATAAGCTTCCTGTCATCTTCAGAAATACATGTTAAATAGGTAACTTGTAATCATTTTGTTCACGTGAGGGAGCATGTGCACATGCAAGCGAACACAGCTGGAGCTCACATGCTGTTTGGCTGTGATCCTCCAGGTCCAGTCTCCTCCATGATCCCCTCCCGTCCTCTTAACAAACTCTGTGGTTAGTGTGAAGTCATTATCTTGGATTTCTTGGACGCCAAAGGTGAGTCCATCATGCATCAGCCAGCCATAGCCTTGCAAATGATCCCCCTGCTCACAAGTGTGCCTTAGGTTCACGTCCAAGTCAGAGAACTGACGCATCCACATCATTCCTGCAGAAGGATTCAAATGAAAGAAACTGAATCCATTTATAAGCAGATGCGCCGATACAGTAGTTGGAGAAGTATGCTGCCAACTATGGGGCAAAAATGACTTGCAGACAGTTCCAGATAAAAGCCATGGCTACATACGCCATCTGTAACAGACATCTGCCCAAATTATTTCTTTGAGAATTGACGTTTCTGTTCATACTTAACGTCCCTGGGCATCGTTTAAATAGAATACAATAAATTGAAAGCCTGGTTTTATACAAGTGAGGAATGCTTGAACAGGGACTTTGAAGCACGAGGGATGTGTGTTATGGCCGAAGCTGCAATTTGAGGCTTGTACCTTTATATAAGAGAATAAAGCAAACAGTAAAAACCCCTGACCTGTTGTTACATTTGGACTTTTGTATGCTGTGCTCTGCTGTGATTGGTTGCTATGTTATTAGGCAACTGCTGATGATCTCTTGATGATCATGTATTGAAAAGAAAGAATAGATCAGCATCTCTGTGCCTGTGACTCAGGCCCCCGGGCTGCTTATTTACCAATCTCAGGGTTGACGTTCAGGCCCCGACCACTGGAGTTGTTTTATTTGTTTGTTTGGTTTTTAATTTAGCTGGTCAGCTTAGCCAGATCGCATGCCAGTCCCGCTACATCTGCTAAAACACATCACCTCATGCAACTGGCAGAAGAATTTGCAAAAACCATGACTCTGTTGCTTTATCTGTTCCCTTGCTAAAAACAAGACATCTGGGTGTTGAATAATTGATTCAATATTGAAATGAAAAGGAAGAAAAACAAAACCATTAAAGAGTTCTGTGAAAAAGATAAATAAAAACATAGTTTTGCTTTGATGATGGTACGGTGCTCAGCCAATTCCTCTTTGAATCAATTCCCTAATGAGCGCTCAAAGTCTCAGGAAATCAACTTTTTTTCTCCCCCTAATTCAGTTGTCTAAATAAATCTCAAGACTGTCATTGTTATATGGAATACAATCCAACCCTGGACATCCAGTTTCCTCATCATTAATTATGACATCATCATATGTATTTATGGTACTGGCTTGTTTTTATTTTATTGAAGCTTTTGTATTGTAGTGTTGACAATCAGGGAAATATGTTCAAACCCAGCATGTCATGCTTTTCATACATTTGCTGTTCCCTACAATGAAAATATAATACACACACAATGCATTTGATTTATTATTCCCTAAAAGTCAGCACGACATATTTGGGGTCTTAAGAAACTTTGGGATCTTTGCAAGATTTGAAAAAAAGTGAATGAATGAGTTGCAATTAGGTGGGAATTAAAAGGCAACAACGAATCACCACATCAGTAGGGTTTAAAAGGTTATATAGTGAATTTGAACCTACCTGTCACAATGGACTTTGGACTCCTTGTTTTCATGCCAAAGTATACCTGAGGCCTGTATGAGCCCCAGAACCTCTCTGGGGAAACCTTTGCACTGCTACTATTAGCATCCAGGACACGAGGTGACGGGTGGAGAGTCACCACTCGCTTAGCCAGACTGGATCGCATATATATTGCATAAAAGAACCAGATGAGGCTGAATATGCAGAGGCCAATCGAGATGTTGATGAACACTTTTCCAATATCAGCTTTCTTTTTCTTCTCCTTGCGGTGAAACGCAGAGGGCTTCTCATCTTTCCTTGGTAGGGGTGCAGCTTCACCCGTCACCACCCTCTTCCTCTGCCTGCCCATCCTGCCCTCCTGAAGATGGGAACGAGAGAAGAAAGATGCATTTCATCAAAAAGCCTGATATTGAAGTGCCCATCAAGGACACTACGGAACATTTTTCACGTTTCAATACAGTTTTCATATTTTCAAAAGACGCTGCTACTCTCTTGTAAGGATTTCTTTTAGTGAACTTTGGAGGATGTGAGTTTTATAGACAATATATATCTCTGTGTCTAGCTGGTATAAGCTAGGCAGTCTCTTTGGAGAAAAAAAAAAAAAGTAAAGTTTAATAGAAGTTTAGCTACAACTGCTTCACAGCTTCATATTCAACTTCAATTCATGCAGTGTGCTGTTGATGCCTTCTCCAGCACAACCAGCTGTCTGTCACGTTCCCATATGCCTGAAACGCATCATTCCACCCCCGTGGATAATGTTAAGCTTTATTTCGTCAACATTCACACAGCGTTTCTAATCATTTTGAAAAAGAATCAAAAGTCAATGTGTCTACCTTCTCTAGTTAAAAGGTTGTCAAAAGCAGTTTATTCCTCATCTTCTCTGATTCAAAAATAAGAGTCTTCTTTTATACTACTTCTTTTTGTACATACACACAGTCATAATCTAAATGTAGATGTTGGGGGGGGTGCTTTTTTTCCCTTATTGTGTCAAGAGGCGCATTCAGATATTTTACTTTTGAAAAATCAGCCACTCTATGCTCTCTGCTGGACAAGGTACACGGCGACACAATGTTCCTAAATTGCCTCAAAAGTGGTTTGACATTTCTGAACTTCAATTTCTTTCCAGCATCATGAATTTGTACCCTCACTGTAACAAGCTATTATACGGTGGTTCCTGAAAGCTAGAGAACCATTTGTCTCTATATTTCTCTATAATATCTTCATAAAACTTTTAGAAGCAAATGGACGGGACCTAAATCAACTGACTAAAACAATTATGCTTAGTCATACATTCACTGAGGAAAACAATATAGTAAACAGTAAACAAACCTTGATCAAGACTCAATCAAGAAACAACAACAGCGACTCATTTTTAGAGCAACTATTGATCAGTTGGGCACTCATTTCAGCCCATTCTTAGGCAAAAGAGTCCGTGTTCTGGACTTCCACAAAGATGTCCTGACATCATCCACCAGAATGTGATGGTACAGTTCAGAATTCAACCTTTTGTCAATGATGGAAATACCATGATACTACCACCGCCATGTTTCACAGATGAGACAAGATTCTTACGCTGCGACGCAGTGCTCTCATTCTCCTGTGCAAACGGCAGCCAAGCAGCCGGTGTCCCGATCGTGGATTCGTTTTAGTCAAGACGGCGAATGGACCGAATTGTGATGTCAACGCAGTGCTATCGCCGTTTAATACAGGCACCTCAGAGGTGCTGGAAAAACTGCAGTTTTCAACTGAAACACAAGGTGTCGCTACAGAGAAAATGGCACCCAAACGTCACAGGAATATGAAGCCGTGCAGGAAGTATAATTTTTTTGTTAATTTACAGTTTCAGCTTCTGCATGTAAGCCATCTGACCCCAACCCTTCCTGCTTTCACACATCTCTTCTTTATGGTGCACAGCAGGTTTTCAAATCTTTCACCTTGCACACGACTCAGATGATGTTTCATTACTGTAGTAGGCGTTTCTGGCTGTAAAAGTACCCCCTTTCTATAAGACAGTGTGTGTTTAAACGTGAAGTGTTTACATTTACAAAACTGATCAGTCTTGTGAATATGGAGGGCTGTGGTCTTTCCTCACGAAAGGTAACCGGGCAGACCGATTACAGCAGTCTTTTCTGGCTGTAGAGTTTGCAGTATAACATCTCGCGTTTTATTTTACACCTGCCGGACAATCTCAAATATGGGGAAGTAGTTTCATCTCTCTTTGTCAAAGATAGAGTGGAGGCACAGATTTTGATTTCTCAGTATGCCACAATCTGTGTAAATCTGTTGACGGTAGAAATCGTATTTACACATAAATCTTAAAGTCTACATAATAAGCAAAGTGAGCAAGAAGAATGTATTTTACTCAAAACTGGCTTGGTGTATCAGGCTGCACCGGATTTGTGCTTTGTGTGTCTAAATAGCACCCGGGAACACCTATCAATAAAACTATTTTTGGTATATGCAGTGTATAATTAGTCAGGGGGAAATCTTAAACCACACAATAACTCAACGTCCTCGTGGGCTAAGAAAGCAGTCTTGCTAACATCACCATAGCATTGGTATAAGGTGGCACAAGAGAGCAAAAGTATTCCACCGAGAAATGTACCATTTTAACTCAGCTTACGAGCAAAGTTTCGACAGTTCAATGAGCTGTCACAGGCACGTTCAGTAGTATGAAGTCATCTCAACGCCCCGCAAAAGCCACGTTACCTTTCTGGTTTCACGCTATTCGCTAGTGCACTCATGCTAAAGTATTTTTTATTTAAATTTTTTTTTACAATAATGGCCAGCTACTGAGGTGTACAATTTAAGACAGTCCAGCAGCTAGCACAATACGGGTATGTTTCGTAGTTCTAGCTTAGTCTTTACTGGGCAAAAATGTAACCGACCTGTCGAAAACCCCGAGTCTCAGCTGCTCATGATCCTCTGCTGGATGAGTTTAGCAGCCACTTCCTGGTTACTTCAGGATTCTACTGACGTAAACGTCGCTCCGTAACGTACGACGGTGATGTCACGAACTGCCTTGTCCTTAGCCTATAACAATGAATAGCTTAATATGCAGAAGCGAGCATGAAAACGAGGCAGTGTAGAGGGAAATGTGTGATTTTATTGAAGTAAATAAAATCTGTCTCTGTTGAAAAGTTGGAGATCCGAGACATAAAGAATACTTATGACAGGAACACAGAACACTAGCTGCTTGCATTAAAGAATGAATGCACACTGTAAATCAAGTATGAATTTCCATCTACCATGAATCAACAACGGAGACTGTGATGGCTGTGATGCAAAGACACTAACACGGATCTATAAATGGAGGCAGCGGTCAGATCCTGGGACAAAAACAAACCAAGCACTGGCCTTTAACTGCCTGTTACGGGTCCATGTCAATGCTATTAACCTACTCAGAACTAAGAGGAATTAAACAAACTAAAAAAACAACAACTTCTAACCTAAAAATGTAATTGATGTACACCTTCGCTTGCCCAGTCACATAGTCATACAGCTCATAAAAAAATGACAGAAATTAAGAAAGTTCTTTGCTTTTTTTTTATTGAATGAAAAGATTTTGAATGAAATATTCATCAGAACTTTGGACAACTGTTAAGACGGGGTTAGAAAAGGCTCGTTGACTAACTGCTTACCAAGGTATTAAACTGTTGCAATCAGTTTGATGGCCTGATCTCCTCAGACATTAAACCAACTCCAACCCCACTTGAATAGTATTTCCTGATTCCCTCTGTCAAAAGTCTGTCTTTTGCATTTGAAATGGATTGTTCATAACGATCTGCCGACCCCATGGCTGTAGATACATTGGTTAGTTGCAAGCAAAGTCAAAGTGTTCAATTTTTTCCTTACATAATTATAATTTTACAGACATTAGCCCCAATGTTTCATTTTCAGAAATGGCTTTTGACTTAGCGCAGGTTTCAAATGAACACCCAGACACTGAACACCTCTTGCTTTGATTGCCGCTGAACAAGGTAAATGCTTGGTCTCAGTAGCCAGAATGCAAAGAAAAAATAAAATAAAATGCACTGTTCATAAAGTATTAACACTTGACTAAGAGCGTACAAATAATAATATCCTTGAAATTATTCTAAAGAAGTTGTGGCAGAAAAAAAGGTTTAGATCCTTGCTGCTGAGCTAAATTACCAAGTGCTCTCTGTCTGTACAGTATACTCTGTCCTTTAAGTGTTTTTTTTCCATTCATAGTGCACTGTATGAAAAAAAAAACAAACATGAAAAAAGGGTGGAACAAAGAAAGCAACAACAACCAAAAACCCCAAAACATTCATCTCCCACAAAACCCAGCCTGTCTTTCCACAGCTGTAACTAGAATTATTCTTAACAAGCACGAAGACAGGGGCGAAAGGGTCACATCAACCCCAGATGATACAGAGCATTCTTCAAAAACTGTCAAAAACAGTGATAAACAAGATGAAGGGAAACTGAACACCCAGGCTGCTCTTCAGTTAACTGTCACCGAACGTAATTGCTGGTTTGTATAACAACGTTATCAGGAGAGGAACATGCTCTGTTTCAGTGAAACATGCAGAGGCAGAAACGGGGTGCAAGAACCAGTGGACACCCATCCTCCTCATCCTCTTCCTGCGTCTTGCCTTGTGAATTAGTTCTTGATTTTCCCGCCGTCTCCTTCACTTACGAAACGCTTCCGCCCTCTAGTTGAGAAAAGTGAGATAAAGATGAGTCAATGTCATTTTTATGTGTATCTAAAATTACAGAGTGATGCTGGTTGTGTTTCGTGTCATTAGCAAATCATGTTAAATGAACAAAACTGACTTTCAAGTTAACCTACTAACTAGTATTTCCTGTACAGTTCAAGCTTGACTTTAGTGATCAGAGGCATTTAGCTCCATTGGTACTAAAACAATAAAGACTAGGATTTAGATTTTTCTAGTTGATCTACGAATTCCTTAGGCCATAGGAAACTGTATTGCTAATCTATGTAGAGCTAACCTGGAAGGACAGGCATCCCTCAGCTGTTTGGTGATGACAGACTCCTGGTAGCACTGATCCACAAAGGTCTCCATAATAGAGTGAGCATGTGGCACATCCAGGCTGATTTCAGGAAGTTCATCATAGACACGTTGGAAACCCTGTGAATAAAAAAAAAAGATTATAAAGACTAAATGTCATTTACTGGTACAGAGAAAATGAATATCACCATCTAAAATGGTTTCTGAGTTAGTGCATGTAAAAAGGGACTAACCCTGTTCATCTGATCCACAGTGATGAGGCCCGTTTTCCAGAAGGACTGCAGAAGTTTCATCATCATATGACTGGCGGTGTCTCCTTTTGACTCCAGCACCATCACCACAGCCTGACAAACAGTGATTGCACATCATGATGCGAGCAGAATCGATATCAAGAGATGTAAAAGCTGAACATTTTATCACATGGTGGCAGTGTTTCCACCTATATTTCATACAATTACTGCCAGACATCTGGCAGCGATTTGGATAATCGATCAAATGTTGGTGCAAATGTTGGTTCCCCCACTGTAATTCTGCTAGATAACATATTGGACCTGTGGCAGGCTGCCCATGAGTCAAAATCTTTGACAGAACAAGTTATGTGCGTGACGGACAAGACTATACAATCCTACACTTTACCTCGAGCAGTGATAGGGGGGTAGCCAATGTAATTTGACTGACCAGCCAAGGTTTCATTTCAATTTGGGGACAAATGAATTAAGTAGAATAGTTGTAACAGGTCTGAATTTACATGACAAGAAATCCCCTGGTGAAGGAGAGGGAGGCAACACGCAACTCTTTCACTGAGAGCTGTTGCTGCACCTGAAGTCAGAGCATCTTTGTTTTAAACTAACTACGTTATGTTACATATCAATGTCATGTACAGTGAACAATGATTCATAATGTTAGCCATAAGTGAAGATGCTCACAAAACAGAGTTCATCACAACACAAGAATTTTTCTGGTTCACTGGGCTGAAAAGTAGAAGAATCACCTGATAAGCAAAAGTAGCCCAAACTTCACTGAACAGTTATTATCACATCTAATTATCACAAGTTAATCCTTTATCAGTACTTGTTTTCTTGTACTTATCAACTCAGTATCCCCAAAAAATTAAATGCAGCATGGATTTTCACATCTCAACTTCTCTATGTAAGAGCTGTTCGACAGGCCTGCAGTGCAAATATGAAAACAGGGAGGACAATTACATCTACCTAAATCAAATAAAGAAAAGAAGAAATAAAAAAAAAATGACAGTTCAAACAGTGTTGCCAAGAGACACAGAGCTCCTTTTACACTGGAGTGCAAAGTGACAAGTGTTAAAACGGCATTCAGTCAAATTAATTGGTTATTCTCTGTCCTGTAAAGTAGCACAAGTTTGAGTTCAGGTGAATAATAGTACATCATTAGATAAGGCTCAATATTGTTCTAGTCTTTTATTAGATAAATCTACTTCCAGAGTGAAAGCAACCCAACTTAAAGATTTGACTTAAAACACCACATGAGGCAGTCAACAAAGCTTTCACGCTGACTGGCACAATTTTCAAGGGTAGATTTAATATTCTGCATCTCTCTGAGGGACTTAACTCTTCTCAGTAACGACCAGTGATTTAGATGCATTTATGAAATGTTTTACAGCAAATAACTGTTGCTCCCAGCTGTCTTTAAAAGTCTTCCCAGGCGTGACCTGATGGGACCAGAAATAGTGATGCAGCTTTTATATATTAAATCTTTAAAAATCTTTTAAAAATGTAATAAATATATTAAATTCTTGAGGAGATTTTTCCACCCAGTACGATTTTCCTGAGCGTCGGGGGGGGGCGAAAAATAGCGGAGGTTTGGCCCTTTCTACTGACCTGTATGCTGCTTTATGCATGCTTCCCATTATTGTGGATAAGTACAGATCTTGGCAGAATGGCAAAAGGCAAAAGCATGGAATTAATCACTTCATGTAAATCTGTGTGTTTAGCAGCACTTGACAAGAAAAAAATAAAAATAAAAATTTGTCTATCTGCATATTTACCACCTATTTAGAACAGAAAAATGCTGCTGGCCCAAAATGAGTAAGTTAAATGAGTGCATTAGAAGTGCACTCAAGTACACATTATGAACTGATTGATTTGGACTAAGCTCTGCGACAGCGTTCACCACAAATGAGAGAACGTCGCTGCCAAACACAAAATGTCCTTGGCAGAAAACAGAAATGACAATCACTGCAGAGATTTGATTGTTAAGTTCTGCTCCTCATCTTACTTGACTTACTTTGCACACAAAGGAGAAACGACACTTTCAGAAAGTTACATTTGTCAATTTCAGCTTGAATTTCAGTTTAAATAACTGCGTGCATCAACCTTTTGAAAACCGACACGGGAAGCGCTAAATACCTCGTAGACGAGCTCATGGTGGAAGTGAGGGACTTCCAGGTCCCGCAGACAGTGCTCTGCCTCCAACACGTCTCCTGATATCAGGTACTCCTTGAGAAGAAGGTTCATCTGCGGCAAGAGACACACAAATAACACGGTTCACAGACTGAGCGAAGTGCCCCAAACCCAGCTGAGGATTCTTCACAGCACTGTCACAAGATTTTCACAAGCAGCACAGGAAAGGGCTTCCATCTGGGGGTGGACAATTCATAAAGGCTCACTGGTTAATATTTGACAATCTGAATTTAGAGGGAAAGGAAACGATTGTGCACGCACATATAAATGAACACCAGCAGAATAATAATAATATTTCAGCCCATTTGTGAAAGGACTTCTCGGTTTCATTAAAGCTCAGTGCATTTATTATGAATATGTTCCACCAGCTGTTCCAGACAGAACTATGTCACTTCCCTAAAGAGAAATCTGGGCTAAGTGTGGTGTGTCTGCTGAAGAAAAACTACAGTGAGAGACTACTTTTCAAACAGCCATATTATCTCAGCTATAACTGGGAAAAGGCCAATATCTTTGACAAATTATATAGAAAAAAGAATGACAGTTATTCTCACTTGAGAGCTGTGCTTTTATCATTCAGATGACGCTTCATTTGTAAGTGGGCTTGGTTATTTCTCTTTTGCTGGCAATCTGAACATACAAGCTCCGTTTTACTTAAAACCTATTTATGTAGCAATTAGTCATACCACTTGAGATCTGAGAGAAGAGTGGTCAATGCAAGATGCTCGTCTTGCAAAACAGTGATAGTGAAGAGGATGAAGAAACAGAGAATGATAAGAAGCTGCAACTGAGGCCTTTGAACATCCTAACTGACTTTGAGATCAGCTTGAATCTTGCACATAAGCGGAAACCTATCAGGTGATAAGCTTTCCCATCTTAAAATATGCACACACACACACATTAAAGACCATGCATAATAATGAGATACCATGCAGTTCAGGACAGGACATTTAGTGAATGAATGTGCCAGAATGAGCAATGGACCTCCCATGATCTAACAAAGAAATGTGAGCAAAATGGAGTCTGTCAGGCTACAAGCTGCTGGTAAAGCTAACAATACTTTGCTGGAAGGACAAAAGAGAAGAAAAAAAAACAGAGACTCAGTCAGCGTGACTTTTTCCTTCTTCAGAAGTGAGTCTGATGGTTAATTCTCAGAATATTACCATATAATCTGAATCCAGCAATAACAAAATGAGTAAGAGCTTTTCTTGCTCTCCCTCGGGCTGCACAAACCTGGCACGAAATCAAGACGGGAGAATCTGACGAGGGCTACACGATGTGCTGTGCGTGGGCACACTGGAACACCAATAAATAAATTATGGAGCAATATTTGTAAAGAAAACAAAGCAAAAACACACAAAGTGTGTGTGTGATGTGTATTTAGTGGAAGGCAGATGTGTGCATTTGTGTAAGCCCCTTCTATCTCCTTATTTGAACAATTCCTGCTTCCCAGGGGAGAAAAATGTTCTGCTGACACAGCAAAGGGCTGGCCTGTGGGTCTGTACCCAGCATGCATTTTCGCCTTCTGTTTACATTATGTAATGACAACAAAGATGCTGAGCTTGTCAATTCAAACATTCTGAACTCAAGAGGACAGGATTTCTTATTGAAGCATTAAATCCCACTGACTCAGGTATCAAAGGACTTATCAGTTTGCAATTCTGGTGCGAGCATACCTCTTTGATGAGATGTTTAACGGGTCTCAGACCTCCACCAACACCCCACACATTATCCAGACGAACCATCTCCCGCTTCATGGTCAGCAGGACCGCAGCCCGGTCCAAAGCCACTCTGGAAGAAGACAAGCCCGCCACGGTTAGGAACCGAGCAGTCTAATCAAAATCTGAGATAACGCGCAATTTCCTTCTGCCTTGAAAACTCGCGTGCATTTCAGCTTTTTCGTGCACGGCCTCACCTGGCATGCTCGCAGTCCACTTTGCCTTTATAGCAGTCCAGGAAATTCATGGGGAGGGCATGGTCCGCTATAGCTCTGGCAATAAACTGGCCTAACATCTGAGAGAGACATGGGAAAATTTAAAAAAAAAACAAAAAAACCCCACAAAATGTCATCTTGCATCACCTGAGTCAGTTGTAGAATTTAATCAGTATTTCTAGAAATCACTTGAACTCTAAGAATCTGTCTAATTACAGGCTTGAGAAGCAAATCAAACATCTTTTTTCCTGAGCATGAAAGGATCAGTTCCACAAAACCGCCAACAGGGAGCAGAACAGTTACAAAGATAATATGAACTTCAACACATTTATTTTATTTTTTTTTACATAAAAAGTCATAAATAGTGAACATTAGAGGCTTTACGCTGCCAACAGGGAGCAAATAATTAAATTGCTTACTTCATGCCGATTATCTGGGGAAAAAAAAATAAAAAATCTCTCTACATCACACATTTTCAGAACAAGACCTCGTGGGTCGGTGATGAAACTGTGAGGTGTGTGATGAAATAGACAGATCGTTCAGTAGGTTAATAACTGCGCTGGCAACAATAAGGCAGCGATAATGAGCCCTGCTCGGACTGAGCTTTTTCTCACTGCAATATACTGAAATCCGGTTTGAAGTTGATCTTTAAACAGCCAGAAGGAAGGAAGAAGGAGGAAAGAAGGAGGAAAAATGTTACCACTGCTGCCACATATGCTGTTGGTATGGGTGCATGTGAAGACCCTCAAAATATTGTTTTTTATGACCAATTAGTGTTCTGCAGAGGTTTCTTGTCACTCTTAGTATCTACTTATTGTGTTTTGTGCCTCAGGGTGGTGGCATAAAAAAAAAAAAACTACAGGTAGTATCTGCAGCAACACCCCCCCCCCCCCCCCCCCAAAAAAAAAAAAAAAAAAAAAAGACTAAGCAGAGTTGTGAGTTGTGCTGTAACATGCATTGGAAAAATACACTGAAAACTAAATATAAAGGCCTGTATTGTGCCATATCTAATCTTTTAAGTTCGTTAAGCCCTGCAGTGCCTCTCCACCCCTGTAAAGCACACAACACAATTACAGATCTAAAGCTCCGACTGCTGCGCCTTCCACTTCTTCTCTACCTGTGGAGCCTCCGGTGTGTCCAGTATGAGGTCCGGCAGCTCTTTAAGCATTTTGTCGAAAGCGCGGCCCATGTCGCTCTGTGACAGCATCTTGCCCGACAGATCTGACAGCAGGCGGGAGGTCAGCTCTCTATGACTGGCCTTCCCTTCAAGGGACAGGGACACAGCCAAAGAGGAGAACTCGTACTTATGTGCGCCTAGGTTGAGCCCCTTCAGCAGCATCTGACAGGATGAGGACAAAAGCAAAGGTTTTGTAGAGCTGTAGAGCCAATACAACTCTGAATACATGTAGACATATAGTATAGCAGCACAACTCTCTGAAACCAATCATTCCTGGTCAAAGTTAAAGAAAAATGCTCAATCATAGACCATCTACCTGGACCTCTTTTGTGTCTCCATGCTCAAAGTACTCCTGTACGATTGGGTTGACCATTTTTTCCAGTTCCCTCTCATCTACCTCTGGAACAACTGTCTCATAAACGGTGTCGCCCTGTGGAAACACAAACACATGATCATTTAGAAAAAAATCCTTCCATGCACAACACTGTGAATGCACAATCATTATCTACTGTACAATCAGCATTAAGCCTGTCCCCGTGAAGCAGTTTATCACCATCTTCCTTTCAGCAACATAAGGAACTGAACCATCGTGTTATCATAAAATACTGCGTTCGTTTTTAAAAAGCCGCTGTTCAACCACCTTCTATACATCTGTAACGCATTCGTAAAGGTGAAACTTCCCGTTTTCATTTCAACACGTGCAATCATCCAGAAATGCTAAGAATGTCAATAGAAAACCTGCTCAACTAACTTTGCAAGTAAAGGTTTTCTTTTACCTGGAGAGCAATTCTGACCATTGACACAACGACAATCTATTTTCAGAGTGAATAGACAGAATAAATGCGATCTCTATACTACAGCAAGGGAAGAATTCAAAGAAGCATTAAAAAGTGGACGATAAAAGCATGTAAAAATCTTCAACATGCTGATACAGTTTTCTGTTATCTGCTCCTGTTACACAAGTGACTGCTGACAGAAAAACGTATTCAAAGCCAAGTTTGGGTAAAAGAATAAACATGATTTTAAGGTAGCTGCAAAAGCTCTAAATTCTTTGGGTCAACGTCAAGGCCACCTTTATCTTTTTAACAGTTTAGCTTTGAAAAATGGGAGGAAAAAAAAAAAAAAGGAGGAGGAACAGGTGGCGTCAAAGCAGGTTATAATTCCCTTGCTTTTGTGTCACGAATTCCTTTGATCCTTTGACCCTTTGACATTTTCCCAAGCACCACTCAGAAATCCTACATCTACTAGGTCTGTCTCAAAGGCTGCACACGTCTCGTTTATTTTTCTGTACCTCTCTGTCCCAGTTCCTCTTAACGCTTGGCATATTTCAACTGACTTTGTGAAACAGTCAAGGCCAAACCAGACTAGCTTCTCTGAGCCATTCCCGAACATTATCTGCCTTTCAGAGACAGACGCTGCGTTCTCACCCTGCATTCGGCCGTGTGACAAAAAAGCCTGGCCTTCAGCGCCACGTCGGGCATTTACTCGATAACAGGGTTAAAGATTGAAAACCATATTGATTGTGATGGGATGGAGCCATCTGGATTAAACAGTCACGTGATTAGGTGTCTTTTAAATGAGCTTTGGCTGAATCACAAACAACTGTAATATGACATTCGGCCACAAATTAAGATGCACTGAAAATAAATGTAAAATATATTTAAATAGGCTCAAAAGCCTCTGTACAGATGAACTAAACCTGCTCATGAAGAAGTCCGTCAGAGATAACTAAATGTTTTCCTCTTCTGTTATTGAAAACCTTTACTTTGTCGTTATTTCAAGAACAGATTGCAAGATTGTTTTTGGACTCTCAAAGTGCAAAAAATATTGGCAGAAAAAAAAAAAAAGCAGATCCCATGATTTAAAATGGGAATTTCTCTATAGCAAAACTAGTTTGCCAATGCACATGTAAGCAAAGACGGAAGCTTTTGCAATTCTAAAGAAAAACAAAGAAATAAATAGTCACTTTCCCAAAAGCTAACGGGTTCACCTGAAGCCAAGGGCAGCTTTTTAGGAAAAGAACATGGACCAAGTCTGATGCATGGTGGTAAGAGTGTTATGATATGGGGTTCCTTCTCAGCCTCGAGGACCAGGCAGCTTTCAGTCAATGATTCGACGATGACTTCTGGATCATATCAAAGAGTTACAGAATCTAATGTGATGATTTCTGCCCCAGATTGTTTTCATGTCATCTATGTTTTCACTGGCAGACTTAAAGCCTCACTTGGCCCTGAAGTGCAATTAAAGCCTAAATCGTTCCTATTCACGACACATTTTGAAATCCATTAGTTGACGTAAGCGAGCATATGTTTGTGGTCTGAAAGTTTTACAAAAGAAAACGTGTAAGGGTGCGATCCGACTCACCATGTGGCTTTGATCAGTGGGGCTTTAGGAACAAAAAGCGACTCAGCTCAACTGTGCTCATCTAACCACATTAAGAGAAAACTAAATGAAACGCCAATGAAGAGTAGAAACTATTTATCAGTGAGTCTGTCAAAAGGACATTAACATGATAATAGCATTAATCTTTTTCAAGCAACGTGTTCCAATCTCGAATGAACGTTTCACATGACGGAGGATCTGTTGCACATCCAAAGGTACAAATCCAAACTCACTCACCTGGGAAGATTCATCATAGTTTGGGTCCCGTACATCCGGTTCCTCAACTTCATAAACCATCCCTGCGGCCCCCCAAACTCCTTTTCCACCTGCCCCACCTGAAAATAACCACACATGCAACAAATCACATTTTTTCCTTCTAAATCCTTAACGAAGCTTGCCAATATAACTTGTGGAGGACGCACAGCATCCGTATGACTTTGTGCAGCTAATGAACGGAAAGCTGGGACACACTTAGTTGACACTGTTCACAGTAAGCACATATTTAACTGCATGCATCACATACACCAATAGCTCTCAAAATGTCATGTTGTCATCAGTCCCATCCCCCACCTATCATGAATCACTTGGCAACAGTTTTGTTGTTGAAACAAAAGTAGCCGGTTGACTGTTATTTATGATCATGAGGCCGAGGAGGCCATGGTCCTCAGCTACAGAGCATGTGGCGCTTTGCTCTATGACTGCAAAAATGTACCTTTTTTCGGCAGGCCCCTCCCTTTGCCTGTCCTGGATTTGCGGTCATTGGTGTTGACTTTGCCCTTTGGACTGTGCGGGTCACTTCCTGCCAAATCTCCTGACTCGGAGAAGGACTCGCTGGTGGAGTTGCGGGACGAGGACTTGCGCAGGCGGCGTTTGGCTTTGGCTTTCAGACGCGCCTCATGGAGGGCTTTCTCCTGGGGCGTCCAGTTGCCGTTGATCTCGGCATCGTTCAGCGCGTCGTCGTCGTCACTGTAGGGATGGCTGGCCTCCGCCAGGTGATGATCCAGAGCTAGCATCCCTGTGGTGAGACAGCAGGAAGAGCCGATATCCTGTTAACAACCTGATTTGCTCTGTGCAAAAGGGAACGCTGATAAATGATGCAAACTATGTTGCATAATAGTTGGAATAAAATGCGCACATAGGTTTTGTTTTGATCAGCTTCAGCTTATCAGTTAAAATCTAAATAAGCTCAATAGTGATGAATAACTGGCAGCAGGCTGGTATTCAGGTAGTCAAACTATAGAGAGGGCAGTTTATGGCTTCAAATGAATATTGCTGTAGTGTGGACCTGTTTTTGGGCTTTAGTGTAAAAAGGTTGTGCTTGTTACTGTAGGTAGTCACTTAGTGAGGTATGTAGTACACGTTTTGGCCACGTAGTGAGTTCAAATTTTATGTGGCTTGAGCCCTACAAAAAAACCAAAACATTTTGTGATAAAAACTAATGTGATAAAAAGGACAAATATTAATAATTTACTTAGGAGAAATTATTAATACAAAAAACGTGTGCATTTATGTCAAGAAAATACTCAAATAGTATCAAAAATCTAACAAAGGACTAAAAAACTAAATGAAATTCATAATCCTTCATTTCAGGAGTGAAAGTAAGTGAGTAAGTTTTTGTCACAGATGAACAGTATCGTCAAAGTTTAAGGGGGAGACAAAACAACAAAATCAGTCTACTAGTTATCTGCAGTTTGGGGAAGTTTGCTGGTATCACTACCATTTTATTTTTCTGTTCCTCTTCGCTAAGTAATTCAACTTTTGGCGTTTGTTATTTTTTTGCACAGTTCGCATTGGAAACCACACACAGACATTACCATAGTTTCTCCCTTGTAATTGAACTTCCCATGGCCAGTCCCCGCTCCCATTTTTCTTTCATCCTGACTGCAGAGCAGGCATGCCCAAGTACTGCGTTCGTCAAGCAGCAGCTGCCACCACTGTACCTTTGTGTGTTGCAATGCGCAAAAAGGACTGGTGTTGCTCAGTGCTCGCGCAGAGGGACCGGATCTCAGAATGAGGAAGAATCAAGGCGAAATGCGTCACTGAATAGCTCCACTGACAAAAGCCTACACATTTACTTTTGAGCTGTGCAGCCCAAGAGGAAATGCATAAACCAAATGCAAAACCAATACAGACATTAGTTGTGCTTTTCTAAGAACAAGAGATGATTTTGTCGACGTCCTTTCTACTCTGTGGACCTTTTTTGAAGGCTACTCAGCTGGATGTCACTTTTTTTTCCCCCTCAAGGAGGTAGCTTTAAAATAGTTTCCTTAACACTGCATTGTTCTGCCAGACTGCAAATTATGCAAAGAACCGATACTTGCGACAGGACAGGGAGGTGTTAAGCCAGTCAACAGCTCCGGGATTTGTTGCCCAAGACCACAGAGACTAGTAAGGATAGTTTAGTGAGCATTCAGGAAACAGAAAAGCACTAGAGCGTGTAGATCAATGCTGAGCAGGAAAGCAATGCTTTCGTACTACTTGCACAAGAGCTCCCTCTGTGTGTGTCATGGCAGTGTTCTGTACAGCATGCCAAAGGCCACACAATATCTAAAACTTTAGACCGAAAGATGATGGGTGGAGCAAGCGCACAAGTTTACTCAAGAGGCGCTCGCCAGCTCTATCAGCAGACACAAGGTGTGCCAAGTTTGCTCTTAACATAAAACTCCTATGTGGGTGTAAAGAAATGCTATATTTAGGGGTCAGGTTAAAGTGTGCAGGAAGACACATAATGAAGTAAGTGGCCCTGGAGCACAGCTGCAGCCACGGGAGGAGGGAGGGTGTAAAGGGGAGCACATGGTAGAGAAATGCTGACACCGTTTTTTTTTCTTCTTTTTTTTAAAGAGTGGACCTGACTACATATGGCATGGTTGGATCCATGACCGGTCACATGACAAGCCAGTAGGAGTGAAGGATAGCAGGAATAGGAATGTCCGAGGGTGTAATGAATACTTGGATGCCTCATGCATGGCTTCAAATGAAACTCTGAGGAGTTGTGAACCTACAGATTACAGGACATGCAGAAACGCACGCAGAGCTAAAGGCAGAATGTCCAAGCCACAGACAAAGCTTACAGTGTAATGCACAAAAACAGATGGCTGCAGCATATCGTGCTTTCAAGATTTAGATTTATGAAACAATCAAGTTTTAAAAAGTTGCTCAAAAGATGCAAAGGTCGATAACAAAAGCGGGACACTTCCCAGACTTAACCTGTTGTGTCAAAAGCAGCACCACACCCATGGCCTTCGAAATCTGTAAACAGCCAACCATGTGACATCTCCTCCATCCCCAATGTAGGCCACAGGGCCTGCCAGAGTTGTAAATTAGGAACTAACCAATGGCAGCAGGCCAAACTCTCAACCAGCCAACTGGAGCAGAGCAGAGCAGAAAAAAAAAAATTAAAATAAAAAAATGAAAAGGGAGGGAAATTCTTTTTAGCCGTTTGCCAAGAAAAAAAACTTGCAAAACGAGCCCAACGAAATGCAGCCAGGCCGACTTAACTTTCCAAACATACAAAAATAATGTGGCTCTGTTCTACCACCGCCTGACCACGGCTGCCAAGAGAGTTGCACAAGAAAAGGTGGGTCTGTGCGTCTGTCCCCTGAAGCCGCGACAACAACACTTACATCTGATGTGGGCTCTAACGCAGCACGTGTGTCTCCAACACTGGCTTCGTAGTTTTTAAAAACCAACCATCACACTCAGCCAGTCTATACAAAGCCAGATGCAGGCAGGCCAGCGAGGGACCTCGCCCCTGCATGCCATGTGGGAGGATTCCACAGCCAGCAAAACAGAGCAGCAGCGCTGAGGTGTTAAGTTTTTAGAAATCCACGCAGCAGCACTGTTTATGAATGAGAAGGGGGTCAGTGGGGCACAGTTTTCACGTGATTGTTTGGGGACAGAGCTAGTTTGCAGCATCTCTCTTTAAACAAACTTGTATACACAGCACAACGTCTGGCAGATGAACACACGCTGAAGGGGGAGGTTTTATCTACACCCAATTACATCTGGGTTTAGGGTAGGTGCTTTATGGGCAGGATAACAACTTATCAGGGCCCAGCAGATAGAAATCAAACATTTGGCATCATGAAAACGTCCATATTTTCCAACCAGGTAGAAGATGCAGATGTAATCTTCGAAATGATTTTAAGAAAACTGGTTTCCAACACTCACAGTAGGATGCCTGTACATGTTGTAGAACATGTCCAGAGGGGGATTTTGAAACAAAAGACGTTTGATTAAGCCATCTTCGTGTAAATGGGCAAATTTGTTATACATTTCTACTCTCAAAAGCCCCGGCTAACTGGCCAAACACATTTGACTAAACTGTTTTTATAAAATCCTGCATATCTCAATGAATGCATCGCAAAGACTGTAAGCAAAGAGTGTATGACATTAACCTTTAAACAACACTCCTGTGTAAACTGCACATTGCTAGAAGGCTGTGCAGGTATTAACATAACACACTTGCACAAACAAGGGCTACACAAAGAGAGAGTCAGAAACTAGGCATCTATGCAGCTTTGTGTTGCTTTTCTCACCATTTTTCATATACATTTAATTTGCACTTCGTCACCTTCTTTGAATTGTCAAGATTGTTAAACGCAGTCCTGCTTTTCAGTGTCAGTTGCACAATCCGGCACCAAGCGAAGGATCGCTGAGTAAATAAACATGGTCAAATAAGCCTCAGCAGTGAGATAAAGGGGAACGAACGGCGAGCAGGCATTCTGCGTTTGGTCCTGTAGTGATTATCTATGATAGGACTTGAAGGGTGTGGATGTCTTTGGGGTTTAACTGTCATTTTGTCTAATGACAGGAGGCTGACACACGGTCCTAAGTTGCATACAGATGTTGGCTTGTGTTTAAAATACACAACAGGAGCAGCAGAAACCGAGTAGCAGGCCACACACAAACCCTAAATAAAAGCGCCATTGGCTGGCAAACAAAGCACAATGTCTGCCTCTTTTCTTTTCAAAGAGTTACAAACATTAAAAATTTAATCTAAGTCGAGTTTTTTTTTCCGAGCTTGTAGAATGACAACTCTGTAACGGCTGCAAGATTAGAGCCTCTCAGATAAACAGCATTTTCCCCCCTTTTTAACAAACAAACAAAAAAAATAATAATGAAATCAGCAGCCAACCACCTCCACTGGTGCATTGTAAAGCACAACTTTGCACGGGTAGTTTGCGCTCTGTCGAAACTGCTTGACTTAATGTAAGCAGAATTTGTGAGCAAGTACCATGAAAGTGTGTGGGACGTGAGGGATAATTAAAGAGGAGCGGCAAAGATTATAAAAGAGTCACAGAGACATCGGACCTGAAATTTATGGTAGATGGTTTCTTTCATCATGCAGCTGTATTTATCCAAGGAGTTATGTAATGTCCGCACAGGTGAGGCTTTACTCTGCTGGAGGATATAGACCTGCTCCGGGTGGCGTAAAAGACTCCAACAGATCAGTGAATCAGTAAGCTAATATTACATTGTCCCAAATATTCCGAACAATTCACTGTAGTCAATAAGTAGCTCAAAACTGAAGATGATTCATCTGTCAAAAGGAACATCAAACTGAGAATCAAATAAAACTTCCAGCACTGTCAAGAGTTCTGTTGTTTTCAGGCAATTTCTTGGTCGCAGGGTCGGCAGGGGTCACTGCAGACACAAGTTGCATTCATACTTTGTGCATGCAGGAGTTGAGTTGGTCCGTAATGGCAACTTCCCAAAAGCTAGAGGAATAGCTTGATTTTGGCAGAAATTTTGAAAAAGTTCAATGACGTTTCATCGTGACCGTACGCTTTTCACGATACACTTTGAGAGAATTGCCAGACTTCCTAATACAATCAGACCTCCACCAGAACCCTGCCAAGTACAAACTCATAGAATTGGAAAAGTTCCCATTTTAATAGGAGTTAGTTTTCTAACACTTAGAAGACTACATGGTATTAAATCATAAAAAGACAACAAAGGGTCTACATTTTGCAAAAAACGTAGCATTTTGTCGTTTGGCTGTTTTGGTTGGTGGTCAAATTAAGCCTGAGCAGATAGGTCCCACATCTGCGAGCCAACAGGGACTCTGCAGATGCAAATTTGGTCCAATCCCTGTTCGCTTTTGGGTCTGCTGCTCCAAAGCTCTAAAAGTCATGTCATCGGTTTGCAGAACAGCAAAGAGAAGTGGCTAAAGGCCATTCTCCTGCAAAGGCTCTCCTAAAAACAACTGTCCACGTTGTTCTTCCGCTCCTCTGCCTTCTTTTTCTGGAGCGTTTTCTGCTGAATGGCAGATAAAGCCAGGCGCATGTGCAGCCAGCGCTCTCTGTGCCATTTTACTCAAAAACTCGCAGATGACAAAAGTTATGTCAAGCGGGCCTCACACTTGGGCAGCTGCTGAAACTAAGAACTGCCGTTAATAATGTAAAACTTACGGCTGTCAGTGCTGTGTTTGTGTGTGTGTGTGTGGATGCTTGATTGGACCACAAGCTTCAGTTGAAGTTAAAAGGCACATGTTGTTTGCTTTGCACTCTGGTAACTTTACAACACAGTCCGGCAAATGAACCGATACGCTGCAGTAAACACCAGTTGTTACTTGTGATGATAAATGGAAAGAGAGAGAAAACCGGGACGTCCTTAAAGGCTGACCATTTCAGAAGAACTCCTGTTTGACAGCACTAACCTCCCCCGTGGCTCGAGCTTAGAGTCCAGGTTGACCCACACTGCGAGGACTCGTCTCCCTCCTTGTATTCCAGCCACGGACAAAAGGCCCTTTTACAGAACGTGTGTCAGAGACAGAAACTGTCTCAACAAATATTTGCAGCTTGAAGTATCTTCAGTTCAAGTTTTTGCAGGAAAGCACACCTGTGCACAGACACACTGATTACTTTCACACTTGCACGCTCTCCTACAACCACAACACACCAATTTACCTCGGTTGGTGGCAGTGTACTTTTAGGCAAGATGAAGCCAAATCTGAATATAGGTTCTAAATGAACACCAATGACAGGGCTAACAATATACGTTTATTACGCAACATAGAGATTATGTCAAGGCTTTCCCTACTGGCTCTGTAGGCCGTACGTGTTGACGTCATCGTTTAACCCAAAGATAAGGAGCCCATACGTGCACGCCTGCACGGAGCTCATTACTTGAAAGGAAAACACGGCTGATTAAAACCGTTATGCTACCCCTGCAAAGAGAGGACGTGGGAGCCAAGTTGTTGCAAGTGGACTGGGTGTCATTTTCCTGGGTGACGAGGGGCGATTTTCTTATTTTCTTTTATTCCTCCAGTGGATCACAGAAATATAATTTCGTGCAATAAGGTGGGGGAAAATGCAGTGTGTGTCTAAACTTTAAGAAAAACAAGGAAAAAACAATAGCACACGTGTGCCCGTTAGTTACCGAGGACCTTGCAAAAGAAGCATACACGCGCGTAGTCAACAACTGTGCAACCACTCCTTCCGACATCTGAAACGAGCTGCACAGAAAATTTGACTGTGCACGCCTGAGCCCACAACACTGTCAAAGCGGAAGTGAGCGATGTGGCCTCGTCCAATCACAAGCGTGAAAGGGTTAAATGGACGCGCAGTCGAACGACGACCATAATCACAGCTTCGACTGCAAAAAAATAAATAAATAAACAAGTCAATAAAATAATATCTCACGACGCCGCCTTCGTTTGGTGCTACTGCGACCTTTAAAGTGCAAATCTGCGTCGCTACGCACCGATCCCCCGTTGTGTTGTATTTGTGTGTTTGCAGCGGGGGCACATGCTGGAGCATGGCTGGCGCTGCAGCCCATCCCATGCAAGGACAATGGATCGTGTAGGGCACGTATGCAGGCCCTGTGGTACGACCCCCGGACAAATTAAAACCTGCCACCAGACCCTAGGGATGGAAACCTCGTACTCACCGTCGGCTTGCGGAGCGTTGGACAAAGCTTCCACTTGGGTCGCCATGGCGCTCTTCAGTCGCTCGGTTAAAAACCCCTCCACACGGCGCGCTTCTTCCGTCGAGCTGCCTTCACTTGCAACGGACTCCCCCCCAAAAAAGCAAGCCTACACAACAATCTAGTTTAATGCAAGAATTTTGACCAACAGCAAAGTATGGGACGGGGGGTGGTGGTGGTGGTTTGGAGAAATACTATAGTGCCACCGACCCTCTCTTTTTTTTTCCTTTCGTGCTGCACGGCCTCTGCTGCTGAAGAGCACAACAACAAAAAATTATGAAAATGAATTGCAAAGACCCTAAAAATGCTACTGGGTGAAGGGACACGATGCGAGAGTTTCGCACTCTTCTCAGCGTCAAAGGCTGAAAAGATAAAAATAACGAAAACGGCAGAGCAGGAAGGAGGGTAACAGGTCGGGTAGGATTTCAGCAAACGGCCAGCAAGATAAACAAAGTCTGTTTTTAACTTTGCAAGAGCGTTCAGAGGAGTCACGTGGAAAGAAATCGCGGATGGGGAGTGGTCAGGAGGGGGGGTGGGTGCTGGTCCGATCTGACCAATCACAGAGCCGACACCTCCAACAGACGGATGTAGCTCAGTGTTTCTAGAGTTTCCTTAATAGCATTACTAGCAATTAAAGCAATTCCCCCCTATTTCTTCTAATTTGCATCACCCCCTCTAACCTGTGGCAAAGCTTTAAGTATTTTTTCTGATAAAAACTCGTCGTTTCTTTGTTTTTATATCAAGCTGTGTGGGTTTTGTGGATGTAAATTCTAAGACACATTTACAATGTCACACTGTGTTTCTAAGTCCGGTTATTGCACTGTTTTTCGAGAGTGACTGACAAACCAGGGTTTCTAGGCTTTTCTCTGCTTTTTCATCACATTTTTAATCCAGTTTGGTGTAGAGCAGTTCACCTGTCTGCATTTTTTTGTGTGTCGACCTTCACCATAGTACACTTTAATTGAGATGTTTCTTATTCTGTGACCTGGGGGGTTGAAATGTTCCTAGGTTGAGGCTTCTACACATTGCTGCAGGACAATAGTTTATATGTTATTTAAAAGACAGAAAGGTTGTAGACATTTCTGTCTTTTAAATAACATAAATAGCACCACAAGGTGTTTTTGCCATCTGGATTCACACCACTAGATGGTGCTATAAACACATAAAGCTATGTCTGTTGGGAGCCAAACAAGCCCTTTGGAGTTTTTTTTAAACTATACTTTTAAATGCACTCACTTCTTCGGCATGACCGAAATTTTATGTACTGCTTTCTAGATTTTCTTTTCCTACACTGAAGCCAGAGGCTTCACTTCACATGGGAGCTGGCATGTAAGCCAGTTAGCCTCTAGAGGGACTAAAAAGAACTTGTGCACATTTAATACTCCCGTCTCTTCCACTCCCCCTGCAGCAGTGTTTTAAAAAAATTGTGGTGCAGATTAGAATGTAACTAAAACGGAATACAAGGATTTGCAAATGATCTAAACCCTTGAACAATGAGCTATAACATTATCGCCACTGTCTTCGTGTTCAATTTTGAGTGTAGATAATGAAGGGTGTCCTGAAGTGTCTGAACATTACCAATAGATACTTTGAGCTTTTTATATTGTGTGATGGGGTCTTTGAGGACACCTAACACTATTACTAAGTCCTAAGGTTGCTTTAGATTAATATCTGACAGATTCTGTGGTGGAAATAACTGCGAGGGCTCAGGAACACACATGAAAATGTCTCCTACACAACTTGCATAACAATGAGTTCTTTATAGATTTACAGTGTTACTAAGTGCACATCAAGACAGTAGACCTTGTAACCCTACTGAAAGTAGATTTTGACAGAGCAACATTGTGACACACCATAGGTACTCATAGTATTTCAATTCATTTTGTTCTTTCGCCTAACATAATCCCAAGTTATTTTAGTATAGAACAGTCTCTGGAACACAGGTGGAAGACTAATTTGACTAAATGTAAGGCATAACATCAGATCATTTCCACACATGTGAATGTAGTTATTACATTAAAAACACATGCACCGGTAACTGCAAAACAGGGCCACTGCCGCGATAATGCATGCATGCAATTGTCACCGCTGACACATCGTGTTGTCAGCTAAGCAAAAACACCGATTTCAAACTCTTGAAAAATTCTCAGCGTGAGCGACTCATCCTGAGTCAGTCACAGTGGCGGATACTCACATGTGGGAATTCTTAGGCTCAAGCGGAACGTTAGCACCGCAGGCAACAAGAACCGTACACCTGTATACCGTTGACAAAACTACAAAAAAATGTTTGGTAGCACATTTATTTTGACACAAAATCCACAGTTTTTTGTTGAATAAAGCAGCATCATTGTGATAAAGTAAAGAAACTTTAAGTGAAGAAAAAAATGCAAAGGATGTATGCAAACATTCAAAAAATGGGAGTTTATCAGAAATACCAATGCCATATGCCAAGAAACAAAACCAACTTGACAGACAGAAGAATGTTTGGGTATTCATATTATCAAGTATCGTGTTACAAATTCTATCGACACTCAACAGCAACGATTTTAACAACACAGCTGACAATAACTCTCTCACACATGCGTACAGAAGAGCTGCAGGTAGAATTGCACAAAGTACACCACATGTTGCAATAATATTAATCAGAACTATTCCACATACTGTCACATACAGATACTGCTATATATCCTCTTGTCTCGTAGCTGCAGGAGTGAAACACCTTGTATCCCCGGCAACAAACAGATTTGAGTAAAGTATTTCAGCAGTAACAACGTGAGCTTTTTTCCATTATCTAACTCTTGGCATTACAAAATGAAATGGTACAAATATAGAGTAAGTGCTATCTTCAGAAGAAGAAGAAGAAGGAGGAGAAGAAGAAGAAGTAAACAGTCCTTTTCAGTCAAAACTCGAGCGAGGTAACAGTCTTGCATCAGGCCTCGGCCTACAGTTTGGGCATTTTGTCTGTACACAGTAACTGCTGACAAGGCTAAATTAATTAAATGTGTTCTATATACAATGAACTCCGAAAAGTCTGGCGTCAATTTAGAATCCAAGTATGAATAAAATTGGCTCAAGTCTGTGCCTCTCATATGCTACCAATACTACAGTGTGTCATTACTACTTTCCATCTGTCCATGTGGATATCGTTAAAAATGTGAATGAATTAGGCTTTTATTAGTGGTAAATGAACATGAGATTAACAGATATGATAAATTCATTAACGCCAGATCCAAAGCAGTTACGCAAAAAAATGAAAAATGAAAAATATAATAAAATAAAATAGGAAGTTCGTTGTCCCAGTTTTTTTAAAAAAATTTTAATGAAACTGTAGACATCATTAGCAACTAATCAAAATGGACCATCTGGACCATCGATTAATTTATTAACAACTAAAAAAAATGATGCTGCTAACCTCAGATTAAAAGCCAAAATGAAAATGTAAAAAAAAGTAGAAAAGAAAAAGTAAATAAAATACATTTGCTGCTAAAACCCTTAAAATGGTCAAAGACAAGATCGGGCCAAATGTGTGCTTTAGGCACAAAAAAACAATGCAATGGTATAATAACAAAAATATAGTTGTTAATCTTTTGGCTTTGGTCAACAGGAAAGGAAAGCCCCAACTTGGGAGATGGATTACAAATCTTTTAAACCAAGCTGCGGAAAACATAGTTCATTGCAGACAGAGAGAAGTTCTGCTGCTACCTTCAGGGACAATGTTTAACTCTGGGAATAAAATGTAGTAGTAAGATATGAGACACAAACAGGAGCAAAGGCAAAACCACATAATCAGAGTTTGCACTTGAGAGAAACCTTCAGCCAAAGGCATTGAAAATGCTGTGTTCGTACAATCAGGGGCCTCTGCCCCACACAGCTCATGGATCTGTAATAAAGAGGTAAATGTTTCACAACCGTTTCTTTCCTATCAACCAGCATAAACTAGAATAAGGAATACTGTGAATGCTATTGCTAAATACAATTGCCTTAAGTCTCACATGTACTGTATTTATACGGAGACGTCTAAGAGCTGTTAGAAAACATCTGCCAGTCAAATGTCAAACTGTCCATTATTGAAAGAAAACACACACATATTAGCAATAAACTACAGAATGCCTCATAGAGTGTCTGTATTCATCTAGGCACCATATATTTTGATCAACAACATACATAAGCACAAACACGTGACAAAGAACCTTGCCAGAAGGCTTTTATGCCATCCAGAGGATGAACAGTACCATCTGACACACACCTGTGAGTCACTGCACGATAGCTTTGAACAGAGATGATCAGAGGATGACCTTCACACCAAAACCAAACTCCAGCACAAACCCTCTCGCAATCCCTCTACTCACAACAGCACACTCGAACAAGTTATTTCTCTCTAAATGATAAACGATCTCATAGGTAATTGTGGCAAAGTTTTATGCCCACAGATTAATAAAGGTGTCAAACGCCCCAGGCATTATACAATCAAGTCAGCTTTTTAGGACACAGTAAAGTGACCTTTAGTAAAGGAGCTAGTAAAGACGATCACATACAAAACATGATTAGAGACATTCTCTTTTATAATACTTGTACATTTTGTACTGATAGTTAATTACAAAACAGTCCATGTGCGCTGTACTTACCATATCCTATGACAAGATGAAGAGAGCATCAATTAAGCGTATAACATCTCAGCCCACTGGGGCAGAGAATTTTCATTAGAGACAGAAAATGTGTGTTGGGCTTCAACACATGATCGACTCGGCCGCTCTTAAAGAAAAGCAGTCTAACTCTCGGAAGTGTCATGTTTATCCACAGCAGCAACATTAAAAAATAAAAAGACCGATTACGACATAGAACCCTCAAACCTTACATGTTTGATGTTTAAAAAGCATTACTCAATGTGGAAAGACATTTTCAGAGCCCCAAGGTGGCAGACTGCACTGGAATAGAGCTGTAGCTCTGCACACTTTTCCAGAAGTTTTTAGCTAAGAATTCGTCTATAAAAACTCCCCATAAAGAGCATCAGTGTAGCTTGTTGCTATGCATAACTTTTTACATTCATTATCAGTAACAAGATTAAGCATAAAGTGTCTGCTTTGTAAAGATTCAACAGTCCATCGAAGAAGGAACCAGATTCAATTTGCCTCACAAACCTGGCAACAATCAGCCAGGAACACATTAAAACACATTCGCTGGATGGCTGCGTGTGTCAATATAGCAGTCTGAAACAACTCATTTTTCACTGCTATTGTACTCCTGTATAAGCTATGCTAGCAAAACATTTGAACCAATGTTTGCCCCTCTTTTCATCAAAGAAGCAACACAAGACACAACATATAAAAACATCCATCCAGTGAATCGATCAAAGTAGTTGTTTCTGCCATTACTTCCTTTTAAAAAATAAGGATGTAGGCAAAAGTAAAGCCAAAAAAACATTTTTTTTTTTAAATCTCAGCGTTTAATCATCGTGAACCAAGCTTCTTTGAAAGAAAGGATCACCTGCTATATTTACTACTTACTACATGGTTCCAATGCGCTTGTTTTTGAGCTGCACTTGTGAAAACAAACTGTTCTGTGACGTCACACTTAGTGACCTGCACGTTTTTTGCTTCCATTTCATGAAACTGTCAGATACTGATGAAAAGCTTTGTTAGTGGGTTTTTTTTTGCGTTTAAACTGCATGAGATAAGTGGTGTAGGGTGAGGCTGAGATTCTTCTTCTACTTGCTGTATTACACGTTATACTTACAGAACCTTTTGCTGTTATCCCATCATACATTGCATATGTTGGGAAGTCTTCAACAAAGACTGATTTTCTCAGACTTATCCATTTTCAAATATCCTAAAACACAGAGCTATCCTGATGTTAATTAAGAAAGCACAGAATAAATAAAATTCCGAACACTCATATTTTGTAAAACTGATTGACTTCTCCTCTCTTACTGTTAGTTATCTCATGGTCACCCCTTAAAGATGTCCTGACAGACAGGCTGGGAACCACTGATACGAGGGATTTCATTTCATAAAGCTAAAATGCTACTTTGAGAGCAGCGTTGCATCATACAGAGAAGAAAAAGGATTACAGCGGGGCTTGTTTGCATGTAGTGCATGCCTGGTAACAGCAAAGCTGTATAACTATTTTTATAGCAGCTTAAGCAAGAAAAATACAGAGAATGAGTGTCGAATTCATCTGTATTTTCAGTAGTTTGTAGGAAAACAAAGATGGCACCTCCAAAACCACCAACAGTGTGAACTACTAATAATCTAAAAATTCAGTTTTCTTGTTCTCTTGGTGTTTCTTATTTGAAACAGAGAGAACAAAAAGATCCATTATTTCTTCTGTCTCTCTACTTCCAACCGTTACAGCAAGATCTGCAAGACTTATTTTCAGTGATTCAACTTCTCACCTACTAGTCTCGATCTCACTTTTCCCGTTTGCTCGACTAAGTCTCCCTTGCTGTCACCTTACGAGGACTCCACAGTGATGATGGCCTCGCCAGCCTTATGGCTGGCACTGGAGGATGAAGGGACCTGGCCAAGCCATTCCTCACAGTTGTCCAACAGAGGTGTTTGCACAAGGGGCTTCATGTTGTCGTGCACCATGTCCACCTTTCCCCTCTCCTTCACAATCTCTTTTCTTCCTTTATCCTGGTTCCCTTTTTGCTGTTCCTCATCCTCTCTCTTCACATGACAGCGGCACACCTCAATGCCTGAGTCACCTGTTAGTCGACGGTGCCGGAAATGATCCTCCTCCTCATCTTCTTCTTCCTCTTCCTCCTGTTCCCTTTCTTGTTTTCGCTCTTCTTTGCTGTTGCTCTGCAAAGAAACAGCCACATCTGACTTGTGGAGTGTCTGAGCAGAGGGGGTGAGCTTAGACATTTGACCATGAGGGGAGATCTCTTCTTTCGCTTTATGAATTGCCATGGCGCCAGCTGCTTCTGAAGAGACAAGAGGATGGACTTGAGCAGGAGAATTGAAGGATAACAGGACAAGGGGGGAGAGTGGGAGGCGAGAAGGATGCGAAGGATGAGAGTGTAAAGGGAGAGAAAGAGGAGGAGCGGGACATGATACTCCTTCACTGCCACTAGGGGAACATCTCAACACTGGTATGACATCGGGAGTGGATGCAGGGATGACATCAGGGGGAACTTGTGATGGGGGATCTGGGGAGGGTGTCGGAGTGAAGGTGGCCCCAACCCTTGGCAAGACGGCAAAGTCGCCGCCCGCTTCACTAGGTGTGGAGTTGTGGCTGCTGTCGTAGGTCCCATCCGTCACCTGGACAGAAAAGGAGGTGCTGGAAGGGGAGGTGAGGGAGCAAGACTCACAGGAGCAGCTGGTGTAGTTGTCGGAGCTTTGAGAGGAGGTCAGAGCACTCGGGCCGGGGCCCATGTACGGAGGGCAGGGGTGGCGGTGGTGGTGATGATGGGGGTATGAGGAGCTGGGACCCCCTGGGGTACCTGCCTGGAGTGCAAAGACAGAGCTGTAAGGCGGGGGAGGAGTGCTGGGCTGTGCAGCCACCTCCTCATAGGAGGGCAACTTGAGAGAAGACAGAAAACCTGCAACAAAAGACGAATCGACTTAGATGTGAGCTCCTCTATATTGCTTATCAGGAAAAGGCTGGCAACTTTTAAAATACCAAAAACAAACATAAAGGCGATCCCACAAAGAAACACTACCAGATATACAGTAGTCTATTCCTCTGTGCTATGGACCAAAACAAAAGAATAATAATCAGGATGAATTTTAAAGTGTATCGTGTGAAATGCTGCTAAAACATCAAGATGTTAAGCTTGTGCTGAAACCCCGATGATCCAAAACACACAGTGAAAGAAACCCACTGTATCATGCCTGATAAATCGTAAAACGGACATACTGAGGTCCAACATTGAGGAAGGGTAGTTGCAGGCTCCGTTATAAGCAATCAGATTGATTTCTCTCTGTCTCTGCTGCTGCTGGATTCTCAGTTTGGCTCGGCGGTGGCGGTAAGCACAGAAACAACTGAAGAGGATAAGCACAGTCCACAGCAGCCAGAACCCTGCAGAAAACAGGAATGCTCATCATCGTGAACACAAGTTTGCAGAAGAAATACATGTGAGATCTGTTCAGATGACAGAGAGGTGCAAACTGTAAAATCATGCTTATTTTGATGTTTATTTCCTGGCTGTATATGCCTGACTTTACTGAGATCTCAACCATCAGGAAATAGATTTTAAGACAGCAGGTCATACAAAAACAAAAAAACAATTGAAAGACATCCAGTGGGCACGAAAGAGGATGCACGAAAGCTGTGTGTTTTGTAGCTCAAAATAGCCGTGGTTGAAATCAAACGTCTCAAATGTAATGCAAAGTACTCGACAGAAATAGCTTATTTGTTATTCATTTTTAAATGAAAGGGGGTTGATCCTGTCATTACAACAGAAAAGCATCAGAAAACTGTTACAGTCTGTTCATAATATGTGTTTCATTGTAAGAAAATATCACATTTTTGAGTGTACAGATTTTCTCTCAGGTCTGATTGAGAAAAAAAGTGGCAAAAACTAGTTTCAGGGGCCTTTTGTACAGTGTTGTCAGTTGACTTACACCAGAGTTCATAATAGTAGGTGCAGCAGCCTGTCTCTCCACAGCAGTGCCCTGTTTCACACAGATAACCTGGATTGCTGTTTACTCCAGGACAGTACTTGGGACTCACTACAGGTTGGCTGCCAGAGACCCCGTGATGCCTCACCACCTAGTGGACAAAACACCACACTGCAATGTGACCAAAAATGGAATAATATAAGTGCAAAAAGTTTCTGTCATCATTGTTGTTTCCTTAATTCGCTTTTTCCGTTGAGCGTTTGATTGGAACATCATTCCAGGACAGAACAAGAAGCCAAATATCTTTGAACTGAGACAGACAGTATGATCTTGCACGTTCTATAAACACCTGCTGTGACCTGTCTGTGTGGCCAAACTGAAGTCATGTGACAGCGACTTAACAGATGGACAAACTTCCTCTACTGAAGATGCAATTGTCCTCAACATAAAATCATAAAGTCTTGAGCCAAACTTTCTTATCATTTTTAAAAGTAGTCTTGAGCAATAGTTCTCCAAGCTTTCGGGAAGGTCTTTAAAATGTTTTCCTTCTGACATTGGCTGCTTTTTCACCTGTTTTCCCTCCAGTTCTTGTACCTGACTGTTTGAAAGGTTGTGTGTATCTTTGTTCGTTAAACAATTTCACTCTGCTCTATGACTGTTTCAAGAATAAAAATGACCAACCAACTCATGGGCCAGCATTGTGTCTACATGTATAAAACAAGTTGACAATTAGCTCATTTTAAATTATATCCTAAAGCAAGTTACTTGCACCCTGTCACAAAAGCACATAATCCTATTTGCACACAATGCCCAACATAACGCAGTTGACAGAGAACAAATGGTATTTTTGCATCAACAAGGTGATTCCCAAATAGCTTTTAGTTGAAAATTTGGCATATCTCAGCATGGTCTGCAGTGTGTCCTTAAAAAAAATGAGGAACCTGGACATGTGGAGGACAAAACAAGGCATGGCAGGTCTGAAAAGGTATCTACAGCTGATGAATAGTATCTTACAGTGATGTCCAGGAGAAAGAGGAAAAAATCCAGCAAACATGTGACATAGGACCTGAGAGATACATCTGGCCCTTCAGTTGATCCATCGACTGCTCACTGAAGCCTCATCAGAAATGGTCTCTGTGGAAGGGTGGCGGTCAAGAAGGGAAGATATGAGGTATGCCAAATAAGAACAAAAAATGGACCAAAAATCAGTGGCAACAGGTTTTATGGCAGGATGAATCCTCCCAAGAGCCCAGATCTCAACATTATTGAAGCAGTGTGGGATCATCTTGACAGAGAACGGAGCAAAAGGCAGCCAACATCCAAAGAAGAGCTTTGAAATGTCCTTCAAAAAGTCTGGAGAACTATTCCTGAAGACTCTTTCAAGAAATTATAAGAAAGCTTGTCTCAGAGGGTTCAGGGTGTGTTGAGGAATAAAGGTGCTCATACTAAATGTTGACCTATAATCTTGTTGGGGTTGTACAAACTCTGTTGTTGCCTAATATATTGTATTTCCATTCATGTTGGCATGCTCAATCTAACGAAGCACTTATTTCCTGTTATCCTGGCAAAATATAAATAAATAAGGGGGTCATTCAAAACTTTTGCTCAGTACCGTACATACGTGTCCATGTGACAGACTTAGAAGTTTCATCTGTAACCGCAAAATGGCCCAAAAATTTTGCATCCGGATACAGCCTATGTTCTGGAATAACTTCAAAATTTGCAATGGAACCCCTAAAAGTCTAATGTCAGACATCACAAATTGACAAGTTTGTCAAAAAAAAGCTATTTTGCAGCTGTGTCTTGCATGCTGAAATATTAGTTACTAACATTAACGTTACCAACATGGCTAACTGTCCTGTTTGTATTGTAGGTGTATATTACTTAAGTGCCTTGAGATGACAGTTGTTGTAATCTGGCGCTATATAAATAAAATTGAATTGAATTGAATTGAATTGAATTGAATTGAATTGAATTGAATTGAATTGAATTGAATTGAATTGAATTGAATTTAAATAAAATTGAATTGAATATGTCTGCCTGCAAAACACTCTCCTGTTAAATATGGAGGCTCGTTAAACCAAAATGAAGAGCTGGAAGAGGCTAAAAAGCTTCGCAGAGAGTAAGAATTTTCTATGGACTCTTCGCTGCTCATGACAGCTCTTACCATCGACAACATATCACACATTAAATCCATAGTAAACAGACAGGTGTAGCTTACTGCAACATTTGAATTTTTTTTTCAGAAACTTTTCCCACCTTATCGATTGTGCTCATGTCAATCTCCTTTACAGGTACCTACAATGAGAAATAAAATCACAGTTCCTTTCAAGTCATGAGCACATGCAAAGGGAAAAGCAAGTTAAGCGCTGAATATTGAATATTTGCTGTATCTTATAAGATAGTTGCTTTCAGTGCTTGAGGAGTGGGCTCGAAATTAGCTCAGGCACATCAGTTTAATCATAAACCACACCAACGCTATCTAAATATCTAGATATAGATAGACATCTAGATATCTAAATCTGTTAAGTGCACATTATCAAACGTAAGACTCAAAGTGCTAACAAGTAATAATGCATTGCCATGGCAACTACTGAGGAAAAAGCTCTGGGGCTTTTTTTTTTTTTACCCATGTGGGCAATGTTTAGATCATCTAGTAGTATGAAATGTTTAGTAGTGGTTATATATAGGCTGGGCTCCCTACCGTGGCATCTTCAGTTGCAACCAGGCCCTGCAGGGACATAGTCATCTAATAAAAGGCAGAGAGATGTTGTCAAGAATAAGCAAAAAACATACTGTGTTAGTGACAAAGCATAACAAAGTGCCACTGAGGATCTATTTTCAAGTCTAAAGCTGGCGACTGCTGCTCCTCTGGCCTTTCAAGTCGATGAGAAGGCTTTTTAACGCACCAGTTTGTCCTCTGCAGTATGGTGGTAGCAGACATCAGTTAGCACACATGTTCGGAAAACCACTCCCTGCGCCCTCTATCTCTCTGTTCTGTCTCTTTCAAACACATAAAATGTACTTGTGTATAACCGAGACCTGTAAAAAATCCATTTATTTTTCATCAGGGAATAATCTGCTGATGACACTTCTACCAGTAAGAGCCACATACATTTGAAACATCTGGTTATTTTACATCATAGAATTTTGGCTTTAGAATAATTTCATTCTAAAGCCAATTCAAGGTCTTGAAATCCAACTCACACAAATGCCAGACTGATAACTCATCACAAATGAGCATATCGATCCAAAAAGCTACAAAGGAGCACATGTGTCAGCCCAAGTGGCCAATTGTTCCTGTGTTTAAAGGTAAGGTAGCTGATACCGAAGACGTTGCAATGAAGACTGAAAAGAAATAATCAACTGAACTATTTCTGTAAAGACAAACATGCCCCTTCTCTCAGTTAGTGAACTCAATGAAAAAAAAAACAGCAACAAGTTCTTATTTTCAATGACGTCCTGAAAAAAAGGCGAGTCCTTTTGAGGAAAGGGCAAAAAGAGCAACACTGCAGCTATGCATCTTAGTTTGTGTGATTGGATGCATGCAAGTGCTGATGCATGTATTTTGTGAAACCTCTGTTTGCAGGTTGGTCTGTGTGGCCATAAACACCAGCTTTAGAGGCAGTGCTATTGAGGCAACTTCTTTTTGTCTTGTTCGTTTGTTTTTTTTGGTATCTTACATGGAGAAGTATGTATTTTCTATTAAACTGGTTCAACAGTATGCCCCCCCTGTTAAATAAAACTTCATCTAGTTCAGGAATGAAGTAACACACATATTACAGCCAAAGTCAAGTAAGGAAATGTACTGCCGGAAATGTATTGTCATGCTGAGGTTCTGTGGTAAGACCACCATATGGCACAGAACAAGCACATAAGTGTCAAGTGCAGTCATTCAGGTTTTCACAGAGACCACAAACTAACCACAAATGATTTCCATCTAAGCTTCTCACAGGGTCTCCATAGAGTTTCACACACAAATCAAGAGAAGACATACTTTGTGCTACAGACACCTACGGCACTTAGGCACTCACAATTAAAGGGGAACTCCGGTATTTTTAAACCTAGACCTTATTTCTGGCATGAAATACGCTTACCTACTCACCGAGAACAGTTTGGAGAAAGTCGGCGTCCTTCGGAAGCTATTTAGATAACTCGCGATCGGCGTATATCCATATAACGGAGTGAACGGGGCAATGACGATGCAGCCTCTAAATAAGGCATTATTTGTCTTTATTTCACCAATACTTTAAGAAGACTGAATGAACGGACGTGTACTATAGCTCTGTTAGCTCATAGGTGCTGCTATGTGGCTACTTGCAGCTATAGGAGAGCTAACGGAGGGATTTCTACACAGACACTCTACTGGGATAAACGTATTTCATGCCAGAAATAAGGTCTAGATTTAAAAATACCGGAGTTCCCCTTTATTGTTAAACAATGTTAAACAATGCATACACTTTTTACCGAACCCCTACATTTTAGGGAAATGCCCGAAATTGCAAAATTTTACAGTAACTGGCTGATCACAGAGTCTTCCCTATGTGTAACTAACTGTGACTTAGACGTGCTGTCTGTATGACACACACATACACATATCCTATCACAGGCGCTCATTTTAGGGACAGTTGTTGAGGCCTTTCCCTAGAGCTCCCACCTTATGTAAAGCTTGAACCCTGGTAACCTCACCACAAAGAAAAGTCCTGAACACCAAATAAGCCTAGTTTTCAATGTCCAGTGGTCCACACGACAAAACAGGAAGCATCATCCTCACTGAACAAAGAGTTGGCCTTAATCGGCGGCAAAGCTTTCGTCTTCTGAAAACCCAAGAACACATTAGGTTTATGGAGGTATAAGGGTCTGCCATTTAAAGCAGGGTTCAACTCTTTAGGCATAGCTGCCTTTTGAAAAGCTAAGGTGCAAACAATGAATTAACCTTTACAGTCATTTCTGGCCTCGTGTTATGGTCTGAACAGATGTCCCTGAATCTTGTTCCGCTTGAGGTCTGCTTCACCACCACATGATCGTTACAGGAGATCGAATCGAATTGAAGTTTCAATGTGATCCGGTGGTTGTCTTATGCGCTATTAACAAACTGGCATTATATGAATACAATACCAAACAAGACTGATTAAACTGACTAATGCATTGGAAAAGTGCCTGTAAAGACCTTTGTTGTGAACTGGCACTACGTAATTAAATTGAAATAAATGTAGCTGAAATGCATATTGTATTAAACAGAAGCCATAATGTAGTAACAACTGTCAGTCTGATTTCAATTAAATCTGTAAATATACTTTGGTTATTGTGCTGGGCATTAGTAGCTCCCTCTTTTTAAAAACTTGTTAGTAGATGCTTTGCATTGACTTCAGCATCAGACAGCCTCCCCATTAGAAAAACAGGCTGAATTGAATGAAAAATAACATTTGCTGCACCAGAGCTAAAGATGTTCCTTTTGACTCAGCATTTTAAAGACCCAAATACTGAGCTAAATTAGAAGAGACGTTGAGGCTGTTGTTTTTTTGTCAACAACAAGGTCGGCCGATGGAAGCATGTTGCTCTGCAGAATCACTAAAGCCCAGCTGTTGAAAATAACAGAGTGCAGTACATTACCTCCTCAGCCTGCAGCCCGTGGCAGAATGTCAGCGTTTTCTCCGGATCCATGACGGAAGATGAGCACCAGTCTAAACAAAGGATATACAAACGCACAAATGGGATGTTACACAGTTAAAGACCCATCACCGCTGTCCCACTCCATAAACACTGTGTCCTCCCCATCCGCCATTCCCACCCCCCGCCCCCTTGCAACGGACGGATACAACTCCCAGTTTCGGCTGCACACACCGGCGTATCGGCGGTGTGTTTAATGAGCGGCCAGCGGAATTTCACAGTGCAGACAGCGGAATCATCGGCTGTTGTTTTGCCGAGGTGAAATAACGACTTTTCACGTGGAGTTTTAGCAGAAAGGGACGGAACCGTGCATGATGTCATGCCTCTTCAGCCACCAAACTACTTGCAACGGAGAGCTGCGGCTATGATTGGCCGGAGCTCCCAGCAACAGCCGCACGGAGGCTGCCTCAGCGGGCTTCTCCCCGCACTGTTGAAACATTTCCTAATTATGGTGAAACTGAAACGCAGCATGGACGGTTGCAAGTTAGCGTTTCCAGGTTTCCCTCTCGGTTATTTGCACCAATCATCCAACAAAGTTCATGCCCGAGAGAATTGCATTCATGTTAAATAAAAAAATTTCAAATGTATTTCAATTAATTTGAATGTAATTGGAAGAAACACACTTTGTATATCCAGCTTGGTTACAAAAGCCACATTCGGGTATTCATGAACAGGTTTGATTCGTGTATAATAAAAGCGGTTGTCACAACACTGAAGTTTGAGTGCAAATGAGTTATTGTTGCAAGTCTTAATATTTAACAATATTTCACAACCTCACTGTTTCTAATACAGATGTGCCAAAAAATAAGCGCATCGTTTTACTGAATATTCTTGTTGCTGTCTGCTCTCTCATTTGGTTAAATGGCAAAATGGAATAAAACACATGCAAAATTACCTCCATGTAACCACCAAGAGACACAAAATGGCCTCTGAGCAGTTAATATTGAACGGAAATGATGAAATGATATCAATATGCCAAACGACCACACGGAAACACAAAGTCAGCCTATCCCAGCAGTCATTGGGAACACCCTGGACAGGAGCCAGTCCATCACAGGGCCACACAGAGACAAACAACCGTCCATGCTCACACTCACCCCTCGGGTCAATTTAGAGTCTCCACTTCATGCATGATTTTGGGCAATGAGAGGAAGCCGGAGTACCCGGAGAGAACATGCAAACTCCACATACAAAGGCCTCAGCAAGGGGTCGAAGTGGTACCAATCTTGCTATGAAGGCCTGATCTTCACCAAATATAATAGTTTCCAAGCCATTATGGAATACCATGATTCAGGAACAAAAGTAGAAACCATACTGGGACACATATGACCAATACTTCACAAAGTAGTTACATGATCAACTGATTACATTAATTATGTTTCTAATTTAATGTAATTAATCTAATTACCGAAATTGAAACTATTATTATGTTGATCCTTTCTGCTCTATTTTGATGATGTTTGTGAAGGATCCGCTGCTTCAAATTTGTTGCTTCACTGCAATGGGTTTGATTTTTATCAAAGTCAGCTTTAATGGTCACAGAAATACCGTTCATTCAATCCCTTTAAAGCCCACTGTATGTTTTACGTGAATACGGCCAGAAATATATAAAATGGGACTTGGCTGGCTGACAGAGGTATACTCCACAGTTCAGAGTGATGCAAATGCAGAGTCTAACCCGAACAACCTTTGTACATGTTTGGATTTTGTGTCATCACAAAGAGTTTAAGAGTTGTATAGTGGTCCAGATTCTATACCCAAGGCATGCAACACTGACACTTTCAGCTGTAAACGCGCTTCTCACCGAAGAGGGAGACATCCTCATCTTTTAAAAGAATCATATTTGTAATGACATATTCAGAATTTATATATTCAGTATCAAGTATATTTTTTGAGAAATGGATACTGATCTGTTGAAACAAAAGCTCTGCCCTAATTTCACTGTGCGTTGCCCACGTAGAGCGACAATAAAGGAATCTTTATCTTTATCAAGTAGATGTTGCATTCACCTGAGCCCTTGCAAGCTTAGTTTTGTATATCAGTTGAAATATTCCTTCTTGATCCGTATCAAAACCAAAATCTTCCAGGATATACCGATGCAAATTCTGCAGGAGTTTGTGCATCAGTTGCAGCTTGCATCTACTTGCCACAAGAGGGCAGTAGACATCATGTTCTTTGTTGTTTACTGAGAATGGTTCAAGAGGGTTCATTGACCTGTTGAGGAAAAGATTCAAGTTCATTTCAGACATCGACAGTTGCAATTACCGTACAGCTAAGCAATCCGCCACAGTTTAATGATCTTTTATTGGCCATTACATCTTCAACATGAGGCATGATCTCATATTCTTTTTTAAAACATTTTTTTAATGTGTTTGACACTGTCAAAAGAGGAAGCAAGGGAGGTGATCTCGCTACCATGACCAGTCTTTTCTAATCATAGTCCTTTAGAAGGCACTTTGACTGTTTTAAATTGAAATTTTTTTAGTAATCTGGATTAAACGCTGTATTTCCGAACATGGTGTGTTCTCTGGGATTTTGTTCACCCAGCTACACATGCAAATTGTTTAGTAGCCACACCATGTTTCATACTTTGTAAGTGAGCCTGCACATGGGCTGTAAAACATATATTCAAATTTAAGCATTCAGTTTTGAACAAAGATATTTCTTACTTGTGAGACAATAAAAGACAATGACTGCAATGAATCCATATTGGTACTGCACCCTGAATAACTGTAATTTTCTTAAGCATTAATGATAAAGATGCTCAGTCAACTTGCTTGCTTTACACAATATGAGGAGCGGCGCTCAACTTCCCCGACCCATTTTAACACATGCACATGCCTGTAAAACACCCAGACAGGCCCACACAAATATGACAAACTCATAATAAATGCAGAATGGCTTTTTAGAGGAATGGATTTTGTTCTAATAAACCTACATAATACATCAACATCCCTGGAATAAAAGAAAATCTACAGTGTTTCTGCATACACACCCGACTGAAATTCAAGATTGTTTCATTTCAATAATTTCATAAGAATGAATGTCACAGCTGATCTGTGTAGAAGTGAGACTGAAAGAAAACAGGGCCTTTTTAGCTTGTCGCAAAGTCTTTAGGGGACACTCAAAATGAAACTTGTTCAATTTTTTTTTTGTCTTTCCATGGTTAGGTTTGTGGTTTTTGCAATAATCACTTTATGACTTCTCTGTACAAACTGGAACCAGCTTTTTAAAGATGCGAGCACATCTCCTCTGCTTTCCTTCTCTTGTATCTCATATCAGAGTCATAACTCTTTTGAACTCACAGAGAGAATTGATACTGCTGAAACAGTAGGCGCATCAACTGACACTAAGATATTTGTTTATAAAAGGTTCACTTAGCACAGTCATTCTGGGTTAGGAGGTATACTTGACATCCAAATTATCAAAGAAGCATACTGTCCAGAAAGCTAGGAGTGTTTTAAACTGAGCAAGAAGCTTTTTAATATGTGGCAGACTTTGTCATATCAGCATCTCTACAGTCATATATCTTTATTCATTAATTTTTGTGCACATTTAAATCAAACATTTCTCTTTCTCCTTTCTGTACCTGCTTATAAAATTTCATTTGCATAGAATATTGCTCTGACAGAAATTTCCAGTCATATGTGAAGCTGACAGGGAAACAGCAGAATGACAAAACACAGAATGTTTTGTAAGAGATCAGATGCAGTCCAGGCCCACAGTTGAGAGTTTATGTTGCAGACTTTGACACAGTTGCCAAAAAAACTAAAGAATTTATATGACAGCAAGGAATGTTTCCTTCAGTTACATGGCTACTTATTTTCATACTTTCCCATCAAACAACTATCATAAGTCCTGACAATTAGGGCATTTTGGAAAGCAGAGAGGGAAATAGCCTAGCTCATGCAATTTCGAGTTCCTTGTTTTGTCTAAACCCCCAATAGAAAGTCCAGAAAACAGAAAAGCTTAATAACATGCTAATTCAGGAAATGCAAAGTGGTCTGGTGCTGTTAAAGCAGCATGCATCTGCCTGCACCACACTGTCAATTCACATCCTGTGCCTTGTTGACATGTGACATTTAAAAATGCCACTGTAAATGACAGCACAGTGCTCAGTAGGTCCCTGATGAATCCCTCAAGGAGAGAGCCAAATTCCACACACTTTACATCATTACCAGCTATTTTCCAGAGCAACACTGAAAATTAAATTAAGTGTTTTTTGAGTGTTTTTTTTTTTTTTTTTGGCTAACCTTCAAGTTCAGTTCCAGACTCGCTTGTATTTGTCTCTGTGTCTATTGGATTATATATGCGTGCTAATATTTGAATTTTCTGCATGCCTTAGAAAGCAGACGGCGTTAGGAGCCACTAGTTGCTTTCATGCTGACCTCCTTTGAGAGCCCTGCTATGGACCCGATTTGACCCAGTATTTTAAAGTATGCAAAGCCACAGATTCTTTAATTTGTTGTCTAATTATGGACCACCAGATAAAACTCCATGATCAGGTTTAGCACACGAAAACACAAATTTGGCTCTTTGCTAAATCTTCTTTGTCAGCTTTATCTGTCTTTGCTTTTGTCTTACTGTACTGAAAATGTTGTTTAAAGGCCCAAAAGGCCTATCAAAGGCCTGAATATTTAAATCAAAGGGGAGCTACATGAATACAACCAAGTTTCCAAATAATTTGGGATGAAATTAAAACATCTTATAGATACAGAAAGGAATTATTTGCAAATCATTTAAAAGCTTTTTTTAATTGAAAACACAAGGCAAAATGTAAAATATTACAACTGAAATTGACTCTTGACGTTCAATTTGACGTCACCAGCATGCATCTAAAGATTTGGGATGAAGGCATGCTTAGAACTGTATTGCAACACTTCTCTCAACAATATATTTTGTAGTGTTTGGGAACTGAACTGCTCAACAGTTCTGGGCATCCGTTGTACTTATTTATTTATTTTTGTCATGTAATGCAACTCAGGTTTTCTGTGGGTGACAGGTCTGGCAGGTAGGTCAGTTTTTTTTTTTACTACAGGGCTATGCTGTTGTAATATGAAATGGGGTTTGGTATTGTCTTGCTGACATAAGGAAGACGTTTTCACGTGGCAGTTGGCTGTGTCTCCAGCCATCCTCATGTATGCAGAGAATTACTTTATAAACAAATGATATGATCTTTGCATTTGCATAGTTACAAAACTTGTTGTTATTATTTTCGCGCACAGTTTGAACCCACATGTGCTATTTTCAGTTAAACATTACACAGTGTTGTCTATGTTCAGCTTACTGGTCTGGAGTAGTCTGGCCACATATTTCCCAGCGACAATAAGAATTTCAGGCAACACCTGAAATCACGCCCTCTTTCAGTTGTTCACTATACCAGTGATCCAGTCGGGGGAATTAATACTCTGATGCCTGACCAGAGGATTAATGGCATTGTAGCGACATGAAATAAAGATTGTGAGATGTGAAATACTCACCGTCTTTTGTAGCCTTTTGACCACTGAAACCTCTCAAAATAGAAAATGACTCAAGAGTCATGAGCAGAGTTTACTTCACTTCAAGGCAACTTCAACCACAAAGCATGTTAACGTGGTTTAATCTGTAATGACCAGTAAGACGTTACGGGAAATGTGGATCCTTTGGAGAAAAAAAAAGTGAATTAAGTGCTCTGTATGTTAAATAGGATGTGATGGCCAAATAATCTAAATCCATTTTAACAGTTTTGTTTAACTTTGTTGTTGGCGTTGCCATGGAGATGTCACTGTCAGCTGACTCAGTTTTTAACTGCACCCACACAGTACTGAAAAAGCGGTTAAGCGGAATGCTGAAGAGTGTTTTCAACGTATGTAAATCTTTTTAAGTGCCTGCAATGTGTATTGTTATGAACATTTATTATAGACCATCTCATCATATCAATCAGGCTCCTAACTGTGACCTAACATCCACAAGTAGACCTCCACGTGACCCCTAAACCACCCTCTACCACCTGTCACTTATTAAGACAGTCCACATAGTCACTGGATCATTGTCTTTTTGCCTGTTTTGTTTTAAATACAACACGTTATCATCAAACCAGCAAATCAACCAGGCTCATGCTAAAATACTACAGCTGTCAAAGAGAACAACAAACAGACCACGACATAAAATGTTCTTCTGATGTTTGTGGAAGGATTACACAGCTAATCCAGGCGCAAACATTTGTTATTAGCTTCTAGGTTCGTACTGCCCATACCGACCATGTGCAAAGTAAATACTGAAAAAAATGTATATCTTGTTTCACATCTACGGTATTACATATCAGGACATAAATAATTATCCAATCTTATAGGTCTGAAAAATTAGATTAATACTATCTTAGATGAACAACAGCTCATGATGTATAACACAGTATCATCAATTATTTTACAATAACCAAGCCTAATTATAGAAGCAGTATGTAAAAAACTAAGTCCACCGTTACAGCGTCCATAGAAATCAAAAGGGTAAGTAGCAGCCAAGTGCTGTTGATCAAATGCACTTGATAAATTGACCATCAGTACGTATGAGCTCCTCTATGAAAGCAGACATTTTGGCAGTTTGCTAGTCTGGAGCATGCAGGAGTGTGTTGGCTCAATGCCATGTAGGAAAGACATCAGCAATGATCTTGAGAAGCAACTATTGCTGCCGATTAATCTGGGAAAAGGTTATAAGGCCATTTCCAAACAGCCTGTCAGCACAAAGACCTCATTAAGCATGGTGGTAGAGGGGTGATGATTTGGGCTTGTTTTGCAGCCATGGGACCTGGATACCATGTAGTCACTGAGTCGACCATGAACTCTTCTGTATACCAAAGTACTCCGGAGTCAAATGTGAGACCATCTGTTTGACAGCTAAAGCTTGGCTGAAACTGGGTCATGCACAGGCTTGATCCCATGCACAGCAGCAAATCCACAACAGAATGATCAAGGTGTTGTGATGGTCCAGTCAAAGTCCAGGCCTCAGCATGGTGGAAACGTTTTTGGTGGGACCTCAGAAGAGCTGTGCATAAAAGAATGTCTGCAGACATCAATGAACTGAAGCAGCGTTGTAAGAAGAAGAGCGGGCCAAATTCCTCCACAGTGATGTGAGAGACTGATAATGTCATACAAAATAGGATTACTTCAAAGTTAATGCTGCTGGTTGTCTCTACGAGCTGTTGAATCATTGAGAGTATTTAGTGTTTCACACACAAATTCTGCATTTTCACACATGTTGTGTAACCCACTTGTATGTCATGTGCTATTGCTCACTTGGTGATGAGAATCTTTCATGTTATGATAAGTACAGCCTTAACATTAAAAGAGAGTCTGTGTTCATTACGCATTTGTATGAAACAGATTTGTTGCTTGTAGAGGTGGAGTTTCTTCACAAAGATCAGCTCAGCTGTCATCAATACAATAATTGTGTTTTCATTTGGGTTTTTTTCTGTTTGTTAGTGAAGTAAAGTATTGTTTCCACTTTAAGTGACCAAAGTGAACATAGTGCATCGCTTACTAACTCTGAGATAATTCTCAAGGAAACTAACACAGGCTACACATAAAAAGGGAGCATAGAAGCGACAGACAGCCTGTTTTGCTCCCCTACTTTTTTGTTCTTCTCTGTGACAGTGAATTAAACCATCAGACCCTCCTTCAACACGCAGACTGGAACCCCAGGCGTAGCAGAGGCTCATGACAAGTCCTGGCAAGTCAGCTGAAGTAAACTTGGACCTCAACGCATACACATACAAGTGCAGGATAACAAATGTGATTATCACACTGCTGAGTGAGACGACCAAAACATCACATGAAAGGACTATATTGGGTTACCTCACCCAAGACTATGCAGCCAAGTATCACAGCTAAAGAACGCAAACAAAATGATGCACTTCATCATCTGCAGAGTTATGTTTTTGTCTTTGTCTTTATTTGTCAGCACATTAGTGATGATTAAATACGGACCCATGAGCATTGTGAAATAAGCTGGTCTTGTGGAGTTTTTCTGTTGTACCACTGAAACAGAAGTTTTAACTGTGTTAATCCTTCACATGAGTTAAAATTTTGTCATTGTGCCCGAGCTTAAATCTAATGTTCTGTGCAGAAAACAACATTTTGCGTCACTACTGAACACAAACAACAGTGGTTTACCAAGTCAAACAATGGATCAACACAAATATATGAAAAAGGAAGGAAATGAGCCAAGCTTAGGACGAGACATTCAAAGCGTCTTCCATATCCAAATGTGTTATTATGGTTCAGATATAGGACAGTTTAAGTGAGACATGATTCTGGAAAAGACAACTAAGGTGTTGGATAACTTTAATTATAAGAGGTCTAAACAACGGGGGAAAGAGAATTAAAAGCAGAACACAAGAAAGACACACAGGGACAAATCAGTTAAGGCCTCCATATCAATGCAGTTCATCCCCTCACCCTCCTGTTGATTTCTCCCTCCCGTACTCTCATGACTTTCTTCAGTATTTGCTGCTGCTGACACAAAAGCTTTGTCCAAGCCCGACACAACAACAAGAGGAACCCAGACGACCATTAAGGCTCAGAGAGGAACAGAGAAGGGCGTCTAGGACACGATGTGCACCAAAAAAATCAGTTGAACTGCTGACATCAGTAACCCAGTTAGCACAAAAATCCAGCACAAGCTGAAAAGCTGGTTACTGGTACATGTCTGCAATCAGTTTATTTTCCACATGTGAATGCTATGTTCAAGGTTGCTTACAGTGTTTTGAAGGAAGGGGTGGGTTGAGTAATTCAGCTCCTAATAATGCAGCTGCATTTTGACACCAGTTTAGCAGAAAGCCTGCTTTGATTCTGCACCCCTCTGTCACAGTGACAAAAACAAGAACTTTTTGGTGAGAGGCAATGGTTTCAATAAAAAAAAACAAAAATACCAATAGTGAAACACGTCCTTTTGTACTCTGTAAAAACCCTCTGTGGGTTGAAATTCTCTGTCACCCCTGCTTTCTCTGACAGCGAGGACTGCTTTTGCAAACACCACATTCTTAAAATGAATTTTCTGGCTAACGCCACAACTTCACTAATTCAGTGTCTAAACTTGCCCTTGTTTTTGTCCTTTCAGTGTGCATTTGTTGCTGCACATTTCAGTCCACTGAATTCTTGGCTGGCCTCAGTCCACCACTCCCCTGGTCTCTGTTTTCTTTCCTTTTTTTTCATTTTCTGGAGTCCTGAGACACAGTGACCCACTTCCAGTTCCTTCCTCTCTCTGAAGCAGAGTGTGTGTAAATGTTAAAGTTGACGGTTTCTGTTTTTGCAGCATTTTTTCTCCAGAACCATCCCCCTCCTACTCCATCGCACTTCTTTTTTTTTTCCACAAAGAATACACCCACCCCCACTCACTGTGCTCTATCTGCATCAACCAACGAAACGCCCTGATTGAGAGTTCGAGTGGAGGGGGAACTTTGCCATGAGTCATTACCAGGGGACCCCTGGCACGCTGTACCCCTCCTCTGCATGCAAGGAATGCTTGCTAGATGCACCCCAGCCTTCATGAAAAGGCGCACTCATTCAGATGCAGACAACAGAACTTTATGAAGGTTTGACAGACAGCAGAGTGTTGACAAAGGACCGCAAAAGCAAGGATTTTCCAAGCGAAACATGTCCGTCCAGAAGAGCAGAAAATTGATAATCAGGAGGTTTTTATGAATCCCTCCCACCTCCTGTTTTTTTTTCTTCTTCTTCTTTTTTTCCTTTTTTTTTAGCTGTGCACAGCTGTATGTTGGCATGGTGGAAACATTTGCAGGCATTCACAGAAGTTTGGCTGTCTGACATACTTTGTCATTTAACATCCTTGCATGTCATGCAGACTTAGTTAAACCTATACCTGCACAATCCAATTATAGCATAAAAACCTACCAAGAAAAAAAAAGGTGTGCCTTTCTTTCTCTCATCTTTTTTACTCATCCCTTTTGTTTTTCTCTTTTTACCTTCCCCCATAGCTGAGTTTGGCAGGGCCATGGGTTCAAAGACGTGCAAGCACCAGAATGTAGGTCAGCCATGGGTGCTGAGTTACCGATTAGAAACAGCTGTGTGTTTGTGGGCCACTCTCTCAGTCTGCTGGAGCTAGCAGCCATTGCAGAACTGTACAGAGCAATCATTTCAATGTGGGACTGCTGCCTGCTCTGAAGCTCTATAGTTGACTCTTCTTTCTTCCCCCAAAATATGATGAATAAGAGGATCACAAGGGGACACTGGCTATGGTCAGCTTTTATGAGTCATTCTCCTGTATTTGATGTAAACAGCTCCTGTGAATCATACTCATCTCTGCTGACCTACTGGTCTTTGCAGAAGTCATAAAAATGTGTTAGCATGCTTGTTTTCTTCTCTGTTATGCATATATCTGCTCTGTTGGCTCTTTTGCTCTCCATGTATAAACATCCATAGAGTTAATTGCTCTTCTTTCCCTAAAACAATCTGGCATATCTGTGGTTCTGCCTGTTGTTTTCAGATGAATGAGTTGCTCAACAGCAAAACATGTTCAACTCATGTCACTCAGGACAATAGCTGATGTGTAGCTTGAATGACACAGGAAATGGCTAAATTGCATCAAAACAGCAGTAGTCCTTAAGGTGACACTAATGCAGGCATGTATAGATTAGCCCTGGATGTCGCTTTACAAATACTCACATTGCCAGTGCTGTTTCTTACATTACAACACAGCACTCGTTGGTGTGAAGTTTGGGGACCTTTGGGACAACACCAGTCAAGCCCCCTTCCCACAGCCGTAGATAAAACCCCACTAGTGAGAAAACACGTCTCCTAATGTTGTGCATGGCAGCAATAGTGGGAGAGTACAGCAGGTTGGGAGCCATGATGACTCTCTGCACTCTTCACTCTTGAAACCTCCTCCCTCCGCTGCCAGCTCAGCACCGGATATGAGCCAAACCTTGTACCTTACAGCTGTGCACAAAAATGCCCAAAGGGCAAAATAATTACACACAGACACCCAAACACACACATCTACAAATAGTAGACTCAGAATGCAAGCGTGCGTGCGAGCACACAAACAAAGGCTCACATTCAGTGAGTCACAAAAGCACAAGTTGGGCGGTGCGTACGACCTTGAGGGATGATAGTAATTACAGTGGCGTGTTGTCTCTGACATTTGTCCCTGCCACGCCCTTTGACCACTTGTAAGTTGGCTGATGAAAAGCTTGAGCTTGGCATTTCAGCAATGCAGGTATTCACACTCAAACACATACACAGCTGAATATGGGCAGGACATGTGTGCATTTTTTAAGCTTGTGGATGGAGCTTAGATGAGAAATTCAGTGATTCTGCAGCCAAAGTTTCTTGAAAATACAGCGACATATTTTGCATTTTAACTAGTTCTTCTGCAATGTGCTAGTCCTGCTTAGTGCGGCTGAATTGTCTTGGGATGTTTTTTGTAGGACGTATTTCAAGGTCTCGCTTGCAGCAGGTGTTGGTAAGCATATTTTTCTAATTCGGATAGTGACGTGAAACCATTTTTTTCCTCTTGCCTTCACTTGTTGTTAGTCTAATCCCACAGATCTATGAGCCACTCACCCCGAAATTGAATAGTCTAACTTTCAAGAATGTTGGTAGTGTGAAATAGTGGCTATGTCCTCACCCAAGCTGACCACAGTTGCTGTTTTCTATCTGAAAATCTACAGTAATTTAAAGCAACCTTTTAATAATACAGAAGATGATCCTCAAAGGACTTCGAGGTGAGGTATCAGTACAACTGAATACATGGAAATGCAGTCACATATCACAACAAGTACAAAGGTTAGAAAAACTGGCACTTCAGGGATTTGTAAATTCAGACATCCTGACAGGGGCTCTCAGTGGGATGTCAAACAAATCCAAACGATGAGATATGGATTTCAAAATGTTTCTCGTTTTGGCAAGAATAATTCATCCATTACCAGAGGAGAATCACATCCATTGGTGGGTGGTCTGTCACCATCTCTCTCTGCTGCCCACCCGCATGAGAGGATCTGCCTGGTTTGCATATTTATAGGGGGGATGTTTGTTGTTGGAGACCTGCTGTTTGAGTGTATGAATTAGCTTAAGTTCACCAGTTACCATGGTCACGGATATGGTTGTTTTATTTGAGTCCATTCCAGCTCACATACACACAAACCCTCTTCGCTGCCACTTTTGTGTGTTCTTACTGCGGATTTTTCACATGATGCTGTAGTTTGTGTTTCAGCCTGGTGGGATTTTTTTTCTCTCATTTGTCAACCATCATAAAAACAAATTTATAAAACTAACAAATCATACAATTCTTATAGGACAAATCCTGTAAGATTTACACATCCCGCTTAACATTTCTGACTCTAGCAGTTTTGTGCTCATGCTTCCGCTCTGCATGAGATCCTGAAAGTCCTATGGAGGACATATGCACCGGCAACATGATGTTCGCAGCCATGTGGCACAGTGCTTGAGAGGTGATGGAGCATGGGACAGTTGCTGGACCGCAGCACACTATGCAAGGAAGGCAAAGGAAGTGAGGAGCCCAGGAACCTGGAGGAAATCCAAATGAGCCTGGCCTGACGCAGAAAATGGTCCAGGCTCTGACTGTGGCCTGTGCCCCAGAGGGAAGCTGGGTCACGTGACTGAAACAGTAAACGATAGCTGAACAGCTCTGAGAACAGAAAGCAGGATTATGAGGGGACACAGATGGATGAATACAGGGGTGGAAGGGCACGAAACAGTTGTTATTTGGTGTTTGTTGGTGAAATCAATTTTTTAACCATACCTTACAATAAATGGAAAAATTGCATTTATAAAAAAACCTTAAGAATCTATCATTTGTGATGATGAATTACTAACCACAAATTATTAACATATGTATTTAGTAACTTCTGAGCCAGTATTATCATGTGCTAACATTTAGTCAGTTCTGTATGCCACAATATTCTCCCCATTGGTTTGGGTCATAAGCACATCACACATGCTGATACAGGCATGACTGTATTCGAAGCCAGTTAGAGATGTGACTGCAGTCACATAAAGCTGGGCTTCAAAAGGAGACAGAGAGAAAATAGAATGAAGAAGTTGTTAAGAAATTGATCTTTCTAAAGCTTTTGACACAGTGGATCATACTGTGTTAAAGCAAAGACTAACCAAGGTGACACGTACTGTGAGATGTTTTTAAATGTAACCATCTGATAGATCTTAGTGTGTGAAGGTAGAAAGTATCAATTCCAGTTATGTCAGTAACAAAAGGAATTCTCCAGGGGTCAGTCATGGTACCACTCCTATTCGTTTAACATATAAACAATCTTGATCCAATTTTCTCCAACACTGTCTTTAATTTTCATTTAATTTAATATGGGAATGTGCTCCCCTTCAGACAAACATAAGCAGGCTCTCTATCTGACACAAGACATCCACCATACCATGGGTGATTGAAAACTTGTTCTGAATGCCAACAAGACAAAGCTCATGATGTTCACAAATGCATAACCAAAGCTTCAGAATCCTCCAGTTTCAAGAGTTGGAGACGACATTAGTATCTTATTACAAATACTTGTATGCTCATTTCTTAATGCCTCGTATCCAGAAACAGATAAAGAATGGAAGCTGTAACAGTTTTTTTTCCCTTAGCATTAAGTTTGTCTTTCCTTTTAAACTGGAACAAGACTTATCACTACCACTCTGAGCTGGATTGTATCTTTTGCAATGCTTTCATGCATTAGATACAGTGTACTGTGAAGCACTGAGGTTCTCCATATACCTTAAAACCCTTACTCTTCGTCTTACTTTGTATGTTTAGGTTGGATGGTCTGGTTTGTCCTCCCTTAGACTCAAACATTGGTATATTTGTATAAACAAAGCTATTTTGGTACGCTTACTCCCTATCTCCTGACCTACAACACTCAAAAATGTGCAGAAAGTTACAATCTTTGCTCTCAAGACTTTTTCCTTTTAACCATGCTTTCAGGCTATACTGAACTGGGGGAAAAGGAGTGTGCTGCCTCCTCTGCTCTGAATCAGCTGCAGACCCAGGTAAATCTGAGGGAAATGGGTTATGTTGAACAGATTCAAAGAACTTGTTAATAATTTTGAGGCAAGGAAAATCTGACTGCAAATTTCATAGCTGATTGCCTGGGTCTAGTCCATGATAACTGATTGCAACCTGCTGTTTTGTGTCCTCTGGTTTGATGCGTAAAATGAATGCTTTATCTATTATGTGCACATTTCAAGCGTGTTGTGTAAAAACTGCTCATCGGCTGGGACACTCCTATAAAAACAGAGTTCCATCGTACCATGTTAAATAAAAGCTGGTGGGCTTCTTGTTCCTGTTAACTCAGAGAAGGCGATGATTTAGAAACCTTGTAAAACCTTGGTCACGAGTATTTGGATATTCATATTTCAAAGGCAGAGTTTTCTATTTTTTTCTAGCCAAATCTTTTAAGGTCACAAAAAAGGACCTCTAGAAAACATTGACACCGACACCCGCGTTCGCTCTCTGATTAGAACTGTCGGTCTCAATTCATCGTGCCTCTATTGCATGTCTAGTGAAGGACTTCGAGGTAAAGAGCTGTTTTATTAAGGTTGGAGGTGCTTGTATAGAATATCAGTATATGAATACAAGATCAGGACTGATGGTGTAAAGCCTTGCAACATCAAAGGTCTCATGTCAGGGTAGAGATGAGTATAAAGCTTTCAGAGGTTTGTTATGCTCCCAGCTATATATATGGCAAAAGTGTCTAGCCTTGAAGCATTTGAATGTAAGCCAAAAGATATCTCTTTGTGCTTGTAGGTATAGAAGCATGTATCCTTGAAAATGTTTAGAACCATTTTTTTCTGTCAAATGAAGAGATGTAGTAAATATTGCATCCAGCAACTTGTTTCGATTTCAGCCCAGAAGATGAGCAGATCATGTTGTGGACACACCCCGCCTCACCTTTCTGAAAAACTTCCATATCAATTCCTTAGTATTTTTCTGTTACTTCATTAAGTCTGACACACCGGAGGTTTCAACGCAAGGGTGGGATGATTGAACATGTCCAGTGACTAAGCCTTTTTGTGTCAGCGTCAGCCACTCAAACCACATGTTGTAATGCGCCGTGCGTTTTTGACTTGAAACTTTTGAATCGTAAGTGTGAGCTCACAATGGAGAAATAAGCAGTAACTGTTCATTATTGTCACAGGACACATTCAGTCAAGTAAGCATGAGGAGCTGCTTGCAACCAATCACAGATGTGAATTTTGCTCAGCATGAGCAAAAACTTTGAAAATCTGGTCTGAGCTTCGCAGTAGGCTTTAAGTCTTCCACCTTCTTGCATCTGTTTCAACGGTAACATGCCATATTTGGCTTGTTTTGTATGTAAGACATGTCCTGCCTGATCCTGGATCTGTTGACAGAAAATGCTAAATTAGTCTATGGACTTTTGGTCTCTCTGAAGTCACATTGGCTTGGAATGGAAATAACAGGCCTAATCCTGTTTACACGTGGAATCAAAATGGTGGAAAGCAGACCACAGTTGCAACCTTTGGCCCAAAGGATGTGGGGGAAGATTTAGAGGGTGTCGGGTGTTTGCAGAACGCAGGGAGGTAGTCAGTAAACAATCAATATCAACAAGACTTCAGAATTCTGCAGTCCTCCTTCCCCATCCCAATTACTTTTTTTGATGAACAGGCATGCTGCAAAAACTAGCTGAACTGTGATTCCACATTCAAGTTTGAAGCAGTTGTAAGAGGCAGCTAATATTTTATGCTCATAATAAAGCCATCCTTATTTAGGATGAATTATCACAGGACATACACCAAATCACTCTACACCACAACATCTTGTTTTGGTCTTTGAAAAAATGTCAGATATTTAACACAAACATGACAATGACTGACATTTATTTGCATGCTCGTCTTCCTTTTCCTGGATTTGCTTCTGCAAACTATTAACTGTTAAAAGGAAATTTTAGGACCCACGCGCCCGACTCCAGTTTGGCGACATATTGAAAGCATTTGGGTTATTTCTTGAGAACAGAATTTTAATTGTGGAATTGTCACTTTGAGAACCCCTGTTGAGAGTGAGGAAGATGAAAACACATGTTGCAGATTTTGTTAGCTAGTTGTTAAGACACAGCCACAGCCCCACAATTATGGCCCCATGAGCTCACCATTCAATTCAAAGCAAGGGGACATGCACACCATGGGCTTGCTGATTATTTCAGTATCTGTAACCTCTCAGTGCTTGAGCCTTGCAAATACATGTGCATTTCTGATCTTACATTAATGTATACAACCTGCTCTGATTACAATGTCCTCGACACTTCCTGCAGGCAGGACACACCCTTTCACACAGCATATTTATATGACACCAAAGTGAATTGCCATTCTGTATTTATGTACACCACATTTATCTCACAAGTGCATAAAGACTTTAAAGAAATACCATTTCAATTGTCATTAGCCATCTATTTTCAACCTATGACTATACTGCCTGGTAGATTTGTAACAATCTGTAAAAATGTTATCTGTGACCGTCTCTGACTGTCTTTGAGTGTGCATTAAAAAATGTACTCAATGTTATCTTTCATTCTTCAAAACAAAGACCTTAATTCATTCTTCTTTCTTTTATTCTTTACCAGGGATTACGCTGCGTGTAGCAGGTTTTAAATGGTTGCAGAACAAGCTGTGTTATGTGACTCTCAGCTTGATAATATTCAAATAAATGCGAGAAAAAGGAAATGGGAGGAGGCTGAGGGGAATGTTGCTGCAACATCAAAACTGCATAAAAGAAGTTTGTAGTTCATTGTTCACTGGATAAATTAGATACACATTGTGCTTAATCAAACAAATGTTTCCCGCTCACAAGCAAAGAAAAAAACATTTAGTAAAAGTTTATTGTTTTGCTCACCACTGAGTCTTTGCAAGACATTTTGGTCTGTCCGTTTTTTTTTTAATCTTTTATATGTTGATGTTTTTGTTTCTGTTTCTTTTTTAATAACTTTGCATCTAATAAAAGTTAATCAGTGAATTCATTGAACGACCAAATAAACGTCTTACAAAAAAAGCCACTCCTTGGTTGATTTTATGACTTCGATTTCTCAAATAGTCCCAATGCTTTTATTTACAGGACAGATTTTTGGTCAGAGTTCATCTGTGGAAAGGACGTCATTGCTTGTGAGCCATCTGTGGCTCATGTGTTGGGATGTTTGGGAAAGATGGAATGATTGCTGGGAGAATAGAAAGAGGCAGAGAGGAGAGAGTAGTCATCTGGCCGTATTGGCCTGAAGCAATGTGCAGTGCAAGGCCTGAGCAACTATAGCCAAACAGCATGCAGATGATAAGTCTATAAATAGAAATATGCAGTAGGAGGGACAAAGCCTGTTTCCTTTTCAACGATACAGAAAGATGGTTGGACTTCTGTACTGTAATAAGCACATAAGAAGTTGACTGGTCATCATTCTCTAAATGACTATGACATAAAACATGATGGCACATTTGCTTTTCTGACCGTATAATATTTATGTGAGGTATCACAAGATCAGACTCTTCCATGCACCACCAAAGGAATGGAATGAGGAGTTGTTTGGGTTCTTGTTCAGCTGTGGGAGATGTCTCAGATCCCCATGAAAATAGACATCAGAGGGTATCAAGTCTGGACAATGATGAGACTTCCGGTTACTGAAAGGGTCTTGCCATTTTGTTCTGGCTTTGCAGCATTTACAAGAGGGTACATTTCAAGTCCACATTACTTGCAAGTACCGTAAGTGATTACAGTAAACTCAGCATCAAAAAGTCACATCTTCCTACTTAATTCCACTTCAGTAGGAGAGGAAACAGAACTTCTAAAACAGAAGTGACAACAGGCTTAAAATGACAAATGCTTGCTTACATAAAAGATCCTGCAGGGTCAAGATCAGCTTACTTGCATGGGATTGCTCCACTGCAATGAGGTCAAATGATTGTTAAACCTGAAGACACACATACCTCATGTGAATCCATAAACCCGTGGCCTCCTGCAATCAGAATGTTTTAATGCAATTGTACACAGTTCAGTGCCACAGTGCAACCTGTGTCATCTTATATGCATGATAAGATGTTTCATAACTTCTCCATGATTACAGTACAGCACAATATGAGAGAATTCTGCAGCTTAGCCTTTGTGAAACACTTGCCTTGCGCTGTGCATGTGACTAAATTCTCATTATGACTCCACGGTGGCTGCAGACTTTGCAGAACATTCTGACGAGAATTTGGTCTCATGTTTACTATATCTTCATTCCAGCATGCAGGCAGGAAGGCAAATGATGTCAGGTCTCTGCAAATAAATCACATTATCCCAAGCTGAAGAGACACGCAAAAAAAAGAAAATATCTTCCCTTTACCTATCTGTATATTGTGAACTGAAAATGCATGGGATGTGAAATGGTCTTGTTGTCAAGCAGCTTTGCATCATAAATGTGTTTTAAAAAGGTTAACAAAAAGCTAGCTAGCACAACATAGATAACTACCCACATCACCCTGGTCTTTTTGGTAGCTCGCTGCATTATACTCACAATGATTTTCTGATATTACATAAAGCTGTAATATTACATAGAAAAGCATTATCCCGATGACACTGAATTTCAGTAATGCAAAATGCAAGTAAACATAAACTTATACATAGCTTGACTGAATGTGGTTTCTGTATGGCTTGAGCTTGGTGAACCAAATACTAAAACAAATTTTGTAAATGCCAAAAGATCTAAAATCCCCTGCATCCTGCACATCTTAGCATTTCTTATTTGAAAGACTTGGAGATCTTAAATTTAACATATCATACATCACAAACATCTCTCTACAAATACAAAATGGATTTTTTTTATTACTCTATAGAAATAAACAAGCTACTCTGTAATTACTGTACAACACTAAGTCTCCTCATAGATATAGCGCATCTTTAACACCAATAATTGGTTTCCAATCTGTAACGATGTGGTTGCTTTTAGCAACAACATGCAGCTCCACACGTTTAATGTAGTTTTTCAGTTTGCACATTAGGCTTGTAAACTTGCTGACATTAACAAAAGGGACAGCCACAGACTTATTGTACAGTCTGAAATCTTGCAAAGGAGGATATGTTGTCTGCAGTGCAGGCCCCAGGAGGATCCTATGTGACACATATTACCAAGAACGTACAACACAAACAATGTTTGTGGTGGCGGTCCACAAGGATCTTCCCCCCCATCATTCACACTGCAAGTCACTTCCTCATCGTAAAGTCTTTGGGATTTCTTCAGAATGCAGTCCAAAATTCTGAGGCACTAACATCTGGCTGCAAGCAATATAAACCGCCTGCCATGCACAGCAACCCACATTCTCACTCCCCTTTTGAGATTTTCATAACTCTTTCATTGCTCCAGATAATGTGACTGTTTGCTCATGCTCACTTTGTGCTGGATCTGATAGGATTTTCTTCCATCCAATGAGGTTCAGGCTCTTGAATCTGCAAACAGAAGTAGAGGTGGTAGACTTCAATCACATGATCTGGACTTCAGTTGGGCTTGAGTCATGAGTCCCGACCAAAAACTTCAGTCAACAAAAAAATAGCCTTGAAACTATGTTCAGCAGCAGAAGAAGAAGAGGTTTCCTGATATTGCATGCCTGTTGTTCAAAGAAATTGGTCGGCATGAGTGAATGTGATATGCATCACAACTGTGTGTAAAGCTGCAGCAACCTATGTTTCTGTTCTTTGCAATCAATTAAATATTAGGAAACTTCCTCAAGGCATTTAACGGCTGTTGTTTTCACAAGACTGAAATAGACAGAGATGTTATGGCAAGTGTATGTACAATTAAATAGACAGAGAGACAGACAACTTGACAACACATTAGGAGAAAGAAAAATGTTTAACATGCAGATTTAAAAAGTCTGTTGTGTCAAAAGAAAATATGTACTATAACACCACTAAAATTGAATCATTTCAGTAATTTCCTTGTTTATAATCTTGTAATGGCATCGCATTAGGGGAAGTTTTTCAAGAGCTAAAAAACTCGTTTTGTATCCTTAGAATCGTTTTGTACATGGATGCAAGAGAAGACCTGAGACAATTTCTTGAATAAGCTCCAGTTGTGGTTGTTAGTCTTCAACAGTCTCACTGTTACCTATAGTGAAAGAGCTATTTCAAATTAGATTAATATATTCAAATACAACAAACTATGTGTTTAAGCATTATATTTTCAATGTACACTTCAATGTACGCTTAATAATAAGCTCTGAAGCCTGTCGCCATTTCATATATTAACATCAAATGACTCTGTTTGGTTTCTACAGCCAAGCACAAGACTTTCATAATGATTTGGGCAGGAAATTAATCTAAAACACTCACACTCTGAGTAATTGTGTCATATCACACATTCAAATGAGAAATAGCTGACATGAAAGAGTTTTGTAGACAAAATGAATGTAGTTTCCTCCACGGTCCAAATGCAAAAGCATACTTTGGGAAGTTATCTCATTTGGCAACCAAAACAACACCCAAGTTCAACTGCGCACACGCCCAAAGTCCATTCCAGCCAATAAAATGCTTCCTTTCTGAGCCTCAAACCAATCAGCTACGGAGAAGGTGGGCCGCTCTTGCTGTTGCTAGGGTATGCCCTTGATGACTTTTACAAGGTTTAGCCAATGGTATCACGTGAAAGAGTTTAACACCATCTCATTGGGTTAGACACACCCAGAGGCAGAATGTATGCTTTTATTATTGGATGGAGAAACAATCACTCACTTCCCTGAGTTAGGTGTTGTTACTGTAGTTTGGAGTCATCAAGATTCAGAAGTGAACGTAGCAGTGGGCATACATCGCTCTAAAGCAGTTTTTATTACATTTCCATTCCATTGTTTTATGAATTGTACATTTGTGTAAATAGACTATTTCTATTTTTTATAACGGGACAGCAGGAAGATGGAACTTAATTCTCTTTTAATTCTGCTGGAGGCTGCAGAGTACTTGGAAAGAAGAGACAGAGGTATTTCAAGCTACACTGTTAAGTAGACAGCTTTTATGAGTATTTTGAGAGTGGGGGAATAAGGATGACAGGAAACCTGTGCTTTATTGAATGTTACGTTTTAACGTGCTCTGCCATAGTGCAGGTATGATGTCACGTCATTCTCAATGGGACACCGAGCAGGCGATGCCAACTGGATCCAGTAGCTTTTATGCTATATATACATATATAAGAAAAGTGACAGTTGTAATTCATTATTTAAAGTGTGTCATATGTTTACGAACTGTGTTCACAGTGTGTCCAGCACGGGTCATGTGTTGAACGTACACGCATGTTTGTTTAAAATTTTTAAAAAAGATGTCTTAATTTCTTCTTTTATGGTACGAAAATTAATAAGCAAGAATGGCAATATGGGAATCTGGGCCGGTATCGTAATGTCAGAAATGGTTGCGTGGCGTTAAGTAGCAAAAACCCCATAACATTTAACCAGCCGACGGCATGCAGTGCAACATACAAATGATCACGTTTTATCAACTGAATTGACACTTAGCCTTCGTGACTATATCCTAGTATAGCTTCATGGTCTGTAAAGTAACATTTGTTTTTGCTTTGTGTGTCAACAGAGGCAGAACATGGCTATGCGTCTGTTTTACCATACAGCAGCGACTTGTCCCGAAAGAAAACGAAAGCCTCGCCAATTTCCAGAAAAACTCAGAACAATAGGTAAATATACTTCTTTGCTATTTCTACACCCTTGCGTGCAGCCCATGGGAACGCACTCGCACACATTGAGCGGAGGACAGCCGATTTCATGGCATTTCTCCTGCTGTCTGGGCTGGGCTGGGCTCTGTGTTTTGGTCTCTCCAATAAACAGTGCCACGCGTACACTGTCAACTCTGCTGCTCTGCTCTGTCTCCGTTTCACTCGCACCTATTACCCTCCCCATGATGAAAAAAGTAGAGAAAAAAAAAAGCATGACACCCGACATGCATTTAACCTTTCGTTTCATCGACGGCTCTCGCACGTCTGTCAGGCTCTCACCTGTTTTCAAAGCTTTAAAATGTTGTGTTCTTTTTCGTGTGGAGAGCGTGTTTTGCTCGGTGTGTGTTAAATGAAAGTCCTGTTGTAAGGGGTCTTATGTCAGGAACCGCAGTCCCGCATGTTCTCCCACTCTCTTTCGCGTGCGCACGCACACAAGCACCCAGAGAACAGGACGGTCTTATTGTGGCTTTCTGCTTCATTAACACAGAGGCTTGCGATCAGAGTAATTTCGACTTCTCTTCGTGATGCATTCACTGAGCGGGCACTCCTGCCCGGGTTGACCCTGCTGCTCTCCTGCCAGACAGGGCTGAAAGAAAATCCAAGGATAGCGTTACATAAATGCAGGTTTCAGTTTCGGTTTAGGCTTGCTTTGCCTTTTCACACTGGTTGGGCGGCTTGGTTGACGATCATTTAAACACCAGCAGGTCAAACAATTCAATTGTGCTCTTTAGAATTAAAAGGCCTGTGGAGTGGCAGGTAGCTGCAGCCAAGGAATAGTTAATTACTTGGTCGTCTTTTTCACACTGAGCAATGTTTTTTCTCTGTCTGGTGTAAAAAGCACAGCAAAAACACATGGGGATTTTTCCCATGGCCTGAGATGGCTTCTTCCTCCTTTTGGACTATCCCCTGAATAATTCAAGCTTACTATTTAGACACATGGGAAAAAAATCCTCATATTATCCAGTTGGTATTTTGCTCATTGCAGAAACAGTTGTTTAAAGAGTCTTGAGATGCTAGATGATGGACTGTGTGTATTTATCTTAGTAGCTATTTGAATCAGTGAGCGACACACCCTCTGCTGAAATCTAATTTGGACACTTTTCCATTCAAGGTGAGATGCAAATGTGTTGCGGGGTTATTTTGTTCAGGTGTGCAGCAGTAACCCTTCTGCCCATTGCCTATATTTGATTTGTGATAAACGAGTAACATTACATTTCCGCTCAGCTCATTTGGTTCTGATCGAGGAAAAAATAAAAAATAAAATCTGTGTCCTGTTGCCTGGTTATGGTTCAGGAAGGCCCATTAAGGAAGTGATTGTGCAGTAGTAAGTCCGAGAGTTACGTCATTGCAGGTAGAGAGACTTTCTGTGTGAGTGTAGTTTTGTGAAAACGAAAGTGGTGCTTTTATTGGTCCAAGAGAGCAGTCCACATTCCTTTGATTCAGATACTGACAGTAAAACACAGTAGTTTAATATGTGTGTGTGTGTGTGTGTGGGGTGCGTTTGTGGATGTGCCAGGTGGATGTGGAGGCTGAAACACACACGTTTGCCCTGCGATGAGTACTTAGCCCACTGGGCTTCTGGCCTTCTTGTTACTGCATTGTGGGAAAATGCCCCAACTCCCTTTATATTCTCCTGCAGCTTGTTTAAGCATTGACAGGATGCTGGGGGGGGGTCTGGGGGGCAGTAAAGAGATGTTTCATGTTTGAGCTGTAACTGAAGCTGACTGTTAGACGTAAGGCACAAGACGAGCTTTGTACGAGCCATCGGCTGGTGTTGCAACGTTTTGATGTGATGCTCAAATGTGCTAATTTAAGCAGATAACATGTTTTTGCAACAGGGCCGTAATCGGGGCCTGTGAAGAAAGAAGAAACCCCGATGGGGTTTCCTTGGTTACTCGTATGCTGTTGTTAAATCGAATCAAAGGGCTGCAACAAAAAAAAAAGGGCTGGAAATTTTATTTGTTAGAGTTTCCCTGCTTCGTGTCTGTCGCACCAGATATAAAATTAGGAAATAAATGTCATAGTTGACGGAGTCAGAGGATAAACCCTGACAGTTTTACAACTCATTGAAAGTGATTGAAAGCCATTGTACAGGGACTTTGGTAATAAAAGTCCATTTGCATTTGACACGACATGCTTTTACATAACATGTAAAGGTGTGCTAATCTGCTGTCGCTACAGGTCTGGGAGCATTCCCCCCCTCTGAATGGTTTCCTGCTCGGGGCCCTGTGCTTTGACTGGGACGCTTCCCCAATTTGTTGAATGTTTGAATAGCACAACTTCCTCCGTGATGGGGTGAAGCTCTTTGTCTGCGTTTTAGATCAGCAGCGGTGTGACATCCTGTGCTCCTTCTTGGATGATTTTGTGCAGATGCCACATTATCACGGGGTCAACTGTAACCCTTTCGCTGCAGCAAACAGCGTTGTTGTGCTGATGCCTGGGCCTCCTCGGCACAGCTGTGGGAACCACTGCTTGGCGAGCACAAGGGCTCTCAAACTGTGAAAAGTCTCAAAAGGCTTGTTGTCAGTCTGGCCCTTTGTTGTTGCTGTTTTTGTTTTTATTGCCGTGGTATCCATGGCGGTCTCATGAACAGAGGGCCTGTTTTAGATGGACTGCAGTGCCCTCTCGGCTGCGTGTCATAATAGGGGCTCTCCTTGGAATAGCCCACACGCTGAGGAATTCTGCAGTGTCTAGTTCTCCAGACGTCTGAGAGTGTTTTTATTCCATGTCCGTGCTAGTGTTCAGACAGCGTGGAGCAGCAGTAGTATGCGCATGCTGTTTGTGTGGTTGTTAGGCAGTCGGAGAGCGGGGTGCTGTCCGGGTTTCACAGATACTGCTCTCTCTTCGCTCCTTGCTCTCTGATAGATGTCGCACGGGAATTGAAAAAGATTTCAAAAGCCAAGCTTCATTTACCTTGGGGCTGGAAAGCTTGTGAATCCTTGAGAAACTGCCACATTTCTGCACAAGTGTGTCCTAAAACATAATCAGATTTCCACATAAGGCTTTAAAGTAGACAAACATTCAGCATCTGATGCAACCCCTTTGTGCAGCAATAACTGCCGCCAAACACTCCCAGAAACTGATCTGTCTTGTGCGCCGGCTTGTAACTTCAACTCGGCGGTGTTTTGAATTGGCGATTCGAAAACAGTCCCTTTATTTTTCTTCTTAGGCTCATTGTTTTGCTGCCTGACCCACATTCTCTACAGACTCAGTTCAAAGGCAGATGTCTTGGCATTTTCCTGTAGAATTTGCAGGGCAAAGTCGGATTCCACCGTTCCAAACTTGCCGAGGTGCCAGGTGCAACGAGCCGGGTTCAATCCATGACACCGCCACCACCGTGTTTCACAGATGGGAGAAGCCTGTTGTGATGGAATGTGTTTTTCTTCCCTCAAAACTCAATGCTTCTCAAACAGCCTTCTGATTTGCCTGCTCGACCTTTCCTAAACTGGAACGTCTTTTTGGAGAACAGTGTTTTCCTGATGGTCGACTCATGGAAGTGGACATTAGGCAAAGTGGGAAAGCCTTTAGGTGCTAAGACGTTACTCTAGGTTGGTGTGTCACCATATAGACTTTTACACACATTGCTCTTGGCCTGATCCTTGATTGTTGATCAGTCTTGAATTTTCACCATTTGTGCAGAATCTGTCTGCCTGTAAATTAGTGGATTCCAAACTCTTTAGTACCCTTTTCCATTCTCCAGCCTGTTGAGTATCAGCAACTCTCTCTGAGGTTCTCAGAAAGCTCCTTTGTTTGTTCCACGATGTACGTCCACAAACATGTGTTGTGAAACTCTGTGATAGATGCCTGTTGAAATAAGACACTCGTGGACTCTGAGTCCAGCTTCAAAGTAATGTCTGATTGTAGCAGTTCATATACATTTGCATGCAGTCTAATATTTCTGACCGATTTGTTTGACATATGTGGAAATCGGCCTATTCGTTAGGTTGCATTTAATCAGAAACGTACAAAACTCAGACGTTTAATTATCACTGTACTGCAGATTTGTAAAATGTGCGGCCAAGCCTTTAGACTATCTTCATTTCTTCATTTCTTACATGAAAACTCACTGTAGAGCAGCTTCAGTATTCAGAGGCACCACAGCCACATGAAGGCAGAGGGCAAAAGACAGAAGAATCGAGGCCTTTCTCTGATCTCTTGACACGTTTCTTCAACACTTCATTTGATCTCTTTCCAGACGTTTTCTGCCAAACTATCATCTGTCTTCCATTTGGATCACAACATTTACCTCTGATGGCTATAAAGAAGCTCAATCATGAGGATTGAGTCACATGATGCGAAGTGTTGTAGCATTAAGACTGTCTGGCCTGACTCTCGTCTTCTCTCATTTCAGATCGTCACACAACGAGCTGGAGAAACACAGGTCAGTTGATATCTGATGCTTCGCAACCTCTCCCATCTTTCTTGCTTTTGCCGTGAATGTCTTTGAATTGCTAACATTCTAGTCCTCTGAAGGGATCATAGCTGTAGGTGAACGTCAGACATGTTCCTCTCGGTCAAAGAGAACCGGCACTGCAGGTCGGATCAGAGGTCATCTTCAGAAGAGCAACAAACTCAAATTCAAGTCAATTAATTCCTCGTGTCGGAAGAACAGATAAGGCGCCTTCAAAGAGCAATTTCGTGTTGATTAGATCTGTCTTCATTTGGCGGATGAAACCTGTCTGCGTGTGTGGAAGAGGAATTCTGTAAATAATTCCAGACGAGCGCGCAGAATGACACTGTGACTGGAGGCGGGCTGAACCTGGACCTCTCCAAACTCACAATGTCACAGATGGCACGGACATTCACTCACCGTGCTCTACCGCTATCTCTCACAAATGCTGTCTCTTTTGCTCTCTTTTGGGCGCAGCTCCCGCAGCTCGTGGCGTGCACATGAAAGGCACAGGCGCCTGTTTCGACTTCCAGCAGCAGGGACGGGACTTCACACATTCAGAGGAGTTTCTCATCAGGAAGCAAATTCCTCTTTGATGAGAAAAATAAAAAAAAAAGGTTTTGCCAGCGTAGTAAAAGAATATCTCAATAGTTTTTGTATCTTCGAGTTTATTAAGGATTTAGGAAACAGCTGATGTGACTATCAGCGTGCGTGCAGCGGCTGAAGTGGGTGCGTTCCGTCTGCTTGCATGTGACACGCTGTCACTCACGTTGAGCGCTCTGGGTTTGCCAGTCACATGTCCGGGAGTGAGTAATAGAGTGTGTTTAGCTCAGGCAGAAACAAGTAAGGACATATTCCTCCCTGACCTCACTGAGAGACACAGACGGAGGCCCTCTGTGATTACGCTGCAGGGAGTTGAGACACAACAGTTACCTCACGTCCAATAACAGGCGTGGCTGGTTACCAACAAAGTGACGTCCAGTTAAACTGACAAAAACGCGAGTGCCAGTAAAGAGTTTCCAAAATCAGTTTACTCACTTCCTTCTGTTCTAATTTATGACCACACGTTTCTGTACAGGAAGGCGTCTTTTAAATGCAGTGCAAAAACGCGTGGAAAACCCTCCTGTTATTCACCCCTTGCCATGATGTAAGGCCTTTAATACATACAATTATGCTCAAACGCTCGCATGTCAGCGTCCTCGGTGACGAGTGATGAGCTATTCCGTATACTTATTTCGATTGAATGGTAAAGTTTCCACCCACTTATTTGTGCTGCCGGGTGGCGCAGTGACGCGGTGTTATTGGGATCCTTTGCGACACGACGAGACGATCCCTGTCTGAACCTGCGGTCCGACTTCTCGGTGTAGAAACCGTGACGTGAGTTTTCACAGCCGTCTACAGCGCTGTGACGTCCGTGTAGTTTTTCACAACTGCTACGGCCGCGCAGCTGAAAAAGTAACGTCAGCTGACCACAAACTGTAATAGAGCTCAGCTACATGGATTTTGTTGGCGCTACAGTCAAGAAATGGGGACTGGGCTTCAGTGTCGGCAGCGATTTTAGAACACTTTAACACGCGGGAAAAGGAAGCGAACAGTGGCTCTCCTTCCACTGTGGTTCTCTTCAGATGTTCAACATAAAACAAAGACGTGTTCCGCCAGACTTTCAGTTGTAATGATGCATAAACGAAACTGATGGTCGCCGTCTGCAGTTTGTCTGTTCAAATCAAAACTCAGGTTGTCCTGTTCAACCAGTTTGATGAACGCGTAACCAGTTTAGAGCATCTGGGTAAAGCCCTGTTTTAATCTCCAGCAATCCTAGTATCGCCATCGAAATCTTTACCTCCCTCACGCCCTCAGACGCCACTCCAGGGAGGTGCTGCTGTTTGAGCCCTGACTCACCGTCTTTGTTTGGTCATGTGCTTTGTTTTCTGGTCTGTGCCCTTGCAGCACAAAGCCATCCTTGTACCGTACTACTTTCACGGGGCAGACAAGGCGATTGATGAGTGTCTGGTTTAGATGCTGGAAGCCAGCGAATGGGCTGAGCTCAAGCAAAACTGGAAATTGATTGCTGCTTCTACTTTTCTTTATAAAAATCCAATTCAAATGACATACCCAGCCGCACCTCCAATTGATTTCAAATCGGTCGGTCAGCATTTTGACTTACTGTCTCGGTGCAAATACATTTAATTTGTGATGAATCTACACAGCATCATTTTTTTAGAATTAATTTCAGGGCGAAATGGTAGCAGGGCACCTTCAAAGCATTGAAGTTCACAGTCTCCCATCATTCACGACTAAAACAAGCATGAAATCACTTAACTGCATGGATAATCGCAGTGTTTCAAGATGCCGTACTTTTCCCGAGTGAGATTGTTCGGGTACCTTGAAGTGGGGTTGTGTGAGCGGTTACCTGCAGTAGGCAGCGGTCAGAGCACTCTCTGTTTAGAGAAGCAGGGAGAAATTCTCATGGGGGGGGGGGGCGAGCTAACAGCTTCTGAGAGCAGGGACAACTTTCACCTTGTAAAACAAGTCAAACCTCCAAAAATGTCCGAAATGGTTCAGTGAATGCTGCATTGTAGATTTTTTTTTTTCTTACGAGGGGTTTTCAAAAGAAAAGATTAGGTTTGTTTCTTCTATTTCATGCGGACGCGGGATGCACTGGCTGCCCCGCCTGGGATCTTATTCAGACGAGGCGACTCTGACTGCTGCCTTTCGCAGACAGTCAGTAGGCACCCTGCGTATATTTGTACCCTGTTATCAGAGCGAGTCGTCTGCTGGGTGGGTGCAGAGACCCACAGGGTCATGTGTCCCAACACAGCCTCCTTATCTGCTGCAGGCTGACTTAAGACCACAGCCATGATGATTCTGCTGTTTTTTTTCTTCTTCTCTCTCTCTCTTTCTCATCACTGCATTGGCACGGGCAAAGTTAGCAGAGCATCATCTTGATGTGTTTGTGAAACCAATTGCTCCTGTGCGGTTGGTCTCCTCTGGCATTGCTTCCTTCCTATTTCTGACTTCAACTGCTCGCGACCGCGCCTCTGACGACTCATCTTGCCGCAAGTTTCCTTTTCGAGCGCGGCAGAGAACTTGCGAAACTTCAAGCTCGCTGCCTTCCCACATGCCACCTGTTTACAGGAAATCTGAATCCAGTGGCGTGAGGCAGAGTCGATGCTCGGTCTGCGCTGCCTCTTTCAATTGAAAGAGGGATTTGCAGTTCTATTTTTATCTCCACCACCCGATTCTATCAGGTGCCCCCGAGCTTTACCGTGCCGTGCTCAAAATTTTGTGGATTGATTAAGACAAAAACCTTCTCCACCGGGACATGTTCCTCCGCAGATAATGCGCAGCCACACCTATTGAACTCACCTTTTAGTTTAAACATGGACGCAGGCGCGAGCAAAGCATTTGTCACGGTCTAATCTTGCTAATTAAATTCACTCTCCTAGTGTCCTCCACTCCCAGGAGTGGTGAATGACTTATTTGTCTTTTGAGGGTCTCTTCTCCCCTGAGAGAAGCTGGCCTGCGTGTCTCCAGGCAGGGCAGCTCCCCAGCAAGCTTTTTGAGTTCTGCCCATGTTTCGATGGGAGGGAGACCCGTCCACGACACGGTTTCCCTGCCTCCTTACCTTTTCCCTCTTCTTCCAGAGATCACATCTGTTTTTTCTGTTATCTCTGTTTTTTTTTTCCCCCTCCACTCCTTCTGCTGGCTCTCCTTTTTGCCCACTAAAAGTGACTGAGTCAGCAGAACCCTGAGGCAGTAAAAGGGTGAAAGAAAGAGGACCTTTATCACTCTCCACTGCGGGATAAAACTCCTGCGTGCCCTTTTCTCCACTTCAGAGGTGTTGTTCCATTTTAGAGTGAGTTCAGGTTTAAAACAGCCCTGCTTTTTTTTCGTGTGGACTGACAACTGCACAGCTTTTGTGAATCCAACTCAAATTAGGGCCACATCCTGCTCTGTTTTCTGCTTTTTTTTTAAAAATGTTTTAATCAGTTTTTATTTAATTTTCTTCTGTGTCACATTCGCCTCTTACAGGCTGCTGGGTAAACAAAGTCTGGAAATGTTCTTTATTCCTTCCAGGTTTTGTTTTGAGTGTAATGTTTACATGCTCACATGATTCCAAGTGTACTTTACTTCTTCAAGTGTCACGACATCGGTTAGATTTCTTAGTTGCCTGGCAACCTCGAGTCATAAGGCTTGCTTATGCCACTAATACAATAAAGCATGATCGTGCACACGTTCACAATCAGGCGTTGACCTTTTGTTTACAGTGGACAAGGAGTGTTTGATATTCCACTCAGTAAAAATGCTTACAGTAGAGCATGTGATATGAAGTGGGCTTCTTTATGAGTCGGCGTTATTACCTGCAGGATTTAGCTGGATGTAGAAGCAACAAGCAGGCCCCACAGCATGGGATCATGAGCAGAGGTCACATGTTTTTGTCGCGTTTGGCGTTGATCTGTCATGGTTTGTTTGGGTTTTTTTTTTTCCACACTCACACACAGACATAAGAGTTTGTGAATCTGGCCGCTGCAGACCTGCATTCAGATGAGAACGTCCCCATTTCTCTCTCGGGTTATCCGTCGGTAAACCTCAAAACACAAAAATTAATCAACGTAGGATCTGTTTTTACGGTCCATGTTGTGTTGGGAGTTTGTTTACTGAGAGCAACTGTGATTTTTACATCTCTGTTATCTTATCCCTCTCAGTAACTTCTGTGTGTTTGGATGCTGTATAACTAGAGTGGCACTTTAAAAAGAGGTGTGCGGATCGCCTCAGGGAAACTGTCCAAGGGGAAAGTTATGAAAGATAGACTTTAAATGCGGGAGAGCAGCGAGAAAAGCTTGCTGCCAGAACCATTCATAGTTTTTGCCCTGGGCCTCGTGAACCCCAGGAGGAGGAGTCAAAGACATTCTTGAGTACAGAGAAACGAAAAGGCCTCGTAGGACGTGGCTTTCGACAGTGTGTGTGTTGAGCCTGAAATTCAGGTCAGCGGAACATACACACATGTGCTGGAATGCAGAGTTAAGTAACAGCAGCAGTTAAGGGAGAGATTCGGGGTCACAGTACTAGCTGGCCAAGTTTTACTAGAATGCTCTGCAGCCACACACTCACTTCTACTCATCCGGTTTTTTTTTTTTTCCTTGGAAGGCACAGGTTACAAATCCTTTGATTATGCATTGATAGACTGGAAATGCAGCTGCAGCCGCTTTGTCGCTGAACATTCTTGTTTCACTTTTTCAGTTGTAGTCGAGTTGTGTTCTACAACAACAGCGTGGGAGCCTCGAGGCTCCGGTTCGAAACATGCCACTGAAGTTTGGGGAGGGTGGGTAGGAGGTACTCGTTTGCTTGAAATTTGCTATTTACGTCATCAGATGTCACCTCATCCTGCGTTAGTGGCTCTTGGCATGAGATTCTTGGAATGAAAAATCCTACTCTTGTCCTCCTTTCTGTTTTAAATGCCTCTTGGAAATGGAAATGCTCTGCAGTCCATAGGAGAGTTAAAGAATTAGTGCAGTCCAGACATCTTTCTTTACCGTTTGTCATCTTATGACTCCTCAGATTGGCCTTTGCAGAGAACTTTATGGGCCCAGAGCCCTCAGTTTGATGGCGGCTACTATTCTAAAGCTGTCCTTTTAGAGATAATAGCCCAACTTTTACAGTCAACGCGGACCCTGAAATCTTCTCTCTTGCCACCAGAGTCCTGTGCGTTAATGACTGACAAGGATCATTATAAAACCCGAGCTCTCCAAGAGAATGATGCGTTTATTGAGCTTGCTGAACTCGTCTCTGTTAGTCTGTCCAGCGTTTGCAGATGTGCTTTTTCGGTGGACGTGGCAGAAGTCTGTCGTTTGAAATGGTGTTGTAAAGGTTCAGGGATGCACAGGGAAGCCATTCTTTCTAATCTCCTCTCTGTTTGCTCACCTCTTAAAATTCTGTTTGACATCTGTTTTGCTGTTAACACCACTGTTAACTGTAAGCTGACTGTGCTGAGGAAGGGATTTCGGAATGATCCGTGCTCACACAGGGGATCGTTTCAGTACACGAAAACAATCAAATGAATCCAATTACTCGGCATTCCCAAGCACGCCCAGTGGAAATTCCAGTTTGTTATGCGGTAAAGCTACTACTACTACGAGTGAACGGCGGAGTAATTCCTCTTTCTTTAATCACTGATAATGAATGCACAGAGTTGTCGTTGGGCTTATTCAGTGAGAGGTGAGGCTGTGCCGTGCCTCCGCTTGCGTGAGAGCCAGAGGTCTCCTTGTTCCTGCAGTCAGGAGAATGTGTTTACTGGGGGGGGGGGACTTGTATCAGTCTGCCTCGCTTTTTTAGTTGTCACTGCACACAGCGGGTGTGGGTGTGCCGTCTGCGATGACAGAAAACAAACACAACTCGTCTCAAACGGCTGACATTTCAAATCAGCGTGATAAAACCCTGTTGTGTGTCTGCGTGTGTGTCTTTCTCTGGCGTAGGCAACGTGGCAAACCACTCAGCCAGTTTCACATGAGCTGCCTCAGTAACGTCTTATTTTTCTACCATTTTTTTCCTCTTAGACGGCACATCAGCTCGTTGGTAAATGTAAACATGTTCGATGCGGGCCTGGAGGGTGACAGGGAGACTAATGAAGGGCTGCTGAAAGGTTGTGTGTGTGTGTGTGTGTGTGTGTGTGTGTGGTGTTTCTCAGCAGGCCCCTGGGCAGGGTCCCTCACCACCTCAAACCTCCCTCCCATCTGCCTTATTTTCCCCAGGAACCTGCCAGCCAGATGTAGAACCACTCCACTGACAGCCTCAAATTCCACGACCTCACCATGGTTATCCGCACTCACGCAACGCGGCCCCCACTTTCACCTCCTCCTCTGGAAGAGACGCGCCGTAAACAAGGGGCAGATGCAGACAGTTTCTTTGAGTCCCACTTTAGTATTGCAACTTTTTACATTACATTTATCAATAGGAGCGACGGAATTGTTTTGAGCGGAGAGATATTTAAAATTATTCCCAAATCGAGGGACAATATTTGCTGGTAAAACTGAAAGCTGGAGTGTCCAAAGGCGCAGCATAGTTGACCAAAACGACAAAGACGAGGCGAGTTGTAGTGGCCTTGAACTTTCCCCTGACCTAACAAGAACGCAGTGTGGATCATCTTCATTTTAGAGACGTTAGAGATTTGATTATTGCATCGCTGTGCCTTTTTATAGCTAAGCAGGTCAGGCAGTGCCTGATTTTCTCCTCTTTAAACGAAGCAGGGAAAAATCACCAGTGCAGCTCTGGCGGTGAGAAGTGTTCCTGCCGACCTCTGACCTTCCTTTAGCAGATTTGGCTCCGTGCCAGATGTGCCACTCATTGCTGTGGACGTGGGAAGAGGAATGCACCGCATTAGTTTCATTAAACAGTGCAGTCAGTGAGTGAGGGGTGAAGACCTGTTGTTTGCTCTAGCTTGCCCACAGCTGTTTGTGAGCAGATAGAGCCGTCCTGGGACACACCGTGGCCTCCATAGTGTGTCCCAGGACGGCTCTATCTGCGCCGAACAGCTCGTTGTTGTCAAGAGGGTTCCAGAGTGTGCATCTGTCAGAAACACGCAGGTGGCTGCAGAAACACAAGGAATTTCATGGTGGTTCTACTTCAAAGGCCCAAAGAGTGTGAGCAGGTCTGAGAGAAAAAAAAGTCTGAACTGTACTCAGCAAAGTGGGTGTACAAGTCAGCAGTTTTACAAAGCTTGTTTCAGTTTCAGGAGCTTGTAGCTTTCTGAGCCAAAGTTCCTTTTTTTTTTTTTTTTTTTTTCTCGACTGTCTTTGTTTTTGCACCGAGCCCCCGATGAAGAGAGAAGAGGAGGGGGAGGGAAGACCACAGGTCAGACACAAATCATCCCGTGGTACTCGGCACGTGAAAGCAGTCAGGTGGTACATTTCACTGCACGAGCCACAATTTCTCAGTGTCCAAATGCTGCTGTTACAATGTATTACAGAGTAGTAACACAGCTACGACAACGGTGTTGTGCTTTGCTTCTGTCGCACTGTGAAACCCTGACTCTTACACCGTCTTTGAACTCAGAGTCAGCCTAATTTTGGAGTATCAAAGATTCCGAGGCGTGCGGGCTCGGCGATGCAAGCTCTCTGCTCTTCATCTGGTGCCACTCTTTGTATGGCTGTTTCAGGCGATCTGATAAACATTGCGTGACCAGGACTCCGCTTAGGAATAACAAACGCGAGTGTGGGAGGGTCCTAACTCCCCGCTCCAAATCGGCCGTGTGCTCTTGAGAAGAGATTGCAAAAAGTGTCCCGCGGCGGGACAGCACATGCTGCTGCGAGGGAGCTGTCAGAGAAGGTCCTTTCTTATTGATAAGCATCAGGAACACAAAGTTTCTCTCAGACAAAGACGTTGCCGTTTCAAAGGGGGCTCTGAGCCAGACTTTATTTGCTTGACGCAGTCACTTCCTGGAGTGCTGTTGTCACTGTGAGGTAGCGACCAGCTTAGATACCCTGGAAGAGGTTAGCTGCTTGTTTTCCCAAGTTGTCAGTCCTCGTGCTGAGCTAAGCCCACCATCTGCTGTGGCTTGTGCTTCATATTAACTGTACAGACATTAAGAGTAGTATCAGTCTTCTCATCTAACTTGGACAAATGTTAAATTAATCCCGTTACATACCCGATTTGCAGATCAACCCATATGGTTCAGTCATTTCCTGTACAAGATCAAGCCATTTTTCTATCTATAAAGATTAAAGAGGTCATAATTTTTATTTTTTTCTTTGGTTTACGGCTCTACTTCGGTTTATGTGGCTTTGAGTACGTGCAAAGAGTCTGCAAATTTACACGGCCCAACGATGGCACGTAAAGGTAGTTATTCCACACCTCAAAGACTGAGCAGCTGCCTTGCACTGGGCCATTTTGGAACAAACTGGGATGGCGAGGTAAGGGGACCTCAGCTGCAACTGAGTAGCAACATACAGTATGAATCCCCAGATACACATACAAAAACATCCCCAGAACAAAATTCTTAATCTGTAAATGAGCACAATAGGAGCCCTTTAAAATGGCATGTTTTTTTTTTAGTTTGTTTTTACTCCAGATAGCTTTTCCCTTTTTTTTCTCGTTAGTGGTGTCGAGGGCCAAGTTGTTTCCATTTAATTTCCCATAGTATTTCTGAAGGCTTAAACACAAAGCAGTAGGAGATTTCTTTGTATTGTATGTGGTAAAAGGGATGGGGAAGGTGCCCCAGAGCCCATTTCTGTCCTCTGCATTCCAGGTAAAGCACATTTTGTGGTGGGGCTTCAGAGGAATAAGTCAGTGAAAACACTGAGTTTTCTAAACGGAGGGGAGGTGGGCAGTCAGGCAGAGTATTTGGGGGAACGCCTTGTTTTTGTTTTTTATTACAAGAGAGCGATGGGGGTGGGGTGGGGGGTGGGGGGGGGGTACAAGATGGTTGGCTCAAGTTACCCTTTGGATGATGTGTGTGGAGCGCTGCCTAGTGCAGCTGAGCACACTGCACTCAAAGGACCCTTTTTTCAACCCAAGAGAAAGTCATCCGTTAGCTCGGACCCCACTCCCTTTCCAAACCCCCCCCCCCCCCCCCCTTCTCGCTGCTGACCCCCTGCTCCTTCCTGCCTGCTTCCCCTGGCTGCAGACCAATTGCTTCATGTGGCTCGGCTGGGGCAGGTTGGGGGTGGCCCCCGCCCTGGTCCTCAGAAGACACTTGTTTTCCAGTGGGATGAGGGTGTGTTGGTGTTGGCAGGGTGGAGCAGAGGGTTGAAGGGGTTCAGTCGGGGTTGCCCCCTGGGAGAAGAGGAAATCAAAGAGGGAGAGCACTTTCACACGGCCTTTTCATGCAGCACCACTATGCACCTGTAGAGCGGAGAGAGGCTGTTTCAAGACATTTCCCTATTGGAAAGTCCTGTGTATCTTTGTAGCTGCAGTTAAATCCTCCAGAATCATATCTAGGAAGTTAATTATGATTAGACTCTCTTGTTGCACACAGGCTATCTCCGATCGACCTCCACTTGTGACAGACAGAGCTGGTGAGAGGGTCGTACTCTGTGAAAAATGCAGGTGACGCCCTTCCTGAGAATAAAAAAACAACTAAACAAAACCAAAAAAAAAAAAAAAAAAAGACGGGGAGAAGACTGTGTGCATGCGGGAGACTTGTGCACCAGCCGTGGTCTCCTGTGTGCTCGGCTCTGCAGCCAGCACACCACAGAGCGTCATCCCTCTGATTAGGTTTATTGTGGTTGTAGCGATGGCCAGAGGAGATCTCGCATTGTTGGAGTTTGTTTACCGTTCAGCCGGAGTTAGCCAAAGAAGTAAGGAGAAAAGGGGGAAGGCTAGCTCCGAACAAAGAAACGGTTCATGGACCAGCCTGACTAATGGAGGATTGAAAGGCCTTTATGAACAAATGTGAATGGACCTGCGACAGAGAGGGGACATGCTGATTAAAAAAAAAAAAAAAAAAAATAGAATAAATAAATAATGTTGCGAGCAAGGGCAGTCCTTTGAGATAACATACAGTATCCATAGAGAGTCACTCCACATGCACACAAAGATTAACTCCGCCTTATCCTCACTATCACTAAAATAAACATCCTAATGGTGCATCCAGTGCGCTGTTTACTTGAGGATCCAGGGTTGTTGGCCTGCAGGGCTTTGGCAAGGATGCACGTTTTTTTTTTCTGAGGTCACAATCTGTGTCTTGGATTTCTGTCAGAACAGTCACTAGAGCAGATGAGCTGGGCTTATCGTGGCTGCCATTTTTTTTTTTTTTTTTGTCAATAATGGCTTTTGCACATTGTCACTGCGAGAGAGTTTGAGAACGTTCTCTTTTTGTGAAGCAACGGTTCATAACGGCGCTGGTGAAACGCAAAGGACTGTGTACTGTGTGATTAATGGCACCAAAGTTTACATAAAGCTTTTATACCCAGTTGCTGTTTGTCCTGCCGATTGTGTGACATGTGGCTGTACAATGAGTAAAATGTGATATTATCACCAAACGGTCTCTTATTTTTTTTTGCACTCACACACACGCAGGAGTGAATTTTTTTCTGGAAAACTGGCAAATGGGGGACCGCCAAGACTTTAGGAGGCACACCACCTCAGAGTTTGTTGCTCTTTCTCATGGTTTGGCTGAAAGTTTTTCTCTGTTTTGCCGTTGGCCTGAATGCGAGGCGTTTAGGGAACATTGGTAAATAGTAGAGGCGTCACCCGACCCCGCACTTCTCAGCTTGTGGGAAGCACTGCAGTGAAATGCAGGCCCAGTTCCCATCTCCCAGTGGCTGTGACAAAGAATGTGACTTAAAGGGCCGCATCGGGTAGCATTAGCTAAGGCTCACTTTATCTGCTTTGGGTTTTAATAGCAGGGATGCACACTTGTCCACCTCATTTCCAGGAGCACATTCTAATATCTGCTCTCTCTTTTCGAAACACTAACCCTACATGCGTGCTGTGCTCTCGGTTGATTGCCTTCGTATGAAACGTTTAAGCAAAAATAAGATACAAATTGCAGTATCTGTTTAGTAGCCATTTTGGGAATATCACATTTAGAAGATAAAAACTGCTATCTGACAACCTTGGACAGTCTCTCCTTGATCAAAGCACATTGCTAGTTTCCTCAGACAAACATGAGAAGAAGACGCAAGTCACCCAGTTTTTCATGGGATGTCGCTGCAAACGTCTCGCATTGTAACTCCTGTTAAGAAACGATGGCGTCTCTGTCCACTGAAGCCACATTAGGGCTTCTCACTCGGTGCCTTAAATCTGCGTTGACGTTGAGGCAAATGCGTGGAGCTTTGCCACGGAATACAACCAACATTTATCTAAAAAAGCAAACTGGAAATAAAGGCTGTTTTTTCTAAAAGAAACTCAAAGTCACGAGTGAAACCAGACCTGCAGAGCATCAGGCCCCATGAAGCAGATCTCAGTTACCAGACTCCCTGCTCCTGTTTTCAAGCACGAGATCAGAGAACGAAGATCCAAATATGCGAGGATCACAATTTGCCTCTGCTATTTAGGGACGGTGTGTCTTTCTCTGTTTGCGTGTGTGTGTGTGGCCATGCTCTCACTTTTTGCTGGTGGACAGGTGCTGACTCATTTTGTTCCTGTGTGCTTGCAGACGTGCCAAACTACGGCTCTATTTGGAGCAGTTGAAGAAGCTGGTGCCTTTGGGTCCAGACAGCACGAGACACACCACGCTGAGCTTGCTGAAAAGGGCCAAGATGCACATCAAGGTACTAAAAGAAGACGGCTTTGCCAAAAAAAAAAAGAAGAAGAAAAAAAAAAGATTTATTCCATCATTCACTGGGCTGATGTGTCGAGCAAAAAAAACCCCAAAAACTGTTACATGTGTCATGGGGTTTAAGTTTTTAAGAGGAAGAAAATGTCTGCGTGGGCTCCAGTGAATGATGGAATAAATCTTTTCTTTTTTAATTTTTGATTTGACTAAACAAAACCAAAAATATCAACTGAGAAAATCCATTTCTTTATTCCTCTGTCTGAGAACTGAACTCTCGCTCTGTTTGGTTTGTCGCCCGTTTTTTAAGTGTCGCATTGTTTTCCAATCTCTCCGTCTGAATGGCTGAGAGACCCAGCCAGAGAACAAAGCAAAAACGAAAGATAAAAACAAGCCAGCCGTGAAGGAAGAACAGCAACAAATGAGCCAACACAGTGGACTGTACAGACGATTCGACGGCTGATCTGCAGATAAGAAAATCACATGACGTTGGGCTCGTTTTTTTTTTTTTCTCTTCTCGGGTTCACATCTGTCCACAGACGCAGTATCGCATTTAAAAAAGTAGGTATGCAGCTGCACGAGTGACACAGAAAGGCTTGAAAAACTGGAGCTCACGCATGAAGCGTTTGACGTTCATGCTGTACTGATCTCGCTGTTTACAAGCAGCAACAGTGTGGTTGGTGGAAAATCCAGATGTATTGAGTTTTAACCCTTCACTTCCTGTTTATCAAGCACGTCGTCTCTGCTCAGAGGGTGCGCGCCGATTCTCGTCACCCGCGTTGTGTCTTCTCGTTTCACAAGAGGCCTGCTGCGCCTGCACGCTCTTTGATTAACCACTGAAAACTTTCAGATGCAAATGAGTGCAAAATATAACCTCAAACTGATTCAAATTCTGACAAGAGTCTTTATTTTTAGTTTCTGGACCAGCGAACATCGCACGGTCGCTTGGCCGCTTTGAAACCGTCGCCGTAAACCTCCTTTCCTTTGAAAGTTTGGCTGTTGTGAGCGGATGACAGAAAGACGACTTGGTTTCAGAAGCTTTCTTACTTGATAACATCAGGAGCATTGGTGCGTGAAATGAAACTGCAGTTTGCAGCTCCAACGGAGAATTTTTGGGGGGGAAAAAGGAGAGTAAGTCGAAAGAAAAAGTGCAAAGTCACATCATGAAGAAATGTGTTTCCTCCTCCTCTGCTGTAAAACTGTTGGTCTTAGTCTTACTCTGCATGGTCTTTGAACTTGGGAGATAAAATCCAAAAATACTGCAAAACATAGAGTTTGTAGTCAATCCTATCGGCGCAACATTGAGTCGTACATCGTAAACGGAGTTTTCACGTTGTTTGCGCCAAATTCAATGCTAAAGAATTTCTTTGCAGTCTTATTGCGTCCCTTTTTCTGTGCAGGCGTTTAGAGCTCCGTCGCTTTAACTTTTGGTTTAATGTTGTAATACACGATCGGAGCATTGCAAAAAAAAATGAGATCAGAAAGAATTCCAGTTGATTTCTGTTATATTTAGGGTTAGCAGGTAATCGATCAACAGGGAGACGGTCGGCTCCATGTGACACAATCACTCAAACTTGGCATTTCTGTGTTTGTCTGCAGAAGCTGGAAGAGCAAGACAGGAAGGCTCTGAACACGAAGGAGCAGCTTCAGAGAGAGCACCGCTACCTCAAACGCCGCCTGGAGCAGCTCTCTGTGTCGGGATCCGTGGAGCGCATCCGCACCGACAGCATGGGCTCCACCATTTCCACTGATTCAGAGCAAGGTGCGTTAGCGTCGAAACGTTAATCAATTAAAGGTTCCGAATCGGCCATCTTAAGTGCTAAAGTGTCTTAAATCTGCGCAGGTAAATTACTCTGGATTCAACTTTTGCTCTTCAAATACGAGTCGTGTGTCATGTTACCAAAGACTCAAAAGTTGACTCCGGAGAATGCTGCATTACTGAGAATTTGTCAGAAATTTGCAGTGAACAGCTCCTTTGTAGCATGTGGACGATTCTGGGAAGCTTTCTTCCACAAGTGACGCGAACAAACAGCGACCCAGGTGTTTCTGTCTGGTTAAGATAGCTACACGATTCACTGCGAAGCTGCAGCAGCACCGTGGCCACACCCAGCTGGAGTTGTTTGGCTGTTGCCGGCCTCGTACGCAAGCCTTTGCCTCGGAGTTAAAGGTTTACACGTCAGATTACAGATAACGAAGTCTTGCTTTTAGCTTCTGATGCTCGGAGATTTGGTGTTCTGTGGTTCACCGTGTGCTGGTTCCAGCAGATCATCGACTTCGTCACGTGTCAGCTGCAGAAATAACAGAAAGGCGGTAATCTGGGGTCAAACCCCAGCAAATCTCGTGAGACGTCAGTGCATTTCATCTGAAGTGGTCGTTGGGTGGCTGAACAGGTGTGCAGAGATAAGAGAGGCAGCGGGGTTGGAGCTCCTCGCTTTCGCTCTGTCGTTGCCTTGTGTGTGTGGAGCGCATGCTGAGCAAACTGGTCCCTGCACCTCATATGTTCACAGAGCCCCTTGCTTGTCTGCCTGAAAGATAACTGCCATAAAAAAAACTATCGGGACACGATTCAAGAAGCCTGTAGGAATAGAACAAAAAAAAAATTGCAAGATGGCGGACGAGTGCGACAAGCTTAGCGAGAGTCTGCGTGTCGCCAGCTTCCCTCAAACCTCTAGCTTTGGATCATTAAAGATTGTAAACTAATCCTGGATGAGGTAAATACATGCTTAGTTGTTTATCAATGGCTGGGGATTACCTGAAGGGGAGCGCAAAGATCTCCGTGTTTGCTTGGAATTAAAGACTGCCTAAATCCAGGTTTAATCCGCAGCGAGCTCACTAATAAATATGCCATATGCCGCGGTTGAGTAGAAATAGACGCTTTCTTCCCTTTCTCTCCATTTATAACCTTGCCTCCTTTCTTTTCCTGGTGTGTTCAGAGGTGGACATCGAGGGCATGGAGTTCACCCCCGTCGAGGCGGACAGCGTGGACAGCATCAGCGACGGCGAGGAGGACCACTACAGCCTCCAGAGCAGCTCCAGTGACACCAGCTACACAGCCACACATTCCCACAGACTGCAGCCGCACCACTGTTAGGCACTGCGCGGCCTCCCCCCGTCTCTGAACCAGCTCACTCACCTGCTTTCCTCTCCTCACCCAACCTTCCTTGATTTGCAATTGCCAACACCGCCCGCAACCTACATCAGAGCAGTCCACAGCGGCGCTCCGCGCTGAACCTGCTCCTTCTTTCCTGGTCATGACTCTCCAGGAAGCGCATAGGGCTGACATGCCACTTGTGCCATTCCTGACTTCCACCACCTCACCCCCCAACCACTGACCCTACCTCACCCTACTGTGTCCTGCCTGAATACCCCCCCCCCGACACGTCCTGCCCTCCCGCTGCCCTCACAACCCCTAACTAGTGTTGCTGCAGGCTCAGAGAGCGCAGAGAGGAGTTTGTGGTTTTTATCTGCTAATTCTGTGGTGAAGCCAACAGCTTTGACTTGTTAATTGGCGTGTGCTTATCCGTGCGCGTGCGTGCGTGCAGGAAAGAGAGGGAGGAGTTGGAGAGGTTGCAAACAAGCTTCAGTCATTTTCAAATGGCAATAAAACACAGACGGGGCTTTGCACTAAGTTTGGGTTGTAAAATTTAAAAAAAAAAAGCACCTCTGTTTGTTCAGCAATACATGCAACATTAGGACCTCAACAGTCGCTTTCATCCCACAGTGTTTTTCTGAGTCAAAACAAGATTTGCAGCAGTAGCTGTTGCAGATAACCTGCGGGTGTCTCGAAGCATTTGATCGGTGACAAATGGTCAAAGCTTTGAGGCCTTTTTGGGAGAATTGTTTGATCTTTATTTTGCACCAACACTTCTAAAGCTCAATTAGACGCACACTTTATTGCAACAAGTCTTTTCTTTTCCACCAGTATCAAAGTGCAAAATGAGCAAGTTGGGTTTTAACGTGCGTTTCTAACCCTTCATTGGTAGATGAAGCTAAGAAGCTCCTTGCTGTAGCCGGGGTTTAACCGCCCATTTGGTTTCGGACTCTTTAGCTTGACACGAGCGCACAGCCGCGCTGAAACGCACAGTCGTGGCACTCGGCGACTCTCCCGTGTCGTCACTTCATCTTCGTGTGACGCTTTGGACAACTTGGAAAGCATCAGAGCTGTGGCAGAGCAGAACGAATGTAAATAGATGTACAGTTACTGTCCAACCCTTACGTCTCCCTCTGGTTGGGTTGCCTAACCACTACTCCACACTACTGACCACTACACTATACCACCCTTTGGTGCGGACGGACTACTATGTCAAACAAAAAAAAAAAGAAAGAAAGAAAGAAAGAAAGAAAAAGGAAAGAAGGAGTTGTCTCACAACTATAAAACTCGCATCTTTCTTCTCAGTAGCTAATTGATGTAGCAATAAGTACGAGAGGCTTCCTCTGAGAGCTGAATTGATTCTAGTGGACCACAAGTTGGTTAATGGGAGACTTTTTTTGTTTTTGTATTATTTGTCCTTTTTTTAGCCTGCAGATGGCTCGCTGTGGCTTTCAGGAAGCAGACCTGCAGATCTGTTCACCGTCTTCACTAACGGGTCGGCCTCCGTCTGCGCAGCGGCGTCTGCCAAAGATTTACATTTCTCTGCAGCTCTGGTGCTTTTCCTGTTGTGTACGAGCGGATTTTGGAAAAAAAAAAAAAAAAAAAAAAAAAGGAATGTTTTGTTCAGATTAACAAGTCAAAGCTGAAAATCGAATAGAGGAATGGGGGCAAGCTGTGACGATTTGTTCTCTGTAGAGGCGATCAAAGTAGCAAACTAATCGCATTCAGTTGGCTTTTCATCTCTCTAACAGGAATAATAATCTTATTTTCTCTGCTATCTGTTACTTATATCTCCTCCAGCTTCGGGCCCTGCTAAAGACCAACGTAGATGAAATTTCCTCCCCTGTAACTTATGCACAATAGTCACTATTGACGGAAGAGGCGCTCGTGTTGCTCTCTGATGTTTTAATAATCAGTAGCCCCAGTCTCTTGCAGTCTCTAGAGCTTGGCACTTTAAAAACAAAAAGGGGCCGGTCCGCCGCGGCAGGTCTGACCAAAAAAATATAAAACTACAAAAATACTGCATACAAAAAAAGCTACTCGTCACTGAAAGTGAAACTAGCTAGTGTAGTCTATATTTCTTGTATTAAATTTTGTATTATATTTTCCTAAATGTTCTCTTATAAAGAAAAGACAAAAAAAGAGTGAGTATATCTATCTATATCTATATCTATAAATATGAATATATGAGACAGACAGACAGACAGGAGGCCAGGCTTGTTGAAGGGAGAGTGGGGGCAGGGGAGCTGATACACTGGCCCCTCTCCCTTTGGGTGACTCTCCTGCTGTCATTCTGTGCCTTGGTGAGCCTTTGACCTCCCTCCTCCTCCCCCCTCCTCGCACCTCCTCACCTTCAGTCCCTACTCAGGTCACACTCCCCCTCCTCAATCCATCCTCCCTCTCTCTCTTCTTCTTCTTCTACTCCTTCTTCTCCTCTGGCAGTGATTCCAACCTTGAAAGACCAGACCCAGGAGAGAAACAAAAAAAACAGAAAAGAAAAATGAGAAAAAGCCCCTTTGGTTTCTGCTGAAGCCGCTCTCATCACCACACCCTGTCCAGGCACCCCCCCCACCCGCCCATCTGCCAGTGCCGCCTCTGTCATGGAGAAAAAAAACACACACACACACTGGTAAACTCCCATGGCAGCTTCCAGTCGCCCCTAAAACGGTCACCAACGGGGCTCTAAACGTCTGGGCTTGAAGCGTTTTGTTGTTGTTGTTTTTTTTTTTCTTTCTTTTTTCGTCATTCTACTATTATTGTATGTTGACTATGTGTTTGTTCGGTGGGAGCCACTGGGGGAGGAGCGATAAAAGAATAATCCAATCAATGGCAGCTTAAGGTGTTATCCTCCGAGCTCCCAGTGGTCGGCCCCCACCAAAAAACAAACAAAAAAAACTCAAAACTCAAAAAAAAAAAGATTGTTACCCATTGATCAGGGGACCTCTTGACACACAGCAATATGACCATCTTGTGCTTTCTGAGGGAGAGTGGACGGGCAGGGTTATTTTTTCCTTTTCTTTCTTTCTTTAAGACCAGCAGGTAGTTTTTGCTTTTTTTTTTTTTTTTTACTCTGTGGTGCATTTTTTTTTTTTTTTTTTTTTGGTGACCAACACTTTTGCTTTGTCTCGTTGATCTGACCTCCTTTGTGCACTCTCTCCACACGCTGCAGGAGGACGAAACAAAAGCAAACAGAAAAGTAACCAGAGGTTTAAAAAAAAGAGAGAAAACTAAACTTTTTTTTTTTCTTTTTTTTTTTTGTTCGTTTTGTTTGTCATCAAGAGTTTACATTCATGTCAAAAGGATTTGTACATGACTGTTTGTAGCAAAAAAAAATGTCCTTTTTAAGTTTGTTGGTCGAAACGAACAACCGAGAAAACCGCGTGAAAAGGCCATACGATGATTCTCTCGCACAGAACCTCCCGGTTAGATGAGCGAAACAAAGACAGACAATAGGGGGGCCGGATATGAGATTATGATTTTTCAATGCCGTCATTGAAAAATGCACATGGCACACGCACACACTCACGCGCACACACACGAGTGGCTCACGAGCAGCTGATCGGACATGTTAACATGTTGCTTGAATGTTTGGGGAGGAGTGTGTACGGGGATTCTTTTAATGATGTGCCTTTGGAAAAAGTTATTTTCTTAAAAACAAATAAAAGCAGAGATTGTACCAATTAAGGACGACTGTCCATTCAGTTCCAGTCGCTCTCACCGGAGAGGCCCCAGATGCCTCCCTGCATGACGCGCACGCTGAGAGGCTGACGGCGCTCCTCCGCGACGCCCTGCCAACCTCCGTCATTAGAGAGCGGGGCTGAAGACTGAAACGTCAGATCAAACGCAGGCCGGATTTTGAGGCCTGCTTTCATGTTGCCGTTGCACAGAGATTTGCTTCAGTGTGGCGTTTTTACAAGCACAGACGTTTCGGATGTCGGCAGGCTGAGACGAACAAAAAGATGCATCTCATCTCCTCTGAGATGGAGTCAGGAGCGCATCGAGCCTGCTGATTCCACACAGTGACTTCCAAGAAACGTTATTCCTGCCAGACAGTCACTTTTTTTTCTTTTTAAAATCCTTCCATGAGTTCATGTGTGTCATTCAAAACGAATAGCTTTAACTACCTGTAGGCTTTAGGTCAGCTTTCCACTTTCTGCACCTCAGCCTTCGTATCTTTTCTCTTTTTTTTTTATACTTTGCTTCTTCGTGAGTCGGGTGACGCTCTCCACGATGGGTGTCTCATCCACAAAAGGCTGGGGGGGTGTGGGGGGTTAGCTCGGGCTCCACGTGCTGTGCAGAGTAGGGAGAGTTCTGTGCCAGAGACCTGTGAATATGTTCCTTTTTAGTGGATGTGTGTGTGAGTGTGTGTACACGACTACCTGGTGCTGGCTAGATTTTAGCAAACACTTGAAGGTATTGTGTATTCTCTCATTGTAATATAATTAAAATGTTTTATACATGCAGGCTCATGAAGTTCTTTCTGCACGCAGCGGGGCGGGGGGGGGGGGGGGACGCACTTCGGCTTCCTGTTTGGTTTGTGCAGCTGTGAGCCTGTCATTTGCAGGCTGGAATATTCCTTTTTGAAGGTCAGAGTTCGCGTTGTGTTCCTGTAACAGGCAACAACAAGGCAAAAAAAACCAAAACAACAACACTTAATTCAGTCAACTGTAAAGTTTTTATTGCAGCTTATTTGCACAATGATAAAAACGCAGCGTGGCTGCAGCTCCAGGCACCTGCAGCTCCCTGCATTAACTTATTATTACAAATGTCCAACCATAAAAACAGTCATTAAAAATACAACACATTCATAATTGTTTCGTCAACCCTTACACAAAGAATGATACAAATCCAGTCGAGATCATCTTAAAAGGGAATGCAATCACTGATACGTTCACCACAATAAACCATCTTTATCGCCAGAGAAGCTTCGACAAGCGGACTGAAATGATCTACTTTCACTATTGCATGCCTGTCACAAAGTCCTACAGTTAAAGGCTAATCACATTACATAGTAAGTCTGAGCACAGAGAAGTCACTTGGTTGTGATTGTCGGCACGTTTCTGCTTTCTAATTACGTGTGAAATATATCGCGACGTCATCCTCGTTCCTCCTTGCCTGCATTAAATTAAAGCTAAACGTTTGATTCAAAATGATGTTTATTGGCTACACAAATGCCAAGAGAAGCCATCACTGCTCGTCAGTTTAAATCTTAAATAAGTGGTATTTACAGCTTACAGAGCACACGGTGCTGCTGGTGTGAGAGGCAGAGCGTTTCACACAAAGGCTCAGGACCTGAGATTCAATACAACCTCTGAGAGAGAGAACGGAGACGTGGAAGCGCCGACGGGATGAGTTAAAAGTCCACCTCCAACATGATCCTTTGTGGCGCTTCTTGTGCTTCCCTGTCAGACGTACTGTGGGGGTTTCTGTGGGGCGGCGGCGGCGGCAGCCAAGACACTGGCCGCCTCTTTGGCCTTCCCTGATGTGTCCTTCACTGTGTCCCTGAGCAGCCGCTGGGACGTCTCTCCTGAGAGACCGGAGAGAACATCGGGAGAGGGAGACGGGTCAGAAGGAGGATCACAATACACCCTTCAGACATGGCGCACATACACAACACTGCAGGCTTCGTTGAGATGCTAACAGATGCCTTTTTGAGGCTTCTGGTGAATCTCTTGTCACATTTTCTCACAGTTTATTAGATTAGGTAGGGGGTGGGGGGGTATTCTCAGGGCCAAACTGCAAAGTGGGAACAGCAAAGTCTGGGTTTTGACATCAACCAAAAGAGGGATCACAAGACAGGTGGGAATCTTACGGCAGCAAAATGATCTGAATCTGGTTCTCTAAGAGCCCGATCTAAAGCACCAATAAGTAAATGCCATCTCACTGATGCCGTAGTGTTGCTGAAGTGAAAGCTTTTGTGGTTTAAACGTGGAGGAATCGGGTGCTTCTACTCAGATGTGATGAAGCTGCTCTGCAACATCAGGGTCTCTACACTACAGCAGCTGTCGAGTGTGCACAGTTTTATTTTTCCTTTCCAAATTTAAAGAACTGCTCAGCGTCCCTTTTGTTGTAAAAATAAAGTCGTTAGCTGGTGTGTTTTCTTAAATCCTGAAACGGAATTCATATATTTGTAAGAGTGGAAATCAGAACCGTTCTGCCGTCACTGCTGGAAATGTCTACGTTCCCCTCAGCTTTTTCCCAGCCCGGTGCAGGCGACACAACAACCTGACGGCACGAAAGAGTCAAATCTAATGCGCCCTTAGGTGCTTCCATCATGTCACCAACAGCTCCCTATTCTCAGTGTTCAGCTGCTTGTGGAAGGAAGAAAACAGCAGCAGTGGGGGAACTTAAAGAGCATTTCTCAGATATTTAAACTGATTTGTTGATTTTTCAGATGCTAATAAAAAAAAACAACTCTTTTTTTACTTTTTTTATCTTAAAACAAGAAGACTTTGAGGACCTGCAGCGGTACGCTTGCTGCTCCGATTACTCCTGTCATTTCCTGCCTGTGTTCCTGTCACAGATGGTATAAAAAGCTGGACACAGCCACTGCGATGCAATGTGATCTGATGGATGCTGTGCTCTGGGTGGGGTGTCGACGGCTACATCCTTGTGTATCACAAGGCAGCCATTCCCTAAAATAAACCCAGCTTTATTGCCCGTTTTTCACTCTAAATGCAACAATAATTCACAAAAATGAACATCATGCTATTCGGAAGGAGGCTGAAAACTAGTGACTGGGTCCGTAAATCTGTTGAGAAAATGTGAAGAAACTTCACAAAGTCACAGAAGAGGAGTCAGGTGACAGAGCTGGTACTTCCTAAAAAGGGGACAATCCGCTAAGCTACTACAACAGGAAGGCACTGCGAGGTCCACAGGCTGTGGTGGGCTCACAGAGAGAGCTTTCCTATTGGTTGACAGCAGCAAAAAACAGTTAATCAAATTTGGAGCGTTCAAAACTGCTCAAAATAGGAACTTATGATGTGACGAGTTACGTTAACGAATTGCGTTGTGAATCAGCTGAAGGCAGATGAACACACACCAGGCGCACTGTAAGCAAACACAGCTTTTCTGAAGCCCACTCTGCCACAACGTGTCCGATCACAGAGGAATCGAACTGAATAAAACAGCCAAACCAATAAAAATCTGTTTTTGTTACAATTTTGTTTTTATGCAAGTACCTAAGGGTTTATCAGCTCCCGCTCGTACAGTGTCAAAAAATGCCAGAGCCTAAAAAAAAGAAACTACAAATTACCGTAATTACAAAATGGAAAATCCTGAAATCCTTGCTTTGAATGTTTTTTTATTCACGCTAATGATCAGGCAGCATGATAATAAATGCATGTAACAAAACGATTAGTACCGAAAAAAAAAAGCACGACAGCGGCAACGCTCAGCAAGCCTCATTTCAGTGAGATACAGCACAGAAATGACGGAGAAATAAAAAGCAGTCATCGTTGCTTTTGGTAGAAAAATAAACGGTAATTAAAAGGGTCCTAACGAGGGTTCTTTTTCCCCTTTCCATGTTTCTTGTTCATCCTCAAACGCACACAGAAGTTTGTATCAGCTCAGCAGTACATCATATTTTCCCACCAGCACCACATCCACATTCTAGTCACTGTTACTGATATGCAACAAACAAAGGGGAGAAGTCACTACCTCAGCTACAGGCTACTGCGTGACGCTCATAAATGGCATCTTGTGACAACCTTGGGCAAAGGCCTTGGATGTCAAATAAACGCCCCACGCCTAACATACTTACCACGACGCTCAGCCTGATGCCAATTCCTGCCGTGCCGTCGACAAAGGGGCAATGGGACAGAATCACAACAATGGGAGACGCCCTTTTAGACAACAGTACGCTGTGTCAGCACAACACAGTTTGCAACACAGCGAGGCCAAACTGGGCAACACCTTTCATATTCATGCTTTCCCATGATTCTAATTTAATTTTGATCCCCCCCCCCCAAAAAAATACTCTTTTTGAATTCAAAGGTTTATTGTATTGTGACAGATTTTTTAAAAAAGAATCATCCAGTCCCATCCGGTCTTAAAATGGGGGTAAATCCAAAGTCAGATGAACAGCAACACGTCACATATTACACCGCGTCATTATTTAATGATCAGAAACTGAGCCAAGATGCAGAAGCGGTTTGTGTCCACATTAACTGCTCCAATAGGAATCAACTGGGTAAGTACCGACCGGGCGCCGCTGATCAAACGCAGTGACATCAGCAGCCATCTCAGAGAAGCAGCTATCAGCGCTCCATCTTTCAGGGGAATTGGGCCTGTCCTGCACCGACAGGACCTGGACACCTTGCAGTCAAATGCGAGGCCCGTCGACCCCAACCTGGTTGAAATGCTGTGGTAGGACCTTAATAGAGCTGCACGTAAAAGAACGTCTGCAGACATCACACAGACAATGATTACTTCAAGTTACTGCGGCTGAAGGTGGTTCTACAAGCTGTTGGGGTGGACTTAGTTCTTCCCACACTACTTCTGCATTTTTCCAGGCTGTCTTTACCTCATTTTAAGACATGTAAGGACTGGATGATCCTTTTTGTTCATCATGTCCCGATCAGTAAAACCTTGACATCTTTGTGCATTAGACTGTTGATAAGACAAAACGATGCTTCAAGTGTGAACAGGCCAATTCAGATCTTACCTTTGTGTTTCTCGTCATTTTCTGTTAATAAACTGTTAATAAACTCTCGTATTTCCCTGTTGCTCTCCTGCTTTACTTGTCTCTGGAGGACACTTGTATTACCGTGTGATGTGAACATACCCTGCAGGTTGGACAGCGCATATTCCAGCCCCTTCATGGCCTTCACCTGGTTGCTCTTGAAGCGGGCCAATCCAAACTCCTGGGAAAAATACAGAGCAGCCTCATGTGTGGGAGGGGTCTTAAAAACAACACCAGCCAACATTCACTGCCTCTCCCTCCATCTCAGGACATGGCAGGTATGAAAAAAAATGGCAGTTTTTAGTCTGATATTTTTGGCACCAATTTCACTTCCTCCCTCAGATCTGCCACTTCTTTATGTTCATGCATTTGCACACATGCTCCCCCTCCCCGGCTGCCTCGTAGAACATACAAAAAAAGAAAATAAAGAATAATAACTACATGAGTACATCCCCCTCTAAAGTATATATTTCTACTCCGGTTTTTCAAGGTGTGTGTCCACTGGAGAGTTTTTACTTCCCTTTTTCCTGAGGCTATCTTTTTTTTGGGGGTAAAACGCCGCGACTTTCTTTTCCTCAACCTTCTGATCACAGCAGGGGAGGGACAAATACCGCAAAAAACAACCGTCACATCCTACTCGTAGCAAGTCTTCAACTACGACTGTGTATAAACAAGCGTAGTCATGTTGGATGTGAAGCATATGAGGAAATTCTGTGAAGTTTTACATCAGTGACGGGCAACAAGCACGGCTCCGGGGGACTACAATTTAAAAAAAAGCATCGTTTTCATAACAGCGGTGATACATCCCACAACTGTAAGGGAAGCCAAAGAGCCGAGAATTGACCAAAATCTCTAGTGTGTCATTATTTAAATGTTTTATCATAGTGTCATTATCTAGATTCCCTCTAATCACTATACTGGTGATACTTTGGGGATATCATTTCATTATAAAAAAGGAATGGTCTTCAAAGGGAGGTGTATTTGTCAAACTAAGCTCCGTATGTCACTGTCAAGCTTTCGCATCTTGTCCAAATAGGGTCACTTCGAGCTCCAAAAAGGCAAAAACGCCAATGGCAAAACGTGGACGGTTGGCACATCTCAAACCAGTGGGTGGGGTCTCGATGGCTACATCCACTCCACACATACGGCCTATGATCCAAACAAGATAAAATCCCTGAAAATAGTAAGCAAAAATAATACAAGCAGGAACACTGTGCTTGCAACAGGTCGAGGTAAGCAGCAGTCAGTTATAGTTTGGGGATTTTTATAATTCTGCACAGATATTCTGTATCAAAGTAGACAGAAATAACTTTGTGAGCCCAAATGCTGAAAAAACCCCACACCGATTCACTTACATCTGACGTACGGTATGTTCCACCCCGAGCAGCCGATTTACAGACAATGTCTTACGGCGAATTAAGGGCAAACGTACCTGAATAGGTTTGGAGAACCCATAAATGCTTGAGGATATCCACGCTTCCCGTTTCAGTTGCGTGGCTGCAGGCTGCTCCGCTGAATCTTGGAAAACACATCGCTCTTCTACAGACTAAATCAGAAGAGATGAAAATGACAGCGAGCTGTGGCAAAGCACTGACCTCACAGTGGAGGTGGGTCACTTTGGCATTCACTAATTCAAGATTAAACGCAGCTTGAGCTTCTCTTGGTGCTCCTACGGCATAAATACATTTTTTTAAAAAGCCACACTGTTACACGACAAGGAAGTTTCACAAATACACTGTTTTTTTTTTTATTATTCGGGGCTTTATCGTTCATTACTGCTCCGCACAACCACTCTTCGAAAGCTTCTGCTCTTTGGCTAAAGTTGCTCATCTGAATAATTATGTTTCAAAGCCCAGTGGATCAAAAAACATGCTAATCCTAATCCATCCTAGAGCTGTGCGTAGCCTACAGCAGCCAGAATGTAAATCTAACACACCTTGCAGCTGCACAACGTATAAGTCATGTCAAGGTCCCGCTTACTTGAGAGATTATTACATGTGAGCTGCATTCAAACGCTCGTCTCCTTTGAAGATCAGGCTGACTTAATACCTCCATGAATTCACCTGACCGCACCGTGCAGGGCAGCATTAAGCGTTAAGCAAAGATAAATCTGAATAAAGGAAACTGATTTTTTTTTTTTCTCTGCCCCACATAACGGCAATGAGATGAGAATTTTAACCGGAGTCTATGAGAAGTCCATTTTCAGCTGCAAACGCCATTTTCACTCTTGAAGAAACTCGTGGAGAAAAAGTATGATGAAGACGAGTGGAATTTTTCCACCAATAGTCGCAAAAACAAGAATCCTTCAATAGCCCAAAACGCTACATGGTGCTGCGTGTTTTAATGCTTTAAAACGGGACAATAAAAGCAGCAGCGCACAGAGGAAAAAAGGGACCTTACCATGAGAGTAGTGTGGTTGAGGTTCCAGGTGTAGGTGGTCAAGCTCCGGTTGACGGGGTCCACGATAGAGTCCTCGACGATAAACACACAGCGAGACATTCCACCAGGGAAGAACCGCTCTGCCCAGCGAGGCAACCGATTGGTCTTCATCAGGAGGCGCCTGGAGAGCAGCCGGCGGTCGGCCGTCACCTCCCGATACACGACGTCTTCTGTGAGGACATGGGTGCTGGTTGACACACAAACACAGAACCACGTCAGCTTCCATGGTGGCTTTTTCACATCTGCTTGAGATACCGCCACTATAAGACCATTAGTTTAAAGACAACTACCGGTGTCAACAGGCCAGACTTAGTTTTACTTCTCAGACGCATTTTCTCAGTTCTCTGTTTTAATCATGCTTTCGACTCATGTTCGCTGTGCGCTTTTGTGGGCAAAAAAAAAAATCAAAGCACAAGCAATACAAACACTCGTATAATCACGGTGGACTTTTGGAAAGGGACTCAAAAATCCAATGGAAACATCCCACCGATACCTATTCTAGTTTGGCACACTAACAACAGTGGTGTGGGTCCAAGATTATTGCAGTATCCATAGAAAATGAGAAAAACAATAACTTAAATCAGTCTTGTCTCACAGTATGAGAATCTCCATCCCTGAAGCCAGGGCATTAATGTTTCTGAACTATGAAAACCGCTTTAGGTGTTCAAATAAGCACCTTAAATATAAGCAACAATGAAATTGTTTCAGTACCTGAATGGGTTGGGGTACCTCTGCCAGAAAGCCGAGGCAACATGGTCCCACGTGCTCTTGATTTCTGTGCTACTACAAAAATACTTGGCCATTTTTCTTGCACTGATGTGCACAGCGGCCTGAATCCTTAAACCCGAGGTTCCTTGGTGGGACTGTACGACACAATGAAATCTTGGATGCTGGCTCCATCCAAACTCTGGAACAGTCCTGCAAAAGTGAACAGAAACATCAGCAGTACGATCAAACCTGCTCAAACTCGTGTGTCCGTAATCATTCAAATGGGTTTACCTGCTTCATATTTGACAACAAGAGTCACCTGTCCACAATTACGCAATAACATTAATTTATACTAGAGAACCGGCAGTGTAGCATATCAATAACTTGATAATATTACAATATATAAAATTATATTATTTCATATATATTTCTTCCTTTTCGTCAGATCTTGATGCAGTATGTTCGTATAGACCAGATCAAAGCACGTACTTAGGCAGTGAAGCCTATTCTAAATAGTGTATTTTGAAAAGAGCTTTGAAAAGAGCAGCTATACTTAACGTGTTAAAAGGCTTTTCTAACTTAAAAGGGGGTCTGTGAAGATATGTCAGGACATCTCTTTCTATCTATATTCACCGTTGACTAATATTAGAACCTACTTCCTTATAATAAACTATTTCTTACACAGTATCTACACATTTAAGCTTGATATGCGGGTCATAGCATAATATCCTTCAGGTTATTAGCTATAAGGGCTACCTGCTCCTGGGATCTAATTTGATCAAATGATTGACGCAAATGCATCAACCGTTGACAGTGACAGCAAAAATAAAATAAAATAAAAAAACACCAACAACAAAAAGCCAGTTTAGTAGTTATTTTACAACTCGTTCGTGACCGTGTTGAGCATCACTTATGGTTGCTTGTCACGACAATCAGAACAATAATGCGACCAAGGTTAATAGGGTTTAACTAGCCACTAGGCTTCGGTGACAGAAACAGAAGTTGGTGAAACGCTCTCGGAAACCAGAGTCTTACCTGTCTTTTAATACTGTTAATGAAACGCAAGGCTGCTAAACATCCGTTGACAGACTGCTTGCTGAACCCGAGAACAACAAATTAACTTATGTTAGCTAATTGGATACATAATGCTAAAACTGGCTGGACACATAACTGCTGGGTCGTTTTATCAGGATACCACTTCCGGTTATCATTTCAAAGTATAACTCGTATTCACAAATCTACGCGACGTCCCAAGTTCTAATAAATAAACAGGACAGTTATCGGTGTATCTATACAATTTCTCCTAAAAGGTCCTCAAACATTTTTTTTCTTTTGATGTATAAAGATGGTACTGTTTTTTTTTTGTTTTTTTTTTTACAAATTAACAGCAACGAACAGGTGCTGCATTTGGACAACAGAATAACAAAAAATAAATAAATAAATTACTCAGTCAGTACAGACTGGGTGGACATGACTAGGCATGATAATAAATAAAAAGTATATTAATTTACTAATGATTATCGTGGCACCTATTTTGGCACACACTGTCCTCTAATACCCACTGTTGTCCAGTAGATGGCGATCTATTGAAGCGACGCCTTCTACTTTTCTTCTTCGCTGGCGTATATTGCCTGCAAAGGGAAGTGTCCTCCATGGTGTCATTGTAGGGCCTGCCGAGGTTGAATATTCAGAACTCAGACATGTCTGGCTACACACCAGACGAGAAGCTCCGCTTCGAGCAAATATTAAAACTCAGGAGGCAATGGTTGAAGGATCAGGAGCTCAGTCCGAGGGAGCCCGTTGTACAAGCTAAACCTCCGGGTGCTGTTGCTAAGTTCTGGGCTAGCTTTCTGGAGCCGAAGAGCTTGTGGAGGCTTTACGTGAGTTACTTCGCCTTTGCTAGGTAGCAAAATAACCCGGCCTGATAAGAATGTATGCGTAAACAACGGTTTCTACAGTACAATTAGTGCAACTGTCTGCTTGAAATTTCAACGCATTGGCAGAAAATAAGTCATAGGGTAAATCGCCTCCAATATGGTGACAGGTGTAAAGTAAACGGCCTCCACTTCATGGTCCCATTACACGTGTATTTATGTATATAAAATCTCTTGAAATATTGCATTTTGGATAGAATTAATCTAAACGTCTTTCCGGCATTTGATGTTCTGGTATCGTTGTGCTGTAAGCCTACGTCATTGATTAAGAATGAGTAGAAGTGGCAGGACCTAAACATTTCTGTTGTGCTAATTATTTGTAAAAAGATTACCTTTTTCAGGTAAACTGTCTGGCAGCCATTACTTAGCAGCCATTCCATTCAGAATGATGATGTGTTGCAAATTATTTCCTTTCTGCCGCTTTTGTGATTAATGTTCCTCGGGATATAGTCAGTACCTGAATTAGGGTTTTTAGTATACTGAAACAACGATTAGAATCTCTCCAGGTAAACTGAACTTTTTTGAGTATCCAAGTATATTTTTGTCAGAGTTATATGTGTAGAAAAATAAATAATAAATCCCCTCCATGACTCCAAGATCTCTATTAGCCGTATTGCAAGTATATGTGCCAACCATCATCACAAAACCTTTGAACTAATTTATTATCTAGTCATACCAAATGTTGCGACCAAGGTTACATTTTGATTGATGCCATCATCATTAATGCCATTATGTGTTTCTCCATATTTTGTATTTATGTCTTTGCAGACCTACAAAGCTTACCAGGGGGGAGTTTTCACATTAACGCGACTGCTGATACCTGCCTGGATTGTTCACTACTACGTGAAATATCACATTGGTGTAAGCTGCCAAACGTGTTGAACAGTATTTTCAGTTTTTATTTTTGTTGATACTGTCTCTCCTGCCATAGATCAAAGCCCTACAAATGACTTTTTGTTCATCAAATATCGCATAATTGCGCTGCTCAGAAGGCTCCTTTAGTTTTACTCTTTTATCGGATAAATTTTAGCCATGTGTTGTTCGGTTTATGCAGATGTTAGCTTCAGTTTGGAAATAGGAAGTCCATCATCTTGTTACATATTGATGAAACTACAAATTAAATAATAATGTTATTGTTCCCCTACAGAAAAGACCATATGGCATTGTGGAACTGAAACCCAAGCTGTTCCCAGTAAGTATGATTAATTTGATCATTCTTACATTGTATCTCTTGTTTTCCATATAATCACAGTTCCAACTGTCTTGCCTTACGAGCCAACATGAAATCTGATTGTTATTATTATTTTGTGCTCAGGGTGACACCATTCTGGAGAGTGGTGAGGTTGTTCCAGATCTCCCTGAGACCCATGGCCATCACTGAAGTTGAAATATTTCAGTTATTTTTTTGAGTTTATGTTGTAAAAACTGTGTATATTCCATTAAAATATTACAAAGTCGCTGATGAGTATGAGCCTGACTTTTATGTAAGTGGTAGTGATAATCAATCACACGCTTTTAACATTTAATTTCAGATGCTTTTCTACAAGATGAGATGTAAAATATTTAAGAAAACCCAAACGAAACTCTGGCAGGATGGCTAGAGTATTTTATTAATTCTATGCACCAAATGTTGAAGTAATTTGCTGTAGGATGTAATGTCATGAATATATGGGCCATATTAGATGACAAAATCAAACTGCGGCATCAACCTTCTTGCATTAAGTCAAATAATGCAAATGATTCTGGAAGCAGTCCGGTCTACTTTAAAACAAAACAAAACACGCTTTGTGAAATTTTGACTGTACAGTTCAGCAAGCACAAGGAAGGTTTTTTTTTTTTTTTTACTCAAATTATAGTTTCAATGTGCGTTACACTGATGTTTATGTTTATGTATTTAGCAGATGCTTTTATCCAAAGCGACTTACAAATGAAGATATAAAAAGCTAACAATATGATAAACTGGATTTATTATCCTCACTATGTACAGAAAATCGTATGACACTACAGTAATTGTAAGTTGGAAGTCATGTGAACGTATATATATCTTAGTACGTATATTTTGAAGGGCAGAATTATTCTTTCTTTCCTGTTTTTGTTATTTTAATGTGAAGAGCTGTCTTATTGTGAGGAGCGGAAGTTGTTTTCCAAATCGGACAGTACACTTGTACGTTACGAAATGTAAGGAAGTCGGGGTTGACGCTTGTATGGCTATGACAAGTCTGTTGAAATGAGTGCGTTTCTAAAGGAAAGAAAGAAGTAATCATTCTCCAGCTCCATACGTGTTGAAGGAAGTCACAGGTAAACGCTACAGAACTTTGACCAGGTGCTTCTAGCCTTCCTGGCTAAACTTTAGCTAGTCCGTGTTAGCCAACCTAGCTAGCCTGCTAACTCCCAGCTAGCCGTGTTAACCTGCTTGTTAACTATAGTTTGCAGTTCCAATTTTCTTGCGAACATTGTTAAACTTGTGCCAGGGATATTTGTATAAATGTTGGGGTTTTAAAGTTATAAGTAAAAAGGCTTTCATGCTTGGTATTGGCCTTTTTTTGATGATACTACTTACTTCATAGGGGTAATACTTCATTAGCCTACCCCGTAAAGGTAACTAGAACAAACAAACGTCACACTGAAAGGTACGAAACGACTTAAACAAGTATAGATTTAGGCAATAGTGAGTTTACACTGATGTGTTGTTTTTTCTGACATGTCTGTCAGAATTAACGAATGATGGGAAAGACATTCAGTGTTGTATGTAACACTATGGCGCTGATGTTCCTCCCTGGTTGTTACGTATGTGGAACTCCTATGTTAGCACATACAGTACAGTGTAGCGCTTTGCGGCGACTGTTGTGTATAGGTTTTCAGTTATTGAACAGGTGTTCATGTGCCCAGCGAATGCACATTCATCTTTCTGTATGTGACGCTGCAACCGTATACTTGAATGTATGTATTCTTTAACATTCGAAGGGACACGTTTAATCACAAGATAAGCTTGAACTACATGAAAATAGCCTGTTGCAGTAATGGCATGTCCTCTTAGGGGAAAGATTCAAGTGTCTGGTTATAGTTAAGGCTTAAAAATAAAAGCACCACGGCAACAGTCAGGGCACACTGTAGTAGCTGTAAACATCTAGACTGTCGGTACAAGACGTCTGTCATGAAGTGTTGGGTGATATTATTTTACGTTTATTATTGAGAACATAGTTAAATACGGTGTTGTGGGCTTTATTATGAAAAAAAATATCAACAAAGTAGAGAAAGGTCCCAAAAGTGTAAAATGGCTTCACAGCTGCTTTAACTTTCTCTGTGATCAGTGTTGGAATTTCAAAATGGAAATGATTGAAACGTTATTTTTCTACATGACAGATCATGTCCGCCATCAAGATTGCCCTGCAACAGAGTCAAAAGAGCGGCAGAAGAAAAAACTCTGAAACAATGTCAGCAGAGGTGTCGCCAGACTCCAAGTGTCCCATTTGTTTGGACATATTTCACAACATTTCTTATCTGGACCGCTGCCTGCACAAGTTCTGCTTCCGCTGTATTCTTGAGTGGTCCAAGAACAAAGCCGAGTGCCCGCTGTGCAAACAACCATTCAATTCAATCTATCACAGCATAAAATCAGATGCAGACTTTCAGAAGTATGAGCTGAAACAGCATCCGGATAATTCTTCTTTTGGTTATTTTGAGGGAGTGCGGTTTAGATACCGCACAACTCTTACTGGAGTCCATCGACAGATGCGTGGGCGGACCTCTCCACCTCCAGACAACGGAGTAATGTTCGAAGCTTCGACAAATCCTCCCCTGCAGCGGCAAGATCGCTACATTCGGCGGATGATGTCGAGGTTGGCGGCCAAAAGGAGAGCTGAGAGTGAAGGAAGGGCGGTGAATAATGTCAGAGAGCAAGAGATGATAAACTTCAGGAGGGAGCTGTACCGGCGGGGGGTGAGAGTTCGGAACGTTCGGGATGGTGGCCGCTCCAGAGAAACCTCTGCCGAGTTCTACCGAAGAAACCCTGCCTGCCTACACAGACTGGTCCCCTGGCTAAAAAGAGAGTTGGTTGTGTTGTATGGCGCCCACGGATCTTTGGTCAACATAGTTCAACACATCATCATGTCACGCATTACACGTTATGATATGGAGGATGGAGCTATTCAGGAAGAGCTCAGACCATTCCTTCAGGGCCGAACAGAGCACTTTCTGCACGAGTTCATCAGTTTTGCAAAGTCCCCCTTCAATATGGAGGCCTATGACCAGTGTGCTGTATATGACTGCCCAGCCCCCTCCTCAAATGAAGACAGCAGCTCCAACTCATCGGTTATTGCTATTTCAGAGGATGAGGAAAACTCTGCAGAGATGGACCATCCAGGAGACTCCACTTCTACACTGAGTCACTCTGTGTGGGATGATGAGACGCCTGGGCCGTCATATTCTACCACAGCAGAACAGGGCAGGGCAGAGCATCTGTCAGTCCTGGACTCGGACTCAGAAAGCAGTTCAGAAGACGAAGGGCAGGAGTTTGGGCCTTCTCCTCAGGGAACGAGTCCCCATAACCAAACTGATGTTACTCAGGGTGACAGTAAAAATAAAGGATGTGCATCTTCTGCTGACGATGATGACGACTGTGTCATTGTGGGATTTGTTAAGCCGACAGTCGAGAGGACCCCTGAGCTGGTTCAGCTCTCCTCTGACTCTGATGGGTCTTCCAGTGAGGACATTCAAGAACTGCCTCACCGACCCCAGCACATCCGTTTCACCAGTTGTAGTCCTGCAGCTTCACAGAGTAGTGATTCCAGTGGGGCTGAACCTACAGAAAGTGTAGAAACGGATGTCCATCGTCAGCTGGATTCAAGAGAACGATGTAACGCTTCAAAATCAGACAGACGCAAGAAATCCAACAAGTCAGGCAGTAAAGATGCAGATAGAAGAAGCAGCAGCAAAGACGGATCTCAGGAGAGGCACAAGCCAAAGGACAGAGACCACAGAAGGAGGAAGAGGACGTCGAGAAGTAGAGAGCATAAGGACTTAAGCAGAAGTCCAGTGATCTCCCCCAGCAGCGTCTGCTCTCATCCCACTGTAAAAGGTTATTCTTACTCCAGTGGCAGAGACTTCTCAAAACGTGACAGCGATCACAGCTATCAGTCATATAGCCATTACAAACGGGAGAGAAATGGTAGCGTGACACACTACACACAGAGGCAGTCCTACTATTACAGCAACCACAAATACTCAGATTTGTACTCACGCTCTCACTCCAGGAGCCGGAGCAGGGACTCACGGAGACATGACAGGAGGCAGTCTCCATCTAGGACCTATTCCAGTAGTTGCTCCCCCTCTGCCAAAAGGAAATCTCATAATGACAAGCCTGGTGGGAAGAGAAAATATAAAACAAGACATTTGGAAGAAACATCCAAAAACGTACTCTCAAACCCATGTGCAGAAGATGATTCCCCACTATTAACGAAACACAAGAAAAAAAGTAAAGAGAAGCACCATAAAAAATCCAAAGAGAAGTCAAAAAGGGCCAGCAGGGGTGGCAGCATGGAGCTCATCAGTGAGGACAAGACACACGAGGAAAGCAAGCGTCACCACAAGAAAAAGAAGAAACACAAGAAGAAAAGCAAAAGGCACAAGAGTAACGAGCGCAAAGAGAGTGTCTCACCTGCTGTCATTACCATCGATAGTGAGAGTGATTATTTCGCCAACGACGCCCAGTTCAGGAGCGCTAAAAAGGACCCCGTTGACACTGCCACTGACGACCAAGTCAACCCCACCCCTGAGGACTAATCACCACGTTCATATCCTCAGCTGCTAAAGCTTGCCACCAGTATTTTAGATGAAACAGTGTTCAGTATGTTGAAAATCACTAGACCATGAAGGAAATTGTTAAGATACATTTAAATTTCACCACAAGTGGGGTTTTTTTACAGTGGCATTTCATAGGTCACTGGTGTATGTGAAAAGCACAGGTACCGTTATTCATTTAGAATGAGGGTCCTCATTACTTAATGACCTTTTTGGGCCACCATTGTCTAGTTTCCTTACTGTGTTAAACTACCACCTGAAAAACTGTTTTATGTTTTAAGTGCCACCAGGATCTAAACGAAACAATTAAATTGGGAGCTCTTATTCTGGATATCAGTTTATTGTATGACATGCTGATGTGTCCTCAGGGATAAAGTTGATTACATTCTTTTTGTTGTCATAAATCAGCAATATTCTTGATACATACTAGTGTTACTTGCTACAGGTGGACTTTTACGTATTATCTAAAAACTGGATTCAGAAAAGGCTGTTTTGTATTGAATTTTATTTAAGAATAAAATGGAATGAGTAACTGTGTGTGCTCCATTTGTACTTTATCAAGTATAGCCAGATTGATTGTTAGATTATTTTCCATTATGTTGCTTATATGTAGGTTAATTATAATAGGACAGTTCTCAGGTTGTTCATTTTGACAATAAATAACATACTACATTAAAGAGGTTCAGATATTCAGTAGCCTAATACCTGTAAAAAATGTTTAGAGTATTACAGAGTAGTGTATAGTGTTTTCTAACACACTGCAACAGAGGCAGTTGTTCTATTTGTGAGTTAATGTTGAATGATTTTATTAAGCTTGAAAGCCACACAACAGAATTTGGACCGTACTTAATTTAGTGTTTTTACAGCATTGCAAAGGTGGATTGGATCTATTTTTTTTCTTTTACCTGTAAGGTAAGTATAGCTAGTTCGATTTAGTTTTGTATACGATTTAGATTTCAAAAGACATGAAAATGGACTTTCAACTACCGTACTAGTAGCTTGCTGTTGCATGAACTGCTCTTGGTCACAACTTTATTCTGAAAATGACCGAACAGGAAGTGAAATGTCTGCTGTTCTGTTTGCTGACGGATGTTAACGGTAAACCGTCCCACTGTAACTTCAAATCTCCACTTTTAATCGCAAGGAGACCGTCGTTATGTCGTCCAGTGCAGCCATTAAGGTAATTTATTATTATGTATTATTGTTAATATTAGCTACTGAACACTGTGTTTCAGCACGCTGCCACAGGGACATAAAAGTAAAAGGTAAATTCCTTAAAGACTGCAGGTTACAGAACCGGAAGTGCAGTGTAAAGCCCTTTGGTGTTAGCATCATATTAGCAAAGCTTTACCAGTCCCCTAACTATTGAAAGCAGACGGCGTTGGTTTAATACCACAGTGTACAAGTCCAGTGTCGGCATGGAGATATCTGTATAAATGTTATACCACTATGATAAAAGGTTAAAGTAGATCAATTCACGCACGTGGCCAGACAGAGCGCGTGCTGCAGGTCCGACTCACTGCACCTGGACGTCTGTTAGCGGACTGTAATGCAGAAGTGGAAGAAGTGTCTTGAAGAAGTCTTCACCTTCAAATGTGGCTTTAAATATCCGTAGCCTCAGTGAAATGTAACTGAGTACATTTACTGAAGTACTATAATTTCATACAGAGCCGCAGTACTTACTGCTTAACGTTTGCACCTCTCCACAATATCTTCATGTTGTTCACTTATCCACATTTACCTGACAGCTTTAGGGACCAGTAGCTGCTATGATTTTGCACATGTGAAAGCAAATGTTTATACAAAAAGTGCTTGGAGTTTACTTCAGTGATTGATAATCAGCTGACATAAAACTGGCCGCTTTTTAGCATTGTTTAGAACAACTGTGATTTCAAACTGTGTCTTACAAAGAATCTTTACAAAATGAGCGCCACATTGATTAATGGAGAAAATAATTCTGAATTTAATTGTTAACTAAAGTATAGAACAGTTTGCAAAGAGCTCCACCTCAACCAGCTCCAACAGTAAAATCCTTCTTTAACATCTCTGCATGAGGAATCTAAAGAGTATATACATGAGTAGTAGAGCCACGGGACACTTTTTTGACAGTAGGTGCTTCTACTTTTAACACCTATTAATATAAATAAAAAGAATATTTAAAAATATGTAATGGGAGGAGGCCAGAGTTTCCACAGACATTGGGGGAGAAATTACAAACTCCATACAGCGAGGCCCTCGTAGCTGGGAATTGAGATGGGAAGTTTCTCACTGTGAGGTGACAGCGCTAACCATCACGCCACTGAGCAAACTGTCATGAATATCATAATGTTTATACGATGCTGTCAAGACCGCCTCAGAGGGAGGATGGTCCAACCTTTTGGGCTTAGAAACCGTGTTCCTATGCCCTACTTGTGAAAATAAATCCGTGCTGGATTCTGCAGTCCCTTGCTTCATAGCGGCAATAGTGTTGTCAAGGTGTGTTGGATCTACAACACGGGCGATGTTTTCACTGATCTAAAGAGGTTCAGTTTTAGTCCCTCGTGAAGTGTTTCACGTTTGAGGAGTACTCGCGTGCGTGCCTTTTGGCAGAAACCAGGATTGCTTTATGTTATGTTTTCTTTTAGTTTTTATGCTTTTCTTTTAAGTTCTAGCTTTCCAGCCACCTTTACCTAAAGCCCAACATTTGGCGGTGCTTATTTCATGGACATACACTTCAGTGTCTGCTGTGCAGCTTTGCTGTTCCCTCAGGGTTACCTTTAGCCTCGTCTGCTGAATTCAGTGCAAACAGTTCAGCTGGCTCTCTGATGGGGAACTTTGTAAATCCTCAAAGGAAAACATACCTTTTTTTTCCCACTGGTTGTATTCATGCTGTAGATTGGAATGCTGGAATAATGAAACAGACAGCCAGCAGGTGGTAGAAGAGTCACATTATAACTCCTCCATCAAGTATCAGGGCTTTGACTGCCCTCACTATTTATGATAATTATGAAAAGATTTCTGCTTTCCTAAAATGCCCTTTTGTTACCCCAATGATTAATGCCCCTCTTCCCTAATCCAAGAGTTTGGTTGACCTGCTCTTTCTTGGCATCTGTGATGTGGAACCATTGTCTTTCTCTTCTTGTAGCCTGGGGCTTGAAACTCAGAGCTTTGTGTTTCTGTTTTGGCGCAAATAGCCCTGGAGTATTGCCTTGACACCTGCTCGTAATATACTGCATCATAGTAAATGTCACCCCGTCTGCTCTGAAGTCTGAAAGACTCTCCCACGAGTGTTTCAGACTGATTCTGTTCTCCGTTTGTCTTCCATACATTAGAGCACAAAGAGTAGGAGAGATGCAAACACAAGTTTAGGGCTGTGAGTAGGGAGAATTAAAACACTGTGTACTCTAAAATACTAATATCAAGATTATAATCGTGAATGATTGTATGAAATACCTAAACACGCATTGTGTGTCACTGTTCGGTCTAAAAATGTCAAGTTATGATACTTGGTCTGTGTCAGATCTGTCGTGGTGCTGCTTACGCTAACTAGCATTGGGGAGCTGTTTTAGTGGCTTTGTTGCAGTAAAATAACGGGAAAGAGTATTTTCATCTCTGTGAAATCTGTTTAAAACTTCACACTGAGTGGTGGTGCACAAGTCTTACGTTTAACTCTATGAACTTTGTCAAAGAGGTAGTAACTTGTCTGGGATTTTTGCTAAACTTTTCTTCTAGATCGGAATAATTGGTGGTTCAGGTCTGGATGATCCAGACATCTTGGAAGGAAGAACAGAGCGTTATGTTGACACGCCATATGGAAAGGTGAGCTGATCTGTACTGTAGAAACTGCTCATGTCAGTGTAAGAATAAGCTTCTCCTGCATTCTAAGCTTGCCAGTAAAATAATGCCCTGCAGTAGCATTTTACTTATTTTAATCGACCATTCTTCTCCCCTCAAACAGCCATCAGATGCCCTGATACTGGGGAAGATAAAAAATGTTGAATGTGTGCTTCTTGCAAGGTAAGAAATTGTATTCCAGTTGTTCTTTGGTGTTAAGAAAATGTCTTCCGTATTGGCACCATCTAGTGGAGCAACTGTGCAACTGCAAAAGACGGAGGAAGTGTGCATTGTTTGTGTGTCCTAAATCTGAATCTTTGCTTTTTGTCACTTCCAGGCATGGGAGACAACACACCATAATGCCGTCCAATGTAAACTACCAGGCCAACATCTGGGCTCTCAGAGAAGAAGGTTGTACACACCTGCTGGTCACCACAGCCTGTGGATCACTCCGAGAGGAGATTCAACCGGGAGATATTGTCATCATAGACCAGTTCATTGACCGGTTAGTCTTTGTTTTGTTTTTTTATTTACTTCCGTTTGCTTCCATGACTGCGACTGTAATACTGTACAAGGGTACACACACACACACACACACAAACACAAATTAGTCAGGTGATTCTGTAGTAGTTTCAGGTATTTTGGCACTCATTTGATTCATAGTTGTGGAAACTTGACACTCAGGCAGACGCAATGGTGTTTGCCCCTTTTTCCAACAGAACTCCTCCTGTCATAGAGGCGATGGAGTGTTGTTTGTAACTTCTGCAGCTCCATCATCTCAGCTGGGGACTCATCAGCATATGATAATCCATTGTGAAAGTTTCTATTTTACAAGACATTGTATTTTTAGCTCATTCCTTTGTGCTTAACCTAATATGTATATACAGTATATGTGACAGTAACCCAGATCGTGAACCAGTGGTTTAGGATTTCATCATGTGTTGGAAGACTCTTAAATTACTCACCACAGAGTAATTTAAGTCCCCAAATGGAGATTACATTGCTGCAGTGTGAATTCTTGTTAAAGGCATGCTTTTGTTTTGCGTGATAAATAAACATTTAGAAAGTGAAGCAGAGAGAGGTGTGTGTGTGGGTGTGTGGTCGAAATCACCAGAGAGCTCCATGAATGGATCGGGTTGTGGTTTTTCTAGCTTGGCAACAACTTAGCTGACGAGTTCACACACAGCTTCAGCAGGTAAAACAGGTGAACTCACTGCCAGCAGTTCTCCTTTCCACTGTGTGGCATTACAGTAGCATCATTAGTTAGTTCAAAAACACCAGATTTAAAGACCATTTCTTTCTGATGTTTCGTGAAGGAGATCCTAAGTTAAAATGGATTCAGCCTGAAAGTCTTGTCGGACATCTGCCTCGTGTTAAAGGTCCCTGTTGGCCGTTACTCTTGTGTTTGGTGTGCTGCAGTTAAAACATTTTCCCATGTGTCTCAGGGATAATATTTACGCTCCCTTGGGAGAAATGATGACCAGATAGCTGAGTGAAAAAGAGGAAGCACGTTACCAGTGTTTGGCATTATCTGTCAAAAGCAGCGCGTGTCCTGCCCTGTGGGAAAAAACGCGGAACTTCTGCTTGGTATTTTCTGTGCCTCTCAGGTGTCACAGTTGGCCCAGAGCTTTGGTAAAAATGAAAAATGTTGAAACTGCGACATTCCATTTGTGGCAACACCAGTATGATGACAAACTGTCTGGAGCGGGGAACTTACCGTCGAGACATTTCCACAAACCGCTGTGGCTCCTTCCTGCTTGTCTCTCGTTTTGTTTCGCGATTGCACTTTATCTCTGTCATATGTCGTACTCTCAGGTTATTGGGTTGAGCGAGGTTAAAGTCTAGTTAGTCTCTCACAGCAGTCCAGTGATAAGTTCTACATTCATTCAAGTTGATACGTTTAATTTAGAGAGGCGTTTTAAAAAAAACAAAACAACAATATTGACCTTTTGGTGAGTTCGTGGTTCAGGTTTTCCGTGATTTTGAGTGTTCTTCCGTGTGAGGCCGGCCTGGAGACGAGGAGGAGATAAGAGATAAAGGAAATTAGCCTGTGTATAAACTTGATTGACAATGAATTAATTAAAAAAAAAAAGGTCAAACGTTCAAGATTATAGATATAGGACAGCTGTACAGAGTTCTCTAAAGAACTGACAGCACTGAAGTAATCGCTTTTAGTACAAACTGCAGATTAGATGTAACATGAAGGATGTAGATCATTTTAGTTCAGAGGTAACGGGCCGCTGAAGATCCCCATTTGGAAATCAGACACAAGCAGCCTCATAGCCGAGGATACGCAGCAACCAGAGAGCAGAACGTTAAGCTTCAGCACAGAAAGGCAAAGCTACATGCACATTTAAGAAAATAAGCAGCAGATCACTCCAAATCCATCATTTACAACTTTCTAGCGATCACCACCCTTAAACTCACCAGGTATTTAGTCTCAGCAGTACAAATCGCTGTAGGTATTTGCTGGTAAGCATAATGATATCTTTGTTTCATGGGAAGGAGTTCTTTCTCAGCGGTTTCTGACCTCAAGGCATATGCAGTATACTTCTTGTCTTGCATTCATAGAGCGTGACCCTGTTGGAGCGTTGTGCGCTAAGTTAGCTGAGCGCACAAATTCTATTAAGTAACAATATGCGTGCTGAGAGGTGCTGTAGAGAGTATTACCCACGAGTTGGCATATAGCTAGTTGAACTGCTGTGATCAGTAACCTGCCTTTCCACATTTCACAGCCTGTGGTGCTGTTGCATGTGCTGATGAAGCAGATGAAATTGCCAACATCACCGCTTATTTCTCCCAAATGAGGAAGTTGGTTGTTGGGACTTGTTCAGGCTTGTCCAGGGGCATGTGACAGCATGCATCTGATGGCATCCCTCTATGCAACACCACTCCTTAAGTTGTGCACGAACGGACGGCTTCGGATGCTATGAAATGAGTGGCTCCTTTGTTTGGTTCAAATGTTGTCCTACATTATTCTGAAATGGCTTTCGCTAAAGATTCAATTCCTCACTTTAACCTTTGGTTTAGATTCTCGGTCTCACTTTGCTTTGAACTGTCGCTGGTCCTTCGGATTGAAAAAATTGCTCAACTCCCTTACACTCGCCAAAAGTCATTTGAACTGATTACCATGCCTGTTGATATCTGTATTGGAAGTGATTGATATACAAGGCAGATAATGATGAATTGATCAAATGTCACCAACAGAGCCATAAAAAGCACCGACAGAATCTAAAATAGAAACACAGACTCAGTCCAATAAAAGGGGGTAATGCTCAAACTGTATAATGTAGTTTTATGCGGGCGGTTGTGGTATTTATTACCATTGATAGTTACTTCTGAATTGTAGCTTCCCACAGCTTGTTTTGCAGCTATTATCTAATGCATAGCTGTTTGGAGCACATCCGTGGCACATTTTTGGAATTCAGGATTCCCAATGAAATGCCAGGGCAGGATAACTCAATTGTGGTACGGTATAATCAAGCATTGTCCTAAGCTCATAGTTTATCTGACACACAAGTGTTATTGACTTTGAGCAGGGCAAAGCTTACAGCAGGTATTTAAATGCCGGCTTTAGTCTTGCAGTACCTCGGTTAAAGGCAGGGTTGGGCGCCAGAGGTATTCATATTTTGGATGTCTAAGATAAATATGTTATGACTCAAAGATCCCCGCTGAAAAGAAAAGAAAGCCAAAGTAGTACCATCAGTCAGATCTACTGTGGAGCTGTAGGAGCTGGTGAACCTTTTTGTGTCCGAACCTTTTACTTTTGTACTCTGATGGACCCTAACACTCATACATTTCAATATAAAGGAAGCTGAGAATCTAAAGAGGGAACCTTCATGTTCTCAGCTCACTGGGATGTGTGAATCAGTCTTTTGTAGGCTGCACGATGAGCTGGGTGGAGACAGGCTGGCACTGACTCAGCACAGCTGGATGTCAGCGGACAGCTGTTGGGGTGAAACTTCAGGAAAGGCTGCGGCTATTTAGTTAATGCTGTTATTGTCCTGGAGAGATGTCAAAAGATTATGTTAATTGTGAATGATATAGTGAGATTACCATCAGCCAGTTCTCATATTTATCTCCCTTATTATCATTATTATTGTTAGTTGTAGTAGTAATTGGGTCTGTAATTCATGAAGTAATCGAAACTCTGTGTTTCATTACTGTAACAGTTTAACTTTATGACAGTTGGTCTGTGTTTCTGTGATGACAACCTTCAGTACGCCTTGTCTGCTTCTCCTCACCAGGACTACCAAGAGACCTCAAACTCTGTTTGATGGGCAGCCCACGAGTCCCTCAGGCGTGTGTCATATCCCCATGGCTGAGCCTTTCTGCAACAGAACCAGAGAGGTCAGTCCAAACATGGATATAACGTGTGCATATGTTCATATGTATGTGACAGAAAACTGTTTTACAGTAAAAATACAATGAAAACCAGTTTACTGTTTGTCACAAAGCGTGGCACCATCTGTGTTTGACCCTCTGTGATTTGAGCTATCTTTATGGAAATGATTTGTGAGATAATACGATGTGATATGTAAACATGAGGGCAAAACTCAGGATTACAATAAAAACAGGAAGTTGAATCTCTTTGGTTTCATTTCATATTACTTTGAGGGCTGAGAAATAAAAGGTTCTCCAGAAAGCTCTCAGCTTCTAGGCTTTTGTGAATTAAACCGTAGGTCTTAAAGGGTTAAAAGCATAGTTCACAGTTGTCTCTTGTCAGCTGAGAAGCCATCCGAAACACATCTATAACTCTTATCATCCTCTGTCACTGTCGTCCCGTTGGCTGTTGCTAACGCTTGTTTCTGTGACAGGTTTTGGTGGAGGTGGCACGGACTCTGGGGATCAAGTGCCACGTTCGAGGGACAATGCTGACTATCGAGGGCCCTCGCTTTTCCTCGCGAGCAGAGAGCCTTATGTTCCGCCAGTGGGGTGCCGACGTCATCAACATGACCACTGTGCCAGAGGTGGTCCTCGCCAAAGAGGCCGGCTTGTGCTATGCCAGCATTGCCATGGCAACTGACTACGACTGTTGGAAGGAACACGAAGAAGCGGTGAGGGGCAAGCTGGAGGTCTTAGCGGTTGTTTTTATTTCTCTTATGTTCCTCTCGTGAGTCAGTGGCAAAGGATGAGGCTGACGTGTCCTGCCTGAACTTTGCTCCGCTGTACAAGAAAGAATTTTAACCATCAGACATTTAGTTGCTTTTATTTGCCAAATTATTCCAGAGGACACTTTAGCTGTAAACTATACCGACTATACTGGTGGCAGCGGCTACTGAAGGGTTACCAAGAAGCTCATAATGCAAAAAAAACCAAAACATCTGCTTCTCTACTTTGTTGCTGTTAAGTTGTAGCAGACAACAGACCACACAGATAGGATTACTGGAGCCGGATGTATGACCCTTACGTCTGGGTTTAACTCGGATATCTAAGCTTTTTTTTAGTTTCCATAGTTTTTCTGAAACATTTCTCCGTTGACGGTACAGGAGGATTTTCCCCTTTTTTGTTTGTTTTTATTAGTCAAACATTCAGACCTTCTTTTCAACTAAAAACAAGTTGTAAATTGATTCCCTTTCAGTACGTTTCTTTCTTATAACTCAGCCTGTCCCATTGTATTTTCTATTAACCAATCAGCAAACAAAGCCATTCTTATCGGGTGATCGGGGCAGCAGTGGAGAAAACGGTTGAATCTGCCTCATGACAACGGCAGCTGCCTTACACCACAACTGAAGACGCTCGAAATCCAGGTCCCCCTTCCATCTGTGATTATAAAGAAAATAGATCCAGGAATGTTTGAGCGTCTGACAAGCAACTATTTACTGTGGAGAGCAATTCCTGCTGATAACATCGTTCATCGCCATTTTAGGGCAGAAGCGTGGGGCTGTTGCTCCAGCTTAGCCGTAAAACAATTATTTCACAGTTACATCCAGTGTTCTCATGATAGCTCTGAGGCAGTAAAAGGTCTGATAGGATTTTACTGCACACGCAGGGAAAAATAACCGCTGACTTGACGGTCACGTCTAAACATTTGAGTGCATTCGTTTTCATGGTAACAGGGCGTTTGCATTGCTTGGGGTACAGTTTTTTCATTTCTATCTTGTCTAAATGCATCGCATTGATCCAGTTATGGTCTCAGTAAGAAAACACGTTTTCAGAGCAGATTTCCCTCTTTTAATGTGATAATAGGTTGTCAGAGGTTTCTGCCCACAGTGCTCCATAATTAGACGAAAAGTATCTGTGACTCCTCGTGGCTTCTGAGTGACCCATCCTCTGTCAGGCTCTCTGGATAATCCAATGACAGTGTGTGTGTGTGTGTGTGTGTGTGTGTGTGTGTGTGTGTGTGTGGGCGAGTTTGGTTTCTGTCACTGATCCAGCCAAACTCACAACTCCACTTCCGAGTTCCTGCAGCTGACCTCTTCCCCCTCCTGTTGCAGAACGCTCGCCACATCCTTCCGCCCCCCCCCCCCGCCCTCCCTCTCATTCACTCCCTCCCAGCCTCACACTACCTCCTGGCCTCTCCCTTGCTCATTCCTCCCCACCACCACACGCCCCCCCAGTCAAGCTCCCTGCCAGCCTCCGGTGGAAGCCCTCCCAGAGGAGGTTGAGTCACACTGAGTCATCAGCGCTGCCGTCTTCATCCTGAAAATACCACAAAAACATTGAGTGTAGTCATTGAGCCTGACATGAAAACAAAGGGCTCAGGGAGGGGTTAATGAAGGTTACAGGAGGTAAACATGAGCACAGGACGGATATAATACTGTCGCTCACTGTACTTTATACTGGATGTGGGATTTTCTTTTTTCACCCCAGATTTAAGTATGAGATGTGACCACATAATTCATCTCAATTATCTTCCGTTCTCACAGAAGCATGCCCACACGGATCGTTTTGCTGGATACACTTTAGTGATTGTTCCATTTAGGATGAGGGAAATTTGCATCACTGTAACTCTGTCGCTGTTTTCCTCCTGGCTTTAGGTCTGTGTCGACAATGTGTTGAAGACGATGAAAGAGAACGCTAACAAAGCAAGCAGCATCCTGCTAACAGCAATTCCCCAGATCAGTCAGATGGACTGGGCTCAGACGATCAAGACCTTGAAAGTAAGATGCCAGCGTCACGGTGATTCATATCAGTTCAGTGACAGAGTGTGTTTGTCTTAAACTGTCTTTAAACTGATGTAGCACATCTGCACCAACTCTTCCTCAGAAGACTCAAACTTGTCGGGACTTGACCACTTTAAAAACACCACTTGTTTATTAAGTTGACGATCATCTATGAGGCAATGTCACTCGTGTGGCTGTTGCGCATAAAATGATCGTAAAAAAGGCTTAACAAATGATAGAGAATGTGTTCTTGCAGTAGTTATCGCAGTGTGACATTTTGACTTTGATACGACGGCCGCTGGCGTAGCCATGGTTATCAGAGGAAGCTCTGCTTTTGTGCATCATCTACAGCAGACGGAGAGGCACAGAAGTATTTGTTCACATACCACCATCACCATGTCCCACAACATTGCATGTTTTACCTAACAGCGTGTAGCCCTAAGCATAAATCTGTATACCTTTTAAGTTTTCAACGCGTGCGCCGTGATAAACACGCATTACGCTTACTGCACATTTGCCTGAGGGAGATTGAAGCAGCAGCAGGGTAAGTTTTCAAAGCCCAACTTGTCTTTGTTTTATTGGGATTTTTAATTTTTTTTTTTTTTACTCTTAAGAAAACGTGAGGAAAAAGCCCTCTGATATTTAGTCAATTTGGATTTAAGGTTGGTAACCACGACGGGCACATCTGGTCATCATTTCCCTTGTTTTTCTCTCTCACTTCAACGAACTTCCTCAGAGGAGCCCAAAACAATCACCAGGCAACTTTCACATCACTAAATGTTGCTTTAGTTTGTAAAACGCACAAGGGGGGAAAAAACTGTTTTTCTTCTGTCTGTTGCAGTCAATGTCTCAGTCTTCTGTAATGTTACCAAAACACTGAGTGTTGGACAACAATGATGAAGAAGAAGAAGAAGAAGAAGAAAGGGATTAGAATACCAGACACCATCTGCACAGACAACGGACTCAACTCTGCCTGTGGATTCGTCATCGGTGAATCACAAGAAAGTGCCTCACATAGATAATGTACGCCCTGTGTATTCAGCTGGAGTTTCAGTGTTTTGCGTTGACTCAAAAATACACATCCATGCTCCCCTTCTAACCAGCCCACGCGCCTTTGTTTCTCTCATCCCGTCACGTGTTTTGATGGAAGAATTTCAAATGTAAACTCTTAGAATTATCCTCGACATCTGGTGGATTTCTGTTTTATTTGGGTTTTATATTTGTTGTCTGTAAAACCGTTTTTAATTTCTATTCACGCAGGTTGCAAAAACGCTCCACAAGTTCAGCCCACGAATACTTTATTACTGCCTTCGTTGCCACATGCTACTTTCAAAGATGAATCTGGTGTCTTAAACATGTTTGTGGACCTATAAGTAGTTCAATCTTTAAATGCCTACACACACTTTACTGGGGAAATGTTAATACTGAGAATATTTCTCTGCTATTTGGGGCTCCTTTTTCTTTTTTTTTTTACATATATTTTGTGGGGGAAAAATCTTTATTTGCTCTCCACAACTCGTTGCTCGTTTCATGAATCAAGACATTTCACATGGGAAAGAACTACTGCAGTTTACATGCAAATACTTTTCTAGTTACCACTCGATTGACAATATTTAGTGTATTTTTTGAGAAACTTCTTGTATACTGTGTGTGTTTACAGACAGACAATGGCTAAATACACCTGTGATCTTTTATGTTCTGTAGGACTTTGTCTTCATATAGAGATCCTGGCCTATTTGTAAGCATGCCGCACCTTAACCGTATTAGATCAGTACGCTGAAATCACCTCATGAGTTTTTCTTCTCGGCACAAGCTGGACTTGAACTTGCACGTTCCACTCTGTATTCAAACCACCTGAATTTCCTCTTTGTCCCTTTTTTTTTTTTCGCTGTCATTCCTCATGCATGCTTCACGTGGTCAAAAAGAAAGAGGAGTTTTGCAGAAACTGAAAGAATTTAAGTCTCGATTAAAGTAACGCTTGAGTATGAGATGACTGAGTAACTGTTTTTTTTTTTTTTTGCATTTACGTTGAAAGGGTTTTTATCAGATCTTATTCTTTAAAAAAAAAAAGATCTTAATTAGCACAAACGCAGTTCTGTGTAATATTGAATGAACGATACAGACTTAAATGTTTACACATTTTTACCCGGACGAACAGAATGAACTAAACTGATAGAAGCAGTTTGACATGGTAATGTTAAGGTGATGCTGTCTAACCTCTTTTTGATTGACTAAAGCCAAAGTCTAACTTAACAAGATGCACAGCCTAGTCGGTGTATTTAATTTTCACCTCTCTCTAAGTCTTTCATCGCATCAGCCTTCGTCTTTCTGTCATATTTTGACACCTGAGCACAGTATTTCCTGTGTGCTATTAGGACAAGCAAGTCCTTTGCAATTAGTTCAGAAACAGAAAATACAGAGGAACTCTGAGTTTTTGACACAAACTGAATAGCACATCTTGTTTAAAATGTACGTGACAAAACAAACCAAAAAAAACTTCCCAGATGGAATTAAATGCAAAGTCAAATTTCCATCGTTTCTTTTTCTAAACTCTCCAGACAATAATCCAACCATTGCTGATGCTCTTTCCTTTTCCAACCCGTTAAAAAAAGGTTAAAAAAAAAACAACCACCATGAGCGCTGACAAAATGACGTTTTTATTAAAGTGCAGAATATCCGAAATGTGAATCTCATTCACATAAACAGGAGGGAAGATTCTTCTCAGCTGTAGATAATAATTACTTAGTTTTTCATCATTTCTAATATATATATATTTATATAAATATATATATATAAACGACTTTAAAATGTGCAAAACCTTTTACGTGGATTCTGGGTAATTTTTTTTGTTTTTGGTTCAGTGTTAAAACACAATCAGAAGTTTAAAAATGCACATTAGAAACATTGATTTAATAATATTATATTTAAAAAAAAACAAAGCAAATATGATCGTTAAAAAAAGAAAATAAACTGTACAACACTTCTCGTGTTATTATAACTAATCATATGACAGATGTTCAAACTGCAGCCACATCTGTAGAAGTGGGCCGTTATAATAACACACTGATGCTCTTTCCCCCATATTGGTCATAGTCGACCCTGTCGTTGACCCCTATTCGTTAAATAAAATAATGAGAACTATATAGCAAAAGAAAAACAAAGTAAAAATAAATATTCCATGAAATATACAGCAAAACAGCGAGTCCCCTGTGCTGCAGGCCTCTTCGGGCCTGTTTCTCAGTCCTCGTTCAGAACCAGCTGGAATAAATAAAGAGATCTCACGTAGCGGGCCAGGTTTTTACAGCGGCTCCAGGAAGGCAATAACCTCTGCGTGGCCGTTTTGTCTCGCAACGTCAACGGGCAGACAGCCTGCACTGTCCCTGGCCTGCGGGTCAGCCCGGGCTTCCACCAGCAGCCGCACCGTCTCCACAAACCCCGTCCGAGCCGCGTCGTGCAGCGGGGTGGCTCCGGTGCTCCTCTCCGCCACGTTGGGATCCGCTCCGTGCTCCAATAACACCCGGACCACCGGCGAGCTCCCCATCATCATCACCTTGATGGGAACAGGACCGACAATTGGAATTAAGTTGCGTTCAAATGTCAGGCTCGCGACACAGAAACAGCCTCGCGTTACTGTACCAAACAACACAGAGACGCACAGCCGAACGGGCCCCTATTTTACTTCTACTTGAATTAACTGTTTTTATGCTCCACTGTCACCAACCGACTCCGACTCGTATTATTTATTTTGTTTCGTTTCATTTAATTGGTTTGATTTATTGCGGTCATTTTTCGACTAAAACAAAGCTAAGGGGGAAGCTTAGGACATTTTCCCTAATGGACTACAGCGCACTTAGCCAGAGTTTTATTAATCTAATCGTTTATTTGAAAGAGCCGAGGGGTGAGCTGAAGAAAATACGTTAACGTTTAACAAATGCACCCGAGAATGGGATCGTGTTACTTCCCGAGAGTCTAATTTAGAAGCAAATGAGACAGACACACGAATTAAGATACAAAACCGAGAGGTGTAAAAGCCCGCAGGCAATCATATTTAATTGTCAAAATACTAGAATAGAGGCTTGTTTTCTTTATCTTTTTTTTCTTTTTTTTTTTAAAGTAGGCTCGCTTATCGCGTTTAGCTCCGTTTAAAGCAGCGTGAAGCGGTGGAGGAGAGCAGCCGAGTCAACGTCGCGACATTCAATGTGTCGGAGTTATGTCGCGCGGCCCTTAACAGGCTAAGTGCCAACTTAGTTTCGTTTCATCTTAATGAGGCCACAGGTACGGCTTCCATTCAGAGGGAACGCCGTGACTGCAGCTTTTGCTCCATGGAAGCAACGAAATCTTAAGTTTTTCCGTCACTACCTAAAATACAACAAAGACTCATGGGACGGGACATACGCGTAATTTCTGAGATGCGTTTCCAAACAAAAAGAACACAGAAAATCCGTGCCCGGTGGGTCGCAGGGAATTGTTTCGTTTACTTAATTTTTTTTTCTTCTTTCTCTTCGGTTAATGACGTAGCCAAACGCACTGACCTGTAGAGCGGTTCGTCCAAAACAGTTCACTCCGTTAACCTTCGCTCCTTTCTGTAGAAGATCCCTCACGCGAGCCGTGTCCCCCTTGGCCGCGGCTGATGTCAGATCATCCTCGAGTGGCATTGTCACGTCCACAGATCTGCAGCGATAACATCCGTGACAGACTACTCTGACAGGTAGCCCGGTGATGCTTTTCTGTCTTGCTTTTTTGTTGTTGTTGAGGAGCAACAACAGCTCAAAAACACGCCGGAGCTCGATCACAAGCCTACTCACAAGTTGTTGTTGGTGCGGTCTCCGGCTGGTGCTCCTCAACAGTTCCAGGCTCGTTACTCTGTCCGGGACACCGGCTGCCTGAGCGGGGTAAGTAAACCGTGCCTGTCCGGCTGTCGATCGGTGCGTGTCTAGACTTGTCTATATTAATGAATGGGTGGCGTCACCGTCTATGCTGCAGTAGCACTGTCCTGCGCATGCGCAAACTATTTTGACTGCACCGAATAGGTCCTAAACTCAATGACTGCCTGTTTCGCTCCTCGATCCTGTTGCGGAGTAAAGCCTTTACCGTAAAGGAAACCATCTTTGTTCCGACAAAAATGTGACACAACAGGATTAAACTACTTGATGGGTGGTGCGTGTTTGCAATGAATAACGCGCATTGAAGTGGACATATTCAAAATATTGCGCGTAGCAAACTGTAGGCTATTCCTTGAAGAAGACTCGCCTGTACTTGGAAAATAGGTCTTTACTCACCAATATTTTTCTGCAACTATTATTGCAATACCCATAAATTACTCTTACTAAAGATTCCTGATCAGTCAATAAATTACTTGGAAAATTGAATGTGCAAAGCAGGTTTGTGATTTACTAGGTAAAGGTTTAAAAACAAGACTTTATTGATCCGGGGGGTTGAATTTACAGGTCAACGTGCTTTATTTAAGTAATTTGAACAGTAGGCTTAATGTCTGTACGGTTAAGATAACTTAAACTTTAAACTGCATTGCCAGTATAAAATCTAGTGGGATATTATTTATTTATTATATTCTCCCAGTTTCCCACTAAGTCGTATAGAAGCTGACTCTCCCAAGATGTGTTTGATGGCAGCATGTTTAACAGTAGTCCAGACGCAATTTTTATCTGTAATTCACAAAAAAATCCTTAATAATAATAATAAATACTAATACTAACACTGGGCTAGAGAAGGTCATGTGATATGGTTTAAAGGCCCTGAGTAGGTACATCAGGGGCCCTCGAGGTATTGTTTAGAATGCAAAGATAAAATAAATAGTTTGCCAATAAAGGATTCTGTAGACTTTTTGGTGGTTTCTGAGGCTCCAATTCTTAATAGACTAATTCGTCATTTAATTCTTAGCTTGAGAATTCAGACTTGGTGTCCTCCCTAAACACTTTAAATGTACAGCAAAACAACTCTGAAAAAAAAAAACACTGTGATGCAGACATTGATTTAGGTCTGTGGCTGTGACAAACTCAAACAAAAATAAAAACTGGGTCACTTGCTGAGCTGACTAAATTTCTTCTTAACATTTTGCTCTTGATGATAACAGATTTTGTCAGCAGGCAAGTGGAGCAAATGCATCGCCTCAGCAGAGGTCTTTCACTAAACAATGAACTCGCCCTCGGCTGCAAAATGTGCCCATACGGTGTGAGCCATATTTAGAATAAACGACCTATGTGGCTGTTTCAGTGTAAGGACCTGTTGAAATGATGTGAATACCTGTCTGCGTGTCAACATTATTTGCTAAGTGTTGATATATAAGATAAAAGAGGCAAAAGCAGCAAACGGGAACTGTTGTAATACGACTGTGATCTCGTGTTTCTAAACTGCATCACCAGTTGAAACAGTGCTCTTGGAATTTTTTAAAACAATCATTTCATGCAATTACACTTGGTTGTGCTAGCAGACACTGTGTGTTTCTGCTCTTTTGAATGAAACCTCGAACTGTTTGTTATATGACATATGTGTTGTGTAATGGTAGATAGCAACAACTTTGGATCACGGTAAAAGCTTCCTGTTTAAATTCAGTTATGGCACTAAACTTCGACGGTGTACATTTAGTCTTGAAGTCTCATCCTTACTTTTTAACTCAACAGGATGGAGAGATGATGCGTTCATCTGGCACAAACATGTAAATTCAGACTTGTACCGGCTTGCATGAGGTTTATTTCTATGTTCGCTCAATGTTCTCCTCTCTGTTTCATTCTCTGTCAAAATAAGACACACATACTAAATATTACCATGTAAATTGTGAACAGTTTCAGGACTTGTGATTATCTAGCACGGTTGTGGGCAGCTAAAGTTCCTGATTTCATTCTTTGAACGACTGCTTCTGAGCAACTGTGCTGCAAACATGAACTTGCACACGTTAAACCAGAATATGGAAAGGTATTCTTCTAAGCTGTAGTTGTGACTCAGCAAGTAATCAGACATCTTCCGAAGCAAGTGTCACTGAAGATACTCAATGTATGAATAATGTTAAGTAGTAATAGAATGAAAAACATTTTGAACCGCCTCGGAAATTATTTTGGTATTTGGAAATCAATGTTTTTCAAGTAGAAGTGCAATAAAACCCTTGGTTTTGACAGCACACTCTTATACTCTCATAGAATCTATTTTGTGTAGTTTTAACTAGTGGTGGAAGCAGCGCAAGTAGTAGCATCATGATGTGAAGATATGCAGTCAATATAATACAAGAAGAGCTGATCAATGTGGAGGTTATTTTAACTACTCTTTATATGACTGTATACTGTTTACTGTGCTACAGTTAATGACTTTGTAAGGTGATGATGCTGTTTGTATGAGAAAATTTAGGAATCCCTCCAGCAAAGAGGCTGCACATAAATATTAGTGCAGGCAGCCATGTCTTGGCTTCTGTACTTTCACTCGACTGCTATCTCTTAATTACTTTTTGGACATTGTGAATTGCAATCTGAAAAGGCTCTCATTGCTTTTTATTGCTTTACAAGCACCAAGGCATGCAGACTGCTTCTACAAACATTTGTGAAACAATGGGTCGCTCTCAGGAGCTCTGTGAATTCCAGTGTGGTACCGTGATAGGATGCCACCTGTGCAACAAGTCCAGTCGTGAAATTTCCCCGCTACTAAATATTCCACAGTCAACTGTCAGTGGTATTGTAACAAAGTAGTAGCGATTGGAAACAACAGCAAATCAGCCACGAAGTGGTAGGCCATGTAAAAATGACAGAGCGGGGTCAGCGGATGCTGAGGCGCATAGAGGTCGCCAACTTTCTGCAGAGTCAATTGCTACAGACTTCCAAACTTCATGTGGCCCTCAGATTAGCTCAAGAACAGTGTGTAGAGAGCTTCATGGAATGGGTTTCCAAGCCAGCCGAGCAGCTGCATCCAAGCCATACATCACTAAATGCAATGCAAAGTGTCAGATGCATTGGTGTAAAGCACGCCGCCGCTGGACTCTAGAGCAGTGGAGACGCTTGGAGACTCTGGAGTGACGAATCATGCTTCTCCATCTGGCAACCTGATGGACGAGTTTGGATTTGATGGTTGCCAGGAGAACGGTGCTTGTCTGACTACGTTGTGCATTTTGCAAGTTTGATGGAGGGGGGATTATGGTGTGGGGTTGTATTTCAGGAGCTGGGCCCCTTAGTTCCAGTGAAAGGAACTCCGAATGCTTCTGCATACCAAGAGATTTTGGACAATTTCTTGCTCCCAACTTTGTGGATGGGCCCTTCCTGTTCCAGCATGACTGCGCACCAGTGCACAAAGCAAGCTCCATAAAGACATGGATGAGCGAGTTTGATGTGGAAGAACGTGACTGGCCTGCACAGAGTCGTGACCTCAATCCAATAGAACACCTTTGGGATGAATTAGAGCAGAGACTGCGAGCCAGGCCTTCTCGCCCAACGTCTGACCTCACAAATGCTCTTCTGGAAGAATGGTCAAAAATCCCCATAAACACACTCCTAAACCTTGTGATAAGCTTGCCCAGAAGAGTTGAAGCTGTTATAGCTGCAAATGGTGGGCCGAGGTCATATTACGCCCTATGGATTAAGAATGTCACTTAAGTTAATATGCGTATAAAGTTAGATGGGCGAATACTTTTGGCAATATAATGTATGTTTAAACAAATGAACAATTGTCTGAAGTAAAATATATATTATAATCCCATCATATATCTGAATTATGTGAATTTGAAAGCAGTGAAATTATCCAGATGATTACCAACTGTAACATCCCATCTTATCCTCAGCATGTTGATCTAAGTAACTTTAATCTTCAGATGTAATTAGAGGTCTAAGAGTGTCACTGTCAAATAAGTACGACGATAAGTATGGTGGTGTGTGTGCAATAGTCCTAATTCTCAGTGAATCTTTTTTAATGTGAGTAGACCTGTATGGAATGTCTGATAGTCGGTTCAGCAATGGAGGCTGAGAGTGGGTGGAGGTGTGTTGGTCTGGAAGTCCCCTGTATGTGTGTGTTTTTGTGTGAATGAGTGTCTGCCTGCATCTGTTTGTGTGTGAATGTGAGAAAAAAAAGCGCCGCGAATGACTGCAGATGTTATTTCTTACGTTTTCGCTGTTCGGTTTCAAGTGTGGAAAAGAAATTAGATCAGTTTTACACAGCAAAAAAAGGGGACAATTAAAGCCAGCTTTTAATAGCAGCCGAGGTCATCATCAAAACATGTGTCAGTTGGTGTTTTTTTTCTTTGCAGGGCTCGACTTCATGGCATCAGCAAGCTTGGAACGTTGTTTCAGTCCGAAAAATTGCTTAACGAAGATCCGTCCCCCCTACGCTATTGACCACCAAGCTAAATTTAGCAATGAGTGAAATTAGTGACATCGGGGGGACTTTGTCATCAGTCAGTTTTTTGGCGTTTTGCATGGTTTACAGACTAAACAGACTGATATTACATCATGTGTGTTTTGAAAAATAACTTTTACCAAATTTGGTTGTACTGTTTTTGTCTTTTTTTTTTATCTTATTCCCCTATCATTCATACTTCATCAAATAATGCTTTGCATACCAACATACTTCAGCTGCACACTCCCAACTGCTGTCCACCGCAGCTGAGAAGGGGAATACCTACCCTCTGAGCCTGCTGAATGAAATCACCTCCTGCTGACTGTACATTTAGAATCCCCCTTTTTATTGTTGGTTGTAAATCTTGCCCTTCTCATTACTAAAGCTGCCTGCTAATTAATTACTCTAGATGTCCTTAGTCTGGACTACTTCCCATTGTGGGATTTGCAGTGATGGGACACATTCAGCACTCTGTAACATGCAGGGTTTTGTCTCTTTCTGTAAGTAGTCATCCTCATTTTCTTGTGGATGCAGAGAGAATATTGTTTTTTTCTTCTTTCAAATGCTCAGCTCATAGTTCATGTTAAACAGTATAGTGTAAGTTGAAATAGTATGGATATATTTAACAATCCTATGAGTACGCCTAACAGTATCGCCACAATTTTGCGTTGGCATTAGAAACACTATGGGAAAAGGTTTCTTCATAGAACCTTACAGCTATTGATAGCCTCTCAATGCTGGTAACTAATTCTACACAGCATGCGGTATTTCACCACGCTGTGAGGAGTAAACGCCCTACTTCTACACTAGCATATCGCATTGTTTGAATTGCAACTGAGTCTCCCTGATGCTTGTCAGAGAGTTTTAATTATCTGTGCAAACTGTTTTTAGAATTCTGATTCATCGCTGATCTTCAATCCAAGTTTGGATTGCACAAAATTTGAATTAGGCTCTTTGTTATGGTTCAGTTTGACTCATTATGTGTCCTAAGAAGCTGATCCAGCTCATTCTCTGCTATCTTCAGACTGCACAACACATCAAAGAAACATCACAAACTGGGACTTAGGTTAAGCACACACAATTCAATGTACTGTGTTGGAGATAAAGCCTTTGATGGGCCAGTATCATTGCTTTGAAATGCACTTGTCTGAACACCTTCCATGAGCAGAGGGAAAAGGGCCAGACAGAGAGAGAGGGACTGTTGTTAAATATTTACTTTTTAACATTGATATAATTGCTCCACTGATGTAATCATGATTTTCAGTTTCTCTAAAATGTGTCGGCCCTCACTTTGATTCTGAGCAGAAATGGTTTGATGCATATTTAGCTCTGTTTACGATTTTGTATTGCTTTTCAAAATCCTTTTATAGTTGTAGGCAAATTGAAATGATTCTTTTTAAACTTTCTTTTTCTGAAACAATGTCCCTTATGTTACGATGCATTACAGAGTGTATCATGGGAAAACCTCCCAAACACACTCTAGTACAGTTTGGTAGAAAGTTTGGTCAAAAATTTTGACTGTGAACTGCTTTGGGAAGTAAACATGACTGCACACTTTTCAAAATGCATGAAACATGATACGTTTCTTTAATCTACGTTTTCTTTCTCTGTCTTTTACTATTTACTATTTACTATTTATGGTTGGCCTGAAGTGAAAACGTAAGCACTCTGCAGTTTACAGTATTGCTGACTTGTTGCCGCTTTTCAGTTCTTGTTTGGGGTATTTTTTTGGGCTATTTCTCTTGACCTTTTTGCGGTTCCTATATACATCGCTCATGTATGGTCTGTCTCCGGATTTCCCATGATGTTTAGGTCTGCGAAGTGTCTGGAAATTCTGTCAGCCTGTGCGTCTTGACATGTGGATTTTGGGGTGTGATGAAGTCAGGATTTTGTCATCGAAGCCGTCCCTTCTTTTTCTTCCCATGTTTTTTACTGTACTCGGTGGGATGTGGCTTCAACATTTGCTGGTATTCATACCAATGAAATCTTCCCTCTAACACTCAAATGTTTCCAGAGCACGATCAATCCTCCTTCATGTTTGACAGTTGGATAGGTTTTTGTTTTTTAAATAACTTTTTGCTCATTTGTAGTAAGAAAAAAAAAATTCAGTTTCATCAGGCAACCGGCTTTGTCTCCAAAACCCACCAGGCATGTTCAGATGTTCATTTTGAGTTTTCTGGTGAGGCTTTTTTCCTCATGACTCTTCACTGACTGTTATCTCCACTGCTCCTGCTAAGGTCTCATTAAGTTATAAACTGAGTAAAGGACTCTCAAAATTACTTTCTTGCATCAACTGTCCAAATTTTTAGAGCGCTATGCAGGTGTTTAGAGTTGTTTTCAAAAGTCCCGACATCCACAAAGTTTTGAAAGCAGCTCACTAATCTGCTCACTCATCTAAGAATCAATACAATACACAGCCAAACAAAACTGTGACAGAAAAACTCATCTATTGTTCAAAACGGCTCTAAAACAGTTAAAATAATAATAAAATCAAGTCCCAGACTAGCTCAAGCGACAGTCTGAGAGATGCAGGCTTAAATGAAAGTGTACTGCATCTATGGGCCTGAAGGTAAGACAATTTGTGAGCCATTCATTTGAGTATACATCTGCTATAAAAGCTTCTTCGTGATTCTTGCTGGTAAAACTGATTGGTGAACCTCAAAGAGTTTACAAAGAAAAAGTTCTGGTGATGGCATTTCATTTTGACAAGGTTTGTGCTGAGGTGTTTGTATGTCTCAAATTTCACCATAGTATTTGTCTCTAAAGTTGAATTTCTATCTATTGATGTGTTTTTCTCATCACCAGATGTCTTGCACAATGAAGTGTTTGTAGTGTTGAATCATGCACTCATAACTGAACAGGTTCCACATTTCTGTAAACATCTCCAATCAAGCATAGTAAGTTCATTTCTTTCTAATTTGAGGACAATCAGCCAGAAATTACCTCCGGTTTTGTCCTCTAAAATTCGCATTGCTTGATGGTTTTCACTTCCATGTGGCATTTGGTGAGGGAAGTGTGTGTACGCACCCCTTGGTCTCATTTCATCACACACACAGTATAAAAAAGCCGTTTGTGAGTGTGCCAGAGGCATGTCAGGTCACAGAGTTTCAGGGACTGGGCTGCAGATGAAGAAGAGCATGGTGGGAGGGAAGGAGGGAAATAACTGAGAGCACTCTGGATTTGCTTCCGCTGGCATAATCTTGTTGAGCCAGTCACATGCACATGCGGTAGCCACCGCCCACGTACAAATGACTTATGTCTTATGCCACTTCAGTACTGACACTGAAATAGATAGACAAAAAGAGAGAATGAGAAAACAAAGGCTCAACAAATTATCCACACAAATACCAATATATAGGTTTAACACTGTTTAAATAGTTGACTGCTCTAACAAGGAGTCCATTGTACGTTAATATAACGTGTCTGCCTGGGGTCACAGTTGGGACACATGCTAATAATAAACACATCTTAGCTCTTTTATTCTTCCTGGAGCGATCAATATGTACTGTGATAGTCTGCTTGTAGTTGTGTATTTTTCCAGTATGCTCTCAACAGACTGGATAATAAAAGCAGCTTTTCAGTACTTCCATGGTTGGCTAATGATTAACAGGGAGGTGACATCATTCCTCCTTATTAAGACAATGATTACTGGCAGCACCTTAAGATATGCTTACACAACCAAAATCAGCGGTTTGATGAAATCTTTATACCTTTTAGAACTTTGTAGTTCTTTTTTTTTTGTATAAATAACATGACAAAAGTGTCCTGTTTCTTTTTTTTTGATTCAGAAGAGTTTTTTTCCCCCTTTTATTTCAAATATTAACATTTGACTGACTAGTTTTTACTATCAAAGTAGTTGAGTCAGCTTGCAGATTCTCTCAGAAAAAAGGGCGACTCAACACTTCGCTGCTGTTACCATGAGATCTCAGTGGCACCTTTTTGTGTATTTTCAGGCTTACAGTTGTTGGGCAAAATGTATTCATGAGATACAGAAAAATGTAATGTAAAGTAAAGTTAAAAAGATGATTCCCTTTTGGTGACAACTATCCAGCTCTTGGAATCAGGATTTTTTTTCCACAGCTCAGCAGATGTCCGAGACGTTCTCTAAATACTGTTACACACACAACCCCCCGCCCCCTTCCCCATGAGTTCCTGTCACTGGAAATAAAATCCGCTCTTTGAGTAGGTTGCCAAAATGCTATTATGCTCAGCTGGAAAACACCCTGATTGAAAGATGCCACGTTAACACAAACTGAAATTCACAGGAAATTCATAGAAAGCTGCAAACTGCGAAATCGAAATTGTGCGGGAAAATACCTCAGAAACTTGTCTGTTTTCTAATAGTATTAACATTTCCACATACCTATGAAAGAGTATCTGCTGCATTTTAGTGTATATATGGAAAAGTAACAATCAGCTTTGATAAAAATTGAGCTTCAATAGTGGTGCTTTATTCTGTGCTGAGGGTGCGGCCAGTAGTGGGGGCCCTTTATAGTCTAGTAACCATCAGGATTTGAACTCTGCCTCGACATGAGAGCATTGTAAAGTCTGGGTGAACTTACCATTTATCGTTCTGTGAATGCTGCCCATGTGAAATAATCAGCCCATGAAAAATCCAAATTGTGCATTCACTGTAGCTGACTTCCTGTGTGCTTGTCACAGATTGAGGGGGTGTTTAGACAGTGGCGATACAGTGTGATCTGATTATGACAGAACAACTTCCTAAAAACAGAATTAGATAGCGAGGAAACGGACATAACAAATTGATTCAGTGTGTGACAAACATGACAGTGAAAAAATAATTCCCATAGACACAAACATTAGAACTTTAAATTGTCCTGAATTTAGACTGGATATTTGTTGAGAGAGTGGCTTTATAATATGGCGTATAAATGGTTGGTATTGATGGTGTCTTCCTTGTATTTGCTTGGCTTAAGATAAAAAGAAAGAGAAACCTGTCACACCAGAACAACATCACATGATAAGCTGGAAATTGCTTATGAAGATACAATGACTCATAAGTTGCATACCAATAAAGTGACAGCTAGTGCTCTTAACAACAGACCTTTGCTTTATGATAAGAGCCAAGTTTACTGTGGAATGCTGTAACGACAATCATTGCAGTTTAAATGTCAATTATCTTTATGGTTATTACTTTAACAGCCAACCGTATACTACCATTTGCAAAATGCGCTGGCTTTGAGGTCTTTATGGGATTCTTTCAGGGATTTTACTTTCTGAACACTAGGGGGCAGAGGAGACCCATATTTCAACAGGAGATGAAGATTTGAATTGCAATGTTGGTAATTTCCCACCTGTCCGGACATAATCACTCTTCATATGTAAATACATATATATATATATATAAATATATGAAATTGAGTAATTAGTGGAGCTGAAGAGGAAATTTTTATCATGAAATTATTGGTAGCTAACTCTATGTATGAGGCAAGAAAAATCCATAAATATTGGTTGACTAATATTCTGCCCCTTCAAGAACAAAAAAAAACAAATGCAGATATGAAATTGCAAAAGCTTACGCATTGTCATTTAACAGGATGCCGTTGGTGTTCCGTGCTGCCTCCCACTCATTTTGTCACAGCAAATAACAGTTATCTGAAGTTATCAGCTCTTAACAAGAGCAATGTGGCGTTACTGGAACCAAATGTTAGATGTTGAAGTCAGCAGAGAGGAGATAGAGGCTGCAGTTTGAGCTTCTCCCTGAGATAATGTGTGTCATCGCCTGCCCTCTTCCCTCCTCTGCCTCACACATCAACACCATCCCTCTGGGCTATATGAGACGTCTGGGAGAGCAGAGGGGTGAAACTGGAGAGATGGCGCAGGCAGTGGCCCATGTAATCGAACGAAGGATGGGTGTGCTAGCATGAACGCACACACACACACATCACACATTTGTATGTGAAAAGGTGAATATTCTGAGCTGTGTGATGTTTGGACAGGAGAACAACCAGCATACCTGACTTCATTTGGACAATAGTATTCTTTATTTAATTACCTAAAGTACTCGAGGTGTTTGGCAACAAATGACTAATTTTTCAAAGTGCACAAATAAAGCTCAACACAAGATTTTCAGCTGTAACAAAAAATACGACACAGATTAAAAACATACGGGGGTCGACTGCTCATTCATTATTTTGATATGATCATTTTTTCCAGGGATTTATATGGTTTAGAAAAAAAAAAGAGACCGTCAACACATTTTTATATAACCTATATAGCAGTTTGATGAAACCATACAGATTATTCATGTTTCTGGATAGAATAGAGAAAAAGGTGCAACAACTGTAACTGCATCATTAATCTTCAATCTCATCGAAAGACCTCACAAAAGCTGTGTTTTGTGTGTAAATCACACAAGTCTTTTTGTATGTCCAGGACAGGTAAAAAGAAGCTTGTCAGAAAGCTTTCGCAATAACGCACTAATAAACAGCCCGTTCTAAAATTGAACCGAAATGTGTCTATTGTATTTTACAGTAATCTGCTGATATGTAAAATAGGCTACGTGATAAAGAGATTTTTAAAGAATTGTGGAAAAAAAAGAGCCTACTTTACAAATGAGGTTTCATTAACATGCTTTCTCAAATCATGCCATTTGCACACACCAAAATATTAACAAACCATGATGTCTGTTGAAATTAAAAGACACGCGCAGGCCACAAGCTTAGTGCTGCACAGCCATATATTAAGATGCACTTGTAAATGCATGGGAACATTGCTGTGCTGCACGACAGTAATATCTATGTTCAAAACAGGTTTAACTGCTTTAGCAGCTTCCTGTAACATGATCTGTCTCTGAGAGGTCTGTACCACACACCTGATGTCAGCAAGCGCGGCAGGGGAGGCCTGCATCTCTTGTTCGGTATGCAACATCATCATATCAGACATGTAGACAAGATCATTACACAATGACGCTGCGTTAAACATGCCTGTCATGTTTATGTTATATAAAACTGAGCAAAGTTGAAAAAGAAATAATTTACTAAGCAACATTTTTAACCAGAATTTAAATCAGCTGGTCAGCAGCACAAGAACCACATGACCAAAACAAACAAGTTCCCCATTCTCTGGCGGGACATGTGAAAGTAGCAGCGCACACAGTTTGAGCAAAAAAAGTCACACGAGAAATATCACTTTGACATGATGAAGAATGTGTTATAAATCACTGTTAACCTCTAATTGGATCTATATTCCCTCCACAAACTGTCAACCTGAAGATGAAGCCGCCTTTTAACCACTTCGCCACTAGGTGGCACTGTACCAACAGCAATTACCTCCTCTCAGACCACACTGACCTTATTCCTATCTATCTAATTACACATTAGACCTGTAATATGCCATTCCACATCCATGGGTCTCAGATGAATGATTTCCCCCCTCCCTTCCTCTTTTCATGTCTTTCTCTTCTCCCATCCATTGCTCCTCCACCCCCATCATCACACTGTTCCGGCCAGCTTCCCTCAATTACTGTCACGGGGAGGCCACAACATTGGGGGAGGCTCTGTGGGTGGGGTGCGAGGAGGAGGAGGTGTGTATATGGATGTGATGAGAGGAGGAGACGGTTGCTGACATACCAGCACATGGTATATGTTTACAGGTGTGTTTATATGTGTGTGGGCACGTGTGCATTTGTGTGGTGTGCCCATGGGGCGATTGGTTGCCACATGCCAAAGCTGTTGGAGCAACAATCCTGAGAAGACAACAATTTGACATTTGAAAGATGAATATATTCCTCTTAGAGTGAAGCTAGTGTTCCTCACTAGTTGTGTTGAAAGTAAGAAAAGCTGAGAAATATAATAACACCTGCTGCAGTGATTATTCAGACATGTTCAATTTGCTGCATTCACCGTGAAAAGCAGGGAGACCACAGTTTGCCGAAGGTGGCTTTAATCTTGCGTTTTTGATCATTTGAACCTTGTGTAAAACACGAGTGTAATTCAATCTCAGCCCCACATTTTTTGCAGTTTCTTTGGGTGTTTTTTGCCTTATCTGTGTTAAACACAGTCGCACAGCCTTTAAATCTTAATTCGTCAAATCAGCCTCAAATGAAAAAAAAAAAGTTTACGTTTATGAGAAAACCCTTTTTTTTTTTTCTTCATCCCAAAAAAAATCATCATCTTGAGCTATTTCACTATTTCGCAGCACACCACCTAAGCAGCAAGTGTCCCCTATTGGATTCAAGCAGCAGCATGCATCCCAGATCACAATGATAAACACTTTTTCTTGCCTGAACATGGAAGGAATATGTTGTGTTACATCCTGTTTTATTTTAGTGCATCCTGTTTTCAGCTTTGGCTCCATCAGCTGATTGACAGGCACCTGTGATTTGTGGGCTGAGGCCAGATGGGAAGGTTCATTGTTTAGCTGCCTCTCTGTTTCTCGTGCTTGAACCGGCCCTGACATGTGGTATTGAAGTGGTTGAACTAAGTCGACTATTGATATAGATGATTGTACTATTTTTTTTACTGAGTAACTTTAGTTTTGTGATTTTTATTTAAAAAAAAATATATATATATATATTGATATAGATATGAATAAATATGTGATTTGGAGCTAGTGTGCTGCATTAACCTCTGTCATGGCTGCTGATTTCCTGTAGTCATGCATATATATGAGACATATATATTTACTTCCATCTATAATGAGTAGTTCTATTCATGTTGGTTACGTTGGACAGGTACAGAGTTGTATGTATGCTGCCAAACCTGTTGGTTTTGAGGAGCCCAGCCGACATCCAGATTTCGCTCACCGTATTTTAAGACGGAATCAGCTGTGAAAGTACCTTCATGTTTAACAACTGCAATGATCGCTACATGCTGGTGCCTGGATAAAAAACAACAACAAAAACACTGCTATATGCAGTAGCAGCATCAATAAACATTACTGTGCTGTCATAAGATGAATTCTCTCCAGCATCAGCGTCCTTTGGAAAATAATTCTATAATTATGTAGATAATCGGCCTCAATGAGAGGTACACTTGGGGGATGACTGGTTTGACTGACATGCCTGTCCTGATGAGACTGACAAGCTGTTTAGCGGAGAGACATGAAATTTATTCATTGGTGAGTTCATATTACGTGCACAGTGTATTTATTCAGTGGTGATAAAAATGCTCGTTTGGCGTTTGTCAGGGCAGTAAGTAATGAATTTTCACCGGAAGGTTACACTATGTTTGCTAGCTCGTTTAAAACCGGTTTTGATAATCATGGCTTGTTCTACAAGGAATTGGACCACAAGGCCTTCAAAAGATTCTTGAATCTGTTTTTCTTTCTTTGTAGAAAATGTTTTTTTTTTTTTTCTGAAAGGTCTAATGTATAACATCTGAAGTAATCAATTTGCAATATGATATTCCCAACTGTGTTGTGTCTCACTACCTTAAACCAAGCAGTTAACATCCAATGACTCCACATGTTTCTACCCCCACCAATTTGCACTCCCGTGTTGCTAAAACAGCTTTGAGGTGACAAACCAAACACAGGCTTTAGAGCTTTTCATATTTTTTGCAGCCACAATAGTTTGGGATAAATTTGAGGCACTAAGCTGGCTGTCATTTGCAATTTGTAAATGAGCCTGGACCTATTGGTTCCTATTGTAATGCAATTAAAACTGCGTTGTAGATATAATTTTAGCAGTAAACAGAATGTCTACAATACACAATAGACCCATGACTGCTTACGTATTCACAGCTCCAACTGGAACTGGAGAAGACACTGACAATAATTGGCATTTTCAGGGGTTCAGTTCTTCTCCCGTGCAAACGGCAGCTTTGCTCACTACATCCATCTTCATGTGCAGTCTATGGCTGGGATGTTGATTTTAGTAGATAGATGCCATGCCACTCGCTCTCAATTTCTTTTTTGCACCACTCAGTCAGCTTATACAAACTTTTTTTGTCATCAAAGAGCAATATAATAAGTAATGGGACTTTAAACACTACAGGTACATCAAGATGTTACGTAGCCTAAAATGTAAAAATAGCTCATATTAGTTAAGTTCTTCTTAGAAATTTTGCTTACAAACGCCAATTGTGAGAAGATGAATCCATGTTCATGTGTGTTTGTGTCATCTGCAGGTCTACGGTTCAAGTCACAGTACGGTAATTTTCCCATTTCTCAGATATCTTCATTATGAGCTCAGGCCTACTTCATTAAGAAGCCTGTTTACGCCTCTTACCCCTACAAAATACTTCATACGTAAAATCCCTAATTTCCTGTCAGGGTGCGTGTAAGTAATTGAATCATTTCACACTGAGGAAAGATAAAGATCACTCTGTCCAAAAGATAATCATTGTAAAAGGAATACACAGAATAAATCCAAATATAGTTAAAAATCACAGCTGTGTAAAGACCAATGGTAGTTTGAGTTTTTGGGTTTATTTGGTCAGCATTTTAGCAGAGCACATTTGCAACTTGAACTCCTCAGGAAGAATAACAAGCCTTCTCAAAGCTCTGATCTAGAGATGAAGATCATTAAAAGTTGCTCTAATGATCTTGTGTTAACTCTTAAAAGAAGTGTTGGAAGTAAAAGAAGAATACATTCTTCTTCCAGACAAACGTACACCTTGCCTGGATATATTTCTACATGCTTTATTTACGCGATATCACAATTCCATCACAACTTATTACAATGTGTTTGTTTGTTCGTTTTAAGTTGTAACATCTGTTGATGAATTTTGTTCATCCTGATTGATTCATTTCTTTCTTTTTGTTTGTGTTCCTTTAACCACAGTAGCAGTGGAGCTCTTTGGAAACAAAGTCAGGCTTTTTGGTCCAACAACCTGGTCCAGACTGAAATATCTCAACATGACAATAAATTGTGTGCAGTATGCTGATTGCTTTTTCCACAAGCAGAACTTTAAGACTGACAGTTCTGGATTCTAAATAAATGTCTCAACAGATGTTGATGGACTGACATGAAAGGTTTTTTTTAGAATGCTAAAATGGCTTAAGGCTGAATCCTGTTTATCCCTGAGTGATCCTCTAGCCAGTCCCCCACTTTAGTGGTTTTCTGTAAAATATCTTGACAAATCTCTTAATTGAAATAAGAAGTTGTTCAGTCACAAACAAGATTGCTTGTTCTATGGTTTCCATCTACTTACATGCAGGCTGCCATCATGTAAGGCTGCATGAATAACACGCCAAATCTTCACAAATTTTTTAACCCCTACTCCAATCATTTTCTAATGTCAATTAACACTTGGAGAATGACATGTGAGAAGCTTACTGTGAGTAGTGATAAGGCTAGGCCATTAGCAGTAACTTAATATTATGGAGTGTTTGTGTAAATTAATCAAGAGTGTAGTTTTGGATTCCATTGCATTCGAGTCAGATTGTACATTCCTTTATGATAAAATGTGACTCTTGGGACAAACTGACTTTGAAGAAGTGAGGAGAAGGAACAATGTCATAACTTTGCTGCCAACGTGTCTTTATCGTCACTTCTGATATGCTAAACACAGCGAACAACATCAAGATAACACCTATTCTGGAACCCGAGTCCATGTAAACCTTTAATGGCTGATGATAGGTCATTTAAGAACCTCTGTCCGAACCAGAGGTTTTCAAAGTCTGAGACAGTAAACCTTCCCTCAGATAAAGTTGGGAAAGACTCCACTCTTTACCTTTCTGCTTAATTTTGCAAAGTGCCAACCTGGTCACAATTATAGCCTTATACACACTTAGTAAGTGAGCCAAGATAACCACACATTAGTTTGTGGGACATATCTAGACTTCAGTTCATACAGAAATGGTATTTCCTAAGATATCAATTAGATTCAGACTTTTTCACAACTGTCAGATTCCCGCCAAAGGAATTTATCGAGCTCTTGAGCCACATCAACCATACAAACATTTAATCTTTTATTTTAGTAACTAATGTTAACTATAACTAACTATTTATTTTATAAAACTGATATATCATAAAGTTAGTTTTACAAGTTTATATTTTTCCACACATATACTATAATGTGTTGAATAGAAATTAAAGGATAAAATAAAAAAATTGGGGTCTCTTTTTTGGCAACTTAGCTTTAATTTGGTCATTTGAATTTACTAAATGTTATTGCTGTACTTGCAACACTAATTCCTCCTGTAACCTTTTTACCTCAGCTCCTCTAAGCTGCTACTGCTGCACAAGGGGTTGAAAAGGCTTTTTAGGGCTTCAGGGACGAGGTGAAAGGGTGAAGAGTGGGGTGGATCTGTGGTGCATTGTGGCTGCACATTAATTGAATGGGCTTGGGTCCTGAATCCCTAATTAGGGACAATGGCTGTGACATGGGCAGCACAGAAGCAGAGAGCTCTTCTGAAAGGTAAGTGGGAAGTTGAAGGACAGCCACGGGAAAGCGCTTCACACTCTCATGCAGCATCCTCCAAAAGCCTTAAGAGACTATTGTGTGAGTGTATAAGTGCACATACACACACACACACATCCAAATCATAGAGAGGTACAGTGGAGTAGGGGATGGAATCGAGATTGGGCTTCAGCTGCCTTTTCTTGTCTTTTCCTTTTTTTAGCTTATTGACTGATGTCACAGGACAAGACTGAGGAGTAAAAGTGCATCATCGGGGTTGTAAAAAAGCATCCCACCTGAAAGGAACAAAATAAAAACCTTACTAAAAAGCACCAAGCTCTGGCACGGTGTTTCTATGTGTGTGTTTGGGCTACAAGCAACAAAGAACTTGGTCTGTGTTCATGTGAGTGAAGCATTTGAATGTCTAAAAGGTACTTTTGCATCACATTTCAACTACAGTAATCAATGACATATGTTTGTGAGTAGAGTTAATTCTAGATTATTTATTGTGCCAATTTGAAATAATTTGACTTTTTGGAGAATTTCTGTGAATATTAGTCAGAAAAAATAATCTGCTGATGCTTAGGTTTGCTCTAGAATCTGCTCCAGTACTAGCTCGGAAGTCACATGCAAATGAGCTCTGTTTTGTCAGTGCATGAGACACAGAAGTCTCAGACAAGACAAGACAAGACAGAAAATGCATTACCATTCCTGAGGAGGACCCAGAGAGGCCAAGTATACAGGCAGGTAAGCCTAGGGTGTTGGTCCACAGACAGGACAAATGCGACCAGAAAAAAAGCTGGGAGATCTCAAAGGAACAGGGAAGGGTCACCGTGGAAATAAGTAGAGCAATGTCAAGCTCTTCTCGAACAAAAGATGCAGCATTGATCTGTTCAGCTGGAGTGGAAGCAGGTTGCAAAATGGACAAATGGGAGATATGAGTCCCTAAGCCTTTCTGTCGCTACTGACACCTCCACAGCTCAGATGGAACAGAACTGGTGAGGGGACATTGCCATAACAGCTTGAAAAGATTAGATAAAACTGTATTTATCTTTGTACCTAATAGGTGTAGCCGTGTATTTTGCCATTGTTTAGTGGAAGACTGAAGAGAGTTAAGTCCTCATAAAAACCCAGCTGATACAGTCTGAACATATATGATAACCAGTGCAATGATAAAATTCTTATGTAAGCCTGTAATTTCTTGTTGATCATAGTGATTCCAATGTAAACCTCTTTCTTGCCGAGAATGTATGAGCCTAGACAGAACATTACTCTTGCATATAAAGAATCCACCGCAGCTCAGCACTCAGAACATTAACCTATGAGGGTTTGGAATACTGAGTTTTTGTACATTGTGGTCAGTACAGACTTTTAAAGGGGTTGCAAGTAGGTGGATCCAAAAGCAGGACTCGCCACGAGACAAGTAATGGCAAAATAAAAGACAATTTTAATGAAGCGCAGTGCAGGAATATATACCTTTACCTGATTCTAACTGGTCAGTAGTTCCCTTTATTGAATTGGTTGTTAGGTTGTGACACTGATTTCACTCTGAACTTTACTCTTTGATGTCAAATAGCAGAACATATGTGACAATACTAAACTACTACCTGCCCTTTTTCTTCTTTTTTTTTTTTGAGGACTTTGTTTCCAACAAATGATGTTCATCCTTGAAAGACAGGATGCTTTAAAAAATTGTAAAGAAATTGAAAGTATACCCAGCATAGTCTAGCTCCAGTTGTAACTGAAGCCTACATATTTTAAGCAAGAATCTAATCTGAATTTGCTGTTAGAAACATGTCAGATCTCTGTTGTCCCTCATCTTCAGTGGGTTAAAGCAACACGAGACCCTTCTTGGAGAACACACCCAAAGCACTGACCAAACTATTTACTTTTGAGTTTGAGCTGCATTGTGAATAATGTAGGTTATGTTTTTTTTTTCTCAAGGTAGTAAAGTGGGCCTGGTTCTACAGCTTTGAAGAACTTTTTATAATCAAACTTTCCAATTTACAATTTTAAATGCAGGCAGAAATCTAGGCTGCAGTCCTCTGTGTGATGATAAATTTAACAACTGTTGTGTTAGAAATGATGAACACCAATACTACAAGCCAGTGAAATATGTTTTTATGCTGGTGATGAATTTCAACAGCACTAAGAATTGTAACCCTAAATGACTCAAACCCAAAGAGCTCACACTTTCTGTTGTCCTTATGGCACAAATAGGACATACCGGATAACCCCTCAGACACTAATATGATTCTAAGCAAATCAGAGGAACTAAGTGACCTGGAAAAGTACCTTTTATACCTGACAGCAAATGTTAACTGAAGCGTAAAGTTTGGAATTTTTTTAAAACGCCCACTGTGGGTTGAAATGAATGAATGTGAAACACTTAAATGTCAAAACAAACTGATTCATGACTCCCAGCTGCAAGTTTATGCACGTTTAGGTCGGTTGATCAATACCATTTCCAATGCTGACTACTGTGCTGCCGGCATGTAACAGAACAACAGCTGCTCTAGGTGTGCGTGAACATGTTTGTGTCCTACACAGCTAAAAACAGCTGGATCCTCAAGGCCAAGGGTTTCAGCCAGCCAACCAGGCAGATCACCTTATCCCCTTTACAGTTCTCCCCCACCCCTTCTCCTCCATCCTACAGGTCTCATTATGAGCAGGAACAGGCTATCAGATATCCTCTCCTCCCCCAACTCTCGCTCCATCATGGCCATGGAGATGGAGAGGTGAAAAAAAAAACGAGTCAGGTGCTAAATGTGAACGTGGATTAGTTTCTATGCCAACGGCAGGAGGACGCACTTACACACGCAGCCAGCCACAGCCAGCTAGGGTCCCTGCAAGACACTTGTTTTTGTCCCTCTTGTTTTCTCTCCTTGTCTGCCCTCCCCTCCCCTTCTGTGCTCTCTCCATCAGTGGGGGAGATAAGGCTGGGCCCTGTGCCTGGTATTAAACCTTGTCTGTCCAGCTGGGACGAAGGTCTGCTGGATTTGGCTGCAAAATTGCAACAGTTCAACTTAAAACAAGCCCTGTTCTAATGGCCACTCATTAGCATCACTCATCAACAGGAGGAGATGTACCAAGAAATGGAGCTTTGGAGTCTTTGATTTCCATAGTGCACATGTTTCTCCTATATATTTCTCTGAACTTTCATGGCGGAGAACTATTTCAATCGATTTATTTCACTTTTCACTGTTCTCTTCTCATAGCCTTTCCTGGAGCTACATCCATGTCTCCTTTGTGTGATATTTCCTCCTGATGCTGCTGTTCCTCTCTCTCTGAAAGGGTTGAGGGTGGGAGGGAGGGAGCGAAAAAGATGAGCGATAGACAGGGAAGGGAAGACAGACAGGGAGAGAGTTGGGCTGAGAGAGCAAGGGGACAAAGCAGGAGAAGGAGACAGAAAAGGGAGAAAGATGAGCACACATACACTCAGGCAGGGAAACAGGCAGGAGGGGGTTAAGGTGAAAACAATAACAAGGGGAGCGGGGATCGTGCGTCAGTGTGCGGCTCCCTGGAAGTGTCAGGCTCTCTGTTCATTGACAGTGTCGTGCACCCGCCGCCCCGAGAGCGCCGGCAGCCTCACAAAGACAGACAGCTCGAATTAATCCCACGGGGGGAGTGCGTGACAGTTTGGCAGAGCGGAGAATTGAAAGGGAGGAGGATGCTGAGAATGGGGAAGGCGCGAGCATTTGTCAAATCATAATTAAATGATGAATCACTATTCCGTTATTAACGATATGCCCACCAGAACCTCCCTTGTGACAAAAAAAAAGGGAAAAATGGAAATGGAGAAAAAAAAAAGCGACCACCAGCATTGTGGCCACCGAAAATAGAGGATACATATTGCCCGTTTAGCTTATTTTACTGAGAAAAGAACGAACTGATTTTAAAAGCATGCATGAATTATAATTATAGAAGTATGTAACTAACATTCTGATCAGCCTCACTGCACAGCTCTACATCCTTATTCTGTAAAACCTTTTTCAAAATTTTGACTATTCTTCTATGAAACACTTGATGCTATTGTGGCATCAAATACCGAATTAAAGTCTACATTGATAGAGTGTGACAGAGCTTTAGATCGTCAACAAGAAATATTTTATTGGAAATCTGCAAATCACTAAAAGTTTGATTTTTGCCTTTTATAATTCATACGTCCAACATTTGTTATCATACATCTCCACTAAGCAGTTCATAATGACAAAGTGAATCATGTTATGTTATATAATGTTCCAGTTTATTCATAATTAATCACTAAAATCTCGAATTCATAGAGATAGAGATATTTAACTATCCAGACTGGGCTCTTGTTCTTCTTATTTTCCGAGAGTGCGAGTAGTCCAGGTTCAGAGATTTACATGGAGACATGTTATATGTATTGTGTTAAATGACCAAGAACTATATTTTACAGAATTAGAATGTTTAAGGTCAATTTTCTAAGCAGGAATTTTAGGGCTGAAGGTATCTATGGAGTAATGTTTAATGTAAGCAAAAGCCTACCCTGTCTCAAACTCGTTAAAGTTATAGATAGGCTTTACAGGCCTTACACAGAAACATCTTGGGCGGTTGTATTGGATTATAATGGACCGGTTATAGAAATTGACCTCAAGCATCTGAAATTAATCCAATCAAACCAACGTAAGAAAAAAAATGTGTAACATGAGGAGCACATCCTGGTGGGTGGTAAATTAATAGGAAAAGTTAATGTAGCCCATGAGAAAAGCCTTGTGGTTTTTCAGATGATTTAATTTGGTGGTGACTTTTGACACCCAAATATGTGCTCTCATGAAGATATTTTTGTTATATTTCCCCACTGGCGACTATGACAATGTTAATTCCACACTAATTAAAATTCATTTGTTTAAAATAATGCTTTTGAGGACCATAAGCAACACTGTTCACTGAAAATATAACAAGTAAATGTGTTCCGCACCTTTTTGATGATGCGAATTTCAGTTTCAAAATCTTTCTAGATCGATTGTTGCTGGCAAAGAGCAAATAAAATGTGCCAGAGTCCGAAGCTAGGACAATACTTCTGTCCTTGCTTGTCTAGACATTTGTATTTTCATTTTTCTCAATTTATTTTTTGAAGATCCCCTGTATTATTTTTGTTTCCAAATACTTTCAGTCTTTTGAAGGATAACTAACGATCACATTATCTTTAGAGGACTGATACTATTCCCCTTTTTCTTTTTGATATGAGCGAGTAGGTCTCGATAAGAGTGAACTTCTGTTCTTTTGTTGTAGATGTTCTGTTTAAACCAAAAGATCACCTTTGTTGTGAATTGGTGCAATATGAATTAGCTGAATTGAACTGAATTAGTAATAGGTTTTGGGATTTGTTGCCAACTACTCTAGCAGTAAAAGTAAGATTTGTTGCTATGAAACAGGAAGTCGTTTCTCAGCACTTATGGATGATCAAAAGCTAATTAAGCTTTTATCATACGTGTGGAGAGGGCTCCCTACTATTTGACAAGGTTTTCAGCATCAGGTTTGGAAAAATGACTTTATTGTGCTACCTAGGGAATTTCAGTGAAACAGCACTAGCATCAGCTTTCACTGATTTCACTGATTTCATGTGTATGAAATTCCGTACACATATGTCTATTACCAAGACCTACAAAAAGTCATCCTGGACCCATCCCCTAAACCCTAAATAGGAAGTCAGCCATTGTGCCATTTTAATTCTGTAATGCTGCTTTATTAACATTTAACAAGGACACCAGCAGGGGGTCAAGGAGGTTAGGAGGACACGGCCAGCTCGAAAGCATGCAACTTGTGTCTGAGTCCCAGTTTAACACTATTGTTTTTCATGTTGTTTTTGGTCTTTGTTCTTACCTCCCATCTTTTTTGGGGGTTCCTTCATTTTACTGATGTACCTTATAACTTCATTACACATTCAATGTGCTTCATAGCTCAACCATTTTAGCCACCTGGCACCCACAGTACAGAGGCTGAAGGTCCTTGTTGTAGCTGGCCCAGGTTTAAGCCCTGGCTTATGACCCCTTTCTGTTTGCCAATCTCTTCTCTCTCTGCCCACTTTTGTGTCTCAACACTTTCACATAAAGGAAACCAGTGCTGAAAAGAGTTCAACATTTCTGGGTAAAGGTTATGTATTAAAAGTATCTGACTAAGTGTGGAAAACATTAGTTTTAGGCATTAAAGTACTGAATAAAATGTAATTTATTGAGAAAAGGCGTTGCCTACATTTTCAAGTTGCCATGGCATTACATCTCACGACTGTTGCATTACCAGTTCAGGAAACTCCGTAGATTTAAAGGGGATTTTCGGTATTCCCGGTAGTGGTCCCAGTAGAGGTGTGTGTAGAATTCCCTCCGTTAGTTCTCCTATAGCTGCAAGTAGCCACATAACAGAACCTATGAGCTAACAGAGCTATAGTACACATTCGTTCATTCATTCTTCTTAAAGTATTGGTGAAATAAAGACAGATAATGCCTTATTTAGAGGCTGCATCGTTCCTGCCCTGTTCACTCCGTTATATGGATATACACCGATCGAGAGTTATCTAAATGGCTCCCGAAGGACGCCAACTTTCGCCAAACTGTTCTCGGTGAGTAGATAAACGTATTTCATACCAGAAATAAGGTCTAGTTTTAAAAATACCAGAGTTCCCTTTTAAAGTGGCCCTTCAGGGATCTCTTTGTAGACCACTGCCAACTGATACACTGCAAATCTTTAGGTATATTTGCGGCCTGTGAGGATGCAGGGGAATTTATCAATTTTATTTGTGTAATGACTGAGGAAAACCTTTGAAATTACTCATCAAAGTGTCTAAGTGCACAGTAGTGTGGTGGGTCCCAGATAAGTGCGTTTATTGTAAATATCTACCCTAACTTTTTTAAGAGGCCTGTCCAGCAAAGGATGAATATTGTGTGTCATAAACAATGATATGTGAGGGTGCTGTGCAATATATAGTTGACCCAAGAGTGTGCCAGCAGTATTTTTCACTTATCTTCTGCTACATGACATCAGGAAGTAAAGACTGGTGTGAATGGTACAAAACCTCACCAATCCATCCATAGGGTAAAAAAACAGACATGTAGCATAATACTGAATATGCTGCATGGTAGAGGGAGTTTAAAAGTGGGTCTGCGCCGTATAACCATGTATACCCTGCACAACACCACTACCAAACTTCTCTGCTTTTAGTTTTTGTAGAATGATGATGTGTACGTGGTTGCCTGGAAAATGTTGGTGTTTGAGTGAGGGATCTGCCATACCTCACAGAAACAATGTCCAGTCTGCTGCAGACCTCACAGATAAGTACACAAGAACGAAAAAATATGAAAGCCAGTATTCACTTATAGTCACAGAACCACCTGGTGTTATAAGTAAGTCCTGCAAATTTTACAAACATTACCTCATGTACATGAAATGCACAGGGTATGGTGTTCAAATAAGGGAACAGCATCTTCCGTGGTCATTCTGTAATGCTCCATGGTCGTCACAGGAAGAGATTTATTGCTCTTCACTGTAACATATGAAGGTCAAGGCAAGAGTACAAGTGCTTGTACGCAACAAAAGCAGCTTACAGATGTGACCAGAGGTGAGAGGGCTAAAAATTGCTGCTTGCAACAATAATTTTGAAAAGCTAAAATCGATGGATACGATAGATACTGTGCGTAAAAGAGCTGGGGACTGTGTGTGCCTTCATCTCCGTAACAACCCATTACCCCTCACCCCAACACTCTGCTTTAAGTTCTGCTATGTTACATTATAAAACACCAGTTTTAGAGAACAGAAAACATGTGCAGCTTTGCTCTAAAGAATCGTACTGTTACAGGTTGGACCTGACTCTTTGGAGCTGTTTCCACAGCTGCTTTGTTCACTGCCGCTGCAGAAATTAACATAAAAGATGCACGAAAGGTAATTTTATGAAGCACCCCGTAAGTTTTTGCACTGCTTTTACAGAATATGTTTTCTCTGAAAACTAGAGAAGTGAGAAAACATCCTAGTTGAAACTCTTGTCAGGTCAGGTTAGTAGGTGGTCCGTCAATGCAGCTCAGGTTGGATTTGCATCCATACTGTCATAAGAATGTTACCACAAATGTCCCAGACCAATTCTGAATGTTGTCTTCAAGATTGAATTCCAGTGTGTCCTTAATGCAGCCAATGCTGTAGCTCCGAAAGAAAAGCCGTCGTCTACCAGTCCTAAGGTCTGAAGCCCGAAGCCAAAATCCCCAAAGTTAGCACAGAAAGAGAGGCAGTTAACTTTTTATTTGTACGACACGAGGTGGTTCCTTTAGATGACCGAGTAACATTAATATTGGATGTATACCTGATGTGTATTTTGTACTTTTTAATATAATTGGTTACGTTTAAAAAAGAAAAATTGTTATGACAATATCATGAAAATATATGCTCCCAATACATATAAAATATCTGCCTCTCCAGTTGAAAAGTATATACTCATATGGAAATAACAGTTTCAAGCCTGTGCACTGGTTATAGATGACTGCAATGCCCGGCCAGGCCTCTCTCATTTCTCTGCTTTAATGTCAACTAAGACGTCCAGATAAGATAAACTTTGCTTGCCGTATATATTCCCCTCTAAACACAGGCAGAGTGCTCCCTACTGGCTAGTCACAAAATTAGTTTATGTGTGTTTGTGGGAGTGAGAAAAGTTGATCCCGTGCAGTTTTTAGTTCTTTTTGAGTCCTGAGTGGAAAGAAGCATATGAGTTTATCAGCCTTCTTTTGGTATCACTAATTTGAATGCAACTCCCTTGAATTTCAAAATCTTTAAAAAGATAGCCGTCATTTACAAAACTGTCTTCAAGATCACTTACTGCCTTGATCATAGTGCATATTGAACACCAGTTACTGTACTCTTTTTGCTACGAGCCTGTTCACTTGTTGATAATGTTAATGTATTATCTGTCAGATATGCTCAAAAGAGATATAAGACTATATCTGGCAGACAGGGACTTTGCAGAAAACTCTTTTCCTTCCATGCCACGTGAACTGACTATTTCCTGCAGTGTAAAGAACATGAGAAGAAATCTTGGAAGCTGGGGATGGAAGTAGAGCAATTACAGAGCCATTAGCAGCACCTCTCTGAAAAAGCCATTAATCAAGAAGCAGGAGTGCTGCTCACAATGAAAGCCCAGTGTACGCCGAGAAGAATGAGCAACGGATGATTAAATGAAAGATATCTCTATTTGTAAAGTGTCTCTTGGTTAGATACACGCACAGCATCATAAAGACAGGTTTGATCAATGCTGAGAAAGACATTTTAAAAAGAGTAGTACTGCCTCAAATTTGGATATAATTGTTCATATGAACAGATGGGAAGGTTTTTTTTTTTCATATGAACACACAATAAAATGTATAATCTTTCTTGAAAATTGGTTGGTGGGATACTTTCTTTTAGATAACATAAAATGTATCAGGCTGTAAATCATGTATTGGATTTTCAGACCATGCTGAATATGCTGATTTGTGACCTGATTTTTAACGGCTGTTCTGGACTAGAAAACGGACGTACCCAGTAAAAGGTCCTTTGAGGGCACTTTATCTTTGGGTCACATTCACTGCTTTTTCTACATAATAAGTTGTGTGAAGTTGATAAAATGATCAAAATAGATCATGTTTGATGTGAATGAATTCATTAGCCTACTGGTCTCTGCTTATTATTTTTCTATTTTCAATTTGATGCAAATGTCCTTAATGACTGTTCAAATCAAAAGCATTGAAATACCACCATCACTGATGGACATAAGATGCTATTTTTGTTTTCATCTTGTGCTTTCACTGGAAAATGTGACATGATAAGTGGCTGCATTCCTTTGCAAAGCTGACGCCGACTTACTGTGTTGTCTGGACAACAACCTCCTGAGCTTCAGTGCACTTGCTTCAACAAGGCTAATTGCTACGTGTAGCCTTTAAATTCTTTTGTGCCTTCCAACGCCTGAGCAGATACATACCTAAATCAACGGAGGACAAGAAAGTCCACTTCCTGATTTCACCATTTCTGTTCCTTGTTTCTACTGTTGTCAAAAATTTCACACTTTAAATGAATATTTCAAGTGTAAATTCTCTATACAGCTGGCCGAGGGAAACTTTTTATCAGAAATTACTGGATGGGAACTATTTTTAGCTACTAATTTGGAGCTGTACTGAGTGTGAAAACTAAAGAGTTGATCAGTGACAGTGAAAGTTTGAAGGTTCACAAACGCAAAAGTGTTGTTTTCAAGACTTTTACTCGACAGCACTAGTTTCTATGCGAACAACGCAAAGTTCTTTTTCAGAGGAATTGAACTTCAACTGAATTTGTTGACAATAAAGAAAATCAGCAGGATTAGCCTTTAATATTTCCCCACCTGTAAAGCGCATTGTAAAGGGAGAGGGATATAGAATGTCATTACAGATATTACGGACAATGTTACTGTCAAAAAATATGGCAGCTGCACATTAATTAGAAGTATTGATAAAACATCGGGGATTCTGCTGGTTCAGCAGGCCGCACATCATCAGGGAGAGGTTAAGTGCAGGCCGCCATTTGATTTCCTCCCTTCAACCCTCACTCACTCACTCACTCTCTCTCTCTCTCTCCCTATGTCACAAATCCCATTCATCCCCACTTCCCTCACTTCCCCCCTCCTTTCTATATAAACATTTGAATCAGAATTTCTAATAGAAGATTGTATTGGGGGCAACACAGCACTACACAGAAAAGTTTCTCATTGGCTCCCCACAGTCATCTCATAGATGTGTACACACACACACACACACACACACACACGAACAGCCCTCACTGTCATTTAACAGCATCCTCTTCAGCATTGCGCTTGCAAGATGGATGCCCTCTCACACGCATTTATCCGCCAGCGCTGTGGTGCTTTATTATCTAATTTTGACAGCCCAGTAACGCCCTTTGTGCTGCTGTACTGCTGCCAACAGTTCCCCTAGGGACCGTCTGGGTGAGTCCTCTGCTGAACCCAATCGCATGGACCTAAACACAGTGCACAGCTTGAATCCTAATTTACTTTAACCAACATGCTAAAAGACCCCCTACCACTGCAGCTACCTCTTAACCCATGCCTCATCACTGCACCCACCAAAACTAAACACATTCAGCCGCTTTGATTTGTATTTGCTCCAGTCCATAAAAAATCTGCATCTCCAATGCTGCCCAGGGTCCAAGGTTTACTGGGGCTGATAAAAATGGAGATTTTGAGGATGGCTGTCTGCGCCCAAGGGAGAGATGACAAGATTGAAATGTGTGGGGGTGCTCTCCCTGTAAGCTGTGATGAAGGATGGCTGTCCGTTCTCGCAGAGGTTTGAGTGGATGAAACATTAAGCCACCTTAGGATAACTGATAGTGAGTTGATTAATGGTCCAGTTTGCATCATCGTCATTCATCACAGCATGGAGAATTATTGTGATGCATCAAATTGAATGGTTAGCATTGGGATTAGTTTTGTGCTTGTTTTTCACGTCACCTAAACTGCGAGGTTTATCTCTGACGTGTGACGACCTGGTCATGCCGTCGGAATTTGCATTGACAGATAATGACGTGAGACAGAAATGTGTTGAGATTTTGCTTGGTGCTTTTAAACAATTACAGGAATACAGAAGCTCAGTTTGAGGCATATGACTCCAGGTATGCATCAGTGTTGAAAAATAGTATCTATACAGGAGTAGCAAAACAATTGCTCGCGTGTGACTAAAGCATCCTCCCTTTCTTTACATTTTACTAAAGTGAGACCGGAGATGGACTGTCACCCCAACGACTGTCATGCAACCATGATGGAGTGGCAAATCAGCTATTTCCTTGGAGCAGGCAGAGCCCGTTGAGTATCATCGCAACTGCTTCGAATGACACAAAGAGGGAGTTTTCCTTAAGGCGTTTATGACCCATGGTATACTATATTGCGTTTCTCTGTGTGAAATTGGATTGTGTTTTTAACACAGTAAAATCAACATTTATCTTAGAATTCATATAGAGTTTTCCTGGCTCACCTCATCTTTCCATATTTTCATCAACTTTGAATTGTTTGTAGGAATAATAGACAGTACATCACATCAGCCATGCTTTTGTTTTGTATTTCCTCATGAAATGTGCAAATATCCCCATCCGAAAACAGTTTTTTTTACTTTGCCCGCTCGCTTTCCCAATTAAAAAACAATTATTACTTTCTCTCCATAATTAGAAGATAAATACAATGATTAAAGAGAATGCTCTAAGCAATCGTCTTGTTTTACCAAAAAATATGGGTCTGGCTGAAACAACTGTCAAAGTAGACTTTGGGGCAGTAGCTCTACTGGAGTCGAAACTCTTTCCGGCAATTTTCGCCCACTCCTAAAATCGGATAATCCTTGGATTGTGTCCACATTTTGCCAGTATTGTGCAGTGCTTCAGCCCCTGAATTGGTAATTTCATTCCAGGCTGACCCTGCAGTTCTCACTCCTCCTCCCATTTCCAGTCCTTACATGCAGGGCCTACAGTTGGTCAAATTACCTAAACCCAGAGTGATTGTAATTTCTGAAGAGGCAGCTGAGTGGAGTTTTGAAGGAGGGAGGAGGGGAGGGCAGGACTGAGAAAAAAAAAAAGGAAAAGCCGTAATGGCAATGGCACTGAGCTTGAAAGCAGGAGCTAGTAGCTAGTTGAGAGGAGTTAGGGGTTTGGATCAGGTATAAAGGGGGGCTGGTGTTGAGTGCTCTTACACAGGAGTTGAGCCCTCCCACACAACGGTCACAGCCTCTCTCTCGCTGGCCTGATCCCCTCTGAATTAAATTACCCTTTCACCTGGACAAGCTCATCAGAGAATCACTCCAGTCACACAACCACATCACCACCACCTCCACTCCAACAACGCCATACTCCAACCACCGCTGCCAAAAGTGCTCCAGGAAGAGGAGATGGAAGATAAAAGCTGTTTTCACTCATGATCTCCAGGCAACGTCTGGTGAATCAGGCCCAGACATTTTCAGGAGTTGTTCTCTCAGCCAAGCAGCACACATAAAGAGACTGTCCATGCCAGATGAACCCTCAACATTAGATAAATGTCACTTCTTTACTGTTGTGCGTTTATGTTCTTCTTCTGATCTCGCAAAGCTCAAATGATAGAAGCCACATAAGAGTGAGGTAATCATGTGGTTCATTCACACGGTTTGACTTCATACTGGCTAGAGCGGTGGCAGAATCCAACACCCAACAGACTCTCAAAGTTAGTTCAGACAAGCCATTTAATTAAGCTCAGTGCACAAATTAGTTTGTTCATTACAGAAGAGTAGAAAGATCACAAATGACTTACCTGATAAAAATCATCTTTCAGTTCAGCTCAGATGTTTGTAGACACTGAATACCTCCTATATTTGTATATTTTTGTGGGGAAAAGAAGTTGAATTACCATTTAAATATACTATGTGTACTATATGTTTTAAAATGCCTCTCTTGCTATGATTCAAGCTGTTGCTTCGTTCAGTACAAACCTAGCAAACACTTCATAAAGGGTTAACCGCTTAACAGTCTCCTTTCTATTACCTAGTTATAAGATTATGATTGTTCAGATGGATTTAAGAAGGACCTACACAGTCTGCAATACCTTTAAGATAATAATGCTCTCAATCTCCAATGAGCATCTCCACTGCTGAGTGCAACAGTGACAATAATGATTCAGTAGTTAACTCACTTTAAATGACATTTGCTGCGATTTTTCCATACATCGACGCAACATCTCAACAACAAACAAAAAAAATCTCCAGATAGAATATTTGCTACATAATCAGTTCATTTACTTTTGGTCCTAAACAATCTAACTGAGGGCTTTCTGCTGACAACATTAGTGCTTTTGTGGCATGTGTTCCAATTATTTGGCACACCCAGTGTGTTATATTTTTAGTGATGTTGCCCCTTCTTGAGAGCACAGTGGTGAAAGTGGTGAGTTCACTAACATACTAATGGCGGACAAAACTGTAGGGTAGTGACATAAAAGTGAAAGCCACATTGTAATAATCTATACAGTAATTTCCCCAGAAAAGCTGCACTATAAGAGTGTCCTTTTTTGTGTCTATTTCCTGTGCATGTTCTGCAGTCACCTACACCACTGACTGTATTTCAGCAACTCTTCAAGTAAAAAGCAAGCTTTCATGGAAACCCCTGTTTTTCATGACGAGCATTAAAAACTCTAAACGCAGTGCTGGATATTGGCTGAATCAATTTACCAGTGGATCCTTTATCACAAACAGAGAGAAAGTGAATTTGAGAGAGGGAAATATGAACATTGCACTTGAGGTTTGACATGAAGCATCTGTTTTTCTCGTTACATTTTACCCAATGAGAGATAGCAACTTTAAAAGCAGAGCAGGCCTCTTTTTTCCCCGTTTCAATGTCATGGAGATGCACATGAGCTTTCTATGAGGAATGATTATACAGTACGTGTATTCATATCGCTATGTGTGTGCGTACGTGCATGTTTAGTTGTGTGTCTGGGTGCGTGCTGCCTACAATTTGGGCTCCTGTCAGGGGTCTCTGCAGCTAATCTTTATGCACTCTGTGACCTCCTCACTGCAAACCCTGCTAAATATATTATTCCCCTGGGCCTTTCATTGCTGCTTGGTGTCAGAAATCAATATGTATGAGGCGCGTAGATGGGAATTTCTAATAGATCTCTGCGGCCCTGCGCTGCTCTTCAATATCTGCCTTGGACTATTAGTGCCGGCTCAGTGGTGGTGAAATAACCGAGATAATCTTTTAAGGTACCTTTCTTAAGGTGGAACGGCAGCTCCCACACTGCAGCTTCCTCCTGCGTGCTACAGATGGATTTGTTGTTTAGTGAATGTTTAGGGAAAGTGGTCCACATGCCGATTTGGACTGCCTCATTTAAGGAGCTTATTGTAATTTTTTATTTGGGCACTGATTTAAAATACAAGTGGTAGATAATAATCACACAGATAATCTATAATATTACATTTTTGTGTCATACTAATAAAAAACCTACATAAAAAACATGCTCTATGTAAGTGGCCACACATTTTCCTCTCACAGATCTATTCTTTTTCAATTTAAATGCAGAACATTTTTGTTAGGACGTGTGAGCTTGTGTGCATTGGTTTGTAGACGCATAAGGGTGTCAGGAGGGATGTGCCACAGTGCTAATTGCCCATATTCCTAATGCAGGGATGATTTGCTGCAGCACTTAGCAGCAGCAGCACAGGAACCTGACTCTAGTTTCTGTCTTCCTTCCCTCCACCACATACAGTCCCCCCTCCCTAACCACCTCTCTCCCCACTACATGGAGGAGGAGAAGAAGAGACATCCGGCATCGGCTGGCAGTTAGGGGATTGGCAGGAGAGGTGGAGGGAAGGGAAGGGGGGTTGGCTCAGACAGCGTGTGGTCTCTAGGGAGGGAGAGAGGCTGAAATTATTCTACGGTCACAAGTCCCCCCCCCCCCCTCTCTCTCCATTTCGCAGCGAGGACCTGAGTGTATAATCCTTTGCGCTCGCCTGGCTCGTATATCTGCTGTCCCTGAGACAAAGGTTATGTTTCTGTCCTCCAGGACCAGTGGCTACTGACCGAAGACCACATACCTGCTCATTATCACCACATCATTAGCCCTTGTAAGAAAAGAGTTAATCACACAAATGATTTTCATTTTTCAAATATTTACCATGAATACTTGTTGAGTGTAGAGACAAATAATGACATAGTGAAGCTGATTATAAGCCAAAGCTTCCTGAATTGTCTTGATACACTCATTCACATTAATCTGGCTCTTCGGGTCCTTTTGTTGATGTATTGGCATGGGGATGCATGTAATTCCAGTCATTCATAAATGGTTTTCATCTCTTCTCTCCTTGCACCTGGAGCATCACATCAGGTCCACTACCCTGACTGTGTGCATCCATAAAATGAGTATAATTACAAGTCTCTCACTCCTTTTCTGCTGCTCCAGTCTCTTCTTTGCTCAGTGACTTTCAAATCCAGGTGTGGCCACTTGATACCAATTGTAAGGCTGGATCTATTAATATGTATTTGGATGTAATGAAATTCTGTCGACTGTGCAAGATGGAGGTTTGTAGATGTCTGAATTTCATTCAACTTTGTTGATGAGTCTGTTATTGGCATTTTGATGCACGGGATATATATATATGAATAAATAAATTAAGGAATCAAAGACATGAAAAATGACATACAATATAGCTGGAGAGAAGGAGGTACAGCAGGTTTAAAAACAGAAATTGAGGTGGGCAAAAGAAAAGGGACAATGAAGTGAAGACTGTCACAAAAGTAAATTCAAATGTAAATCTCTCATTTAGGGGATCCAGTGTTGAGCCATGTTTAAGTTTAGGAATCTAAATAAGCAATGTGGCCATGCTACCTTCTTTCCATATGCACACACTCCTACACACCCTCCCTCATGCTGCTTACCTTGATAATTACCTCCCTCAGGTATTGGTACACAGGGATATAGTATGCACGTGCAGCCATGTGGGGCACTGTACCAGGAAGAACAGACGGCAGCCATGCAGGGGGCAAAAAGGTGTGTGTGTGTGTGCATGTGTGTGTCAGTATTATATTACGAAACAGGAGTAAAACAACTTTACTGATAAAACAGTGACTATGGACTATTACAGTCATTAGTTTTTCTGAAAATAATTTGCCCAACACAGGCCAGTTTCTGTGGATGTTTTGACTATTCCAGGTCTACACATCAAGTCACTGTCCAGCGTTTAGGAAAGTGGGAGGCCAATGGTTTTTGATTGTCTGGAATTTCCTTTTAAGTCAGACACTGTAGCTCCAGAGTGATCCGAGTGATTCTCTACCTGAGTACAAGTAAAGCCCTCTGTTTGTATATATTTTTATATATACTATATATATACATACATATATATATATATATATGTATTGGGATATTTCAACATGGCAGTTTTTTCTCTGTTTTAGTTAGTATGACCAAAATCATACAAACACATACAATGAAAACACAGTGTGGGTGCTCTGCACATGTTCCAAAGTTTCAACTTTTTGCATCTTTTAACAAAAACAGTAAAGCAGTGAAGTCAGTGGCAAACCAGACTTTTGCCCTCTGATCCTTGTCGAAGAAAAAAAAAAAAGAAAACATTTTGGAAAACAGAGTTTGGAAATTACAACAGCAGCCTATTAAATGCACGCCATATGTTGTTTACTGATCCTTATGTAGATTTAATGTTAAAAGCCCTTCATGAACAGAAAACATATCGGAATTTAAAAGTGATATTTTTTACTTTTTCACAACAAATATAAGCTCATCTTAAATTTGATGGCAGCAACACATCTCAAAAAGGCTTCCACAGAAGGCAACAGAATTCTGGACAAGTGGAAATAAAATGAAACAGCTGGAGGAACATGTTGCAGCTAAATAGGTTAATTGGATACTGGTCAAATTGGGTATAAAAAGAGTAGCTTAGTGAGTCAATGAGTCAAGTAAAAATGGGCAGAGATTCAGCATTCTGCAAAAAACTGCAAAAAATTCTGAATATTGTTTTTCAGTGTGAAATTGTGAAGACTTTGAATATTCCATCATCTACAATACATACTATCATCAAAAGACTCTGAGAATCTGGAAACATCTCTGTGTATAAGGGACAAAGTTGAAAATTGATATTGGATGTCGGGCAACTTCAGTCCTTCAGGCTGAACTACATTGAAAGCATCTCTTGATGGAGATGGAGCAGCAGTCATTTGATCATTTAGTATGTACCTTCTACTGTTGATTAGTATGAAGGAGAAACCAGATTTTGGTCTAAGGGGCGTTCATTGATGCTTCTCACCACAGTTATGCCCTTCTCAGAAAAGTAGTCATCAATATCTTTCGCATCCTTTAGGACCAGCAGTTGTCCACCTTACTTAGAGGTCACAGTCTCCCGATACTGGGTTTCTGGAAAACTTCTTATACTTATTGTCCTCTGTTTGCAGCTGGGAAAGAGTGGACATTCCTCGCATTAGAAAACCCAACTCAAAACACAACTTCAACTGAATGTCTGAACATGGAGAATTTCACTCACAACAATTCAGTAGGACTTGCGATGTCTCTGAGTCTGTTAGTTCAACAGATACTAGCTTACCTCAACACTGATTTTCTGGTTTACAATACCCCAAACCTGGAAGACACAGCAGTGTTGATTGAGATCTGCTTCCACATTGTAATTCAAACTTTGATGAATTCCACAAAATCTATCAAATAGATTCCTGCCTTACAACCGTTTAATTTTTCTGGCTTTATAACACCCCTTTTTCATGCTGCTGCCTGTAGGATGTATGCACCTATGTCACTGTTCAACATTTTCCATACCTGCTTCATCCCATTCAGGGTTGTTGGTAGGCTGGAGCCCATCCCACCTGACTTTGGGAGTAAGGCAGGCTAGATCCTGGACAGTTTGCCTGTCCATTACAAGGCCAACATAGAGACAAACAACCACACATGCACTCACTCTGACAGACTATTTAGAATCAACAATCAACTTAACATGCATGTTTTTTGGGGCTGCGGGAGGAAGCAGGAGTACCTGGTGAGAACTCAAGCGTGCACAGGGGAAAAATGCAAACTCGATAGAGAAGAGCTCCAGCTGAGATTCAAACCAGGAATCTTCCCGTTGTGAGGTGACAGTTTTAACCACCGCATCACTGTGCAACCCATGGAGAGAACAACATTTGCAAAGTCAAAATCAAAATAAATTCTATGCATCCTCTCTGCGTGTAGGGTTAGGCGACTGCGTTCTTTTCCCCAGGACGAATAACGTTTCCCCTTTTTTCCTCTTTCCCCTGCGAGTTCTTAATACAGGTGATATATATGATGCAAAACTTTTTATTTAGTTATATATAATCAAAGTTGAAAGTGGAGCTCCGTTCACTAACGTTTATCTATCTTTAGTTCAAAACAAACTTGAAATTTTTCAGGATCCTCCTCGTCTTGGTTTTAACATATATCAGGCCTTCAGATGTGTTCTTACATGCACTGTTCTTTTGTCTCACCTAGAACACCACTGCACTCTGCAGATAATGTGCTTTCTTTGTAAGGTGCATCAATCCTTCATACTGTCATTATGCATATCAAATTATGCTGACCCAAACATTCAGAAACCTCCTCTGTACAGCCAGGAAAAACAGTTTCTGATCCCAAACCGGATCCAGGCCAGTTATTGTTTCTTTTTGCTAATGACACACAACAACACATTCAGATGGAGTATTTCTGCAACATTTCAATCTTTCAGCTTATCTCATTCCACATTTGGCATATCGCATTTTCTCTTTTAGTGCTCTGGGAGTATGTATGGTAGCTGGTGTGTGTGTGTGTATGTGGGATAGTTGGTGGGTTTGTGGTAGTGTAGAAAAAGATCAGGGGGAATTTGCTTCTATAAGACAGGCGTCACAGCAGGAGTGCGTTCTCCTAATTACGAAAGGTCTTCCACAGCCATTAGGAGCTGTCAGTAGCATGAGGAAACGCAACGAGCCGGTAAGGAACACGTTTCCACCGCTACCGACTGTGCGTGCAAGCTGTGCAAGCCTCTGCACATGGCTCAGGTTTTTTTTTAGATAAACTACTCTTTTGTTTGCTTATTTGTTTAATGCATCATACTGAACTGTAAGAGAATCCCAACCAATCAAAACACATTGTCTATAAGCAGTGTGACTGAACTGGGACCCTCAGAAAAATATTGTCTTTCATAAACACGTACATCTAGGTGATAGTTAAAGTAGTTGTGAAGAAGTCTGTGTGAGTTGTGATTTGAACTTTAAAAAGGAGTTAGTTCTTCTTTAAGTTTGTGGTTGAAAAGTCAATTTTGACGGTCTGTACATTCAGGTCTTTGCATAAAAGATTATTTTTTTCATTATCTCAAAAAAGAGATTCAAATCTAATCCAACAAAATTGTGCTTTAATGGCAGGTACCTCCTTTTTTAATATGATGCACCGTCTTTGTGTAATTAAGTTGTGATCCCAGCTTCAGCACAGGTAAGGTCACACATACTGTTTGAGTGGCTCATTGTGGTATTACTGCAAAACTTTTCATCGCTAATTTAAACTAAAGAGCTGATGTCAGTTGCTGAGATGAGTTCACATGTCATCTCTGACTGTGTTTAGGTGCCCATGTGCCTTTGGCCAGTTGACTGTATGAGGACTGTCAGGCTTCTCCCCTCTGATATGCTGTCAGAGCCTGGATGGGTTGAAATTTATAAATGTGGCAACCTGCCAAATGAGTTTCAAGGTCTGCTCCCAGTGTACTGCGCTGTACATCTGGAACTGTGCACTTGTTTCACCGAATCCTCAAAAAAAAAGTCATGTCAAAGGGCTTGCACACATGGCAGTGACAGAGCACAGCGGTTTACGGCAAAATAGTAAAAGGCAAAGTAAAACAGCAAAATACAGTTTCATACTGCTAATCTGAGTGCGTGCTTTAAGTAAAAATACAACATCAGTTACCAAACTTAAACGGTGTAATGTCAGATTTTACAAGTCAGCTAATTCTTCACTATTTAAAAGTAATTTAGTTTGAATTAGTAAATAACCAATTGGATTTCATTTGAGTTTATCAGCTTGACTTTGCAAGGACACCTGCTTTACAACTGTAAAGTTTGTGGCTTTTCATTCTTGGGTTTCCATTCACCGCAAAAAACAATAAACTCAAGTAATGCAATAACTGAATACTGGCTACTGTGTGATCATTGTGAGTAAACCTGATCCAATTACAGCCTGTTATTTTTTGCATTTCTGCTCTGCAGGGCCATGATATTTGAGCAAAGCAATGTGTTGTGTTAACAAAAAAAAAAACTAAGTAGACTCATGACTCTTGTTACGGTCAGGTTATTGGGAAGCAGCAGTGTAGGGTGAACATATTGGAGTAAACTTTGCATCGTTATAATACTGAACCATTAGATTAAGCTTCATTCAACAGATGATGTCTGATAGTTTCTCATTTTACCTTTATCCATGGTCTGACTTGCATGATTTATCTCTAAATTAGGAGAGCAGAGAAAGCAGCTCTTTCTGTCTGTTGTGCTTTTTCTAAGTTGACCTGCAATGAAAGTTTTTTTTAATCAAAATCAACATGAAAAATATGCAGCACAAACAGCAGCAAATGGTTGCTCTTCATTCGAAAGGGATTAAAGACAGACTGAGTTCATGGTCAGACACAATGCATCACTGTAACTTCGCTAATACCAACTTGCGATGAGTTCCCTTCCCCTACAGCTTTTCATCAGGCATTCATGCAGCCTGTGTATCACCTGTGTTGTTAGACTGCCTCCACAAATGCATATTCCATAAAAAGCTATTTCTGGTAATTCACGAGCCAAATTCAGAGCTAAACACACTGCTGGCGCCACATTTGGAATACATCGCCCCAAAGTGACAGAGTGTGCCACGTAGAGCAACATGAACCCAAATAATGATGAAATTTATTGGCAACTAAAGCCCAACTCCAAAAAAGTTGGGAGGTTGTGTATAAAAAAAAGAGAAAAGAAAACAGAATGTAATGATTTGCTAATTTAATAAACCAATATCATATTCACAATAGAAGACAGAAAAATGTAAAATGTTTAAAGTGCGAAAGTTTAAATGTTTAATAAAGTGTGTCATGACAGTTGTACAGTCAGCGGGAAACACTGTGATACACTTTCTTTACTGGGTGCATTTTTGTTTGATCCAAGCTAAAAAAATTTCGTTGCTACTGCCACAGTGGAGTGAATTACTATAGAACTTTTTGACAGATAGACAGAGGATTAATTCTACTGATTTTACTGATACCCTGATTTTTCATTAATACCATAATCAGGTAAAAGTTTAAAGTTCAGTGCTTGAGCTGATGGTCAACTACAAAAGATGATGTTCCTGTCAACGTTGAGTCTGTGTACAAGTTTAAAGTCTAAGATTATGATGATGAAGAAATCTAAATAAACTACAAATTAAAATCCATACAACTGGAGGATATGATCCATCCATCAGGTATATTCTGAATTATCTGTAAGGGCGGTGGGGAGACTGTAGCCTATCCCTGCTGACAATGAGTGAAATGCAAAGTACATCTTGGATAGGTCACCAGTCAATCGCAGGGCTTTTGAGAGTCTCATTAAAATAAAAGAAATTGTTTAATGGAAAAACAGGATAGATAAACAAGCATATATATATAAAAATATATGGAATAATTTTTCAATAATTACGTACATTTACATATGCAAATGTAATCTCTATTAACTCAAACTACATTCAGTTTCCAGCTCGATGTTTCATTCTTCTGCTGAGCAGAAGTCTGCTTGTCTTAGGTTGGTCTGTGTGGTCATCTGCACAGCCTATCCACAAAGCAGAACTCCAGCCTTCTTAGTTAAGTAACCGAGTAATATATGGAGAAAATATTCCACTTTCTGGTCAAAACAAGTCTCCTCTTGGATTTATCTTTTTTTTTTTTAACTTTGATCATGTTGTTGTGGAATATTAGTAGCTAGCGTTTCTTAACATAGCCTTTTAAACTTGGCTGCCAAGTTATACTGCATTGGATGTTCCTCCGAAGTGGGATGTGGAAACTCAAGTTCAAGCAATTTTTTATCTTAAGAACATTTTTTTTCCATTTTGTAAACCTATTTTTGGAACTTTACCCCATTTAGGCAATCACATCTTTTTAAATTTTTTTTAATGAATCTTCTTATGTTTTTAGTGGATTTAAGTTCCCAAACCGATGTCATAAACTCTCTTCAGCTGGCCACAAAACAACGTGAGCAAAACAATGCACAACTGACTCCAAAGCACCAGGCGTGGTCTCTGAGGGATGTCAACAGACAGTCTAGGAGATTAATTAAAATGACATAAGTGAAATTAGTTACTGGTACATTGTAATAAACATGAACTGCTGGGATGCACCGCATACCGATGATTAATTACATAGTTCAAGAGATGTTGAGGATTGAATTTATTAAAACAATAAAAAAAGAGCACACAGGGATAAACATTAGTGTAGTTGAGAGTATACGCAGGTAGCCTATATTCTGCAGACTGCTGCTAGTCAGTTTTTTTAACCCAGAATGAGAAAGGTGTTATCCATCCCTCTGTGCCTTTAAGTGACAAATAGTCACTGCCTTCACTGGTCTCTTCTGGATGGCACAGCAAACTGTGTTCACAGACAGTGATTTCTGGAGGTCTTCCTGAGCCCATGCAGTGATTTCCATGACAGAATCATGCCGTGCTGCCTGAAGGCCTGAAGATCATGGGCATCCAATATTGATTTTCAGCCACAGAGATGTTTCCAGATTCTCAGAATCTTTTGGTGACACTGTAGATGTACTGTGTATGATGACATTTTCGAAGTCTGCACGATTTTACATTAAGGAACATACTCCTGAAAATGTTCCACAATTTGTAGATGCAGTTTTGAGCAGATTGCTGAAACAGATTGGGGAAGTCTTGCCAATATTTACTTCTTCAAAACTCTTCCTCTCCAAGGTGCTCTTTCTATGCTCATTGTTATTGATATATTGAAAAAAAGTTCTCCTGCTGCTTCTTTTCAGTACCACTTACTTTTTACAGCCTTATTGTCCTTGTTCCAAATCTATTGTAGACATGTTGCTGCCATAAGATTCAGCATGAGCTAATATTTCTCATGAAATAGTAAAAATATTTAACTTTTAACATATGTTTTCTTTAATGAATAGAATACTGATCTGTGAAATGTCCCTTTTTTTTAAAGTGCAACACACAGCATCCAGCCTTCTTTGTTTCATGATGCTGTAACTAACAAGAGACAGTTTACAAAGGAGAATTTGGCTTTCACTTGCAAGGTGGGAACCACATTTTCATGTGTGGATGAAGAATAAGGATTTTCTTCACTCAAAATACAATGTTACCCATTTGTCTCATTCCTAGAAGTTATTCCGAGTAGATAGTTAGTTAATTCTGATAGCGTGATTTGCACCTTTTCCATGGCTAATGTTAGCCTCATACTTATTCCTGTGAAAGAATTTGCGTAAGTTGCAGCCCCCTTTCTTTGATGAACTTCTTGTGGAAGCTAGTTATCATTAATAATACATATCATCTTTTGAATACTATCATCTAATTGACAGAAATATTAATATAAATTAACCGTATACCCACTCCTTTAGGTACCCCAACACCACTCTGGACAGGCGTACTTGTTTGTGTATGTTTAAAGGGAAGCGGCTTTGTGTCTTTACAGTTGGATATTCAGTCAGTATTTTGCCCATTAAACTGCTGGAAAACACCAAAGAAATGAAGCTGAACACAAACAGTTCTCTGTGGATCTCCAGCACGTTGCAACAGCAGGTATCAGATATTCGCCCTGCGTCACACTGTGTTGTCTACCAGCCCATCACAGCTGCTGTGGTGAGAGCCTATCGCACTTGCACACACTCACACACACACACACGCACACACCTCTCTCTCTTTGCTCGTCCCTTGTGCCTTCCCCTTTAAAGAGGCGCACGGGTGGCTGCGCTCCACTTGACATGTGGGCCTGTATTCTCACCTTAGAGACGGAGGATGGGCATGGTTGCACGCTTTGATGGCTTAATTATCGCTGTGGAAACAGGAGTGGTTAGAGGAAGAGGGTGAGAGGGAGAGGGAGAGAGGGTTATGTGCAAGTGTTAGCAGCACTGATAAGCTTGTGAGGATCGTTAATGTGAGGCTAGAATGGCACTAAGGTCCCATAAGGCATTTCAAATCTATGCTTCAGTGAGAGGAATTTTAATGCTTATTTTTCCTCGCTGAATATTAGCAGTTGAGATGTTTAATTGATTTTTGACACATTCAGTAAAGTGACGAAAGCTGTTTTGTACCAGATATTTGATCTGCACTGATCTACGAAGTGCAATGCTGCTGATTTCCCTTTGCCATTCTTTATATTTACAAATTTTGTCTGATTTAGGGCCACTAAAAGATTAAGATTTCACATATACGTATACAGACTGTAATCTTCCCTAGTAACAGACAAATGAGAACAAAAATGGCACATGTAACCACTTCAGTCAGAACCGACTGGCCTGTTCTGACCCAAAATTAAATTTCTATCATACTGAGTGGGGTGGTTTAAATATTTTAACCCACAAGGAAATTATAAAGAAAAGGGAAGCAAGGATATAAAATTTGCAGGAGAATGATGCGCTGCTCAGATTTCTGCTTGATTTGAATGAAGAGCTAAAACACAAATATCTTTCCCAAAGTCAAGAATGGATTTGGTTTTGCTCTTCTATTTAAGTAACTAAATATTTCTCAATAGAAATAAAGAGTAATTATTCTGCTGTTATTTATGCTATTACATAACAGTGTTAATTTTTTTGTGTACTTTACTTTGCATGCACATGACAACTAAACTTGAACTTGAGTCTTTCCTCTATTGTTATTAATGCAACAGGTCCTTAAACCGAAACAATCAGAGCTGTCATTTGTTTATACCCCTAAATATGACCCATAATTCCGTCCTGTAAAGTGCTGCTTGTACAAGCAGCATGAGGGAAATACACCACACGAGTCTCCACATCAGAGCTGACATCATTGTCACGTTTGCTGCTTAACAAGCCCCAAAGCATGCATAAAAAGGAAGCATGGGTTGTTGAAGGGAGTAGCATAATGATGTACTTTCAATTGTGAGCCTTTGTAAAACACTGAACTACTTCCTGGTCCGTAACTATTTCATTATTTAACTATTTTCACAATTTCCAGCCACTTTTGCAAAAAAACTAAACCAGATTGAAAAAAAAGACTTCACTGTAGTCATAGCAGAACTGTATGTCTCAGCTACATACAAAACAAATCCCAAACAGGTTCAAAGCACGTCACCATTGGCTCAGTGATGAGATCATTTACACATGAAATCAGTGCTGGAGCAAAGATCCATACTTCAATATCCCGACATTAATGCACAGACTAAAACAACAAAAATCTGCATTTAATCTTGTCCGAGCTCTTCAATCATTGCATGTGTTTATAAAACCTTTTTAATTGACATCATGTGGTTTGTTTTGGATCAGGGTCAAGCCCTGAGACACCTTCTCTAATATGACTTTTGAATGAAGCCCATATTTAATATATAGAAGGCTTAGGAAATAAGCATAGAAATGATGACAAATCAAATTCTGATTATGACCACTTTGGTAAAGATTTTCTTGTGTTGTTTTTACATGTCTGACTTATAATTAGAGGTGAAAACTCAATAAAAATAATTAGTTTTTTTATTATGTACTTTTTCACCTCTAGGATTATTGAATATATGAATAATTTTCACCTTTTTGCTATATCTTGCTGTATAGAATACTATTGTCGTGAGTCTTTATATCATGAAAGGGGCATCATGGAAAAACAGTCATGTTTTGTTCAAACACATGTTGGGGTATCTGAAAAACCTGTACTTACACTTCACTTTGAAAACAAAGTTACTGACTTACATATTTGGAGTTCAGATTTCATTCTGAATAAAAAAAATTGTTCTCTTTATTTTTGTTAATCTTGTCTCAATATTTTCTCAGTCTACAAAAATGCTTTTAAGTTCTAACACAATTTTGACTTTGCAGATCTCAGAAGGCCTACTAAACATACATTTGTGAGCAAAAGAGTATTATTATTAGTTTTTAGCCACATTTTACATACAACAAGCAATTCCAAAAATGTAAAACTGCTGAGACTCTGAAATCCAGTAATAAATAATACTCACGATGAAAACTAACTTGTCGTAAAGCATGGCAGCACCCTGGTTGCATGGCAGGGGAATGGACCATTTATCATGGAAAAGAGGAGCTGTGCGCTTCAAGCACATCTGTCTCAGGTTGGGGGTTGTCGGGTTGAGCTCAGTTTAATTGAAGATTATCTGCTTAATTACTCAAGCACAGCCAGCGTTAAACAGCCATGGATTAAGGAAACGTCAGTGAGGCAGACCTTGGGGTCCAGTGCTGCGCTCAATTAGCAGAAGGACCCAGATATGGCTCTCCCCTCCTCACTCATCACCCCACTGGAACTGAAGCTGCATGCTAAGAAGCAGGCTATAAAGATAATAAAACACAATTGACTGACTGTATAAGCACAGAAAGTCATAAGTGTGGATGTCACCTCGAGACAACACACTTTTTGCACCTCTTAAACTTTTCTGTTATTCAGCCAAATGCAAGGAGCCACCACCTGGTTTCACAGAAATATACAAAATAACCATTAACAGCTTTAACATCTTCTGGTGGCATGAAATGTTTTCAAATCAAAGTCTGGCACTATGAAAATGATGCCTGTGGAAAGTCAGTTAGCTGCTTTGGTGAACACATACCAAAGCAGCTGTTGTGATGAGAACTCAAATTCTCTGTGGGTCTCCCCATTAAATTAAGGTAAACGCTAACAAGTCAATGTTAAGTAGCTGGAGGGGCTGGTGGCACTACGATGAAGTGACTATTTAATCATAATAGGTTTCGACAGAAAATTTGAACTTTTTACAATTTCAGTCTGAGTTTAGTTGCATGAGGGAATACATGTAAACTCATGATGTGATGTCACTCATCACCAGGAGAGGCTTGTTTCTTTCTAACTTGCTGGTGAATAATTTCTAACTTTCTTTTTTATATCTCTGTGAGACTAGTCTGAGCATCCGAGCAATAGAAAGTTTGTTCACATTAGCCAACTCCTAGGCTCCCCTACATGGGAGAAGAATGTCATTTATTAGACGTTCAGACCATAAATAGCTATATAGTGACAAAACATAAATAAATATGTTGTTTTGCATCTTTTGTCAAGGCAAGAAGGCTTTCTTTTGGTTTATTTCCTGATGGCATAATTCATGAAAAAAACACAAATACGAGTGCAGCACCATCAACCAAACCAGACAAATGCCGATGTTGTTGCATGACATTTTTCAGTGTTGGAAATTCAAAATATTGTCCTTCTGGGACTTATGGTAGTGTGGTCATTAGCACTGTTGACTTATAGCAAGAAGGTTCATGGTTCAAGTCTTGGCTGGAGTCTTTCTATGTGGAGTTTGCATGATTGAGTTTACATTATTCTTAGGAGTGCATGTGACTGTGTATTGCTGTATGTCTCATTTGTCTCTTTGTTGGCCCTGTGATGAACTGGTGACCTGTCCAGGGTACTGTGCCTATGGTAGCTGGGACTGGCTCCACTCCATCAATCTGAATAGAATGAAGCAGGTACAGAAAATGGATTGATTTGCCTTCTGAAATCAGGAAAGGACTCTAGCATTGTTGTACAGTGTAAAAATGTAATAACTTAGAACACTTTGATGAATGAAAAAGAATAGTTTCTTTCTTTCAGTTCCACGCGTGGATGATGTGCAAAATTATTACTGGCCTTATCATGATGGTAGCCACAGTCTTTCCATGTGTTTTAGCCCAACCCAATTTCAATCCCAGACACTATTTTTCTGCTCCTAATAAATCACAGTTGCTTTACTCACACATCGTAATAACAAATACTCATATTCTGAGTCCTTAAAAAGATCATCTTAGCACTCCAAAGTTTCCACACCCCTGCTTGTTTATCCACATACTTCACTACTCTTCGAATCTGTAAAGTGAGTGCCTTTAAAGCACATCTGATAATAAGATGATAATAAAGACAACTAAGAGAAATGTACCTTACCATTGAATAAGTTATATTAAGAAGCTGTGTGTTTCTGTTTTAGGTTTTGGTACTTACAGATAAGAACTCAGAGGTTCTGATTCCACCTCAGCAATGTATCTGAGTCAATATACTGTTCTGTTAACATGGCTGACTTTCTCCCAGCTTCTGGACACACAGAACAGTGATACTGAAGGTAGATGTCAAGAACTGATTTTCCTCTTCTGTGTTGGCCATGCATTTCTTGTTATATCTGAGATATTAATACAAGAGACCTTGATGCTTGAAGATTGGGCTTAAACTGAAAACATCTTTTCATCCATCTGTGCCCACTGCCACTCAGGTTTATCAAGCTACAGTGTTGTTGTGTGCATGAGTGTCCGCTCTTCAGTATGCATACTGACAAGTTCTTTTGTCTGCCTGACTCCCCCTGCACTGCGTTGAAGTAGGGAGGTCACGTGACTTCTGCTTTCCTCCCCCTCCCCTGCTTGGCCTCACGTTTCTTCTCTCACAGTTCTCTGTTATACTTTCTCCTCCCTCTTAATCCCTTCATCCTTCCTCTTCTTCACTTTTTGTTCCTCTCATTTTAGAGGGATATTCAGCTACAGGGACTGCTCTTGGCGGAGTTTCACCCATATGGCCCATGGCTGGTCAGCAAGCCAAACAAAGCTTCATTTGATTACTGAGAATGATGGAGACTACTGCAAAACAAGGGCAGCCACTTGACATGAAAGTCTTCAGGACAACTTGTTTTATTGATCATCATTTACATGTTTTAATTACAAGCTTTACAACATTCATTAGGACCACCAAAAATTACAAATAAGCATATAAATAAGTAAGCTTACTACATTAATCTGTCAAGGCAGCAAAAAGACAGAACTGAAGCGCTGACATTTTAACGTAATTTGCATGAGTCATCCCCTTCAAAATAATTAACAGCTCCACTTACATTAAAATTATTTTTTTTTACTTTCACCACATATGTACTTCCTAACAGGGGTAGTATTTAAAAATATTTAAATGAAAATTTTAAACTCAATTACTAATGTATAATGCACCTGATAGCGAAGTTACACTTTTTAATTTTGTAATTGCTTAGCTTGCTGCTTATTTGAGGTTAGAGGATAGATAGTTTAATGTCAGCTTGTTCTGTCTGTTCAGTGGCGAAATTAGTTTGGGTCATATTAACTTAACACCGGGTAGTTGAGGTGGGGGAGGTATATTTGGGTGCTGTGTGGCACCCAAGTCTCATTAGAAAACAAGTAATAGATAAGGTAGATTTATATAACAAGTATCAAAATGCATGAGTGTAAAAATACGCATACTGTAATCATTCTACATTCATCCATTTTCATCAGCTTATCTGAGATCGGGTCGTGGAGACAACAAGTCCAGGAGAGAAACCCAGACATCCCTTTCCCCAGTGACACTCTCCAGCTCCTCCTGGGGGATCCCAGGCCAGAAGGGACATACAGTATAATCCCTACAGCGAGTCCTGGCTCTTCCCCTGGGCCTCCTCCCAATAGGACGTGCCTGGAAAACCTCCAAAGGGAGGCAACCAGGAGGCATCCTAACTAGATGCCTACACCACCTCAGCTGACTCCTTCCGATGTGGAGCAGCGACTCTACTCTGAGTTCCCTCCAGATGGACAAGCTCCTCACCCTATCACTAAGGCTGAGCCCAGCCACCCTCAGAAGGAAACCCATTTCAGCCGCAATCTCATTCTTTTGGTCACTACCCAGATCTTGTGACCATAGGTGAGGGTTTGAACACAGATGGACCAGCAAATTGAAAGTTCTACCTTCCAGCAAAGCTTCTCCTTGACCATGACAGACCGGAGCAATGCCATCACTCATGAACAAGACAATCAGATACTAAAACTCCTCTGCCTGAGGCAAGGACTCATCACCAACCCAGGGACAGTATTCCACCTTTTTCTGTTTGAGAACTATGGCCTTGGGTTTGGAAGAGCTGACCTTCATCCCAGCCACTTCACACTCAGCTGTGAACTGCTCCAGCGCAGGCTGAAGGTCCTGGCTTGAAGCCAGCAGAACAACATCATCCACACAAAGCAGAGATGTGATTCTGAGGTTCCCAAACCAGACGCCCTCCTCTCCACAACTATACCTTGAGATCCTGTCCATGAAAATCACGAACAGGATCAGTGACAAGGGGCAGCCCTTGCAGAGTCCAACACTTACTGTAAACAAGTTTGACTTAGTGCCAAGAATGCGGACACAGCTCTTGCTTTGGTTGTACAGGGACTGGGGGCTGAGTAGTGTAGTTCGAAGACACTCCAAGGTCCTCTTTCTTAAAAATGCCCAAAGCCGCCCCGGTCTGCCACTCCGTAAGCATTGACCCAGACCTCCATGTGACGTCGAAGAGGCGTGTCAGCCAAGACAGCCCCACCATGTCCAGAGCCTTTAGCATATCAGGACAAATCTTGTCCACCCTTGGCTCTTTGCCACTGGAAAGCTTTTTACCAACCTTGACGACTTCCACCAAGGTAATGGACGAGTCTTCCCCCAAGTCCTCAGACTCTACCTCCTCAATGGAGGACATGTCAGCTGGATTGGGGGGATCCTCAAAGTGCTCCTTCCACCGTTCGACAATATCCTCAGATTGGGTCATCAGTTCTCTACCCAGGTCAAGCACAACCTGGGAAGGTCCCTACTTTCCCTTTCTGAGCCGTCAAATGGTTTGCCAGAACATCTTTGAGGCCAACAGTCCTTTCTAGTCTAGAGTCCCAAATTTCTCCCACATCTAAGTTTTATTCAGATTCCATGTCCCCAACGTCCCTCGGTATGCAAGAAATTTCTATGAAAGTCTGAGTTTAAGACGTTGCGGACGTTCCCAGTTCACGCTCACCATTTGTTTGTGCTTACCAGGTCTGTCTGGCAGTCATCGTCATCGTACCCCCGTCGTGGCCCTCCAGGACACCACTCAGATAGTCCAAGAAGGCCGGGTAATCTGAACTGCTGTTTGGAGCATAGGCAGAAAACAACAGTCAGAATCTTTCCTCCTGTGACTTGCAGCATCAATGAGGCAACCCTCTTGAGAGAACTCTGACACATAGGCACTCAGCTTGGGGCTTGTGAGTATCCCCACACCCGCCTGATGCCTCTCTCCATGGACAATTCCAGAGTATGAAAGAGCCCAGCCCCTTTCAAAGAGTTTAGTTCCAAAGCCAACGCTGTGTGTGCAGGTGAGTCCAACTATGTCTAGTTGGCACCGCTTCACCTCACACAACAGCTCAGGCTCTTTCAAGGTGACATTCCATGTCCCTAGGGCCAGTTTGCAATGTCAGGGATTGGCACGCCTAGGTCCCCGCCTTTGCCTGCTGCCCAGCTCACAATGTACCCGGTCTCAAATTTCCTCCCAGCGAGCGGTGGGCCCATGTGGAGGTGGCTTCTTGATTCTTCTTGATAAACCTTAAATGTTCAATTTTGAATGTACTGGCCAACTGAAAGAAACTTAAATGCTTCAAGTAGCAAAAACAGTACCCATACCTACAAATTCTTCATGCCCATATGCAGATATCTGTATTGTATAGGTTAAAAAAGATTTGACATGAATGTTGAGTATTTGGAAATATCATCTTAGGTTCAACTCAACTTGGATGAGTTTAAAGAATGAAATTACACATTGAAGTTGAAGTACTGATTTTGTTTCAGAATAATAATTACATTTCAATAAACTATGTGTAATGAGCATTCAATTAAACAATTTGCTTAGTCGTAAAATTTCTTCTGCTTATCTGATGTAAAAACATTTAAAAGCATTTAACTTTGTTTTCATATTAGAGGCAAAGCAAAAATATTTGTTTGTCTTCTCTTGCTGCTTCTGCTATGATAATCTTGCGGTTATGTAACTGCACTTCCACTAAAATGTCCGAATAAGATAATATCTAAGGTAACCAGCAAAAAATATAATATAGGGTTAATTTTATTATTGATAGGTATGGATATTTCAGGAGATATAGCATGAGTGTTGTTAGGTATGAACTTATCTTTACTAATGCAGATATTGCAGGCTTTCCTATGTGTCAGTGAAAAACAGTTAGGGGGTAAATACGGATAAGAGCAACAGAAGGTGAAATGGAAAAATTTCATGGGGATTGGATTTAATAAATCTCACTAAGTCCATATTTTCTGCGCAAGGAAGGGTGTGGCAGTTTAATCTATCCTCTGGGCCAAGGTGCCACTGCTTGAAAAGTAGGTGTGGGAGAATTTAATGTTTTTCTGTTTCTAAAGAAACATAAACCATTATTTAGGAGGATACAATGAGGATTTACTGTAACTAATCGTATTCAAATAATATAAGTAAGTTCTAATATAAATTCAACTAAAAAAGAAAACATCAGTCATTTTACTTTCTAATACACAATACACAGAAATTAGATAAAACAATTTCATATAAATGCATGTAAAAAAATAAATAAATGAAAAGGCACAGGTATGCACAGATATTTGTTTTGCCTTTATTCAAGAGGGTTTCATTATATAACATCTGCATTACCATTTATTAGCTCTCACTTTATATTGAGAAATGCTGTTTAGGTCTTTCTTTAAACTGGAGAATGAGAATCACACTGGCTGTTTGAATTTTCCACTTATTCTTTCATTCACTCACTATATAGTGTTCACTATAGAGGACAAACTAAGGGAATAAGGTCAGACAGCTGCTGATGCATTTCAGACACTACCTGAATGCAGTGATGCTTCATAATCAAGGGCCCGATATTTACATTTACATAAACAAACTCCAGCAAGACAGGCACATGCTAAAATTAGGTGGGGGATAGCTTACTGCTTTTGGTTGAGGATGTACTTTAATTAAAATCTATCTTCACAACACAGACATGAAATTTTATGATAAAATCAGTGCACACCAATAAATTGTTTTAGTACTGTATCCACCTACAGAAGGCTTTGACTGTGGCTGTTGCTTTATGAAAGGCAATTTTTTGATAGACAACCACCTGTTGTCAATCATTCGTCAATCACCTTTAAAAAAAGTGCTCCAGTTTATGTGTTTTGTATTCATATTTATATCCTCCGCCAGTGTTTTTCAGTCTTGCCCTTTGTTTGTCCTCTTTGGTTTACTTATTAAAAAATAACGCAAGGGTTTCGTATTTATTTATTTATGTTTTTTCTGCTACATTGCTGGTATTTTGGCTTATTGAATGAAAAACAAGACAGAGGATATCTAATGTCTTTATTGGCTTCATATAATTGGGCCTATTTTTCCTATTTATTTTTAAATTGTTCTTAAATTGTTTTCTCATTATATCATATCATAAAACAAATAATACATTTTATTATTCAAAATAGTGTAATTTAAAACATTGTTTTGTATATCTAACCTCAGTTTTGTGAACATACTGAGTACATTCAATAATGCATCTGGACTTCTTGTCTCAGAGTCTGACAAGTTTAGTCAGTGGTGCTGAACAGTTTTCCCTGATCTTGTGAAAGAAACAAACAACCAATCTATAAAAACAAGTTCAGAACAAGAACCTGGGACCTCATTCATGAATCATGTTTACGTAAAGATGTGGGTTTAATGCGTGAAAGCATTCCATCACAAATTGTGGCATTACCAACTTATACTCAGGAATGTGCTTAAATATAAGCACAGGTCTGACCAAGCTTGCGCACAGAATCTAGTGGTAGTATAGACAAACTGCAGGTAGTGAGCATTGTTGCAGGTAGAGCATGCATTCTTCAAAGTAATTTAATTTTTATTGTTGATGAGACTAGAATAAAGGACTGTATAGGGTTGGTACGTTCTGAGTTTAAGCTACATTCGCTCCCGGGGCGTCGGTCAGGACACAAACAGAGGAGATTGGAATCCAGTTTAGGCAGTTTTACTGATGAGAGGCAGGCACAGGTGAGTTACAGGCATGAGACTGTTTACATGGCAGGAGACGGTGCTAACACTGAATAGATGTCTGAATGTGTGTGTGTGTGTGGTTAATCAACAGTGACGCACACTGGCACTTCGGTGCTGAACAGCATATAATGATGACTAAACTAAACTTAACGGGCGCTCACTTCTCTGGTACCGCTACAATAACCAGAATACCTTGCATTCTTAAGGTGGTGCGGACTACTTGTTCAATGTTAACCCTTAAGGTGGAACTATCAAGACGGATAACAAACAATATTAATCATTGAAATCTGGAGCCTTTCTAACAGCCGCCCCCGAATGTACTAAGTACATTCGCTCTCTAGAGAGGTGAAACAGTCTTTAGTGTCTCATTGAGGAGTTGTGTGGGTGGTGCTGCTAGCTTCCTCCTCGCCAGTTGGGACCGCTGGTAGAGCGACAAGTCGGGCCACTGGTCTGGTGTAGACACGATCCTTGATTCTCACATCCACTGACCGGACATGACCATCAGCGCTGGGGTGAACTTTGGTAACATGACCAATAGGCCACAGAGCCCGAGGAAGCTGAGGGTCCACCAGCATCACAACAGAGCCCTCTGCGAGATCGGCTGGTGTAGAGTGCCACTTCTGACGAGTCTGCAGGCTGGGCAGATAATTCCGCAGGAAGCTGGACCAGAAGCGATCTGCTAGAACTTGAGAGTGCCTCCAGCGACGGCGACTCAGAAGTTCGGTCTCTGGATACACAATTTGGGGTAGGGATCCATCCGGCCGCCCCATCAACAAGACGTTGGGGGTCACAGGATCAAGGTCAGCTAGACTGGATGAGACATACCCCAATGGCTTGGAATTAATTATCCCTTCCACTTCAAGTAACACGGTCCGTAGAACTTCCTCTGGTACTGGTTGGGCTCCAATTGTAGTGTAAAGAGCTGTCTTCACAGAGCGGATCTCCCGTTCCCAGACTCCTCCAAAGTGGGGTGCTGCAGGAGGGTTGAAGTGGAAACTGATCCTTTGTTTGGCGAGTTGCTGTTGCAGATCTGGTGACAGTGCGGCAAACATCTCTCGCAGCTCCCTTTCTCCTCCCCGGAAATTTGTTCCCTGGTCGGAGTATAACTCAGCTGGTGTACCTCGGCGGGCGATAAATCGCCTGAGGGCCATCAAGAATGAGTCAGTGTCGATGGCGTTTAGCAGATCTATGTAGACGCCTCTTGTAGTAAGGCACTTAAATATAATTCCCCACCTCCTCTCCATGCACCTTCCCACTTTAACTTGAAATGGCCCAAAACAATCCATCCCTGTTGAGAAGAAAGCCGGCTTGAAGAGTCGTAGGCGGGCAGGCGGTAGGTCTGCCATTTTGGGAGGAGAAGGTCTGGCCTTCCATCGCCGACATTCGGTGCAGGTACGCTGGAAGCGGCGTACTGCTTCACGGCCCCGCAAGATCCAATATGAGCGCCGAATCTCAGCAAACACCCTCTCTGGGCCAGGATGGTGTAGGCGATCGTCAAAGTCTTGAATTAGGAGCCTGGTAGATAGGTGACCAGGATCCAACACGATAGGATGCACTGTTGTCTGCTCAAGGTCTACAGCACGGCGGAGTCTGCCACCGACACGGATAAGACCCTCCTCTTCATCTATCTCAGGTGCCAAGGTGAGCAACCTACTGCTGGATGAAACAGGTTTGCCTGCTTTCAGGAGCCGCAGCTCCTCCTGGAAGCTATCATGCTGGGCTCGTTGGAGAATTAAGATCTCTGCCTTGCGGTAATCTTCGGCAGTACAGCTGCCGGTCTGTTCTGCCGCCCCGTGCTGCTCCTGTACTATAGCTTCTAGCAACTCCTTCCAAGTGACATACTGGTTCGCCTCCGTGTCTACTGTGCTGGTCGCGGGGGAGGAGACACCACAGAAGACAGACTTCCGATGCTCAGAGACATCATCAATAGACTTGACAGTGGGTTTAACAGGCCATTCCTCTGAGGGCTGAAGAAGAAACGGAGGTCCTTGGCTCCACCTGTTGGGCTTCACAAGGTCTTGCAGGGCTTTACCCCTGGTGATATCGTCAGCGGGGTTCCTCATGGAATCCACATAACGCCAGGCATGTGAGCTGGTCAGTTCCTGTATTTCTGCCACTCTGGTGCCAACAAAGACCTTGAAGCGACAGGACTCTGATTGCAGCCATGTCAGCACCGTTGTAGAGTCTGTCCACATGGTCGTGCGGTCGATCTTCAGTGTGAGCTCCCTTTCCAGGAGCTTAGCCAGTTGAGCTCCAGTGACTGCTCCACACAGCTCTAATCTGGGCATGGAGAGGTGTCGCTTGGGTGCTACTCTGGACCTGGCCAGAAGAAAGGATAGATGAACTTGACCTCGACTGTCTTCCGTTCTCAAGTACGCCACTGAACCATAAGCTTGCTCGGATGCGTCAGTGAACACATGGATTTCACGTGTGACACTGGACTGATCCACTTTAGCAGACACATATGGTCGTGGCAGGGTGACTTGAGGCAGAACCTGTAGTTCTTCCACCCATGCGTTCCAGGCTTGTAGGAGGTCTTGGGGGAGGAGAGGATCATCCCAGTCTCTGTGTTTCTCCCAAAGGCGTCGGACCAGCATTTTGGCTCGAGTGGTGTAGGGTAGGATAAATCCCAAAGGGTCGTACTGACTGGCTAAGACCCGATAAATGTTCCGCATTGTGGGAACATCGTACTCTATGGGTCGATGTTTGTAGCCTATGGTATCAGTTTGGCAGCGCCAGCTGAGTCCTAGGGTGGATTCAGGGGAGTCTACCCTGTCCTGGGCAAGCCAGAGTTCAAGGCTATCAGACCTGGCCTCCTTGGGTAGGTGTTCAACGACGCTTGGCATGTTGCTGGCCCACTGGCGTAGTTCAAACCCACCGGATGCTAGGAGCTCTCGAAGTCTGTCTACCAGCTGCCTGGCCTCCTCAGACGTAGGCAGGCTCTGCAGGAGGTTGTCTACATAGAAGCACCTCTCAATAGAAAACATTACATCATCTCCTGGTTGACTATGGTCAGCTACATGACGCTGCAGGGCAAACGTAGCGCAGCATGGACTGCAGGTGGTGCCAAACGGTAGAACCTGCCATTCGTACACCGCTGGAGGGTCATCTCTGGTTAAGTCGCGCCACACGAACCGCAAGAGAGGGCGGTCTGCAGGGAGGAGCCGGACTTGATGAAACATTCCCTTTATATCTGCACTTAAGGCGACAGCATGTTCCCGGAAGCGCAACAGTACTCCTAACAGTGAAGCTCCGAGAGTGGGTCCAGGCAGCAGCGACTCGTTCAAGTTCTGGCCCCTGTACTGGTAGGAGCAGTTGAAGACAATTCTGTTCTTTTTATTATGACTCACCATGTGATGGGGGATGTACCACTGTTCTCCATTGTGGTTGAGGTCTTCAGAGCTTAGCTTGGTGACTGAACCTGCATCCACTAACTTCTGAATCTCTAGGCTGTAGGCTTTGGCTCGTTCTGGATCTTTAGCTAGCCGTCTTTCTGTGCTCCGCAGACTCGGCATGACGGCTTCTTTGGAAGCATGAAGGAGAGGCCTATCTACCTTGCGCAGAAGGGGTGTGGCATAGCGCCGGACTCCCGATACCTCTACGCGGGTGGTCTTCTCTTCTAGCAGGGCTAAAGCCGCTTGATCTTGCTTTGACCTGGTTACGACCCTCTCGCTCCTGTATGGAATAGTGTCGAGCTGCCAGAGCCTTTCGACATGCTTGAAGAGTTCTGAAGTTTGTGGAGAAACCAACGTCACCAGACACTGCTGAGGGCATGCGGGGCGCTGGACGAACCTCACTGGGCCCTGAAGGGCCCAACCTAGTCTGGTCCGGACAGCAGCGGGTGCACCTGGGGGGCCCAGTCTGACTGGCGCAATGGAGGTGATCAGGTGTGGATGGTCCGAGCCAATAAGTACCAGGGGTCTGACCTTCTGAAAGGACTTAATGGGTAGACCTACTAGGTGACTGTACCTCTTCCGGAGTTGGTCCATTGGGTAGGACTGGTCGGCAAGACTAAGGCGAGCTGAGGTGAAGGCCCTTGAGACTAGAAAGGTGGTCTTAGGTTGATCAGCAGGAGAGAGTTGGAAAGACACTGTGGAGCCACGTAGGGTCTCAACATCCCGCCGGATGGTCCTCAAGGGCAGGTCTTCACATGTGCCTTGCAGGCCAAGCTCCTGAGCTGCTGCTGATAGGAGCATAGTCCTTTCGGACCCGTCGTCCAGGATGGCATAGGTGTCTATAGTACGGCTTTCATACCGGAGGAGCACTCTGACGACTTTCAATAAGACCCGGTTGTCCTCTGGTGGCCGGTCGATATAGAGGATTTCAGTGGTCGAGCTCACCAAGCAACTCTCCTCTTTGGTTGTCAATCTTGATGATCTATCATTGACTTCATGTAGGACCAGTAGATGCTTCCCTTGGCATAAACTACAGAGCTTCTTGAGGTCACACTGGGCAGCTTGGTGTGGCCTTGCACAGCGCCAGCACCTCTTGTTGGTCTTTATCCACTCTGTGAGTTGTTCTCTTGACAGCTTCAGAACTTGGGTGCACTGACTGAGGAAGTGTTCCTCGTTCTCGCAGAAAGGGCAGTAGGGTTTGATTCTCACCTTCTTCCCCTTGGAGCCTCCTGTATGAGCATTGTTCTCTTTGATATCCTTTGCACCATGAAGGATGTTAACTGACCTTCGTCCCTGATGACTCTCTGATCTGGACACTTGCTTCTCCTTCGGCCCCCTGGACAATGTCTGCCCATCATAGTCTTGACACCAGGATTCATACTGTAACCACTGGGCGAGATCGATCAAGGTGGGAACAGCACCTGGCTCCCTGAAGGTGCATCGACGAAAGTCAGCTCTTTGCTCTGGAGGTAATTTGCTTAGCAGTCTCACTACATGAGACCCACAGCGAAGTTCCACATCCCCTTCCTTGCCCAAGGTCTTTAGGAGGCCAACTAGAGACTGCACATGTAGTGCAAATCGCTCGAAGGCTGCAGTGTCGCCACGGCGAACATCAGGTGAGTCTAGGACACTGGCTATTTTCTTGAGGGCTATTTGGTGCGGCTGACCAAATTTCTCGTTTAGGGCTGACATGGTATCCGCGTAGGGTGTGGGGGAGTTGAGGTAGGAGTCTGCTATCAACTTTGCTTCTTCAAACTTCAGGTGGTCGACCAGAATCTGGTACTTAAACAGTTCAGTCCCTTCAACAGGCAAGAGGTTCTCCAGGGCTATCTTCAAACGTGCCCACTCACATGGGTCACGGTGGTTGAAGTTGGGTATGGTTGGACGTGGGCCCCTGTATGTCTGTTCAGCGGCAGTTGCTGGATCATGGTATGGTGAGACAGGGGTACTTTGGTTCTGTCTCTGCATCCATGCGGTTTGTTGAGTGGAGACTGGGAAGTTTGCAGGCTGGTGCGGGATATAGGCTGCTGTATAGGATGGCACTCCTGAAGGAATGAACTGTGGATATGCAGGCAGGTGGTTATTTGGAGTCGGCTTAAGTGCATAAGCTGTGGCATATGACATAGCTGTGGGGGGTGGAGGCTGGGTCTCAGGCCGGTACTGATACATACGCTGTTGAGGTGCATAACCTGTTGTGTAGGTTGAAGCCCTGGGTCCGGGAGACTGCGAGGCAGGGTCCTCCTTGTGTCGCCAGGGCGCGGCGTAGGTGGCTGCCTTGTAGGACGGATGTGACTCCCTTTGTAGTTGATGGGATTGCAGTCGTGGAGGGTGACAGCTGGCCATCACAGGTGGTGGTTTCCAGTGCCGAGCTGACATGGTTTGGTTCTTTAGCGACTGTAGCTCCACCATCAGCTGCTCCAATCTCTCCATCACTGGTTTGTCAAATGGCTCCTCGTATTCCTCGGTGTGTATCCATGGTGGGGGGTCGGGCCAGTCGTCTTCATCCTCAATGTGGGCAGGGGTAGTGTTGGTTAGCCTTCCACTTCCGGCCCACGGTTCGTGGAGTCGCTCCATGTCAGTGTGCCTGCTTCGCTGCGACTGTTGTAACATGCCGCTGCATTCCTGAATTGCATGTGGCGGTGAAGGTGGTTTTTGTATCTCCCTCCTGAGATCCCTTTCTGGATACCGTAGGTGGGCTAGCTGGGTTTCCGGACTGTACATCTGCCGCTCTCGGTAGTACATGTCCGCCTCATCTGGGACAGCATCCCTCCTGTGGTAGTCAGTGAAGGGAACATGGCGGGAGTCGAGGGCGGTCATCTTGGCCGCTCCCTCTTCGTGAGATAAGCACTCTCCGTCTCGTCCATGCCTGTCTTGTTGCCTGTGCCCGATATAGTTGACCTCGTAGTCATCGAAGTGGGTTGGTGGGCGTATCTGACGCTTAGGCCGTGCTCCGTAATACTCGTCCTCGAATTCCATGCTGGGAGTAAATGGGGCAAAATCCAGCTCGAAGGACCATAAATGTTGATGAGACTAGAATAAAGGACTGTATAGGGTTGGTACGTTCTGAGTTTAAGCTACATTCGCTCCTGGGGCGTCGGTCAGGACACAAACAGAGGAGATTGGAATTCAGTTTAGGCAGTTTTACTGATGAGAGGCAGGCACAGGTGAGTTACAGGCATGAGACTGTTTACATGGCAGGAGACGGTGCTAACACTGAATAGATGTCTGAATGTGTGTGTGTGTGTGGTTAATCAACAGTGACGCACACTGGCACTTCGGTGCTGAACAGCATATAATGATGACTAAACTAAACTTAACGGGCGCTCACTTCTCTGGTACCGCTACAATAACCAGAATACCTTGCATTCTTAAGGTGGTGCGGACTACTTGTTCAATGTTAACCCTTAAGGTGGAACTATCAAGACGGATAACAAACAATATTAATCATTGAAATCTGGAGCCTTTCTAACATTTATCTTCTGCACTTGTACATTGTGTTGCCACATGCATGAAATTTGCTATAAAAATAAACGCTACCTTTACTGAGCTGGGTAAACTAAACAGTGGTGTTTGGCTGGTTTCAATGTTACCATTGAAATGGTACTTAAAAGGGACATTTTGTTACCATATAGAGATAATTGAAGGCATTTCTGAATGCAGCTGATCATGAAACCAGCAGCATAGTGGTTTGCAACATGTGGGATTTAGCAACAGCTGATTGCATACTAATGTGTATATGATAGGTGTTTGCAGGTTTGATAAATCTTAGGGGTGTGACGATACACTCAGCTCACGAGACGAGACATGATGTTGGGTTCACGAGAACTAGACGAAGTTTTAAGAAAACTACCATGACAAAATATATGACTGGACCGACTTTTATTTAACCGAGTTGCACATGCATTTTGAAATGTTTTATTATGCTTTACATGCATGATGAAAGCATGAACATTTAATAAACTTCTTCTTCCACAAATTGAAACTAAATTGCTGCGATGTGCAGCATAATTTTCATACAAGGCATGCATATTGTCCGTCTCTTACCAATCACTCTACTGCCATTTATCATTGCTGCTGGGTACCCAAAATGCTACCGAACAAACGATTTGAAAGGCATCTTCAATGGTAATACTGGTATTTTCTGACGTCATTCTGGCTGCTTGCTGCTTCCCCTCCTTCTCTTCTTCTTTTCCTTCTCCTTCTTTAAGTTCTGGCAGGCCAGATGTAGCAAATGCACCTTACTGCCCCTACAGGTCACAAATAGAAGTTTGGATAGCTCACAAATCTTGCGAGACAGATTATTAATGCAACGAGACATATTGTCCAGTTTAATCTCGCGAGATCACGTGACACAAGATCTCGTCACACCCCTAATAAATATACATTTTTTGTGCTTACACACATTCTATATCCTATTTGCTAGAATTTAGAAAAAAGCGGTTGATAAAACAACAGTACAAGAAATATCCCTTTGAAGATATTTGAACATTCTTGTAACAGTTGATGGTGGAAATATAAACATTACTGCATTCACAATACATCTAAGTTTAAAATATGTTCAACAAAAGTAAAGTTAGAATACATTTAAAGTACCAAAGTCTTTAAGCTCCTATTAATAATATCATTGGATTTGAATTAACTAAACCCATCTCAACTTTATTTATATTGCACATTTCAAACACAAGTGTAACCCAATGTGCTGTACAGAGTAAAAGCAAAATGTAATCAAACTTAATTTAATAATTTATCATACACCATTTGTACATGGCCTAAAATCAGTATTAGATGCCTGTAAATTTAAACCCTCAGGCAAAACTGCTTTAAAAACAGCCATCATAATGTCATAGAAATCCCTGCGTGGGCTTAGGAACACTTCCAGAGTCAGGAAACAGTAAGCAAAGAAATATTTAAAGTCAGTTGCTTTGTTGACTTATAACTTCCCTTGCCATTTCTCCATTGGCTGATCTTTAGCGACACTTATAACAACAGTGTGCTTATAGCCTTTTGTGCTCAGAACCAAGACTGTACTGTAAATTGTGTTAGATGTTTAGAGAGGTTCTTCTGAAATTACTGTGATGCTTTGTGTTGTAGTCTGCAATTTTTTAACATAAAATGTATATCAAAAATTTTTAGGATAATATTCTTCATCATAATGTGCTGTAGACTCTAAAACAGTGTTATTCAACCAAGTTTGATGTAAGAAAGGCATACCAATCAATATCATTACTCAAAACTCAACACTACAAACCTGGTACATTATGAGGTATTGGCTACCTTAGCTAGTGCTGGTGATGTTAGTGGTGCTTTAGCTTTGCCCCACCACTGCAAAGAAAGAAGTCTTGGTGGACAGATAGAGTGAAACAAATTGCTAAATCAAGATAGTCTGAGGAATTTTTCGTTTCTTTTGTTTTCTTCATGCTAAAATAAATAATCACAAATTATGTGATGAATGATGTTATGTTAAAAAATCTGCTTCATCTAATCTGATAACCTCAGATGTGTAACTTCTGTAACTATAAATATCCGTTTCACCCAAGCCACTACAAGAGGAGATGATACAACGCTGATTGAGCCGTTCGGCTCCTCTAATACCTTGCGGTATTTTTCAGTATTTGTTCTTTTTGTATTTGGTGTCGACGAGCAACATTCCTACGCTGGCGCACAGGAAATGACGCATTCTACTCGGTTTTACCTGACAACGACAAGGGAGGGGGGAGGAGAGCCCTGCTGGAAGCAACATGGCAGAGAACCCAAAGAAGTGACCAAGAGGTTCAGAAGTGGATCGCACTCCCATTCGGGCAGAAGTTCTGTTGGCGAAGAAAGAGAGTGACAAAAGGAGAAGACTAACCAGAATTTGCATCAGCGTCGCTTTTCCTTGATGAAGAGCCCTGAAGGAGGAGATTGGAGTGACGTCCGACACCGATGTTGCCCCGACACTGCTGGATAAGTAAGTGACTCTGTTCATTGTGAGCAGGATGTGTTGCTGTTACTTGAACTGGACCGAGTACTTTATTGTTTTCTTCTAAATGGTGCTATGAATGTAATGTATTGTTAACAGCCTGGTGTTCGCCACATGTGAGGTGTAGCGGTGGAGAGGGGAGGGGTGTGTTACACCGGGACATACGTCATATTGAGGTGCCTGCCGCATCGTTGTAACAACGCAGAGATCCTCTAGGGGGCGACAGACGTTAGCACTGCAGCTTTAAGATAAGCTGATATGACATTTGCTGAGTTGCTGGAAAAAAAAGCTGGAAAACTAGTGAGCCAAGCTATCCAAGGACAATTGTGACATTAAATAGCCTGAGAAGCGGTGTTTGGAAGTGATTTATATTTTACATGCTAAATCATATAGTAACAAACAAAAGCGTATGCACCGTTAATACTACAAATCCCAGAATGCTCTCCTGGTACATTGGGGTGTCAGTCAGAACCCACAAATGCCCCCCTTCCTCTGTTGACATTAGTGACCTTATGTCACCAGTCGCATTGGGCCACCCCTCCCAAAAATGACCAAATAAAAGGTGGAAAACAGGAGTGTTCTGGATAGGTGGGAAGCAGAATACCTGTTCACAAAAAAAAAAATATTATCATTATTATTTTTGTTAGCCGATGAAAAAAGTTTATCATTGAAATTCAACTCAGAAGGCAGCAAATAGAGAAAGATTCATAAGATTTTTAAAAAAATATTTATTTAAGAAATTAATGCCTCAGCTGTCTTTTATTTGACATTTGATTTCACATGTGTTTATAGTATTAAGCTTTGCTTGTTCAAGATTCAATGTTTCATCGTTATACATCTGAAGAGAAGGGAAACCTTCCACAATTGTAAAACATTTGTTCAATAAATATCAAGGCTGGGCCACAACTTGGTCCAAAATTTTAATTTTGGCCTACTGTGTATTTAAGTTTGACACCCCTGCTCTATCAACAGATATGCAGACTCACCTGCTTGCTTGCCAGACAAATGAGCCAGTGGTAGCATTGCATGTAAGCGGGTTGATATCATCTGACTGAGACCCATTAGTACTGTTTCAGGAAAAGGGTTTCGGTAACTTATAACAAAACTGGAGCAACAAAATATGATTTCAAGTTGCACAACAATCCAACAGCTGTGGTCATACAGACCATGCTAAAGCATCCATTTCTAAAGGAAAAGACTGTTGCTCTAATAACAGAAGGATGGACATTGATGGCCACGTGTTTATGTGATAGTGACAGCTCACTACGTTTCAGACTTATAGGAACATGAAAATGTATGTCCTTTACACTAAAGAACTGAGAAGAAACCACACAGCTGTCCATGCTACAGAAACCAGAAGCCCCGCAATATATGATATATTTTATTTTATTTTTGAAAACAGCCCCAAAGTGTGGTGTCAATCAGTGGGTCTACATGATGAGATTAACTTGATTATAGCTATATTTGGGTTATGGTCCTTATCTGAGCAAGGGTAATTATCCGTGGATATATGGCGAATATGGTATATATGATGTGTATATGGTATATATGGTGTGTATATGGTATATATGGTATATATGGTGAATGAATTGAATCACTGGCACAAAGCATGTCATACCCCAGTACGATAAGTAGCGCTGTACCCATTTCAACTATCGCTAATAGAGCCACTTCCGGTTGACCTCTTCACCACCAACGGCAACAACAACAAACTCAGGTATTTGAGAAAGGTGGTGAATGAGGAGCAAGATGAAGCTACGTCCCTCTACATTTCGTTTGTGATGAGCATGGTTATGGCACAAACGCGATGCACAACGGCACATTCTCCATCGTGTTATTTATTTCTTTCCGACGGCGGCAACAACAACAGTAATATCGTCTCCTTCGACTTCCGGGTGATGATCCCAGGAAAACACCTCGAGCATGCATAGAACACTCAATCCAATCAAGTACGTTTTGTGTACGTTTGGATCGAGTCTTAATCCGATTGCGAGTAACCCGATCAGATTGACAGATTAAGGTGTCTACATGAACTGAATAACTCAGTCTTATTGTAATTTAGCCATTAATCCGATCCGATGGCACTCATGTAACCCCACTGACAGCAAAGATCAAATCACTAAGTTAGCGGAAGCAAGCTTGTCCGTATTTGCTAAATGTACATGATCATTTACTCTTCATGGGGTCACAGCTGAAAGATATGTACCAAAATCCTAGAGAATACTATATCCACATGTTGATGCATGCATGCAAGTTGCCAATAATGCTGACAGGTTTGTAAGTTTATTAATATGGAGAGAACGTACATTTCAGCCAACCTTTTTTTCTCTCTTTGGTAAATTCCAGCCATGAGTAGCGGAGGCCCAAAATTCCACAACACAGACACACGCATTAAGGCTTCCAGTCCAGGACGTGGGGATTATTTTGTTATCCATGGGTACTGCTGGGAGAGCATGGGAGATAGAGAGAGAAACAGAGTGGAAGGAAAGGTTCTTGGGTGGAAGTGCAGTGGAAGGCAAACGGGTGATCTGGTTCAGCCTGAGTGCTTCACTCATACAGCGGAAATGCAGAGGAGGTCAGTCATCAGCCACCCCACCCCCACCTCCACTCCCTCCATCTCTCTGTCATTCAAAACACCTCTCATCTTTCCTCTTATCTGTGCCAGTATTTCCCCTCCTTTCCAGCCATGTGCCGTTTTGACAAACAGATTTATTGGTTACGTCATATTTCTTCCCTGTTTTAATCAAATGCTGTAGAAGCGGAGCTGACTTGTGCTCAGATTAATATCGCCATTGATCAGATTGGATGAAGGTGTCCTCACACCTCCTCCATACACAGTCCCTTGCTATTTCATTGCTGGGAAGGGGGCTTTGCACCTCAGGATTCCAGTAATGTGCCTTTTCCCTGTGTGGCTGTGATATTCCTCACACATGCAACAATAATTTTTATATTTGTATGTGTGCTTATATTTTGTCAATGCTTGCAAGCTCACCTGTGTGTTTCACATTTTTGATTTAGTCTATCAATATTTTCTTTTGTTATGCATTTATGTGATGCGTTTTGAGATCAACTCTAAAAGCTCCTTAAAATTTGCTGCCATGATGGCGTATCAACTTGGCAGATTTAATCTCATTTGTAAAGTAAAGCACTGTGATTGCGTGGTTGAGAGACACACACAATGAGAGAGAGAGAGTAGGAGGAAGAGGAGAGCAGGTGCAGCAGCACGGCGTTGACAATGCTGCAAGAGGAAGTCATTTTAACAAACACACTATAGCAGCCAGGGCCAGTGGCAGCCATCAGCTCTGCTCCTTCCCCTGCCAGCCACCCCCTTGACATACACACACACACGCACACACACTAACCCAAACACCTCCAACACCATCACACCACCAATGCTTTCACCCACCCCCTACCCCAACCACAGTTATCTCCTGGCCTGCCAGTCACACAGCTGCAGCCCTCCACTCTCCCCCGCGTCGATCATGCGTGACATGGAGGTCAGTAGCAAGCCGTGGTGAGGCGAAGAGCCTCTGCGGACCCCTCCTACCATCGCCCCCTGGGGTGTGACCGGCCAGCAGTCTGCTGCACGCGTTGGGAAATTACCACCCATCTTTTGTTGCTAAGTGCATGGGTGAGTGATGAACAGAAGCGGCCTTTGGCAGATGCTAACTGCAGGGGTGTAGAAAGAGGTGTGGGCGTATAGGTGGGGGCTAGAAGGAAAAATGTAAAGAGAGAGAAAAAGAGAAAGCGCGGATGGAAGTTGTGGCTCGTGGTGGATGGATAGAGGGGTGTGTGTGTGTGTGTGTGTTGGGGGTGGGGGGACAGAGAAGTGTGGGGAGCCGCAGCTTTCTGATTAAGGCCGAAAGACTGCTGGCTGAGGTGGTGGGGGTGGAGAAGGAGGAGGGAGAAAGGGAGAACAGCGAACAGAGTGAGGGACCGAGGGAGAGACGGGGAGAGGTGATAGAGGGAAAGAGAAAAAGGAGACAGAGAGGAAGAGGTGGGGGAGGGGCAGGAGGGACAATTTAACGAAGCTCAAAGGCTCTGCCATTTCTGAAAAGCAAGAAAAGAGACAGACATAGAGGATATCGGGACGAGCTCAGGCTGGTGTTAACAGCCTGTTAGTTCTGTCCTCGCCTTTCCTCCTCCCCTTCCTCTTTGTTTGTGATTTGGTGTTTAGAAAATGTGAACTCTTACTCCCACAATGTCATCTAAAATATCTTCTCTGTTAATTTGTTTTTACATTAAGAACCAAAAGTCTTATTTTTTCAGGAACATAGTTAAAAACCTGTCAGTGCACTGATTCTACTTCAGCTTGAATAATTATTATAATTTTTTTGCATTGCAGTCCTTTCAGCGTATATTTTTAACAAACTGTATTCACTAGACATTGACTGAAAAAAATTATAATATAGAAGAGTACTAAATAGAATTTGTATAGTTCTCATATATTATTTTCTTCTGAGCAACATGAGAAAACATTTAAAAGTAAAGGAAAGTAGAAAATACACATAATCTCCAAACTAAAGAAAAAAAATCAGACCAGATCAGGATGTTCTGAATAATCAAGGTGCAACTTTTTCTTTTTTAACAAATTCATGCTGAACTTTGAACAAGAGCCATTTAACATTATTGAGGAGAGGATGCAAAACCCATGAACACTGGATGAGAGAGAGGAGAAGAGGGACAGCACCTGTATCATTGTTATGCCTGTTGCCTGGTAACAACATTCTTCACGCTGCAGCAGAAAGCAGCTGTGCATGAAGAAAACCTTCTTCCTTGTAAAAAAAAAGAAGCTAAATAAGAATTCGATATTTCATGGAGGTTTCTGAAGATTAAATTAACTTGGCGTTGACTAGAAAGTATGTGTCAAAGCCATAGTATCTTAGTTTGCAGGGACTCTGCAAGTGAAAGGTTTGCGAACAAACAGAGAGCAGAGTTTTAGATCTGCCAGTGGCATCCATACGGTCATGCAAAAAATAACCACACGCCATGGAAAGCTTTGACTTCTTCAACATAATGGAACAAGGAAACATATAATTGAGATTGAAGGTTAAAAAAAAGGATCAGAAAATATTTACAAATATTACACCATCACATCTTTCAAATTCGAGTCAAGAAATTTAGTTTTAGTCTACTTGCCGGAGAGCACTATCTCTGATAAAAATCGTACTTATTGACAGAGTATGACACATGTGAGGACAGAGTCAGTAAAGGCACAGTTATCTGAACCAAGACCAACATAGAAGTTTTCCTCTGAAACCTCCTTATGGTTTGGTAGGCTACGCTCTGTCAGTTTCTGTCTATCATAGTCGTGATCGTCCATTCTCCCATTCGGAAAGAGGTGGGGAACACCCTTAACAGGTTGCTAGTCCATCACAGGGCCATCATAGAGACAGAGAAGACAAACAAAATTACACTCACTCCTAGGGTCAGTTTAGAATCACCAATTGGATGGTCGGAGGAAACCAGAGTACCTGAGGAGAACCCATGCATGCACACTCCCCACAGAAAGGCTCCAGCCGGGATTCAAACCTGGAACCCTCACCAACACACCCCACTGCAGCCCTGTTTTAGTTGTATATACTGTGTTTATGCCTGTAACTGGTGCAGAAATCATTACTCGGTCTGTGGCTTCCGCCTGAGAAGAGAGAGCTGTGTTCACCTTACATTAGGTAGTTAAAAACTACCTCATTCAATAAAACATTCTCAATGAATGGGAACACCACTATGAATGTGCTCATGAACAACACTGAGGCAGAATAGGGCAGATGTGATCGTATGATCAGCATCTTTGATTTAGTTGTCTTAAATGCCATCTAAGATAACGCTGCTGTGACTTTTTGAGCCATATTTTTAACATCCGCTAAATACTAAACTCTTTTATAGTCTCATGCTCACTGTTTACATCTTGGAAATCAAGATGTTTCGTGTGGTTTGAGTTCAGTAGTACACAGACAAGAGTGGGAATGATTGTGGCAACAATAGAATAGGTTATCTATGTTAACCCAAATTTAAAAAGCATATATAGTTCTGACCTGCACTGGTTTGTCAGATCAGATGCCAGTCATTAAAGCCTAAGTAGCTTTTTTTAATAGAAACTTAGAAGGGCAGTGTCATATGGGAAGAGAGGCAGACTGAAGGCTTCCAGGATTAGTGAGACAAAGAAACAAAGTTAAGTAAATATCCAAAAACTTGACTCAGAAGTGGACTGAACATGAGTTGTTTACCACTGGCGCAAACAACAGTCTGGCGACAAGGGGAATGAAGCTCAGGGAAGATATAAAGCCAAGCTTGATGTGGGCATGAGTTGCAGGTGTGATAACTGCTAAGAGGAAGATTTTAAGACCGTCAATTCATCAGGACTTGCCAATCTTTCTTCCAGGTGCTTGAGGACATTGTGAGCCCATCTGTATAGTCATTTTTATACATGAAAACAGGAGATGTTCCGGAGAGGTTTGCAGCCAATTTGGTCAGTTTATTTTCACAGTTGATGTTCTCACATGCATATCACATCAGGAGGCTTTTTACTGAAGATGCTCTCTCCCAGCAGGAAATGTGAGAGAAGGGGTGCAGGGAAACAGCAGCACAGGATACAGAAATTCTGCAGTGGAAGCCATTGTTTCCTTTACAACATACTGAGAATGGCAGAACATTACAGAACTTCGGTACATGTGTGACAGCGGGGTAAGAAAGCTGAAAACAAGCCAGAGATGAACCTACAATGGTGGAATATTCATTATCACCTTGGCAAACCCAATATACAATAGAGTTTGCACAACTGGTGAAGGTGTCTACGTGCAGTTCATGGTAACTCTGCATCTACTGTATAGCACGTCCTGTAGTGCAACTGCACTTATCTTGTTGCATTCATAATGGTATAATATGCAACATAAAAAAGCAGACTCAACTAGACTCTGAAAGAAAGCTAAGTAAATCCTAACTTTGAGTCCATGAAATAACTCTGAGATTCCTATATCTCAGTCAAACTCAAACTATATGAGCTCAGATCGAATCCCTTTCTGGTGTTTTTATCTGAAAAAGGTGCTTTATTAATAAGAGGAAAACCTAGAACTTTGCTCACTCAGTAATAGGCGTGTGTGCACAAACATGCACACAGTTCTTGTGTTTTGTATGAAACAGAAGCCAGAGGGTAATTTGCAGTTCTGCCCCAGCTTTCAGATTTGACGGTAGAGCTCCAGAATCAGAGATCTGAGTGTGATGTGCCCGGCCATGCCAGCTGTCCCTGTCTTGTTGATTTGGCCCTACAATTTCCCCTGCTGCTGGCTTAACCCTCTTAAATCCTAGACAATTTTTTTTTCTCGAAACTTCCACCTGAAAACATCCTCAAATTTAGTCAGTGACAGCTCTAGAACTGGGATGGAAAACTGAACAAACTTGGGCTTTATGGATTAGAGGCTCTTGGCAATATTGTAAAATATTGGAAGCCTTATCCTAACCACCAGGCAGGAAGGAATTTTGAAAACCTCCAGCAAAAGTTGACATTTAACCAAATCAAAACTATGATCTGAAGAGTAAATAACAGCTTCATAACATTGAGAAAATGTTACTAATATTACTGTAGCTGTTGAAAATATATTGAACTGTGGTCCATCAAATTTGGTGCAACGATAATGAAACACAACAAATAATACAACCACTGTTGTTATACATGGAACTGCCAGCTGAAATAAAAGGCTAAACTGATGGAACTATTCAGTGTCGTAGAAACTATGTAGAGTGTTGATTGGTTCACTTCTGACTGGATTATATCACCAAGGCAACTTATGCTTGAAACATAATCTGCTCCACCGAAGGTTATGTTTCAAAATAAGAGATCAATATGTGAAAAAAGCACAGCCTCCTGACCAATGAATGTGCATAGAAAATGACAAAAAATAAAATAAAATGAAAAAAGACATGGACAGTGCATGGACAGTGAAAGAGTTCCTTTAATTTTTTTTACTTCAGGCACAATGTTTTTTTACGATGTTAAATTCTTACTCTGAAGCATATTAATAAGAGATGTGTCATTAGTATATATATATATATATATATATATTAGTATATGCTTTTGTAGCCTAAAATTGAGACTAAGTACATTTGTTTCTGCTGACTTTGAAAGATTCTGAGCACTTGCTGTCTTTAATGAGAAAACAAGTGCTCAGTTTAGGGAGGCCATAGCTATGTTACCAACTATGAGCGCAGAGTCGGTTGATGGATTGCTGGATCATTTCGACTTGAAAATTTTGAATGTAATGGAAGCTGTTGCAAACAGAAAACACCATAGAGAAATACCACTACGGTCAAAAACCTGAAAAGAGAATGCAGGAAAGCTGAACGTAAGTGGAGGAAAACAAAGCTTCAGATTCACTATCAGCTGTACAAGCAAAGCCTGCGTAGTTATAACGATGAGCTGTACAAGGCCAGACAGCTGCATTTATCTGAAATGATTAATAAGAATGTCAACAATTCTCGAACTTGGATTGCTATGATTGAAAACTCACAAATCCTCCTAAACAGTCAAACCCAGACCTCCTCTCCACTGAGAAATGCGACAAATTTACCAACTTTTTTAGCGAAAAAAATAAAAACAATTAGACAAAACATTCACGCCAAACACAGACAAACAAGAAAACTAATCTGTCTAAAACCTGGAAATAACTCTGATGTTATGTCACAATTTAATATTGTTGATTTAAAAATCCTTGAGGAAACAGTTTGGCATCTGAAATCAACAACTTACACTCTGGACATAATACCATCCGACTTTTTAAAAGCTGTTTTTACCTCAGTAGAAAGTGATCTCCTACAAATAGTTAACAGCTCACTGGGATCACGCATTTTTTCCCAAGGCACTAAAGACAACTGCCGTTAAGCCACTCCTTAAGGAAGATAACTCTAGACGCCTCTATGATTAACAACTACAGACATGTCTCTAACCTCTCTTTTTAGTCCAAGATTATTGAGAAAGTTGTATTTAACCAGCTCAACGACTTTCTGGAGCGGTCCTTAACTGGTTCAGGTCCTACTCAGAAGGCCACAGTTATTTTGTTACAATTGGCAGCTATGAATCTGAGCAAGTGCCCATGACTTGTGGAGTCCCCCAGGGGTCAATTCTTGGACCTCTTCTGTTTAACTTGTATATGCTCCCTTTGGGTCACATATTACAGAACTTTAACATCAATTATCACAGTTATGCAGACGATACACAACTTTATGTGTCTCTGTCACCAGGCGACTGCAGCCCAGCAGACGTACAGAGTCAGTGTCTGGAGGAAATAAACACCTGGATGAGAGAGAATTTCTTCACATAAATGAAGACAAAACTGAGATAATTCTGTTTGGTTGCAAAGAGAAGAGGGTCAGCATTGATAAATATCAGGCCCTTACAATCACTGACCAAGTTCGTAACTTTTGAATGTTGATAGACTCAGACCTAACTTTCAGCAGCCACATCAAAGCTGTCACCAAGGCAACCTTTTACCTCTTTTTACCCATTCATCTCTAGTAGACTCGATTGCTGTAATGGTCTTTTATCTGGACTTCCCAAAAAGAGCATTAAACATCTGCAGCTCATCCAGAATACTGCTGCTAGAGTTTTAACCAGGACTAAGAGAGCTGAACACATTATACCAGTTTTAAAATCTTTACACTGGCTTCCAGTCAGTCACAGAATAGATTTTAAAAGCCTACTGATGGTTTACAAATCCCAGAACGGTTTAGGCCGAAAATACATCTGTGATATGCTCAGAGAATATAAACCTAGCAGAGCTCTTAGATCCAAGGACTCAGGTCAGCTGGTCCAGTCCAGAGTCCAGACTAAACATGCAGAAGCAGTATTTAGCTGTTATGCTGCAAACAAGTGGAACAAACTAACAGTGGAGATTAAACTGTCACCAAATGTAGACATGCATGAAATCTTAACGATATCTTTTAACTTCTCTAAACTGTTACTTGTTTTTAGGAGATGCAGTGTTTTTAATCTAGTTCTATTTGGATAAATAAAATATGTAAAATTCACAATATAAATGAATAACCCCTGAGGATTGTCATTGTAATTATTCTACAAACGGTGATAAATTAAGTTTTTATCTCTGTATAAGGACACAGGGCAATGTTTGTTATTTTTCATGAAACTGTGGGGTGGACTGAATCATTTTATTTAATTTAAATTATTTTATTTGTTTCTCTTTCTATTATTTTATGTGTTTTAAATACTTCTTCAACTCTCTGCTGTTATGCTTTTATTTTAAGTAAAGCATTTTGAATGGTTTTGTACATGAAATGTGCTATACAAATAAACTTGACTTGACTTGACAATTCGGTTTATGTTTAAAACGATTCCTAAACTAACTGAAAGATTTCCTGCTTTCTTCTCATGCAGTACATGTTTGTGCATAATATCAGATTTGCCAGAGTGCATCAAATAAATAAAACTCTGCTTTTGTTTTTTACAGTTTGTATGACTGAAAAGCAACAAAGACATTTGAAATAAGTCCACTGACTAATTTAAATCACCTTTATGTTTGAAAATAGAAAAATAGACAGTGTTGCATTTAACAGAATTAAGACAAAGTCTTTTTCACATACTTAATCATTTACACATTTACACTGTAAGCATTCTTTTTTTTGTCTACTTCCCGCATTTTAAGAATATACAGTTGTGACTGGTCATATGGTGCCACGTGTTTTATGTGAACTCACACATATACAGTTTGGAAATCTGGGTTGAGTTGCCCAATTATTAAGCATTATCATTGCGCAGTTTGATGAGATTTTCATTGTCAGGATTAGTTAATCCAGGTACCCTGGATTTTGAAAGTCTGGCACATAGTTTACGTCATAACTGACAGATATTGTATCATTGCAAATTCATTGCACATTTATGTGCATGACAGATGAGCATGTTTGTGAACCGCAGCTATAGACTTATGCATCAAGCTTTTTCAAGCTTTTTTTCCCCTTCTCTGAATGGAGTTGAGCTCTTCAGTGCTCAGTTTAAGTGTCTTTGATGCATAAAGATGCATCTCTCTGTTTGTGTGATTTTTTTTTTTTGTTTGTTTAATAAAATGCCACATCGATTGTCCTCTGCTTTAGACATGCCAGATTTTTTTTCTTTCTCGGAGTGGCAGATGAATTAAGTGCATAATCATCACAATAAAACAACGGGGTTATAACCAGACTCTGATTAAGTTTTGAAACAAAGCACTTCTGTTATGGTTAGAAAAATGCTTTTTTATTTTTGGATACTGATATATACACTCACAGACTGTTGATGAATAATTTTCATGTTTTTTAATTCTTGAGGCTTGCAATTTACTGAAATTTCATATTCCTCTGTTTTTGTTCATGCAGTGTGTTATTGACTGTCACCAATAATTGTATATTATCCCATATAAAGTCCATTTTAAGTTTAGCATTGCTGATGATTCTTGGAACAATTGTGTTTATGCACTCATTTTAATCATACGACCTCCAGTTGCTAAGGATTTTTCAATGAATCTTGAAATGTTTTTCATAAGCATATTTCTTATATTACTGATATTCCTTCTGTGTCCTCATCAGGTGTCCAAGCCCATTCATTTTATCTCACATTTCCCAGTATGAACAAGGGAAGAAGTTGTTTAAACTTCCTCCTCATTTATCTCCATTTTGTTCCTGCTCTACACCCTAGACATCTTCTTTTCAACTCATCTTAATTTGCTGTCTTTTTCCAGGCATTACTTAAATTCTCTGGCTAAATTGCCAGAGAATTCTTCGTAAAAGTGGTCCTTCCAGCTGAACAGCATCCAAACTAGCACAGAAAAATGTTTCAGAAATCTGTGTTTTAACAAAAAAATGCTCATTGTCACGATCTATGTATTTTTGTGTTTTTCTGTCTGATTCCAATATTTTGCCATTTCCCTGACCTTTTTCCTTAGTTCTCTCCTGCCTGGTCATCAGCTCCACTCCCTTCACCTGTGTTCACTTATCCTCAGCTGCACTCATTGACCAATCACTCTCCTCTGTATTTAAACTCTTGGTTTTCTTCACTCTTTGTCAGATCCTTGTTGTTCTCTACCCATGGGTTTCCCTGTCAGTTCTTGTTCCCACTCCTGTGAAGTGTTACAGTCAGGTTTTGTTCCTCCTTAGGTTTTGTTTTTCTCAAGTCTGTTTTTTTTTTTGGTGTTCCTGCTTGGCTGCGATTTTTTTTTAAATTTATTTTTGTTACTCTCCCAATAAACTGAGTTCAGTTTTCCGTTACCTCCTGCCTGTTACGTGCCCGCACCTAGGTCCTCTTTCCTCGCCTCCATTACCGAACCATGACACTCAATTAAAAAATCTCAAGAAGATGTAAAGGAAGATGCAGCTATGGCAGCAGACTACCTGCCTCTGGGGCAAATATGAATCTTTAACTGTGGAAAAGACAATATAATTTTCTTCCCCCCCGTCCTGTCCAGCATTATGGCAAAAGAATTGTAATCTGAATACCTTTTATGCCAAACTGATTTGCTTTGCCAAGGGAAGTTTTATAAATGTAAAGCTCCCCTTGATGCCCATTTATTTATTTTTGTTTACAATATATAAAAACATGTAATAGAGCCGAACCGGACCGGGGGACAAGTAAAGAAGAGGAAACAGAACAAAAATAGAAACAAAAACCAGACAACCAGCTGCTACACCTGTAAAAAAACAAAACAGACGACAATCCACGGCCTCTGTTGGGAATCCAGCCTTAGCGCCACCAAGAGCACCTGAAAGCAGACAAGCAGAGAAAAACAAGCACAAGTAGCGGCAATCGCATACAACACAACTGTGGATATAGATGACCTAAAACCACAGGATAATACATCAACTGCTTGCTAATGGGCTAATGAATGTGTGTGTGCGTGAACATGCAATACCCATGGCACAGGACCTACATGATAACCTTGCTTAGTTTTAAGTGTATAAGTGTACAGAGCCACAATCCACAGCCCACCGCAGGGACAACCACGTACCCACCCAGAAGACTGCAGAGGAAGCGCCTGGAAAGTGCCCCCATAAGCATAGCCCGACCCCACCAAGCCCCAGCCGCCCACACATGGGCCGCGCACCGGACCCGGGCCCCAGGAGCCAGAGCGCCCCCATACCCCCCGACAGAGGCCCCATCCAATACCCAAGAGGTCCAAGCGCTCCAGACAGCCACACAGTGGGCCAGCGCCCCTACCAAGTGTCCCGGGAGTCTGCCCTCTGGGCAGCCTACATACCCAAAGAGCCCTGTCCACCAGATGCCATTCAGTGCAACCACCCCCCAAGACCTAATGTGTGTGTGTTTGATAAGTAGTAATGTCTAAGGTGTAATTAAAACAGGGGTGGGGAACTGCAGAGTGCAGCCAAGGGGACCACCTACGTGGCCCCATCCACCACACCCCACAGAACACACACGCCCCCAAATTCCTACATGTGTGAGTGTGTGCTGTGTACAGGAGCCAGAAGGGATAGGGGTATTGGGATATAGACTGGGGGAGAGAAGCTCCCCCGGAGAGGGCAGCCAGAGACTGGCTGCAATAGGCACCCCCGTTACCTGGGACCCAACACAGGGCAGGAGGGCCTGATGTCCACCAGGCTCGGGGCCTGCTGCGACCATATTCCAGGAGCTATTGTACCCCAGATGGCACCCACCCGCCTCACCCCTCCTCACCCCAGAGGACCAAACAAACAAAAAACAAACAAACCACCCAGTCACACCAGTCGCAGCAGCCTGGGCCTGAGACCCAGGCCCACCCAGGCCCCCCCCCACGCATCGCCCCACCTCACAGCATGCCCCAACACCCTAAAAAAACAACCACCTGTGGATACATTGGAGGTCCCAGAGTAACCAGCCTGGCACCAGGACCTGCACCAACCCACCCATACTGTGGCGTGCCCAGGGCAACCCAGACCCCCCCAAGCCCCCAAAACTGCTCTCCAAGCCTGACACACAGTCCCCCCCAGCAATGATCAACCCGGTCCCCACGACCCGAGAGACCACCAGATGCCCGAAGCCACAAAGTCCCCCCCAGCACACACAACCGCCCAGAGCGACGGGACAGCAACCCACCACCACCACTATGTGATAAAGCTAATCAGCGGGGACCAGAGAGAATGAAATTCAGCCAATTTATGTTTTGAGGAGGCAGACATTGTTTCCATGCTAATATAATCTAAAAGAAAATTTCTAAACTGGTTAATACACAGATTGTTCTTCGCTTTCCAGTTCATGAGAATAGTTTTCTTTGCGATACATAACACTGTGAGAACCATGTGTGCTGAGTTAATTTCCACGTTGATGTTGTCTAAGTCACCCCGTATGCACACTGTGGAGCATGCAGGAATGCTACACTTAAGCCATGTTGATAGGTCCTCACAGACTTCAAGCCAGAACTTCTGGACAGGCAAAACCACAAAGCGTGTGGTTTTGTACGCCTGTTGTCAGGTGTGTTGTCTGAGCAATGTGAGCAGATGTTTGAGTGTGTCAGACCCATCCTGAACATCCTTTGTCCTGTATAATGTGTTCTATGAAGAATTTTGTATTGTATGAGCTGCAAATTAGGATTTCGAGTCATTCTGAAGGTGTTCAAACATATTTGTGGCCAGAAGCTATGACTATAACTGATGGATAAATCTGCCTCCCATTTTGAGGATGGTAGAGACATTGTGTCATCTATCTTAGACAATAGTTTATATATTTTTGATAGCAGTTTTGGGGTGCAGATGCTTAGAAATTCTGCTACCCGAATCGGGAGTTGTAAGTCTGGTTGGTGGAGGATGTATTTCTTGGTTATTATAGACTTAAGTTGTTGATCTTCTAGGAATTTATTGCTTGTTGTGATATGAGCTCATAAAATTAGATAAAATTTCCATTTTGGATTATATGTTCCAGATGTTTGATTCCTTTGAACTTCCACAGAGTAAAGTTTAGCATTTTTTTGACAATATAATTTTTTAAGTTTTAAATCTTTTGTAAGATCATGCTTTTACTGTACATCATTTTCATTTTAGAAGAGTGCTCATTAAGATTTAGCTGACACATTGCTCTTAAGAAAGTCTCAAATGAATTTTATGTGTTAAATGTCAAACAAGAAGTTTTACTAGTTGTTCAATATGTTTTATGACGATTTCCTTTGCGCCTATCTCTCTGATTGCACATACAGTTTCCAGTCGTCATATTCTTTTTGCTGCCGAAATAGTGCAATGCATCATCAGTGTGGGGTCATAACTGAGCACACTTGTAATTTGACATTAATTAGAATTACCAGTATAACTATTACTACATATAATTCCTTTTGACACTTAATTTATTTTGTTCTCTGTGTCACAGTAATAATTAGTTTTTTGCCACTGTGGCATTTAATCTCTTTCTGTCTGCATATCTGCATTTGTGTACCTGTGTACTATATGTACCTTGTAGTGAGCCCACTCACTGCAAGGTACACATGAGGCCTGAGACATTCCCAAAACATCCAGTGGTATTGTTTGTCCACTGAAATGATGCTTGTTGACAGCATGAGGATAGGGCCTGCTGCTTTGAGTAACAGGGGAAGAACATTGATTGTGCAGCTGTGTGCTGCAAATCATCTTTTAAAGATGGAACGTCTCTACAATTGAGACCCCATCCATGCAGTGTACATCTGGTAAACCCTCTGTATTTTTTCTGGTCGTTGTTTATCTTGGCATGTTCTCATAAAAACTAGAGCACAATAAATGTCTCGCTGCGTGCTGATTGCTAAGCAGTAGAGGGTCATCAGATGGCTTGAAGTACTTTCCCATTTGTTCAGGTGGAACTAATCAGCAGCCACGCACAGCCTACATTGGTTCTTTATCAGATTTTGTGACCTCTTACAGTATTTCAGTTTATGTTTGATGTGTTGCAGAAATCCTATTTTTATGTCAAGTGAACTTGTTTGGTTTTCAGTGTCTGTGGATAAAATCACTTGAGAAACAATCAGAATATCCTGTTAATGTTCTCAGATTTTTATCATCTGATATTGTATTTCTCAATTCATAAAAAATGTGCAGGTGATACAAAATAAAGTTTAAATTGGTTCTAAGAGACCCATTCGTACCTTATGCCTCTTAGGTTTATAAATCTCAAATCAACACTGATTAACAACTCCTTTATACAGTAATTCAGCATGAATTATGGTTTTATCAGGAACAGCAATCAAATGCTAGAGAAAAGCAAACTTACTTTAGGAGGAGATCCTGGCCTTGGTGGAAGACATTAAAGCCAGACAACATTAAAACATTTGTCACCCTACTAATTAGTGCTCCGAACTAAATAATGTGCTGACAAACAAAGCCAAACAGCTTTGGAGTATGTTGGCCCTGGAGTAAATAGAGTAAAAAGGCAAGACTGTGGCTGTGTCAAATCAATGAATAAATAAATGATGATTAATCAATTATTTCAATTCATAAATGGAGAAAAAAAGGATCAGTCATACACAACACCATGTGTCTGATAATTAATTCCTCACATATTTTCTTGATAATTGTTGTAATCTCTTGTTCATGAACCTAATGTCATGTTTAGCACAGGCTTGGGCACATATGTGTCCTAAAGAGCAGGGAACATATGACTTTTGGGACAAAATATGACATAAACACGACCCGGCAATAAGACAAAAGTTAAAAGGTTTGTCAAAATGTAAACAAATAATGAGCAAATGGCCTCCAGTCATCTATTTTTGACCATTTAGAGCATTCTGGACATTTTAGGATAGGGGCCAAAGAAACAGGAGCCAAAATGGAGAGATTTCAGAGAGATGGTGATGAAAGATTTTGCTGCAACATACAGTTTTAGCATTAAACTATATAAACACATTCCAGGAGACCCTGAAAATGAAATAACTTTTAAATAACTATGATATGGGTTCTTTAAAAAGTAGTGATAAGTTGGTGTTGTCTTTCCTTGTCTTGTTTGCGTGATTAAAAAAAAAAAAGAAAGAAGAAAAGGGCAATCAAATTCAAATGCAAAGTCAATAAAAATGCACAGAATTAGCTTATAATCACTGTCTTCTTCCTAAAGATGCCCATGGACATCATGCACCAACCAGACACAAGCAGCAGTGTGAGTCTTTAGTGTCCTCCACTCATGGAAGTAGAAGATGTGATGGACCATATTCTCTGGGTTGCAATATGCAACTTTGAGTATGGCCCATTTCAGTGCGCTGCTCCACTGACGCTCATACAGAAGCTTTATGATTTGGCTAATTCTGTCTGTCCTTGAAATGTAAGTCTTACTCATGAGTTATGAAAGCTGGCCTCCTTTGTTTCTTTGAAACACCCACATCTTTGATGGGTGTTTGTACGAGAAATCTATCCTTACTTCAACACTACCAGCCCCCATCTGAAGTATGAAGTGCAGTAGCAGAGAAATCTCACCATTAGTCAGTCAACAGCAAGAATTCCATTTCCATTTTCATGGGATAAAAGTGGAGAAGCCATTTATAACTAATATGATTATTCGCAACTGAATTATGATTATTTTTATTTTACTGGTTGCTTGTAGAGCTGCACAGTGGTGCAGTGGTTAGCACCATCATATCACACCTGGAGGGTTCCTGGTTCAAATCCCAGATGGGGCCTTTCTCTGTGAAATTGGCATGTTCTCCCTGTGTATGTGTAGGTTCCCTCAAATAACATGCATGTCAGGTTAATTGATGGAGTGAGCATGGCTGGTTTTGTGACCTTGTAATGGGTCGGGAGGGTGTAACCAGCCTCTCACCCATGACAGCTGGGATAGGTTCCAGCCTATCTAATGTTAATTTTTCCCCCACAAATATAATGCTGGTGCAAGTATTTAATCTTATGTATCTCCTGCAGGTGCCCTTAAATCACTTGTTACAACTGATATGAAAATACACCAGCTTGTCGAAAAGAGGCAGTTACTATTATCACTTACAGACTGATTCTGTTGCCACTAATATATTTTAAAGATGACTGCATAACAGGAAAATAACATTTTGCCACATTTCTCAGGTGTAGCTGAATATTACCTGTCAGCCAATTTTTTTAAAACATAAATTATTGAAATCTCTCAGTTACTTAATTGTTTTTCATAAATCAGAAAAATTAACTACAGAACTGTAGGATTGACACTGGTCCTCAGTGTCAAAAGGAGAATACAAGACAGTGCGTATGGATGGTGGTGCAGCGAAATAAAACCCACACTTCCTGTCACCCCACATTGAAAGACATTGTAAGAAACTCTACACGGAAGGAGGTGGCACACACAATCCTTGGTGTGAGTGTATTGTCTGTGATGACCAGGGTTCACTTTATCTTCTCTGGGGCTGGATTTCATATGCTCTTTACCAGCTGCTCGATGCCACCGCCTGAGAGATGTAATGATGCATGCTGAGACAAAGCCATAGGTGACATGTTGAAGGAAATTCCGGCTGAGAAAAACAATTTGGACTTTGCTAGATTTTAAAATAATTCATATGGAAACAAAATAGTATATCATTATGTAACCATGCATTCATCATATTCAGCCAGAACATTTCTGGGCGTTTGCTGGAAGTATCAGTTGGTGGTTACTATTGGCTGGTGATTGGTGACTTAATCAAGCAATAACACTGGAAACCAAATGAGTTTCAACTAATCTTGTGGCCAATGATGAGCAAAGGTAACGGCTTGGATGCTGGCAAATGGGCCAGTGCCTTGAAATCTCACAGGCTAATGACATGATTATTTGCTCATCAGGGTGGTGTGGGTGTGTATGTCTGAGACTGCACGCATGTGTGCAAGTCAAATGTATGTGTGAATGTCTATATTGCTTGCGGCTGATGACTGTGGTGGTGGGTGGCGCCAGTCACATCTTAGCATGATAATAAAAGCCGAAGCTGTTGTCACAAAACTCAGCCCCCTACGCCCTGCTTTTAAGTGCTGCCACTATTCTCAGAGCGCCACAGACACATTATAGAGCAAAGGGAGAGAAAAGGAAGAAGAAAGGCTCAGGAAAGGAGAGCTGGAGAGAGATGCGAGGGGAGTTTGCAGGCCTGTGGCTGAAGGATTGATTTTAAATGTTCTGCAAAGGCAGTGTTTACTATCCTCTCTGGCTAGCCCCCTGACAGTGCTAGTATCAAAACAAGAATTACACCCCCTTCCCCCACCCCGCAGAAATAGCAGATGGAAGCAAGGAAACGGAATGGCCTTTTACTTTACTGACAATGTCTAGTTTTAGGTTTTATCATCTATATTCTCAAAATATATTAGCCCACAGTTAGGATGATTCTGAAAATTTCAAGTTTCACATCAAAATTGCAGATTTTTAAATATGGAAAAAAAAATCTGGATCACATTGCATTGTTCCAAAACTGTGTGGGGAATTCAAATTGTCACAATATATTCTTATAGAACAACTATAATTTATAAGAAATTACATGTTGAGGGGGGTGGTATAAAGATATTAATCCTAGGTCTAAAGAATTTCTGTTTTCTGGCTTATTAACGCAGGGGTAGGTAAGTGTGAAATACACAGCGACCAAATGAAAGATGAGCAGTGAACATGTGAAACTAATTCTTGACATGCAATCGAACACTATAGCTCTTATACAAAGCTTCTCTATTTTCAGTTTTTGCTCACATTTTAAAAGGCAATACTTCTACTTGATATATTAAACAGATCTATCCGATCAACATAAAAGAGGGCAAAAAATATTTGGAACACTTTTAAATGTGATGCATTCCAGCACACTAAATCACAGATGAAACTTCAATTAAATTTAGGTTCTGTGTGATAAAATTGGACAGTGCAGAGTTGAAGTATTCAGTGAGTATACTGTATTTACCACAAAAATGCTGAAAACCTTGAAATCTACTTCGTCCAAATGGAATAGAATCACTGAATGTTTGAGCCAGCAACAGTATATAAAAACTCTCTTGTTTTCAAAAATATTATCATTAAGCAATAGCTTAGTTTACTTGTTTTTCTATACCTGCAATGACTAGTAACTTTAGGATAGTTATATGGTCAAAATACCTACATTTATCACAATGCCTGCTGATGATTTAATTTCAATACACAACCAAACATATTCTGGACATAACAAAATTATATTATTACCATGAAAGATCCCAACTTGGTTTGCGTGAATGGTAAAACTAGTGGAGATATGAATTTTTCAAAATGGACTATTCTTTGTTTTGGTAGTATTTTTTTATTTTTATTCTTGCCATTTTGATGACTGTGAAACATTTAGCAGCGTTTCATGTAAGTTCAGAACAAATTTAAGCCTGATTCAGTAAAATATGTGTGATTGGCGAGGCTTACAAAGGATGATAGAAATTTAGCTCAGAGGACCAAATATCTGAGGTAACAATATCCGAAATTGTGTTTGGAACAGAGATTTAAAATACCAGCACTCATAGCACGAAGGCTCCTGGTTCAAATCAGGCGGGGGGGCTTTGTATGTTCAGAATCTCTCTCTGCGTTTGGTGGGTTCTCTCTAGATACTCCAGCTTCCTCCCACTGTCCAAAACCATGCATGTTAGATTAATTACTAATTCTAAATTGACCCTAGGAGTGAGTGTGAGTGTTTGTGTTTGTCTTGCGATGGACTGGCAACCCATTAAGGGTGTACTCCCCCTTTCGCCCACAGCTGGCATAGGCTCCAGCACCCTTAATTGGATCCGGCAGGTCCAGAAAAACGATAGGTGGATTTAAGATTTTGCATTGCCACATGATCTTAATAAAGGTCCTTACAGGTTTGATGTCAAGGCAATTTATGATACAAACCTGGAGGGTTAGATAAGTTGCCCCATAGTTGCAGGTGATAATGTATCCCAAAGAAAGTCTAAATACAACACTGTGTTTGTCCGTCTTTCAAAAAATCCACTAAGATGGCTGTTACTCTCTTCTTCATGGTGCATTGGTTCACTCTCTAAACATCAAAATGGATCAAATAAGAAAATACTTATGGTAAATGGTCTGTTTTATGTTCCAGTCTAGTCGACCACTTTTACACTACAGGCCATATGTACCCATTCACACTCGCACTCATACAGCAGTGCTTAGTCTATGCAGTGTTACAGGCTACGCAATGACATTTACATAATGATGGATGCATCATGGTCTGGGGAAGCTGTGAATCAAGCCACCGCCTTTCCGGTTGGCGGACAATAGCTCTTCCTTCATCCCGAAACACTTATAACAGACGGTGCTGTAGTTTTTAGCAATCATTTTTGCAAAAGGGTTCGCTAACCTAACATAGCAAGATTATGTTTGTGTAATTAACTTTTATAAATAGTGTAGTGCCCGTGAACGCGGTGATGAAAGAGCAAGTGCATCAAGTCAGCAAATTGATGACTTGACTTTAGATCACAGTGACTATGAGACAGAGAAATTAGATCTCACAATGGGGAAAATATCATCAAATTTAAATAACAGAGATTCAAGACACCATGAATGTTTTTTTTTCCCCACAAGGATAAAAACTTAATAAGACAACTAAAAAAAAGTGACCAATAATGGCCGCGTTTCCCAGATTCCCAGATAAGAAGCTCTTAGCACGAAGAGCTTTTGAAATGTCACTATAACAAAAAAATTAATAAAAAAAACCCTGACTGTTGTAATCACTACCAAGAAATAAAGCAGCATACCTCACTGTATTTGAAGAAGAAAATTCCCTTTCATGCCACATGGCCACACTCATAATTATCTGATTGTTGCAGACCATTAGCAATTTGATTTATTGTTCTTTGGCAGTCACGATGGAGGTTTCTCACCCCCGCCTTGGACGTGTGTGAAATGCACAAGTCTGGAGGGCTGAGGAGAATATGGGGGAGCGAGAGCCATATGTCTGCGCTGTCAGGGAGCCACTTGTTAGAGGAAGTTTAGCCTCCCTGTGCCTCCAGCCACAGCCTTAATTATTAACAACATGTCTCCCCTCTGAAGGGCTGTGTGAGGGCGACTCACTGGAAAAGGCACTTTGGTGTGTGGACTGGATGCTGAGTACCCTCTGGATACCGACATGTTCAGTTGAGGTACTGAAGGTGCTGCAAACGCTTTCCTGTCGTTTCGTCTTACATGAAACTAACTGAGGATAACCTGAAGACAAATAAGCAGACTGATTCAGTTTTTTACACAGTCACGATCAAATCTTTATGCGCCTATAAAAACGATGACTTCTAGAGGTTTTCATTCTTTTTCTTTATGTTGAAACCCATCAAAAAACAATACTTTGAGTGTTCATGGGTTCTTCAGCATCAGGAAGACAGAGATTTGGGATGGTGCTCACCAAATCTGGACTTTCTACAACATGACAAGCACTGTCAAAAAGAAAAAAGAGTGCACCAATCTTTAGTAAATTAGTACAGTTCAAGTTACCTCAACATGTTAAATATTAGACTTTTTAGGAACTGGATCTCCTAACTGTGGTCTGTTTTGTAGGTTTTGGCTTTTAATTGATCACCAACTCTGAAGTGAGTGCGGACAGAGGGACAGTGCTGAACTTAGCTTAAACGTTGTTTCTTTATCTCAACATCAACAATTTAGAAAAAAGCTATTCTGAAACCTTTACCATTTGGACAATTATGGGTGGATTATGGGTCCACAATCCACAGTCCTTGTGGTTACAATTTCAAGAAAAGCTAAATAAAATGGAATAAAATGAAGCACTGTATTATCATTAATATATATGTCACGGGGGATCTGAGTTTAGCACAAGGCCAACATAGAGACAAATGATGCAAACAACCATGAATGCTCACACACACACTGTCAACTAACATACAAGTTTTTGGATTGTAGGAGGAAGTGTTTTTCTGAATTATAATAGGAAAATACTTTTTAAATTTCAAATTATATTATAGAAATCAAAACAAACACATTTGCCAATAATCTGTGGATGGTTTGGATTCATGGTAAGAAATGAATCTCAAAACAGTGTCTAGATGGCATTTAATCAATATGTGTCAATTTTAATTTCAGCTGCATTGTAATTATCGAACAATCAGTCAACTGTAATTATCAATTACAAGTCTGAGATGGCTTGATAATAAGCAAATCAGATCAGGTTTATCCACAACATTAAAACCAAAATCAAGCCTAAATTTCTCATCCTGTCAACAGTCCTTTATCACCCACGAGCTATTCCATGTTTTAAACTAAGTAAAGAGCATTACAAAATAACACTGCTAGACACCAAGGTAGTTCATTTGAATGTATTTTCTCAAAATCCATACAAAACACACAAAACTTGGTGCAACTTAACCAAAATTTCTCTTTCGATTTAGCTTTTTTGTCCTCAGGCAGAGTGAGTTGCACATAAATGGGACTCTTTGACCTTTTCACTCTCTTGTTTTATTGTCCTTCTGCCCTTATCTGCCTTCAAGATGCCACGGTTAAAACACACATGAAAAAATCCTGCTTATCTCTACTGACTTTCACTATTCCCAAAATTAAACCCTGGAAAGACATTCTGGATACAAAATCATGAACCCTGGTTTACAATCTTACAATCAAAGGTCTGTAGAAGCTAATTCCTCATGCTGGCAGTTCTGTATCATCAGCTGAAAACCAAAGATAGCTTCTTATCATCAAATTGGTTCATCAGGTTTGGTGAGAGCTGGTGAGAATTGATCAAGCAGCTCAATTAAACTAACAACATAGCAGCAAACAATTAATTTGATAATGAGAGTTATTATTATCTCTCAGTTTAGGGTTCTGAAAAAAATAATTTGATTAAATTTAGACAAAATTAACAAATGCTATAAACTGTACTTGGTTAACATTCTGATGTGTGACATTTTGGGCAAACTATTGACAAAATTGCAATATGATAGTCATTACTATGTTTTCATTTGAGTAGAAACATGTCAAAATAATGATTTTTGTGTCTTAGAACAAGCAAAGATGCTGCAGGTGTCTCTCACACTAGGCTCATGTCATTTAACTCATTTCAGCCTTGTTCCTACCTCCTCCTGGTTGTGACCCTGTTGTTCACATCTAAATATTTTGAGGGAAGTGTCAAGTCCAAGAGTGAAACTGGAGGAGAGTGGACCGATGTTTTTTTTTTTTTTTAGTTCCTAGGATGCCTGAAAGGGTCATGGCACATAATTCGACACTGTAAACTTAATTAGAAGTGAATATAAATACTTTGTCACAAACTGATTTAGTGCTCATCCGAGAGAAATATTCAAATAAAACAGTACAATATAAAAAAAAACAGATGCTCCATAATGCAGTTGTGCCACACGTCATATTAACTGATTAATTATGAATTAAAAGCATTGGTTTAAAATGACAGCTCTGAAGCAAGAATGTCTCATTTTGTTGAATGCCTGTCACCTCATGACTTGTCGTCTTGTGTCTGTTTTTGACTCTTCTGCTCACCTCTCTGCTGGGAGGGACTGATTTAGGAGTTGAATGGAGAGATAAAGTGAGTCCATATTGGTAAAAAAAAAAAGGTATGGGTACTGTCTTGTCACTACAGTAGCCCAAGGCAGACAAATCACCTGAGTTAGATGGAGTTGGGTGGTCTGTTGGTTGCAGTTTGAGCAGCTAGATGTCACCACAGGTCATGCTAAATTTTGCACTCTCACCAAAAATGGCTCTCCACTCTATGAATCAAGAGTGTGGACCAGTCTGCACTGTCATAATAAATTAGTAAAAAGGAAAGCTCTGTCTTGCGCTTTGAAAATGCACATCTGTATTTTAAAGTGTTTTGCTGCCACTTCTGGGCAGTCGTGGATATATCTGTGCAATGGGCTGCTCTTGGTTGTGTTGGTTGTGTTGCTGGTTATTTAGCGTTGCTTTACAGTAGAAGACATTGGATAAAGATCTGCTTTGTGGTGGAGTGAAAGTAAGCATTAAATTATTAGATTTATTCAGTGTAGCTGTGGTTTGAGGTGTTCACCAGTGCTACTTTGTTATTTTATGGTTTTTGGGATTAGCATTCAATCAATATACTGTGCCATCGCTACATCAGCTGATCAAGCACAGCTCCACAGCACAATTGATTCCACCAGTGCTACACTCTTAAACAAATTGCCATTTTTCAACATGACAATTGACTTAGAGCTTCCATAAAATCTCTATAAATTGTTAAACTATGTGCATTAAGCCTCACACGTTTTTTTCTTTATTTTTTAACATAATTACCAAAGGAGCTGTAAAGACGATATTTCTACTGCCTATAGGTCTCAGATTATGCATCATAGAACAAGCTATGAAATGAAGTAGATCCAGTATATTGTTGTTGTTGTTGTTAGACTTTATAACCAAAATGCACAAGGAATAGCTATTGGTTGTTTATACTTGGAAAAGCAAAAGTATTCTAACACGCTACTCTTCACTTAGAGTAACGTAGTAATGCAAAAATTTACATTTTATTCGCAATAATGTTTTTGTTAAGTTACATAATCATTACTGTCCTGTAATCTGCTAACAAGCTGGGATTTTATATGATGACATTTTTTATCATCATGTGCATTTCACAATGAAATGATGTTCTCGCCTTTTTCTTTAATTAAAACAATCTAGCTAGCTGAGTGAGCTGCTCACACACTCACTGTGTACAAGTAGGCAAGTAGTCTCTTTTTTTTATCTCAGCCTTCTTTGCATATGCTCACTGTTGCTTGTGTAATGAGCATGCACTATAAATCATAACAATTATAGTGCTAATATACTGTTTTTTAAAACATTTTTCTGGGCTTTCATCGCCTTTATACTGTAATGTCCCATTTGAAAACAAAAACTCTCTTTTATTATATGTCCACACAAACGAATAATACAAACAAACTTTTTTGGTTCGTACTTTTTGGATAATTGCCTCACTAGGCATGCTCAGAAGGTTATTTTCTGGTATTTTCATGTGACCTTAATGTAGCCTTTATCGCCACCTATTGGCCCAATGTGTTTGATTTATTGTCGGATGGAGATATTTTTTCAAACAAGGGACAAAAATGTCCATTAAAAAAAAATCTGGAGACCTATAGTCAAGGGCTTAAAAACCAACAACTGAGACAATAAAATAACATTAAATTTTTTTTGCCATATCTAATTTAGTCTTGTGTAAATTATAAAATTGTCTGAATTATAACCTTCCTGGTGTTTTGCTCATGAGCATCATGCCTCTGATTTCCAACAGGTGTTATTAAGACTAAACTCTCGGACTTTTCTCATCTCTTCAGTTCTTATAACAAAAACTCCCACACATGCACACAAAACTGCATATGCAAAAATATTCTCACACAAACACACACACACACACACACGCATATCAAGCCCACTGTTGTGGAACAGCCATCAGTCAAACCTGCGCTGCAGGTCTGGGGGCATTTACATAGATAGATGATGGAGAGATTATGGGGCACAGTGGTTATTAATCACACTGCTTAGAAGGAGAAGAGGGACTGCTGGGTGTCACTCTTCTCTCTAGGGATGGATCTTTACCCTGGATATGACTTTTGTGCCATATCCCATGTTCTATTTGCTGCTTAGCTAAACCACAGTGGTATTAAAAGTGCCTTGGCTTTCTGTATTGCTGCAAGGTAAAAAAAAAAATAAAATGATGCAGCTTAAGCCCACCTGCAGCCACAAGCTTCAGGGCTTAACTTTATTATTAGTTCAGCTTTTGGTATCCAAAATAGTTCCCGCTAAGTTAGACATTTTTAATGTGTTTGGATTGCTCAAAAATCTGTAATTTAGAAAAAAACACATCATATGGATTGGTTTGTACATTTATACTTTTATTAAGAAATCATGCTACATACATTGAGAAAGGATACAATTAATTTGACATTAATGTAAAGAAGGGCTTCAGCTCGCTGAATGGTCTTCCTGGCTGCCTTATAGCCCCATGTTTTTAAATAAATGGAAACTGAACACTTTAAGGGTTTGTAGGAAGAGTGTGAAGACCTTGTCATTTGAAGAATTTCAAGCTGCAAATCAACATAATTTCTTGTGACTTTTAAAGTTAAGACATGATTTCATTGTCGATGTACTCTGGATTAAAATTAAGTTATAGAAACAACTGATGTATGATTCAATTTTTTCTTTTAATTTCAGTCTTTTTTGGTGTTATTTTTCCAGATACATTTACAATAATATAGCTTTTGATAATAATAATCACTGATGCTATTTATCAGAAATCCTTCTTTTGATTTCTATTATTTTCTTTAAGTATATACGTTGTCTTGTTTTACATGTTCTATGTGACTTTTTTCTTGATTTTATATTTTTCTACGTAATTGTCCCTCCAAGGTATTTTCGCTATTTGTGCTGACAAATTGTTCAAAATGTTATGTCAAATTAAATCACCTGGGCCCACATATCCCATTACCATTGTCCAACATGAGCACACTTGTTTGGGAAGTATCACATTGTTTTATGCTTATTTGATATTAAAACAGTATCCAAGACATTAAGAGTTTTCGACATTAGGAATTATCAAAGGAAATTCTGTAAAAAATTGTATCTAAAAATAGTTATGTCTACTTCACATGCAACATCTCAATGATATAGCTGCACTTTTCTCATCAGCTCATTACTTCAAGATGTTAAGATTCCTGCAGTTTAACATTTTATGGCAACCCACCATTCTGCATGTTGTATGAATTTTGAACAGGGAGTGGTTGGAATGTGCCACTGTGACACTGGTGGATGTGATAATGGGATAATCGACAGCGACAGGTGAAGTACTCTGCTGCTCTTGGCTGTTTGCTTTGGTAAATGTATCCGCCATCCTCTGACCCCAATGGGACATGACATTTGGATTCTCCCTGTCCTTTCTCCTCGCTTCTTTTCGACTCTTCAAAAACTCAGCTCGTTCACCAACATGTTTATGGTGTTAGCACAGTCTGTGGCTGCCGTCAGGAATTGTTGTTGTGTTTTTTTTTTTTTTGTCTGATGTTTTTTTGCTTCTCTGGAAAGTCCATGGGATCATTTGTTTTCACAGGCTGAAGTGGTGCTTCAGTTGATTGATGGATGGATGAATACATGATGAATAAAGGGGTCAATGCATGGAAAACAGGTCAGTTAGAGAGATTCAACTATGACTGATTCACAGGAGATAGGTGAAGTACAACCTCATTAGTGATAAAGTTGTTTGTTATTTCCTTTTATCCTGATTATATTTTTCTTTGTTGGTTTCAATAGCCTTCCTCAGATTTTCCGTCGAACATTGCTGTACTGTGACGGTCTTCTAAAGCTATAGATTATTTTTCTATCTTCAATTGAGTCATTCAGTTGAGGTGAATGAATGAATTCATGAATTCTATTCATGAATGAATAGAAGCTGATGCAGATATTGTATACTTTATATGCAACATTATTCTTTAATGCTACTGAATCTGAAAATGAAAAATTATAATTGTATAAAGCCCTGAGTTTCAATACTAAAACACCTGCAGAAGAAATATGCAAGTACTATATGAGACTGATGTGAATCACTGTGGTTGCACCACATTTTGATTCTTGATTTATGTCTTGAAACTTTAAGTGCAAATGATGAACTGTTTTTTTTAAGCTTTTACCTTTCAGTGGCTCTAGGACAGAATAAGCTCAACTAAACCAGTGCTGTAGTATTTAAAAAATGCTTTACATTACATTACATACAATACGTGAAATAAAGTTTACATCTCTGTCTTGATGGTTGCACAGATTTAGTCTTCTTGGACACCATAAAATTGCACTTTTTCTTTTAAATTGGCAGGTTTATTTAAATTATCTGTGTATTACCAAAGCTTTCTTTTCCTAAACTGAAAAAAATCTGAAACTGTAACAGTGAAGGAAATTTCAGTGTTGCTAATCCTTAACTGAAAAAAACCTAAATGCTCCTGCACCACTGCTCCATGTAGAGAAAGTTTGTCTCAAGCCCTCATTTAGGACACAGTTGTTTTTACCATGGATCTCATGGTGTCCATATCAAATTACGTTTATGTACTATTAATTTGCCTTGCCAGGCACTGTATAGTCTAAAAGATTTGTAATCCCAATGGGGACTTTAGGATTCACACTTGCACTTATGCTTGATAAGTGCCTGACATTTGGATTTGCAGCAGTGATCAGTTACGCACTCAGCCACGTGATTTGATTGGCTGGCACCTGCATTGCTGCTCTGAAACTTTTCACAGCAATCCACTGAGGCAGTGTTCGCAAAGGGAAGCAGTGGAGTCATGAATCAATTCAGCAAGTGACTGATGACTACCAAGGAAGTACATTACTATACTGGACAGCATTTGTAGCTAGATAAAGATGCGATTTCAACACAGTCTCAAGGCATTTTGTAAGAACAGTCATGAAACATCCACTGATTTGTATTCTTAGACCCGACTTTGTCAATTTTCCTCATGTGCAGAAAAACAATTATTACAAATAGCACAGTAATGTGAGTAGTCTTAAAACGTTACATCAGTCTGTCAAAAAATAATTGTTTTTCTGTTAAATTAGAATTTAAGATTCTTCTCCTCACATATAAAGCTCTTACTGACCGAACTCCATCATATCTTAAAGATCTCATTGTACAATATTTTCCTAACAGAGCACTTCGCTCCCAAACTGCAGGTTTACTTGTTGTTCCCAGAGTTTCTAAAAGTAGAATGGGAGGCAGAGCCTTCAGTTATCAGGCCCCTCTCTTGTGGAATAAGCTGCCAGTAAATGTCCGGGAAGCAGACACCCTTTCCACTTTTAAGATTAGGCTTAAAACTTTTCTTTTCGATAAAGCTTATAGTTAGGGATGGCTCAGGTAATCCTGAAACATCCCATAGTTAAGCTGCTATAGGCTTAGACTGCTGGGGGACCTCATCTGTCACACCTTTCCTCACTTTGCTCTCTTTTTCCCCCTGTTTAATTTCCAAATTGATTTTATGTACATGTGACATTATTGTGGTTATTAACCTATGTTTCCCTGTTCCAACAGATATCCTTTGAATGGCGTTATGGTGTTTTTCCCCCCTCTTTTCCCTCTTTTCTGTCTTCTCAAACCCCAGCTGGTCGAGGCGGATGGCCACCCTTCCTGAGTCTGGTTCTGCCAGAGGTTTCTTCCTGTTAAAAGGGAGTCGTTCCTTTCCACAGTTGCCACAGGCACGCTCAGGACGGGAGATTGGACTGAAGACACATTTCGGTGCAATCTGTTGGTTTCCTTAGCTAGGATATTAATTTTTTTAATTAGCTCTATATGAATTAATTGGATTATGATTACAATGAATTGAATTCCAATTGGCTTGAATTGGACTATATTACTTAAGTGCCTTGAGATGACAATTGTTGTAATCTGGCGCTATATAAATAAAATTGAATTGAATTGAATTGAAATTGTAACAGGCAAAAAATAGTCCATATTTGGAGGTAGGGGGTTGTGGTGATGAAGCTTAACATTTCCCTGCCAGACTGTAGACCCCAGGTCCTCACTGAACTGAATGCACTTCACTTTTAAGTTGTTTAAAGCCTCCCTTGTGTTTTTTACTTGCTACATACTTTTATGGAGTCTTTAACACACAGTTTGGTTTTAGATTAACTTGAGGCACTAAAACTGATATGCAGAATACACAAACATGGTACATGCACAAAGTCTTCATATTTAATTTGAAAATCACCCAAAAATGCATTGCATAAGATGTATTTCCTTTGTGTTATCCTGTACATAAATAAATATCTTAGCTTTGGATCAATATCACACTTTACCTGGACAGGGGGGGGGGGTTGGCATGAATTAACACCTAGTAGTGAGATGAGAGTTTCTGTCGAACTCACAGAAGTAGATCAATGACTATTACTACTTTTAATGGTAAATAAATGAGCTGTATTTTTACAGCACTTGTGTTGAAGTGCTTTTACTATCACCTCATCAGCATATCCTAGTCGTCACAGCATTACAGGCTATGCAGTACTTTTTTGGTTCATATGAATGAATGAATATACGTTGAGTTGCACACACCAGTGAACTCATTGGAGGGTTCAGTGTCGTGCCCAAGGACACGTCAACATGTGTCAAACCACTGACCTTCTGATTGGCAGACGACTACTCTTCCTGAGATTCACCTATCCCTTTGGCACCACAGTATGAGATGGGTGCTGAAATGTGCTGGCACCAACAACGCTGGTGGAAGGTCAGCTAACAGCTCTGGCATGGTGGAAACACACATTTCCTTGCTCAGTTGCAATGATACACATACACAGAAAAGTCTGTATGTGGACATAGGAAGCAATAGTAGTGGAGCGTCACAAACTCAAGACTAAGGCAAGGCCTGAAATCTTTAAATCAATCATTTATTTTCTGTCTGTGTGTGCTCAGTTCCTTCTATCTTGAGATTAGCATAATTCAAAATTTATTTTCATTAATATGGCTATACACAATATACAGTACTTGCAGCTTTGTGGTTCATACCTGAGACTGATCATTTTCAACACCCAAACAAATGCAGCATTTCCTTTTCTTTCCCTATATGAAATGCCGATGACTCTGTCATTTCCTTCTCATGCAGGGGTGACGCCAGAAAATTAGACCTCACGCAAACTTTACAAAGCACAGTGGTCTGTTCCATAGTCATCTATTTCTATATGTGTGTGGTAACATGACTGCCTTTCTTTGGTATTATTTCATGATCCTCTTTAGCTGCGATTGCCATTACTCAAGCAGCCGCAGTTGACAGTTGCTGTTGACAGTTAAAGGTCACACATGCATGCATCTCCAAAGGAAAGGCAATAAATGACGTTATTGTCGTAACCACAGAGAACTGCTGCTGTTAGTGTATGGGTTACAGCAGAGGAAACCTTCATGTCAATTTTGCATTGATGGCCTTTTCAAATAATTCAACAACAAAAACCTATTTTAACTACATTAAAATTATTAATCACTCAGCCCTACACCAGATTTTCACCCATAAAACAAGACTCTCAGTCTCCCAACCTTGACTATTGTACATGTAAAATCTTTAACCTGGTTAGAAAGGTAGTTATGGCTTCACCACTCTGTGAAATGTGGCTTTTCAGCATTTTTTTGCCTCCATCTTCTCACTTTAATTCAGTATACTTTTTTATTACCTAACCAAGAGACAATTCTCCCTCTCTTTAACTGCTTACCTTTAGTTGTCAAAACCTTTAAAAGGCCTGGGAAAGTGCTGCAGACTACAGGATTTGCACTGATTTCATATTAAGACACTGTATGTATTATTTTTTGGGAAAGTAGTCATTAGTTCGGAGTATATACACTCACCTGCTACTTTATTAGGTACACCTTGCTAGTAAAAGGCTGGACTCCCTTTTGTCTTCAGAACTGCCTTAATTTGTCATGGCATATTTTCAACAAGGTGTTGGAAACATTCCTCAGAAATTTTTGGTCCATATTGACATGATAGCACCATGCAGTTGCTGCAGATTTGTTGGCTGCACATATATGATGCAAATATCCCGTTCCATTACATCCCAAAGGCGCTCTATTGGATTGAGATCTGGTGACTGTGGAGGCCATTGGAGTACAGTGAACTCATTGTTATGTTCAAGAAACCAGTTTGAGATGATATGAGCTTTGTGATGTGGTGCATTACCCTGCTGGAAGTAGCCATCAGAAGAAGGGTACACTGTGGTCATAAAGGGACAGACATGGTCAGCAGCAATACTCAGATAGGCTGCAGCATTTAAATAATGCTCAATTGGTACCAAGATGCCCAATGTCTGCCAAGAAAATATCCCCCACACCATTACACCACCATACCAGCCTGAACCGTTGATACAAGGCAGGATGGATCCATGTTTTCATGTTGTTTAGGCCAAATTCTGACCACCATCTGACTACCATCTGAATGTCGCAGCTGAAATCGAGACTCGTCAGACCAAGAAAGGTTTTTCCAATCTTTTATTGAGCCTGTGCCAATTGTAGGCTCAGTTTCCTGTTCTTAGCTGACAGGAATGGCACCCGGTGTGGTGCTCTGCTGCTGCAGCCCATCTTCTTCAAAGTTCAACGTGTTGTGCGTTCAGAGATGGTATTCTGCATTCTCTGGTTGTAATGAGTGGTCATTTGAGTTACTGTTGCCTTCCTATCATTTTGAACCTGTCTGCCCATTCTCCTCTGACCTCTCACATCAACAAGGCATTTTGGTCCATACATCTGCTCACTGGATATTTTTTCTCTTTTTTGCACTATTCTCTGTAAACCCTAGAGATGGTTGTGTGTGAAAATCCCAGTAGATCAACTATTTCTAAAATACTCAGACCAGCCTGTCTGGCACCAACAACCATGCTACGTTCAAAGTAACTTAAATCCCCTTTCTTCCCTATTCTGATGCTCGGTTGTAACTTCAGCAAGTTGTCTTGACCGCCTCTACATGCCTAAATGCAGATGAGTTGCGGCCATGCGATTGGCTGATCAACTATTTGTGTTAACAAGCAATTGAACAGGTGTATATATATACACTCACGTTTCTTTCCGGATTAAGTCCTCTTTTGGTATATCAAGAGATTTGAGTCCCAGTTTAGAGTTTATTAATTTACCTCCTTAAGCATTGGATATTTTCTGGTGTTTAAAATGAATTCAGGCTCTTGCATGGACACCACCTTGGATAGCAGCCCTTCTGACTCTGATTACCCAATACCTTAGAGATTACTCTGGGACTCTGTCTGACACAGGCGTTGACATGATGTGGAGAAATGTCGCCAGCCGTCATGAAACCGACTGCCCCAATCAATCAATCAGGCTTCTTGGTCCTCTCTGTATGTGTTTGAATGTGTTTTGTGTATATGTGTGTGTGTCTCCCAGGTCGGCATGTGAAAAGGACAGGCAGGGAGACCCTAAAAGCATCGTCTTCCACATTCATCAATTACCGCAGCTAGGTGGGTTGTGTCTGTCAGGAGGAGCAGATGGTGTGTGTGTGTGTTTGTGTGTGAGGAAGTCAGGGTGAAGGTGTTTGTCAGAAACAGAGAAAGGTGATGACAGAGACAGAGATGGAAATGTATGAGATAGAGATGTACAGATGTGTGAGGGAGATATGTACAGGTGTGCTACACAGGGAGAAGCTGGAGAAAGAGCTCGGCCGCCTCACAGTGCTTGGAGATGGCTGCAGGATAACTAATCAATCTAAACCTGCCTTGGAGAAAGGGAAAGAGGAACAGTCAGACAAGACTAGCGGAGAAAGAGATCATGTCAGCCAGGCGCACTGCTGCTTCTCTGCAGATCCTTTTTGTTGTGCCTACAGGCGCTGACTGATCAGATCAGACTAACCTGTGAATAAATTTGACTGATTTGGCTGAATTTTTCAAAAAAGCAATTAAAGGTCTATTTTTTTATTGCAACTTTACTCATGGATTTTCTGTTTTTTTTTTTTTTAAAAACAGACTTTTGTGAGAACTTTAGAGCCCCACACTATTTTCCAACTCATTTAAATTCTTTGAGTGTGCAACAATAAAAGTGAACTTAAGGGAAAGCATTTAACATCTTCTGAGTGTGTAGCTTACTCAGCTCGTTGTTTAGCCTTATAATTTATATAGATTTATGGAAAAGGAAACGATACTGACTCTTAGAGAAGGAATTTTTCATAATTTTTTATGGAGATGAGCTCCAAACTTTTACAACTTTATAAATCTACTTTCCACCCAAACATTTCTCGTGCAAATCTTGCCACTTCCTTCAGAGGAGATTTCTTTTTTCTTCTCCCTCCTGCTCTTAACTGTGTGCCAGCGGTTCGAGGGGCTGTCAAATTGCATCAGCGCTCTGCTGATTACTTCCACCTTGTCTCCCTCGTCAGGAAATGATTCTGACACGCTCTCACACCCAGCTTTCTCTGCATCAATATGCGTGCGATGGAAAAGCTGCAGACAGTAAATAAATAATGAAAGACGAGGTGGGGAGGAGGAAAACGAGGGGTGGGCGCTCTGCGTGGCATTTTCTCTCTGTCTCTGTCCTCTGCATGCGTGAGAGACTCAGTGTGATAGTGTTATATGCAATGGTATGTAAGTATGTGCGTTGCAAGTATCTCCATCCTCACAGATAGAACGGAAATGAACAGCTAAGTTTGAAAAGCAATAAGTCTTGAGCCTCTTCAATGGGGTGGTCCTTTTAAAATGGCATTAAACTTAAAATTAGAGCTTAGAATGCTCTGATTTAGTTCTAATTACTAATGCCAGGATAAATAGATGATAGTTTGTATTTTTTTTTCTTTTTTCAAAATTCCCTCAGTATTACGTTCATTTTCCAGTAAGATATATATTTTACTGGCTTGTCTTCAGAGTAAGGCATATGGATCTTTCCTCCACTTAGTGGCAAGAACACACCAACAGTACAGTGAGGGAGCATTTTCAGTCAAACTCCCTAAAGGGATTATCCCAGAGACTGCATTTCTGCGAAGGATATGGAGAGGGTAAGCACATCTGATTGGCCCACTAACCCCTGGAACTCAGTGGTAATGGCTTTAGAAAACAAGAATGAAGCAACAAGTTAAAATTGAAAAATTTGAGATCTGTTATTACTCTGTAATGAATACAGGATTTGAATCCCATACACAAATATAAACTAGTGTTGTATGTACCCAACACATATTGGGAGAATGATAGTGGACTAAGTAGAAAGTCAAGCATCAACTCAAACGTATCATTACTGGTATCATTATTATTTTTAACAGGACTTGGAAGAAGAAGAATTGCTGGATCGGACATTTTTCAGATGACTGGACATACATCATATGCATGTCAGAAGAATGAAGGTCAAAAGGTCAATAATTTGTTTCGACATAACATCATTATAGATGGATTGTGTCTGAAGAGTTTTCTTACTTGTTTGTATGTTTTTCTGCCTGCTGTTTGTTTATATTTCTGCCTTTCTTAATGGTGGATTTATAAAAGAAGCTCAACACTTAAATCCACATGTAAGAATTAAAAGTTTATTAGGTTTACTTATTTCAAATCAGGGAATTTATTCTCAGATCTGATTATCGTACCTTTATTTAAATGCAGATAGCAATCAAATGATCTGGGAATGCTGCAACATTTATATAAGTTAAAAAGTAAGATGAATTAGAACATAAAAGCAATCGAGGCAAAGATTAGGACATTTTAAATAAATATCTGTAATGGTAAAAAAAAAAATTGAGGTAAGTCAAACTGCCTTGTGTTCAATTTCATTCCAGTTTGAGGATTTCAGTCTTGGTTTTACATTTGACCCTATTCTTAGCATGGTTTCTTATGCACACTGGTGAAAGAGATCCTTTTTCTCCCGCTTTAGCCTCTCTTCATTGGCTCCCTGTTAAATCCAGAATAGAACTTACGATTCTTCTCCTCACATATAGAGCTCTTAATGACCAGGCTCTATCATATCTTAAAGATTTTATAGTTTGATATTTTCCCAACAGAGCACTTTGCCCTCAGCCTGCCGGTTTACTTGTGGCTCCCAGAGCTTCTAAAAGTAAAACAGGAGGCAGAGCCTTCAGTTATCAGGCCCCTCTGTTGTGGAACCAGCTGCCAGTGGATTTGGGAGGCAGACACCCTCTCTGCCTTTAAGATTAGGCTTAAAACTTTGTGTTTTGATAAAGCATATCGTTATAGGTGGCTCAGATGACCCTGAAACATCCAATAGTTATGCTGCCAAAGACCTAGACTGCTGGGGACCTCCTATGCAATACCTTTACTCACTATGCACTATTTTTATCTCCATATACCAATTATATTTCCATTGTCATTAACCTGTGTTTCTCTTTCTCAGCAGGTAGGCCTGGCCTGGTGTTATGGTGTTCATACTGACTCCTCTTTCATGTCCTCTCGACCCCTAACCAGTTGTGGCAGATGGTCACCCTTTCTGAGTCTGGTTCTGCTGCAGGTTTCTTCAAATATTTAATATTTCTTTTCACCATCACCTCGTTCATGCCCGGGGGGGGACTAAATTGAAAAGAAGTTTCAATGGAATTTGTTGATTTCTCTAGATAGGCAAGTTTTCTTTTCTGTTTTGAATTGGAATTGAATGAATTGTAAAAAATTGGATTGTGAATTGGTTTGACTTGATTGAACTTTATTTCCATTAATTGGATTATTGTAGGCTTTAATTGGACTGTGTCTTTGAAGTACCTTGAGATTAGTACTTTACTGTACTTAGTACATCTGTTGGGATTCGACACTGCATATATATATAAAAGAGAATTGAACTGAATTTGATTGAAAAAAAAGAATCTATTGGGATCTGGGATTCTGCCTGACATTTTGGTTTTGCCTCTAAATAACTTGGTAATTGGACTAAATCATTAGCCTTTAACCACCTGTGTGATTCTCCCACTGATTGTGTTTAGCCCCATGAGACACTGTTGATTAGAAAAGGCTGCTATTAATGACAGTGCTATCAACCTTAAATCCCCGAGTGAGCTGATACATGGCTGTAAACTAAAAAGTAAGACTTCAAAGCTTTGCTTATTCATAGTAATGATATCTGTGAATGTTTTATTCATGTGGTTGTATGTCTACATGTGATTTCTTTTTGGATTAAAAGTTTTTTTTTCCGTGCTTCAGCCGTGTGCATTATTTTTCATTTCTTTTTCAAGCAGTTGTGCAAAAATGTCTTTATCTCGATGACATTTCTTGAGTAAATAAATCCTAATTAACCAACATGAGCACAGTGTTATCATATCTGATAATAACAAACAGCTACTTTTAGTAGCTGAAATTTATTAGAAATAATTATTTTTCTTTTTTTTCTGTGGTTTTCTTTTCCTTTATCTGGTCCACCTCACAATGCTCAGACATCCATCCATCCATTTTCTATACCGTCAATCCGTTAATCGGGTAGCTGGTGGGCTGGAGCCTATCCCAGCAGTCATCGGGCGAAAGGCACAATGCTCAGACATGTTTAATTAATTTCTTTAAATAATTTTCAAAACAGAGAGATGATGTTTTTCTGTTTACACAGAATTAAGACCTTTTGACAGTTTCATATGATGTGGCCAGGGCCACAGCAAGTTGTCTGTATCATGGTAATGTCTTAAAAAGCACACGTTTGCACGTTATGCAACACATGAAACAAGACTCGCATCTGCACCAGGATCTGATGAATCTTTGAATAATTTTTAAACACTTAAAACATCCTTCAACAGGTGGAAAATTAGGTTTGTACAATCTAATATCAGAAACATCCCACATGGGAATTGATTTGTAACTTAGAAAATTGAACTAATCTTTTACAAGAAAAGGATAGTTTGTTTGTGCTTTTGATAATTGGTGCTTGCACTTATGCCTGGCTTTGGATTAGGAGACAAAGAGGAAGGCCCTGTACATACAAACAAAGGTATTTTGACAACCTCAGATTTTCCTTTCAGTTTGTGCACATGATCCACATGCAAACACAGTGATGAATTTACTTACTATATTGCAGGACAAAGGTGTCAACAACAATCCAATGACGCAGAGCCCAACCTCATTGTCATCGTTTTTGGACCAGACCTGGTTGGACTTTTAGCTGCTGAGACAACTTTGAGAATGATGTGATATTTACAGAGGAATGGCATGAAAACTGCAGGAGGCTGCCACTGATGAGGCGCCATTCAACTCCAGATATGTTACAGCAGTTTCATTTCACTTTTAAGACTAGTCACCTCTGGTCCTGTAAATTCCAACAAAGTGTAATATTTCATTGCATAGTTCATGTTTATACATACTGTTTCAATTACACATGCAGTTTGGAAAATGTCCTGTTGGTTTCATTGTGCATTCAGAGTAGCAAACTTCAGAGACACTACAGATCTAGTCAACGACAGAATTATTTGATGTTCAAGTAACAAGAATTGGTTGACCTAGCATAGCCAACCAATTTTAAGTGCAGAAACTTATCTTCTTTAATCCAAACAGACTGCATTATGCCAGCATTATCTTTATAGGGGAGTTCAATGCTGTCTGTGGTATTGTCTGGAATTTCCACTTGCTCACGAGTGACTTTCATTGTGCAGTTCAAAATCATGAGGGACACCAGATGTAGTAGTAATTCAAAAAGATATACACAACATCAGTCAATGCACAAATATACATTGTAACCTGTCTTTCTGCTGGCTAATGTGATTTTCTTTCTTGCTGAGAATACCTAGTGAGCGCAACACTCCTTAGACATCTTAACTGTGAAGTGGCTCCTCTCCTTCTCCGTCTTAGTGGCAAGATTGCGAAGGACTTTAATAAAATACTTATCAGAACAAGAGTCTTAACTCTACTCTGTAAAAATGTTAGTGATACGATAAGGAGTTTGCTTGTGCAAGTGATCATGACAATGGGGCTGCTACTTCTCTGATTTTACTTTAAAGTATCTGATGCTTTGCATGGGTAAGCTAAATTCAATACGAGTATATATGGAAGTTTAATGTATCACAAAATAGCTGGAGACATATTTACTAATACTTGATGCATTACATCATTACATCCAAATTTTGCACAAAAATTTATCAGAATCAACAGCTGTCTGAATTGGGCAAATATGTGACAACTGCAAAGTGTGGATGAATGTTATGACAGCTTCACCATGTAAGCCCCATTTACTTTATTTTTGAACTTGTTGAACGCGTTAAGTATTGAAATATTTAATTTTGAGTTCTTAGACTATTGTAAAGGTCAGATTTTTATTGTAGTAGAGCTGGTTTAATTAAGAATGTCTTCAGATAATGACCACCTCTATGTGAAGTCTGTAAGCACGTATAATCTAAACAACCAATTTGCAGGACAGCTTTGAGAACTGAGGGCATGTCATGTGATCTAACCCTGCCAGCTTGCTAACGTGCTACTTCTACGATCTGAATCTCTGCCTATTCCTGTTAAAGCGTTAACTGAGCATTACCGCTGGGGCCTGAGGACTTGAAAATCTCAGTTCCACAGCAAGGAGAGGGAGTTGGTGGAAGGATTAGAGAGGAACTGTCTCTGATGTTATTTAATCTCACTGGCCAGAGAGTGAGCCAGACAGTGCACTCCTGATGTACATCATCAACCTCTGATGACCAGTGGGGGGGGGATTGGGCGCCTCAGATGCCACACTGCTGCAAACACAGCCGCTGCAGAGCACTTCAAGCCATCTTCTCGGCTGGCCCTAACCAGTCAGCAGCTCAATTTAGCTGATGGCAAGCGTGCTCATTCAGGGGAGAAGTCGGTCCCGGATGATTTCCTCCTTCTCTGCTCGCTCTCCTCAGCACTGACACCCCTCCCCACCTCAGCCATCGTCCAAATGTTCCTCTGTCCTCCCTTTCCCTCCCGCTGCTGCCCCCCCCAGCAATATTACGCCCACCCTCTTCCCCTTAAACTCAGACACCCAGCAATCACTCAGTTGCTCACGTTATCTCAGGAGCCTGTCTTGCTTCACCCACCTCACCCCACCATCCTCCTCTCTTTTGCTCCTCCACACCCCTCCATCATTCCCCCCCCCCAAGTGCATTCCAGCATGACAAACCACACGGGATTTCACGAGCCCTTTAAAGTCTGCTGCCTCTGGGAACCACTCTGCTTCATGCAACATTTTAGTATTCGAGGGAATACGTGACTGGGGAGGCAACCAATGCCGTTATATCTCTGCTGTCTCCTCCTGGTTGTTATTTCTGTTAATGCTTTCCAGCAGAAAAAAAGAGTAATGATCAAAAAAAGATAGAAAGGTATTATCAGGTGATCGTCATGGATCACTGATTTACTTTTCTTACATTGCTTAATTTCATTTTCATTTTGACGTTTGTTTTTTTTAGATCACACATTTTCTGTCCAGATTTCTTTTTCTGAAGTCATTTTTTTTTTATTTTAACACATAAAAGCATCACAACAACAATATACAAATTCTTAGTAATCTTTAAAACCAAAACACATTTACACATGCAACAATAGGGTTTAAGACAATGAGTAACTTATTGAATAATTTTGTTTTTGGAATGTATTAATGTTTCTTGGCAGGAGAAAGAACTGCTGTTTACTCTGTTAATGAGGAGTCCAGACAATCATTTAGCCTCAGAACAACATCTGACTTGTCAAATATGTCTTCAACACTAAATTTGAGTTTTTTCACCATAGCATACAATTCTTTAGTCTGATGTCTCCCTGCCTTTTTGACAATCTTTAGTGATCCAAACAGAGAGAAAGAAAGAAAAGATAAGGTATAGTGACCAATGCAGTTTTGTTCAAAACATGTACTTGGATCATCTGTGAGTTTGTGACCTCCAGGCAGCATATAAACATCTGCTGCTGACACAATCAAATGAAGCCCAATTAAAGTTTAAAGAAGCGCAGCTCACCGAACAAGACAATGTGCCCTGTTCTGTGGTGAGTCCAGTCAAATGAGGAAACACATCAACAACCGCGTCACAGTGCTGCCATCCTTCAATGAGACGCATCACACTGCCAGCAGTGGTCTTAACATTAGCATGTAGCTTTTAGATGAACTAAGAGACAAAACTAGAATATAACTGAACTGAACAGAACCAACGGGTTGAAGAATAATCAACAGAATAGATTATTGCTTCAGAGTAACGTGTTGTGTTTGTTAAATCATCAATCCTTGTGGCCTCTTTTGTTTGACGGATTCACTGTGATTGTATGATTGTCTGTTTGAGTCCTTTACATAGGAATGGCTGCAAACCTACAGCCACAACACTGAAAACACATTCATAGACACCAAAAATATACATAATGATACTGTCAAAAGGTACAATAATTACACAGAAAAGTAAATTACAGAGTTAAAACAACACCATTATGTTTTTCTTTATATTTTTGTCTGTCCACGTTTTCTTTGCTCGTCCTCTCCAAATGTGTTGGGCACGTTAGGTTCTGTGAGCCCATGAAGTGCTCCTGGCAGAGAGTCAACAGTCCCACCTGCCCTCCTAATGCTGGATGGAGCGGTCATGGCTTGCCCTTCTAAAAGAACCACCGAAAAGCCTCGCCGTTGTTGACCGGCGTCCTCTGTGGGAAACAAAAAAATGAAGCACATGTTTTAGTTTTCAAGTTTTGAAGTCATGTCAACATCATGTTGTGTATTCTCTCAAAGAAATTATATATAGATAGATAGATAGATATATACATGGAATTTTGTAAGATAAAAATCTAGTGGGGCACTTAAAACCACTGTAATGTACAGCTACCAAACCACGTATTTCATTAAAGAGCCAGCCAAGGTGATTACATCCACGTTCCACCCACACCCAAATAATCATTACGCTGGATGAAATATTCAATACAAATTCCCAAGAAGCAACAATGAGGCATTTAATTACTCTGAGCTTGAGCCGCAGCGAGGGGGAACAGTGCATCATTTCAATTTGAGCCTGCTCCAGCAGCCACTCCTCCTCCTTCTCCCCAAAACCTCTATGCCAGTGACAGCCTCCGCGATCCGAAACTCATTTAGAAGTCAGAGACATGAAATACTGGAGTCTCCCACCAATCCCCATGAACAATTAGCATTTTTTTCTCTTTTTTTGTGGCTGTTGACAGAGGGGAAATGGTGCATAATCACAACTAAAATCACTTTAGGCTGAGTGGAGGGCAATTTGACATTTTAATACCAAGTGTCATTGGCGGCTCTTTAAAGTCATGCTAATGAGTTCTTTAGCGCCAGAAAGATTCCTCAAACTTACACAGGTTACTGACCACATGTGAACACTGTTTACACATCACAGTACGTAACTGCTTTGACTGCTGAAATCTTATCTTTCAGTTTTAATTTCTGTTTCACATAACTTGTTTTTATTGTTTTAATGCTATGATTACATATATGCATTCATGTTAAGCACTTTGCATTGTTTTTTTGCAGGAATTGAGCTTCTGTAATTATAATGAGACTAAAATGTATTTAATTGATATACATAATGTTGAAACAATCTGATTGATCTTTTTTATATATAAATAAATGAATATTTGTCAAGTAAGAGTTATAACTGTCACATATAACATGGAGAATTTTTTTTCTACTATTCAAACAGATTTATTCAAACAAAAAGATTTAAACTGGACATTTTTACAGATGGTTGTACCTCCTCCCATCCTATTCACAGGTGGAAAACTGTAAATTTGTAAAGTTGAACACATCTTGAAGTGTGGGGTCATAGTTACAATGTGTTAAAATACTCTCTGTAAAGGTGCCCTTAAATGTACTTTTGGCCACTGGCCCATAAATCCAGTATTAAACGGATTGGTTCCTGTGATGTAAAAACTTGCAAACAAACAAATTGTTAATTTGAATAAATATGACATGAATGGATGGAGCAGTCTGCAAACATATCGTTTGATGCTATCATTCACATGTGCTTGTCAACCCTGATTACCTCAAACTAAATACAGCAAATCATCCTGGACCCTAAGTTGCACTACTTGCAAGCTTAGAAATCCCAGATGTTTGCTCCCTGCGTACAGTGCAGTTGCAGTTACAGTCGATATTTTTCCAAAACACAGCTGTCAGCTGTACATACACAGACTCAGGCTCATCCTCACACCTATTTTGGATGCATATGTTCTTTCTGTGTCTGTAAGAACCATTTACCATATTTTCACACCACATTAAGCAATTACCAATATCCTTCCAAGTGAGTAATGGAGGAGTCCAGAGCAGCAGGATACCATCATCACCAATTTAAAACCATGGATGAAATGAAACATTATCATGTTTTAAAATGTCAAGGTGTTCTGACACATCTAATATTGTCTTTTTCTTTCTTTTTGCGCCTAATATCAGTGAACTGATTGTTATGTCACTGTATCTCCATTATCGTTTTCTCATGCAGTTTTAGTCAGCGTGAATGTATTTACTTACGAATATACCATGTGCCTTTTGCTTGTATTATCAAATTTTCTTTTTAAAAAAAAGAAAAACCGAAAGGATAACCAAGGGACATGAAACAAATGTGTGATGTCAAATTTAGTGTTTGAAGTGATCCAATAAGTTGTAGCCAATTACAAAAAGGTTTAACGCAAGCTTTTATCAAATGTGTAGAGCAGTGCATAGAGCAAATTATTAGCTCTTTCAATGAAATGAAAATTTAAAAAATGCTTACTTTATTCCAAATGATTATAATGTTGCAGTATCTTTTTTTAAAAATCATCATAAGCTGTCATTGGGTATGGTTATAGCTGTCTATAGTTATCGCTTTGCTGGTGCAGTGGAGTTGAAGAAGCCTCTGACCAAACACTGTGTTATGTAGAGGGTGGGCAGCATTGTCAACCACTTATTTCACTTAAATAAAAACCTCATAAATATGCTTATATACAGTATTGCTTCTTATTGTGGTTATCTTGTGGATGTAATTCAGCACAGAATGTTTTAGATACCCAACACTCACGCTGATCAGTTCAATCAATAATGCCATTGGCAAGAGAAATGAGTAACACTACTCATCTTGTCATGTTCTACTGGAAAAAAAACCCAAAACAAAACAAAAAAACAACTTAATTCTGGTAATCACATTGATATTACTTAGCTCTTGCCACCACTTTTAACTTTCTTGTTGATCAGCCACATCCTATTGCATACAGCAACAGCACTCTCCTACAGTAGCAGCCTCCCACAGCAGGACAGCAATGAGCCCTGCGAAAACTTCTTAGGAAAGGCTACAAGAACATGACATAGAGTCTTAGTTTTTCATCTGACCAATACTTATCCTTTCATTCTTTAATGTCTACTTTTATTCTATGAATATAGCCATTAAAAGTCATCAAATTGTCCTGGAAAACAAGAACTTTGTACTTCATATTTCCAGTGACATTGACAATTAGGAACAAATGTGGTACGAAAACACAAAAGAAAATACAGTAGCACAGGGTTACGTGGAGGTGCTATAAGACATTACAAAAATATGACAAAAAATTACTGTGGAAAATCTCAACATGTCAGCCACAGTACAAGAGCTAAATAACCTTTCCTTAGCAGACACAAATAAGAAGGCATTTGTGTATGTCAAATGTTGGTTGCACATTTGCACATGGTTATAGAGCATTCAAACCCTCTCAGTCTGAAACAAGGCTTCCTCTGTCTACAGTGTGATGCTCAGTGATCTGGAGCAAACAGAAGAAAAAGTAGAGTTGAGAATGTTTATCTTGATCCATATTCTCACATTGATCAGTCCCTGGTGGAAGTGCAGCTCACCAGAGAAATTATGACCCTGATCAGGGCACTCGGCATGTCTCTGTTTTGTTAAGTTCCCACGTTATCGATCCAGTGGGGCTCTTGAGTGCTGCTTGGATACACTCCCGGGCCCTCTTACCTCGGCACACAGCAGTGACCAGGCACAAAGAAGGCTCAATTAGCACCAGCTCTGTGTTTTCTACTCCCCCACCTGCATGCGCTTTCAGAATCACTCCATCAGCTGGCAGGAGGAGGGCGGGGGAGAGACACAACAGCAGAGAAACAAAGAGAAAAAGAGGCAGATAGAGAAAGAGTAGGTCGAGGGCAAGGGCTGACAGTATTACACCAGGGACAAGGGAGCAATGCCAAGATTTTACCTCAAGTCAAGAATATGTAGCAGCGGCTTAGCCTCACGTTAACGTCAGTGCCACTGCAGCAGAGCATACATAACAACCATACATAGCAACAACACACAAAGGGAAAGACAATTTCCTGCACAGGCAATGAGTGCACACAGCAAAGTACTGAGCTGACTGAAGGAGGAGGAAGAATTTTGCTAGACCTCAAATTAACCCCAACACATGGCCACAGTAGGCAAGGTATTCTAAGTGTCTGCCTGTCTCTTTCAGTGATAACAGCATAGTAAAACTGACATGTGGTGGAAAAATTCTCTGCTGATTCTGGGGAAGCAGTGTGAGGTCTCGGGGCTGCCAAGGCTCCCTGTGATTCTAACTGAACCTGGCAGGTGCAGTTACTGTTGAGCCACGTTGTCAGCTGATTGAGAGGAGGTGATAGAAAGACAGTGTCGGCATGAGCAAGAGGGTGAATTAAAATCAAAGCTAAAGCACTAAAGGCTTCTGCAGGACCACATACATGCATGGTAAACTTGAACTTCCAACCACAATCTTAAAGATACAGGTTAAGTCAAATCCAACCTATCGTTTCCATGCAAATTATAAAAAGGCATGAAAAGTCCTACCCCCATCCCACTCCTGCCCAGCCCCTCCAATTCCCCACAGCCTTGGCGTCACACTGAGCTGGGGCCAGAGATAAACCACTCAAGACGATGAGGATGATAATGGCAGACGCCGCAGCGCTTCAAAATTCAATCAGCGCCCAGACGTCACTGCGGATGAGTGTAAATGTGAAATATGCTCGCTGCCGTGTGTTAAAAGACGCCACACAGGGCTCACAGAAACAACAACGGGAGATGAAAAGGACAATGAGGGAAAAAGTGAGAAGAAAAAAGGAGAGAAAATAGCACCAGAGGAAAAAAAAAATGAAAATAATGTGTCTCTGCTGCTCTGCTTCCAAGCACAATCCCACTGGCATTCTGAGCAGCCCTACTTTAACCACAGACTGTGAATAAATTACCCTTTTGAACTCAGGGTGATTGCAAATGTGCCCCGGTTTCTCTTGAGACATGTCTGGCACTAACCCTCAGCTCTCTGCTCCAGCCAGCCTTGTCACAGAGGCCCTTTTCCTCCCCTCCTTCTCCTCCCACCAGAATCACCAGGCACGCACACACAGGCATGCGCAACATCATGAAACTTTTCATTTCACCTTAATTACGGAGGATTTTTTTTTCAGGGAGCTACAAACTCCCAATCTCCCCCTCCCTTTTTCTCTCTAGGAACTGTCTTGAATACTGAGAATAAAAAGAATGCTACGTATGAGAAAGTATCCTGGAAAAAGATGTGTTGTGGTAAACATAAATAAATCATTACAATAGATGGAATGGATAGAAAAGATTAAGGAAGTGAAGGAATTTCAGGGAGAGATGGGGACACAAAGCAAGTGGAATAGCAACCTATGGAAGTATGTCGATGTGTCTCCAAATGCTCGTTATAAGACATAGCCCACACATTTGTTGCACTGAAAATGCCCTTTGTTAATTAAGCTACAGACCAGGAACTTGGTTTGTTTTTTTTACCACAGTTTCTGCAGTCTGATTCTGAGAGGTTGCAAGCAAAATGAATATGAATTACCAAACTGTTTGGCACCTCTTAGCTATCTGTGCTAAAAGTTAACTGTGATCAGTTTCATATAAAATGATGATGTGATTTTAATGCTTTCAACTTGGTCCTGAATCAGGCAAACTACAGCAGGAAGAGATAGGAAATACTTAGTTTGATCAGACACAGAAAAGAGGACTTCTGACTTCTTGATAGCCAGTCAAACATTAAGACCGATCTCCAGTGGTGATGGAGGTGGTGATGGTGGGGGCGTCAGGATGCAGTCAGCCCTAACTGATGCGTTATATATTGCCTGTCACTTTATTCCACAGAAATATTGGGGCGTTGCCAAGCTCAAATGTGGCAGGTATGGCAATCCATCACTGGCAGAGCAATCCATGTTAGTGGGTGGGGGCTAAAATCTCATCTTGAAGCTGTAACCAGTATTCTTGCCATCCAATGTCATTCAGAAAGGTACTTTTCCAAGGCCACTATCACATACAGACTCCAATTATCTACACAGTGCTACGAACAAAGGTGCATCGCACCAAAATGCAGATCCCATGACACAAACAAAAACTAAAACTAAATTACATTTTAATTTTTTTAGGAAACAAGTAGGGACTATTATAATATTGTGATAAATTTATAATCTGTGGTTTGCACCTGATATACACAAAATAGATTATAGATAATAGAGCATTGTTAAATCCAAATTACTGCATAACAGGGCATTGTCACATTCAGATAGAGCAACCACTACATAATCTCTCTTTTCTTTAAGAGGGAAAAATCACTGAAAGCATGAGAAAGGGTGTGAGATGCACGCTTTTGAAAATCAAAGAATTTGCATTGTTAAACTTTACTTCGATATATGCTTATTTCTGAACAAACATTGTTATACAGACCAGGAAAGGCATTAACTTTCTGTTTCATATTGTTTTCATTGCAGTTTTATACATTCCACTGGCTGAGCCTCTGACCAAGGGGTGCTTAATGACATATGAGATGTTGATACCATGTTTTCAAAACCCATCTGGTAATATCCTGAGTGATTTAGTTTTAGGTTACACAGATGATGTTAGGCCTTGAGGATCGTCAGCTTATGCAGTTGTCTTTTATCTATCCGTAAGTGTTTTTGTACGTCTTCATACACTTTACAGACTTTCTCTCTACCTCCTTCTTCCAATTCTATTGTGTGCAGAATTATTTTTCGAGAAACGGATGACAAAAACACGCAAAACAGACTGATCATTACTGAACTGTTTTCAATAGCAATGGCAACAATATTGTTCGTGTTATATGAGTTCCTTAAGTCACAGTAAATGTGCATTTAAAATATGATACAGTTACGGCTCTAGTTTGGACAGCGCAAAACACTTATACAGCCAACCTGAACATTGTCATTGTGTCAGCTGTCCCAGATTAGAAGTGAACCATCAATTCAAGCAGATGTTCACACGCTATTTTTCATCATCAATGCAGCTTATTCACGGTGCTCACTTATTCCAACATGTCAACAAATGAATTAGAAAACCATAATCTGCTTCTTTCCACTAATTTTTCTTCAAAAAAAGCACATATATATTTTCATGTGGATCCCACTTCTACATACTTGTGGCACAAATCCACTGCGACAAAGACCTTGTCCACCAGTTTGCTGGTAACACTTGTGCTAAAATACAGCTACCAAAGTCCAGCCTTGCAGTAGTCATCCATTCAAGCAAATCAAGCTAAGTGTATTGCGGATGTTTGTGAGTAATGAGGAATTTTGAAGTTTTCTGCTGACTAGGCATGTGTGGATGGTGGGTGGAGGGGGACGGGTGGTGGGTATGATGGCGTGCTTAAGAGCTGTGCCTGGGAGAGGCAGGATGGTCGCAGGGGGGAGATCAGACTGAGGGGCAGTGAAGGAAAACCAAATCCATCTCCATCTCAGAAACATCCAAAAACAGATTACTTACTTCAGCAGCAGAGGAGAAGAGGGAGGACTGAGAGGGAGAGGAGCAGAGAAGCAAAGGAGCAGGAGATGGATGAGGAAGCAGAGGAAGAGAGAACAATTAGCATAGATGCAATTCTGGCACAGTCCTCTGACTTGATATTTGACCTTTTGTAAGAGTCTTGCCAAATATCGCCTGAGATGCACAGACAGACCATATGGCAAAGTGCTGCTGGAGGCTGAGTGAGCTGCGACTCCAAGCCTCCGTATGCTAATGGGAGAATGTAATTACAGTGCAGTATTCCTGCAGGACGTATATTTCACTCGTCTTCTGTGGGAGTGAATTTGCAGTGAGACGGGCCAAGCTTCTGTGGCTTCACAGAGAAAAAAAGTTCCCTTTTTGTGATCAAACAATCAGGGAGCCATTAAGTGGACAGTGAAATGGAATGGGCCCAATATTCCTGAGACCACAGAGCAATATGTCTTTTTATGAGCAAATCATGACGGAAAAAGACACTTCGCCAAAAAGACGAAACTCACACTTTATCGTGCAGAAAAAAAAAGAAAGAAAAAGGCTGATAAACCTCAGTCACTGATGTCACACAGATATTTTTCATCAGCTGCCAACAGTCAAACACCTGCTGAGTCAGTGATGTCACGGATGTGCAAGCCAGAGATAACAATGTATCGCTGAACTTCTGACACATGTGACACGATGTTTAAACCTTTAGATACATTTGAAATCTTTTGATGTTAGCCAGCTTTGAGTAAAGACACAGAAGTCTCCACAAGACATCTGTAGGACAATTCGCAAATGAGAATGTAGTAAACAATGTAAACTGTAAACAGACATTCTCAAATTCAATTTGCATAATATCTTGACTTGTTTGACATGTCCTTTAATATATCTTTGAATGTATCCTGTCTTTATGAATGACTGGATGCTGATGGAAACATAAAGAAAGGGACTCAATAGGCAGTGGCATGTAAAATAAACTTTAAACTTAAAAATCAGTAATTGCAGAGGTATGCCTTTTTGCTGTATTAGTATTTATAGATAATATAAAACACACAGGATCATTTCTTATAATTTGTTTTTGTCACTCTAACTAAATTCCTCTGTATAGCACATGAGAATTCCACCATGTGCCCTATAAATTACACTGATATGCAACTCAGACTTGACCTATTGGTCAGAATCTCGATTTTTTAAATTTTTTTTATTTTATTTTACACATTTGCTCACTGTTCAATGCCGATGCAAAATGTTAATACAAATCATATTCATAAAATATTCACTCTCAACATATTCACTTTGTTTTCCCTCAAAATCTGCTCCTGTCAGTAAGCAGCAAAACAACAGATGGGATGTGTTTAACTTTCAATATTTAAACAAAATCTCAATCTCTCTCTCTGGCCTTAACAGAAGAAGATGCTTTGCTAATATTCCTCTTAATTCAACACCTTCTGCAGAGCCTAAGTGTATATGTTAAAGCCCATGAGAGGCAGTATGCATGCTCCAGTCTCTAGGGTTAAAGAAAAAACATATCCTGACCCCTTCCCACCATTTTGTGTACGAGGAAGTCGCACTTCCAAGTAAAAAAAAAAACAAACTTTAAAACCCAAGCCCAAACCGATATAATTGCGGATATTGTTTATTTCGTATCACTTTTGGCACATTTTAAAAGACAGTTGAGTCGGTGCAAACATTCTTATTTCAAATGTATTCTTGTGTTTGTGAAATTGTGTCGAAAGTAATCAGTAACTGTAGTAAAAATAAAAACAAAAACAAGAAGCACAAGCTGTAAGACCTTTAAGTCCATGTTTTTGTGCTTCTGTTGTCATGTGGTTAAGTTTGGCCCCTATACTCTATAACCCTGCATTTCTTCTAAGTATAGAAAAAGTGAGGAAAAGTTAAGTATTTTTAGAAGTGGCTCATTATTTTCTCTAATTCTTCTTTCATCTTTCAACTGAATTAAGTGAAGTTTTTTCCATTTCTTTTCTCTGGCCTGATGAAAACTCTATTTCAGAGTTCTCTCAAAAGTGTCTTATTCCCAGAACCCATGGTTGTTCAATTTGGCCTCAGAGTTGTGAAGCTTTTACTGACTGAATTTGAGAACATTTTCAGGGTCGAAGTTTAGAAAAATTAATACTAATGTTGTCTGTGTATTTTGAACTGTCTCACCTTACAACTCAGAAAATAAATTCACACAATACACCTGTGTAGTGTGAAAGCGATTAAGGTTAAATAGCAGTTGAAATAGCACTTAGATGCCGTGCTGCTTCAATTTATCATTTACAGAGAATCCCTGCCCACACAGACACAGTCTGATCTGACACTTGTGGAAAGAAACTGAGACATCACCTGTGGACGAGAGGCTGCCGTTAGCATCCAGGATCACCTACCTGCTGCTTGGTACAACAATGCTGGCCTCCATTTCACTAAGCTTCACCTTAGTACCCTTGCCCAAGTAAAGCAGTTATTAACAAAGGCCGTTACAAAGATAATTCTCCTGTATGGCAGGCAGTGCAGGTGGTTTCAGTTGGTAGTGAGATTTCAGGCAAACAAAGACGCAGAGGAGAGACCAATAGAGCTCCAAGACAGGAAATCAGAGGAGTATGAGAAGGGAGGAGAGCAGCTCTCTTAGGATGGGAGCAGGGGAGAGGGAGGATGGAGGAGGGGGGTCAAAGCAGGACATTCATTTGAGCATGTAGATACCTGAGGGATCTGGTATGGAAATCCCAAATTTCTCAGCTAAGTTGCAGCCCCTTGAACGGTAAAAGACATCAGCTAGCACAACGAGCAGCCATGTGGGGGTAACCAAGGGAGGGCTAAGCAAGGAAACATGCTGCCAGTTCTCTGAAACGTTAAATTGAAATGCAAAGCAGGAGCCGGCCCTCTCGTTTTGAGCAGATTTCTCAGCATCTGTGTGGGAGCTCTTAAACTTAGAGGGTCCATACACAAAGCCCTGCATATTTACAGTAAATCAGCATAATATTTGGGTTAGGATTATAAAATACACACAGCTGACACTGAATGTTTAATTTCACTAAGGAAACTAAGAGTCCAACTAATCTGTTTTTAAAATTCAGGGAAAGCTTTTTGAATATACACAAGTCAGTTTTAATCCGTAAAACTTTGTCTATCCACTAGTGTTGATCACTTAGACATAAATTGATAGAGCTCCTAATTTCAAAATTTGATTTTAGACAACAAGAAGAAACTGAGGTTGTAGAGACTGGACACTGATAAGCAAAGTAAAGATGCCAAATGCTAACGCATAGTTTCATGGACTACTGGACTGACACAAAACATTCCAGGTGATTTCAAAGGTACCAAAGATGAATCGCTGGTTGGGAAAACCTGGCTCTTTAATCGGAAATTTAATTAAAGGTCCCACGATTAGTCTAACACGTCCCTATATGTCTGTCGAATTTCAGATTACAGTATCACCTAAATCACTCATCCTACTGTGTCAATAATATAACTGGTTTTAGCCCTGTTAACCTGTCATGCCAGATGGTTCTTTACCCACAACTTATTGGGAGTTTTTTCCAACAGAAACTGATTAGAAAACAGCAGGCATTTTCAATAAATTCTTACTCGGAGAGAATTCTTACTCGCTGCCAGCCATAGCAACATAAACTTCAAAGAAAACTTTAAATAGATACATTTGTCCACGTATCCACTGGAGTCCTGAAATGTTCTACAGATGTAGCATGTGAGAACGCAAATGTCTACGACTTCTTGAGGAGGGCTTCCACCGAGCCCCCAAACAAAATCTCTTGAACATTAGTGGGTGGAAGAATGGTCAGAAAACATACCGGAGCATTTGCTGCAGCTGTGTGAGTGGCTGTGTATGTACTGGTGGTTTTCTCCTGTCTGCTGCTTTCGCTATTGTGGATACGTACAGATAAATGCAGAACTCATATCAACACATGAGCCTCATCAGCTATTCTCAACATGTTGTAAAGAAAACAGTACGACATGCTGTCTCCTCCACGTTCTAGACAGATGTTTCACAGCGGCACATCCCTCGCCTTTCCAGCTGGCATCTCCAGCCAAAAGTCTCCCTGTATGATGTGCTTGTATAAACCACGACTGTGGAGAAAGTCCTGACCAAATTGTCCGCACTTTTGTCCACACTTTCTCAAGGTAAAATGAGCTTCTTGTTGAGTACTGTAACATGTAAAACCCATCTGTAACTACCAATGTAAGGCACTGACTGGTACAACTTGCACTTCGGACACAAACAGATTGGAGCTTTGAGTGTGACAAGATGGATGGATGGATTCACATAATTTCAGTGTCTGTATCTTAAATGTGCTGCTACTGTCCATGTCTCTCTTTGGAGGAGGGCTCTAGATGTAACTGAGGGGCAGTCCGGCATGTTAATCTGAGTGCAAAACTGCTGAAAAAGAAGTGAATGAGTGTGTGAAAAAACTAGCCCCTTTTAAGCATGAAATATATAACACTAATGGCTTCATGAATCTGAAAAAGACATTCAGTCATTTAGACTAATGTTACTTAATGTTCCTTGTGGCCTCATTAAGACGCTCCCATGACAGAGAAGAAGAGATCCATGGTGCACTTGTGATGTTTGCAATTTTCACAAGATTGGACAGGGCATCAAGTGAGATAAACATAATGCAGAAGTCCCCATACTGTTACAGTTACTGTGGTTGTGTGAGGCAAACTGCTGATGGATGGAAGCAGCTGAAAATATACTTGAAGCTTATTGAACTGTCAGTGTTATTAAAAAAAACCTGTCTGGGCTCTTAGTGAAGGTTTAATTGGACTTATGTTAGAAAATGTCGCTGTAATCAGCTTGAGAAAAACGTTCACCACGTTCACTTCTCCTTCATGTGAGGACAACATCCCCCCCGATCCCCACCGTGTGAGATGAGAAGCTGCACACAATCCAAAATTCTTTAAGTCCTCACAGTTAGTTTTCTTCACAACAAGATGTCCTTATTTTGCCATAAAAATTCATATCAAGGACATTGCAATGTGTTAAACAAAACCACTGTAAAGGGAAGTACTTGAAAGTGTTGCAATTTATAGAGTCGGAGTGCCGAAGCTGCATTTTGAATGCTTTTAAACAGTTTTCTCATACATTTGGACCAGATGTGGTGAGAAAACAAGTTGCTGCTGGAGCTTATTATCGTAGGTAAAACTACAGAGGAGGAAAGTTTGGACGGCTCTGATATTTGCTCATTTAATAACATAATCTGTCACATTATTCTGAACATATGATCATATTCTAAATTTCAAGGCCATTCCACAGCATTTATATCTACCATACTATACAACAACATTTACTGTATATGAGATGGAAAATTAAACACTCTTGCTTCAGAATAATGAAAAATGTTTCAGTACTTGTAACGTTTTTAACTTTGTAATCCCATTATTGATTAAATTGATGAATTCTGAAAGCATTACAGCAGGACTGGTCACAGAAGCTGTAGGTACCTATGTTCAGTATGTGATCATTTGTGAACTGGACTGGATGGTTTAATTACTTGAGGACTTCTTATCTTGAAACAACAAAAAACACCATTCTTTCGCTAAACTGGACATGCAACACTGTTGTTGTGCTGACTTTGCTGACAAAATGTTTGTTTCATTCTTGCAGGCCATTTATTTCTATTTCCTTCTCTGTCTTAAGCTCCCTTTCTCATTGGAGTGAAATTGACCATTAAACATGTTCAATGAGCAAGTCGGCATGAAGCCCAGTTCAGATCTGGGAGTTGTTTCATAGTCATCGCAATGTTCTCTGCGTAGCCCCTCACTTAATTTGAGCTGAAGGAGTCATAAAGTGCGATTTAAAAAAAAAACAAAAAAAAAACAACTTTAAAATGGGTTTAATCGATTTAGCTGAGACATGTATCATACTGGGAGATCAGGTTTCACAGCGTGCGCAAGAATATCTCTTTACAAGAAAGAATAAAGCGAGAAACAAAAGTCATCTGGTTAAAATCTGAAGCAATACCAGGAAGAAGTAGGCTTTAATGGCAACGATGAAAACAAGACTATATCATAAGTGTCTAGCATAACATTAAAGCAGCATTTAGGACAGGGCTAATCCAAGCAGATCCCCTCCTGCTTTGTCATTCCAACTCCACACTGATCAAACTGATGCATTTTTCTAAAAACACAGCATTCACTATGAGCCGATTTAATTGATTTCTCTCCTCAGACATAATGCCCCAAACATGTTTTTACAAGAAATAACATCAAATGGCGAAAATCTTAATTGTTTATCAGTTAAGGGGGACAAAGGAGCTGTGTGCTCAAGAGTAAAAAAAATCCACCTGATGTCATCAACTGGTGAATTATAAATCCATTCCTTTGCCTGAGGACCACAGGCTGACTTAACACATCTGTGACACTCTCTAACCCAAGGGTTTTTGAAAGGAAAAAAAACCCTTGAAATATCGTTCTGGGCATGGTGTCAGATGCTCTCCATGAAATATTCATATATCTGAAAGCAGAGCCACAATAGAGGGGGTGGCAGCATGCGAGCATTTGACTTGCAGAAACTGAGGTGCTTCAACCACACTGACCGATTTCTCTCATCTCAAGTTGTCATTCACAAATTCACTTTCACATCACTATTTCTTGGATGAATGACACAAAGCCAACTGTCATCTGCTGCCTTTCAGCTTATAGACATAAACCTTTTTTTTAGTGCCTCTCCAACTGCAGCTTGGTCAGAAACAATAAGACTGAAAAGAATGTGCTTAATTCAACTTTCCCCTATCTCTTCTAAATAAAGTAATATAAACTAAAATCTAATCTAAAATCTTTGTTTATATCCTGATTCTGCTTAAGGTTTTCAATCTTTTTGTTTACAGAGGCTGATGTTTCATGTGACCTTACTATGGAACTGGTTATCAAGCTTTATGTGACATATCCTGCTTCAGAAGCTGAAAAAATGCCGCTTCCCCATCGCCCCCCATATATATATATATATATATATATATATATATATATATATATATATTTATTTATCAATCTGTTATTAAAAAGGATCTAAGATCAATTTTAGAAAACTAGATATTAGCAAAATAGTATAAACAAACACGTTCTTATGTTTCCTTCAGAGATCATATTCATGTAACTTAGATGGGAAAAAGCTATACATGGATTTAAATATGTTGTTATCTTTTGAATGGGTCAGACAGCTGCACAGCTGAGTCTTTTTCTAACTCACAGTGTTTTTTAATTTTTGAAGGAATTTTCTGTATCACGTTAGAGCAGTTTCGTCAATTGCTAATTGAGATGTTGTATTCAAGTTGTCTCCTAAATTATCAACAGATGAAAGAAGAATGTGTCACTATGGAGATCTAATTGCAGAACTTCAAATATGTACGAAATATTTAAATATTGTATCGTAGATTTTGGTCCACGATACAAAATGTTGCAGCCTTACAATAAAATGGTGAAATCACTTCCTTTTCCTTACAGACAAGCAGCTCATGTTTTAATTGTATGTTACTAGGTCTATATGTTAACTTTCCACATATCACTAGTTTTCCAGTGGCCACAAACCCTGACAAAGGCAATAAAGGAGGGTGAAAGAAGGTGTTAACCTTCATGCAGGTGATTGCTGGTTCAAGACTCATCCTGAACAGTGTTTTCCACAGTCCTCGCCAACTACTTTACTTCTTCCCCTCAGGATTTCTTTCTTTTCTAAAGCACTTCCACTCAAAAATGTTTAGAATTAGATCTTAAAAGTAAATGGTTAGGGTTAGAAATAATGTACATTGCTAAGTTTATATGTTACAAACCACATGGCTCCAGAGTTAGAAAATCTACATGTTATGACTGATGTGTTTTAATATTCAAACGTTATTGTGCCACTTGGTAAATGGATAAACTCTGTTGCATGTTTTCCGGTGAGACGGGGCTGCCAAAAGCAACAACAATGTTTTGGTGTAGGGGTAAACCAGATTCTTCAAAAGCAATGAAATGTCATAGCTTTCTTAACTGAGCTTTAGTTATCATCAAATCTGTAAGAATCATTTTAAAAAATGCAGTCTAATTAGTGAACTCAAGTCAATAACAGCAAAAAAATGGAAACCTAAAAGTTCAAATGAGCCAAACTATCAAAAGAATCATTCTTTGGGATTTGTACATACTGTGGTTTCCCTTCTTTGTCTTATAAAGACGTTTTTGTTTTGCAGGGCAGTTTCAGAGCAGGTGGCACAGGTTAGCTGAACACAAATATTCAAGATGATGCTCCACGTTTTGCTGACAATGGACCTGACACACAAAAGTGTCAGTGACACAATATAGGGATGCATACAGAGTAAGGTTGTTACCATTAGTCTTGTATGACTGGAAACAAATGACCAAAAATGTTTTTATGCTGAACTTTATAGACTTGTATTCTTGGTTTGTGGCTAGAGTTTCTCTGTCTTCCTGATTTGCTCCACAAATATGCAGGTGGGCCAACCTTACATGAACTTCTGATACAAAAAACTTTACACTTAAGTGTATTTGACCTGTTTCTCAGTTGTCCATCTCACACAATACTTACCGTACCAGTATGCTCTATTCTATTTAGTAATGCTGTTTGTTTAGGTCATTCAATGACTATCAGGTGTAAACACAATTGGAAGAATGTGTTTTCAAGGTTATTTCCTGAGAGCTAAATTATCTGTAACAACAGTAATTGTGCGCTGGGCCAAAAGGAAGGTGATGTACATCTCAATGCTGCACTTCAATGTGTCGTGAGCAGACAGAGACTGAGACCCAGAGGTGTTGAAGTTGTGCTAGCTGCAGACACTGTGGAGATACGGCTTGGATACATGAGGAAAGAAATGTCCATCGACACACTGTGTACTGTCCTGTCAACAATATTTTAGCTGTGTCATTTAAAGCAGAGTTTGTTTTTTTAAGGCCAAAGTTTCTTTGTTTTATTGGTTCCTCGAGTTTGCTCCTTATATTAGATGACAAGACGTGGTTTGTGGTTTTGGGTTTGTCTATATCTTCTATCTGGACTGTTTCTTTTGGTTTGTGGGTTTTCTTTTGAGATGTTCTTAAATTTAGTTCACTTCTTGTTTTAATTTGAACCTTTGCATCTTTTTGCAGCTTTGTTAGGTTTACTTTCTTCCGTCCTCTTACCTTTTCCACTTGTTTTCGTGCGAGATTGCTCCATACCTGTGTTTCATCTGTTGAATAATCCGCTAGTCTGAATCCTGTTTTTCCAGGTTTATTTTAATTTGGCTTGGATTTGGATTTTGTTGAATATTCTTTCTCAGCAGCAATTTCTGTCTTCTGTTTTTGCTTGCCTCTGCCATTTATGTCCTCTACTAACGAAACCCTGACGCAACAAATGCGTAAATCAACTTTTTAACCTTTTTTACTAAGACTGCAAATCTTAAAACTCACGGTTATATTGGCAGAGGGCACATAAATGGACTAGTCAAGGCTTTTCCATAAAGACTTTTGAACAAATTTTCGTTATACAGTTCTTAAGCACAGTTGTTACATTACTGAAATAACAAGATTTAACTTTATTGGTCCAGCACGTAGGATGTAGCGACATCTGCTTTTTCACACTGAAAATGGCTAACACCTCATACCCCCTCGTCAACCCCATAATATATTTGTCCCCTCTGGGCTACATAGTAACATGGCAGACAGTTGACGAGGGTGACCAGCAGCAGTTATGGATATAAACCAGCAAACAGGTGTGCATTAGGATGTTGGAGAGGAAGTAGTGGAATACTAACACCCAAATTTGCCTCCAGCGGGAGACCAATGCTTGTTTCATCTTGGACAGCACGCTTCCAGTATCTTGTGAGTCTTGAGAGAGACATTTTTATTGTTATTGTTATTGTTAGTATTTTTTAAACCATATGCTCCCCCACAACAAAGCTCTTAAAGATAGTTAAAGATTGTAGTTTGGTGTAAAAAAAGAATATGTAATGAAGTTGAAATGACACTGGGCTCTTCGTTAGAAGAATGTTGGAGATTATTGGTGGTTATCTGTGGTTAATACTGTAGAATAAAGCGGATGCCTACTACATATATGTCTTTTAGTAATATCTCATTGGAACTGAGCAATATCAAGTTCAAGAACATTTCTGGTTACCTCAGTTCAGTTGGTCATTTTCCAATGGCTCTATATAGTGAATAAAGGCAAAACTTAAAATAAGTGCAGAAAGCAATGCAACTCAAGAATTCATCATCATACCGTATTAACACCTTGTTGCAATACTCTGCTCTCAAAATGATCCCCTGATGCAATTACTAGAGATTTTTCTCTCACACTTTTTCATACAGAGCCTCTCAGTAATGACGAGATACCTTTTAACTTCCCAGCCCGAGTCAGCATCAATAATTCATTCTCATCTGTTTAAAATTTAAAGTGCCACACATTAACGTCCTGCCGCACCTGCTCTTTCACGCTGTCCACCTTCCACAGTGCTGCTTTCAACCCCGTCCCCGTCTTTCTCTTTGCCCCTCCTTGCACAATAATGAAGACAATGACAATGAGTTCTCTTTTACCGCTGAACCACGGCTGTTAAATCAAACAGGGGCAGAGGAGACGACAGACCACATAATGTAAGGGCATCGTCCAGACGCCTCCAATTACGCTTTGGCCATAATTGGTGGCGGTGGTGGCAAAGACAATGAATTCTTTAACAGTGGCGTGCAGCTGTGCCTTCCCGAACACAGCGACGACCTAAGGAGGACAGCTACTCAGTGCAAATGGAAGCTGACAGAAAATCCACATGGCACAACCAGTGTAGGGGAAAAAGGGCATGGCAGTGACTAAGAGGGGCAAGGCTCTTAAGGAGCTGAGGTTAGCTTGCAGGGAAGATGTGTATAATTAAGCGGTCTGCATTGTGGTTCAGATGGCAAAATCCCATTGTCTTGACAGGAGCTTACCGTTGCCCTTTAGGTTGAGATGAGCATCAGCATACACCCTCATCTTCCTTTCTTTCCTTTTTTTTTCCACTCTCCCCTCTCTCTGCGACCAAATTAATCTGCAGATTTTAAGCTTGAATAAATCCAGCAAGTTAGAGATCTGCAGATCTAAGGCAGCATGTCCCTCAGGCTTTTCCTTTTTTTTATTTATTCTTTACCCCCTCTCCTCAACCCATGGAGATTGACTGGGAGCACTCAGTGTTATCTCCAGGGAGGCAAAGGTTGGGGGAAGCGGGTGAAGGCCACAGATTTGTCCTTATCTATTCTGAGCACACCTAAAACAAATTAGACCTGGCTGCCGTTGCTTATTTGGCTCCCCCACTCTCATTAGGGGGACTGACTCCAGCCTATTTTCCTCAAGGTCCTGCTTCTTTCTCTTCGTTTTGGGCCTTGTCTGTTATCACTATAGCAAAGGTTTCTCGACAGCCATGCCACCTTTTCATCTCAACCATTTCATGTAGTCATATCAACTCCATACAAAGACCCGAGAGAGACAGGGAAAAGAATTACCCCCCCATGCTGGGATGCTGATTTCCTACACATGACTTGATGCTACCCTTTGACATTTGTTAATTGAAAGAGGAATCTGTTCAGCTTCATTTTGCTTTGCCCTTTTCATGCTTTCTGTACAGTCTGATATGCAAACAAAAGCCTCAGTGGTGTTTTTATTTCAAGTATTGTGCCTTGTCTTTACAGTTTTCAGGCTGTAAAAACAGAAGTGCAAGTCAAATAGTTGCCGTCAATGTACTCAACCCGGCGAACAGGCACTTCAAATTATGAGAATGTCATGTTCATATCAAACTGTATAATAGCGGATGATGTTGTTTTAGACATCTGTCTGTAGGCATTAGATTCCTGAAGTCAAGTCTTCACCAGAGTCATTCACAAAGAACTTCTTGAGGAAAACTTCAATTCTGCCTGCGGTGTGAACAACTATATGTACTATGTCATTTTTAAAAACTGAGGTTGCATCTTAGCTAGAATGAGGGACCGGTCCAACCGGTCAGTATTTCAGTACAGAAATGAATTTTTTATCTAACATAATACTTATTATGGAAAAACTGCTGGGTCAGTCCAATATATGGAATCCTACAACCATTAACCAAAGAAGTTTTTACAACAATTGTAAGTAATGTTGCTTTTCTTGTTTTGGTCATGTTCAAGAGCCAAACTATGAATTATGAAATGCTCTTCACAACGACAGTTTTACTTAGATGAATTTAGTTCAAAATAACATCTGCATGAACAAAACACTAACACTGAGCCACTAGCTGGACGCTGAACGCTACAATAACAATTATTACTAAGTAAGAGTGTATAAGAAAACATGAACACACAAATAATAACAACAACACAAAAATCAAATGCCTTTTTTTCCTGAATGATATATTTGTTCATTGTATGCCATTTCTCTTATGTGACTTGCTCACAAAGCATGCTCATAACTACGCCACAATCTGTGATGATGTATTAGTAGATTTTGCGTCCTTGAAATTATTCCAAAGTTCCAAAAGCCAACAACTGAAATGGTTGTATCGGTAATTTGTTCATAACCTTCAACACAGCTCGTAACGGTGACCTCGAAAGTAAAGGGAGATACAACTCATGTGAGCGATTCCACATCACAGCAGACGTCATTCACAAGTGTTTCATTTAAAAGCCATGACATCCTCATAAAGAGGAAGGAGATGGGGTGATTGGAGCAGCGAAGCACTGCAGTTTCAACCATGAGCCTTTGTGTGACGCAAGATCTCAACAAAAACACATTTCATCAACACTTTTGTCACTTCCAGGCTGGCTTAAAGAAATAACACCATATAGTCAGGGTTGGAAATCAAAACTACTTAGGCTGGGTTAGAAAACAATAAATAACATAAAAAACATTCTTCTTACATTGTGGCTGTTACCATTTATAACCATCTTTATCCTTCTCGTACAGTTCCTCTCTTAACCCCTACATATTCTTTGCACATAATTGTAGGCTGCATCTACCTGAACGAACAGCACCACATTGGAACGTTTTGGTGAGAAGGAAAGTCTGAAAATGTTTTAGAAAATGCTAAATGTCTTAACAGCTTGCCAGCATCTTTGGTCGTTTCCATATTTTTAACGACACAAGCTGTCAAGCATAATGTATCTTTACAGACCATATTTCTATAAATCTTTTTTTCTCTAAGCCCTTTACGTGAGCCTCTTTGCCGAGATAAACGTTCATTTGTGGTAAACAGATGAAGCAAACAAAGGAGAAGACACACCTTTACTCTCGCTCGAGTATTGCATTTGAATGTTAATCGAGGACCTTTGAGCCATCTGAGCTCAAGCTATGCAAAGGTAACTGCTCAGGAAATGTTAGGTTAGATGAGATTCCTCTGCCAGACTAATCCATCCTGGAGCCTGAGAGCAGCACAGCGACAGAGCCGAATCTGCTGCACAACAGCACAGCGGTGACACGGGGCAATTCTCTAGGGCCTTGCATTAGCGCGCTAAATTAAAGGGGGTATTAGATTAAATTGGCTCTCCGATTTCAGGGGTGTGAGTAAAATTCTGATTTGCATTTTCCACCGCTGCTTAAGATATAATTAGTTCAGGGTGATTCCCATGTGGAAAACAGTGACAGCCAAATCTAAACTGGCTGCCAGTGGCTTATCATCTCCTCCAAGGCGAAAGGTACGCTCGGCTCATGTTTGGCGTGTGCAGTTGTTTGTGACTGTGTGTTTTTGCACATCTTTGTGGGTAGGAGTGAGAAAGTTGAAAAAACTATATTCAATATATATCTATACTGCTTACATGTGAATCTGCGTATATGATGTAAATTCTGTCTCTAGATCTATTGCAGCACCTTAGTTCTCACACTTCTCAATTAAATCCCACAGATTAAGCAACAGTTAGCACCATCAACATGAATGAAAAAAGACGCACTTCAGGCATCGGCAGAGATTTATAAACATTAACTTACATAAGAGAAAACTTTCAAAGCTGATGCATGAACTTCACACCTCCAGCACTCCTTTAAACTTAAGCACACTTCCGCAGCAGAAGGTGCCTCCATAATTATAGATGCAGAGTCAACATAACAATTATTGTAGGAGCAGTCCATACTATAAATTACTGAAGTCAGAGAAGAAGCTTTAAAAGCAAGTGTGGATTTGTTTGGGGGGGCTTCACACCCTTGGTAATTTCAAACCTCTTTGCAAATGGATGTTTTCCAAAAGTGAGTCTGCCCAGGGATTATGAATGCAAGTCCAGTTTCCTGAACATCTGCTTGGGACACTTGTTTGTAGATATTGACACATTTGCAGATATCTCCTTCCAGTCCAAAACCATTAACCTCTCACTAATCCATCAAATTAAACTTGGTTAAAAAAAAAAAAAGCACCTTTTTCCACACAGTCCACAAGTCGAGTACATAATTAGTTCCAAAACTCAGTTTAAGCTACAGCAAACTGTAAGGGAAATTTTAGTTTGGAACTCTCCTGTTGAAATAGCCTTTTTTTCCTAATTTGTTTTCAGAGATGAATACTCAATCATAAACAGTGTGACATTTATAAGCAATACATTCTTAAACATCTATCTTTTCTGCAATTTAGGTAAAGCTTTATATTTTGGTCAGCAGCCAACTTGTGTTTGTAATGACTGATTCTTATCTAAGTTTATGTGGTAAAGTGAAGAAAACATGCCAAGTTCAGCATTTGGGACTTTTATTTGATTCCAAAGTGATAATTATCATTATCAAGAGTCTAAATTTCAATAGATTATTTACTATTATTATTTTTATTGCTTCAAAGAGTTTGGAACAGTCAAATAAAGTTCAGAAAAACACGTTATTGATCATATATCTGCATAAATGAATATCTTGAGAAATAAATTTGAACACGCATTCAAACAAGAATCAAACAAACTGAAATCTTGAATTTGTACTGAACAAAACAATCCATACATGGAGTATATCCAGAAGTAGATTAGGTACTACTTGATAATTAACCCATTTTCCTCTCTGTGTAATCACTTAATTAACGAGCAAACTATCTGGGCCTCAGGTTGCATTTGCTGGAAACAAACCTGTACAGGCTCATGTTAGCCAGTGAGCAAGTGCATAGTAGACTCCTAGTAAAGATCACTGTATTTTACAGCTGAATATCTATATTTGGCCTTTGCCCTTGATAACCAAATGTCAACTGGTTAAAAATTTCAATTAAAATGAACCTTTCAAAACAATTGTGCCCTCTGGTTGCGTCTTAATGAAGCCTATTGCTACTTGTAACCTAACCCAGTGCTTAATGTTTTTCTCTTTCCAATGAGATGCAAACTTTCTTTGTCTCTGTGCCCATCTTGATATGCATCATGATTCAGACTGATTCTTAAAAGGCTTTATTTCCCCCCTTACTGTATATCCATAATCACTTCATACACAATCTGTGGGAAGGGATCAGTCTGTGTGCTTAACTGCTCTCTTCACACAAAACTTGGGAGGTGTTTTGAGAAATGCCATCAGCAGCTCTGCCATCACTCTCACCATCTCTTGGCGGTCAGAGGCTGAGGCTTTGTGGGATATTGATTCTCCCCATCCAGAGACGGTTTCCATAATTGGTTAAAATGACCGGGTGCAGAGAGAGATGGCTCTCTGCTGAAAACCATTTCCCAGCCCTGCTTGGAGCAGTGCCAAGCTCGGGGTTGTTCGGATGCGTTCCAGCCCCAGCCTGACTGGCAGCAATTAGGGGTGTCTGAGCCAAGCTCAGCTTGCGCTCCGCACAAACACCCCTAATTACTGCCAATTAGGCAAGGCGGGTAGGCAGATTTGAGAAACCGGGGGGATGTTCAGGCATGGGTGGGCATGGAAACAATTTTCAAGGGCTTAGAACGTGACTGGATGAAAAGGTTAATGCTTTGGAGTGCAAGGGGATAATAACAAAAGAAGGGGAAGCAGAGCTCTGGTTCTCACCTCCAGCGATGAGCCTGGCTTCTTCTTCAGCTCCTCACATTTCCTAAATTTGCAGATCTGGTGGCCTGTTTTGCGGTTCCGACAACTGCTGCAGACACCACAGTTGATTAGTCGCCTGCAGGGTGCACACACCCCACACCTTTTTCTTTTCTTCTTTGCTGGGTTTCCACTGGATGCTGAGGAATTATTCTGTGGGCAGTCTGCCAGATTGGCAATTTGAAACGCACTGTCTGTAACGGCTGCTGAGGCTGCGGGGGAGTGAAGGGCTGTCATGACGATGACCCCGGGAGGTAATGAGATGCCCCCTAAAGCCGGAATAGCGGAAAAAGTTCCAACGCGTTCTGGGAGATTCATTATCTCTGCTTCAGCAGCGCCGCATTTCAGCTTGTTCATGCATTCTCCTGCTAAAGGTCTGCAGTGTTCGGGGGATAAGGTAGAGAGGAAATTATTATTTGCCATTTGCAGCGTCTCTGGCGGCACGCCAGGCTTCCCTGGCCTCTGGGAGTCATTTCTATGCATGCTGGTCCTATTAGGGTTTATTGCCGCTGATTTCCTTCCCCAGAGCATGGCGTTATCACAGTTCCAAGGGGACATACCAATTCTGGCACTAGGAAAAATGGGCGTTGTGATACGGGCAATTTTAGCAGTCTGTGGAAATGCCCCATTGGTTTTATAAAAGTTCGCAAAAGACCTGTACCTTTCCATTTCTGCATTATAATCCAAAAGCTGGCTTAATCCACCATCCTGAAGATTATCCTTTTGTAAGAGTGACACATCTGCAGTCGGTCCATTTTCGATGCAAAGCGCACTGTTTATGTTAGACATGGCTGAGGAAAGGTCGTCAATGTTAAGGAGAAGAGTGTGAGGTTACAGCGGCCTTTGTCAAACTGGAGCTGGTTACGAACAATGTGTTACCATCCTGGTCTATCTTCTCCAGTGCTAAAAGCAGAAAAACAAGAAGAAGAAAAACAACAGTTACATATAAAAGAGGAAAAGGTTTTTTTTATCAGATCAGCTTTCCTTTTTCAACTTCAACTTTTCTGGGAGGATAACAGCTGAACATGTGAAAAACAGAACTGATCATCCTGTGACAGACCAACACGGCACTGCTGTGATAGGAAAAAGAATTTGCATGTTTAAAAAAAATAAATAAAAAAGCACATATATTCAACATTTCTTCAGATCCCTTGTCAGAGTATGTTTGATGTATTTTCACGAAAATCCAAGACTTAACAGAATGAATAAATGCACCTTGATATGCAGATGTACATTTAATCAAAATTGAAAAAATACATATAATAATAATATTCATTGCAAAATGTCAATGTTTTCAAAAGTTAGTGGAAAGCCTAACCAGAAGGCAGATTAGGACAGCAGCAGCCACAAAAACAACTGACCTCATTCCTGCAAGATTGGCACTTAATAATTATCAGCTTTTGGATATGAGAAGGAAAATTCTTAGTATCTTTGCATTTAGTGATTCTATCTGTCATAATGGTGGCCGTTAAAGGTGGCCTGTCCGTGTGAACAAGACTCTGTTCTGTCTCCTAAGAACACCTGGTATTCATTCACGGCCCGTGTTACAGTGACAGCTCTCAGAGATAGCCACTGGTGAATTTACAACCAGATCATGGACCAGACCAACCACAGTGTCAGCTGCCTCAGGATAGGACTTGTGTGTATATGTGTGTGTGTGTGTCCACGGCTGTGTGTGTGTTTGTGGGGGTGGGGGGTTACGGGTGCTCCATTTCCTCTCTCTGTCTCTCCACCAGTCTGTCTGGATTTGGTTTCCACAGATAAAAGCCCATTAGACACATCGCTCCCTACTTCCATTACCTTTTTCTGGGCTTTCTCTCTTAATTGCCAAAGCTGATCCACTGCTGCAACACTAAAGCATTTGAAATCACATCCATGTTTTAAAAGAGTGAATTATAAATGTGCACACATGGAGCTAGAAGGATCCTCCTGGGTAGCATTATTCAAGTCCTCCATACAATGAAGTGCTTCTCCTCCTTAACATGCCTAAGCAGGCAAATATCTGCCTTATGGACAATAAAACTTTCAAATTACTCTGACCACAGGCTACATTCTTAATACTGTGACAGTGGCCAATCGTGTCTTTTGTTTTTTCCTGCCTTGGAAGTATTGAAGTTGCTCCACACATCGCAACATTATTGCTTTAGGACAAATGTGAAACCAAGAGTGCTCACAACCATCCTTTCCTGAGGGTTCAATGTCGATGTGGCATCCAAAACAACCAGCAGCCACCCGTAAACAAAACCTCCTTGGCTTAATGATCAGCCCTCCTCGGGGTCATTATTACTTAATCAATTCACCCCTGGAGCGAAATACGCAGCCCAAAGGCAATCAAGTCACGGACATTGATTTTCAGCCTGTAAACAAAGTTTAGAGAGACAGAAATGTTCAATACTTGGAGCTGGAGGGAGACAGATTGTGGGAGGTGGGAGAGGGGGAGGAAGGGAGACAGTAAAGGCTGAGAGTGAGAAAATGAGCCTGAAGAAAGAAAAGTAAAAAAAAAATAAAATTAAAAGGAGAGGGAGGGAAAAAAGCGACGTCCGATTAGAAACCATTGTGCCGCTGCTGCACAACGATGCCATTAATTACACTTAGTCTGTTATGTGGTAGACATTCAGATCAAAGGTCATGCATAGATAATCCGAAGAGAGGAGCAGAGCAACAGTGCAAGTAAAACCCCATAAAAATTAATCTGGCAGCAGCACAAATCAGGACAGAAAAGGGGGGAAAACACAACTGGACGCCAGAATATGGATGGACACACTCACACATACAGAGCGAGAGGAGACGGGGAGAGAGAGAATCACCTACCAGGATCCTGTTGAGAACAGCTCCCAAGATGCTACCAGCCTGCGACCATGAAACGGCACATTACTGCGAAGCGATACGTGGGGGGATAAAATGCAAAGATGCGGGAAGACGCACAGACAGGCTGCCTGAGGAGAACAGGGCGACCGTGCGTGTGTGTGTGTTCAGAGCGCTCAAAACAAAAGGACCATCTTACTGACTTTCCCGTCACGTTAGAAAAAGATTTAAAAGTGCACCAATAAGCCAAAAGATGTCGTAGAAAAAAAGAGGAGGGAAATCGCAGAGGTGTTTAGGTGTTTCCTCTCCTCCTGATCCGGGGGCTGTATTGTGTGCCTGCCTGGTCTCTGCTCGGTCCGTGTCTCCTGTCGCTGTGTGTGGCTGATTGGTGCTGAGGTGAGGAAGCAGGGATGTGGACACCTACTGATCATTGGCTGGAAATTACTATAGAAACACTGGAGAGGTGGGAGGGATGGATGGCTCGGGGCGCCCTGGGAGAGAAATATCTACCGGAAATATCTGCATCTTGCTCCCTTACAGTAGCGTCTTTGACATAACATTTTAACATATATATTTATCTATATTTATTTTTTTTCCCCAGGACGAGTTATTGAGAGTGGAGGAAGCGGCTGTCATATACCAGGCGCGCCTTTTAATAAGGATTGGGAAAACTTGTCAAATTAATTTGAATGGAGCTGAGCTGTGATTAAGATAAAATGCCTCCGTCGGCCCCCCCATCTCCGTCCAGCGACAGCCGTAATTACTAAGACCTCCGGGATTCATCACGTTATAAATCCCGCCTGCTGGCCACCCGTGCTTTCAGCTCCAACTGACAACAGGGGCTCGTGAGGCACATTTATTCCACGAGTCCATATGAGACAGTGCACGTTCCTTCATGTTGATGCTTATTAGCGCTGGTTTAAATCATGACTCCTATCAGCGTCCCGGATTTTCCTCCACTCAGCATTTATGTTGAGCTTCAGTGTAGTTTAGAAAAAGAAAAAAGCACACGTAGTACCATCAACTTTGTCATTAATTACTTGAGTTGACTATTTATCATTTGTAGGCTACATTAAAAATTAACTTCAGTAGCCCTGTACTATATTTTGGAATCTAGACAACTCGCTACCTGCACTAAGAAAATGTAAAGAAACTTAACATATTAGAAGATTAGGGGATTTAATTTTGAATTAGGATTGTCTGTTTTGTTACTGGTAGAAATGCAGGGTACATACAAAAGGCGGAGATAAACTCTTTCTTTTGGCAGTAAAACATCAAAAGTTGATACGTCATCTATAGCCTAATCGTGGAAAAAGGTAATCCACCATTTTTTAATTATATGGTGTTACATATCAGAACATAACATGTAGATACAGCCACTGACAAACAACAACGCATGACACCTTGACGTTATTCACAAAAATACCACTGAGAACCACCTTCACTTTTTCAGACTCTCATTTTTGTGGAGGTATTTTGGTTGGCTCTTTCATACATTGTTGTTTCAGCTCATTGAGGAATGTGCACATTCATTTATCAGGTGGACATTTCTGTCAGGCTGAGGTCGTGATTCTGAACAGGTCTTTTCGACACCTTAGCTCTTTTCTTTTTCAGCTATTTTGCTGTATATTCGGATCATTGTTTTGTTGCATGACCCAGTTTCAGCCAAGCAGTCAGATAGCCTCACATTTGACTCGAGAATACTTTGGTAAACAATGACATTCATGGTCGACTCAGTAACTGCTGGGTGCCCAGGCCCTCTGTCTGTTTCATTTGAATTGATCTGAGATCATGTCACTTAGGATGTTCTGCAGCCATGCCCTCTCTATCTAAAATCAGAGAGCGCAGCTAATTTTCCTGTGATTTTGATCACGTTTACATTATTATTTCAGTCATTCATATTTGGCTGAGTAGTTAATGATTAATTTGTCTTTGACAAACTCAGAACCTAGATTTATTTTTGTTTTTTGACTTTATCATTTAACATGATAACTGAAGCCTGTAGAGAGTGAGAGGTAGCTCTTTTTTTGCAATTTGTCTGAGCTTTGCATAGTTTGATGTTAGGGTGAAGTGGCTGGGATGTCCACTTCTGGGAAGATGGATTATCTTGAGCTTGTGAATAGTCTTTCTCACTATAGAATGATGGAGTCCAAACTGTATGGAAATGGACTGATAACTCTTCACAGATCAATGGGCAGCAACAACTGCAAAAAACATCTCTTACTGTTACCAATCTCCAAATCTTAAGTTCTTCAAATAAACTTTTGGCTTCAGTACATGCGAATAAAACAACTTTTTTCTTTGCAGAAAAAAAGATGCTTTGGGTAATGGCGTCATTAGATCTGCTGTTCAGCAGAGCGGCTCAAATTCAGGAGTTTACAAAACTCTCAGCACAGTCTCCTGCATATGTAACAGAGTACACGTTATAACTGAACAGACAGTGGAACATAGTCAAGTGGTGACTTCATAGTAAGCTGACAGGTAGTTTATGGAATACATTTATTAAATGTTAGGGAACAGTTATCCCGCTCATATCAACTTCATGAGGTAATGCCCTGAAAGTCTTTTCCAACATTCTTGAAGTTCAGAGAATATTGAGCATCTGTTGGTTACTGTTCTTTCACCCTGAGGTCCAACTTTTCACAACTTTATGTTGGATGATGGTTGAGGCCAGGTCATCTGCTGCAACACTACTTCATTCTCCTTCTTGGTTAACAAGAAACCCTAACATAGCCTGGAGGTGTCTTGGGTCAAAGTCCAGTTGAAGAATAAACCATGGTCCCACTAGGAGCAAACCAGATGAAATGGCATGTCACTGCAGAATGTTGTGATTGTGATGCTGGTGGTTGTATTGATAAATCTCAATGGATTCAGACTAAAGGCTAGATTTCCACTGGTTTAATGTCTATTACTCATGTTTTATGGCCAAAGATACTCAGTCTGACTTCCTGCCCGAACACATTCAACAGAAATAAAGATCAATCTGCTTTCTTAGAGTTAAGAAATACCACAGAAAATCCATCAATTTCAAGAGGATAACAGACTAACTTGGTCTGCACTTAGGAGGGGGTTTAAAAAAATGAATGAATTTAAAATTTAAAAGTCGAAAAAGTAAAAAATCTGAACCTTGATCCTAGTCAAAATCGCGAATGATCTACAGAACTGTCTTTTTATCCAACAGATGTTCTTTGTACCTGTTAAGGATATGCTTAAATGACAGCCAAACTTCATCCTTATTCTGAAACCAGACAGTTAAAAGGTCAGGTTTGACACTCGAGACAGTCGAGACAGGAGAGACGCTTCCCATGTCTTTTAGGCTACTTTTGCCTACCAATCCCCTCCCACTGAGCCTACTTGGGTTATCAGTAAAAATTGTCATGTGGTGAAGCAGCAGCAGCACGTGGCAATGGAGGATAGAAGCTGTGGCCTCTGTCATACAGCATGCTATCTGCACCTACATTCAAGTTAGCAAAGTTTGAGTTCTATTTCTCAGCACAGCTTTCAACTCTTCACAGCCACACTGAACTCATATTTATGCCCGGGGATGTAAAGTGGCGATGATATTCTAACATCATCTTGTCATCATCTTCCTTCTACAAGACAGGCAAGCCTTATCTAAGGAGCAGGGCTGGATACTTACATATATTAGTTACATTAGTACGTTAGTTACAGTAGTACATTAGTTATAAATACCACAATTAAGCGTACATTATCATTAAGTTTCATGTAATAATCAATTGTTATGATTGCAAGTCTTTCAACATGTACATTTATAGACTAGTTTTGCCTGATCAAGCATCCTAAACACACATTCAATTTGCTGTCCTGGAAGATTAAGAGAACAAGCAAATATTCATATTTGATGTAAAAGCAGACATTTTGGCGCTTTTTTCCAATTAAAACCAACATGAACCTTTAACAGAATGGTTGCAAATTCTTTCTTTCTTTCTTTCTCTCCTTAAAGACAATCTTATGTGTGAGTAAACAAACTGACAGTTATACTGACACATTTCTAAATCAGACAGCCTTTCTAGGTGAGCTGTGTGACACAGGCCTATAGGCTGCTAAAGGCTACACTTTGATTCATGTATTTAGAGCTTACAATAGAAAGATGGAGAGGAAGCAAAGACTTCCACCATAAATGGTGAAAAATTATACATAAACTTTGTTTGGAAGGGATATGTGGATTACAAAGAAGTATTTTATGATTCAATAATCCATCAAAATAATTATGATTGTCCTTTTCGTGTGCAAAAAAACCCCCAAAGAGGTCTTAATGCCTGGAGTTTAATGACAAAATTGAGACAACACCAAACTAATGACAACAACAACTTAGCCATGCACACCAATAAAAGGCTTAACCGGACAAACCTTACACCTAAAAACTTGAGTGAAATCATCACCCCTTCGCTGGCTGTAAATGATATTTATGATGCACCAACTCACTGTGCTTCTTTATGTTCTGCACTGAGAAAAAACAATGGGAAAGTGTTTCTTTGAATTTTTTCATTGTCTGCCTAGTCAATGTTTTTTTTTCACAAATAGTTGGGGTGACACTATGTAAAAGTATTTTGAAATAGTAATGTCATGACACATACTTTCTTTTAGCATTGCATACCTAAACAAAGTTTCAGAGATGGTTTCGGTAGGTTCACTTCCAATAATCTTTGATAAGACAGAATATGGTGAAAATGTGCTCTGCCAAATGGAATAATAAGGGTTTCCCTGATATCTCTTCTATTATTTCCCTGTTCTCCACTGTTTTGTAAATCTAAATATGAATATCTCTTAAACCTTATTCATCCAATACTATGTTTAATCCAAGCCTTATTTTGATCATAGTGTACTTTACTTTTCAATTCAGTTCTGACACCACACAAAGCAACGTTGATGATGTTTCTGGGTAAATGTTCATGAAATAATGATCAGTCACAACATTTTTTCTTAGACCTGAGACATGACTGACAGTTGTATATGTATTAAAAAAAAACACCCCGTCACTGCACTTGGTTTCAGACCTTTTGCGTCTTTATATGTGCAAGCTCCTCCGTCTGAAAATTTATTTAATCCTCCAGGCGATAATAGCCCCCCGGGGAAATCTGCCAAGATGGTCCTAACCGCTGTCTGTGAAGCCACTGCAGAGTGTGGGTCTCTCGCAGTGGGAGGCATGAACCTTTTTGGCACATCTTTGTTCCTATCTGTGTGCACCAGTGTCGCTCCCTGTGCATCGTCTCCCCTGTCTCCACAGGCTTTTAACTGGGCTCAGAAGAGTAATTAATAACCTTGACCTGCAATTTAAATGTAGCCTGCATTTTGTCGATGGGAACAGAATCACAGAGAAGTGAAGTCATAGGAAACTGGTATCTATCAACTTGTGGTGTGAATCCATTACATCAGATCTGAACAGTGTGCCCACATCTGTGAGGAGATAAGACTGGAGGTGAAAATACTGGAGGTGTTTCTGATGGGTTTGAACGAACTGTTATGGTAAACAACATCCCTCTAAGGCCTTTAAAGCATGAAGAGAAAGACACAAAGCAGAAAGAGAGTGAAGAGAAACAGAGGGCAAGCTAGGGAAAATAAGCACGATGAGATTATGGGTTTGGCAGTGACGCGGCACCTTTTAGGAGCAGCCGCGGCTGCATTACGTTAAAGAAAATAAACAGCCTCATTTCCTCTCGCTGCCTGTAATCTGTGACGCCCTCACCTTGCGTACATTAGCCCTTCACTGTGATTTGATGCGTATCACCCAGTTTTACTCCATTGCCTTGGATGTGCTGAGTGAATTGCCCCCCCCCCTTCTTTTTGCCATTTCCCACTAATTGGAGTGTAGAGAGCACCCTTAATTATCCTGTTAGTAGCTTTGCTAAAATAGAGCCAACTCCTGCCTCACAGTCTACTAAAGATGTCAGTATCTACACACAGATGCTTCTATAGATCTTACCTGTAGATTGAAAATACATCCTGCAGGCAACATGACTGACAGTTTGCAGGCATAAATTTAGGTTATTCTGCTTTTAAAACCGTCTTCCTATAGGTGGGGTTACACTGGAAATTGCTGGTATTATTACTTTTTGATCTCTTGGCTTATCATTATTAAGATTATCATTGTTATTATTAATTAATTTATTTGTATTTTTTCAAAGCATATTCTCAGATTGGTCCAGCGCCCCAATGACACATGATCAAAAAGTTATAGGCACTTTCTGTGGGTATAGCAACTGTTGAGTTACCTGAAGGACAGCATACCATCATCAGCTTTTTCCTCTAATTGGAGTTGCAATGCAGATAGGAAAGTTTAAGTGATATAACAACTGTTGGGTGAGTGACAAACATGACAATGTCATGTTGTTACTGCTGTCACATTGTTTCACATTCAGTGCTGGTCCATTCATCTTTTGTTGAAGTTTTTAGCAACTAAAATTTAAAAACATTTATAAGGGCGACTGTTCACCATTTTTTCCGAAGGTTTTTTGTAATTACAGGTTTCAGTGTTACGCGTACATAAACCTCTCATCATACATTTTTGTTACAGATGGTTCCCTCATGACAGAAAAGCTCCAACCTTGAAGTAGTAGCTAAACCTAAATACATGGAAATTAAATCGACTGAAGTTTTGTGAAGCGTAAACCAAAGAAGGAGAACTCCAATGGTTATAAAAACTGTAAAAAGATTCTTGTATTCCAAAAGTATGTCATGTTAGTGCATTGCTTAAAGTTATACTGTGTATGATTCAGGGGCATCTATTAATGTTTTCATGACAAGATAAGAACAGAATCAGAAATCAGAAAGGATTGTTGTATTTTAGTTAACTTACAGTGAGACGCTCCTACAGACATTAGAGGTCCTCTTCTAATGGGTCTGCTATGTTGCATTGCCACTTTTCTAAAGTAGCCCTGAAGGGACAAATAAAAAAAAAAAAGGCTTTAGGAGGGATGTATGATTTTTCAGTGACCATGATACTTTGTCCTACGTCTTCCTAGTTTAGGCTTCTACGTCACGTCGATGCCGTAGCTACCCCATTGACGTACGTTGCGTTGACGCGGACCGCAAGGGCTGTGATTGGTTTGCTCAGAACGTAATTTCCGGCATTTGCTTTTTCCGGTCTTAATGGCTGTATACAGCGAAGAAGCTCTTCAAATCATCCCACTGACATTCGAAAGTATTGAAAGTGCTTTTGTTCATCCAGGTCCGTCAGTGGGTGAACCAGTGTTGTAAATTCACTCATCCCCAGCCTCCACCAGTGGAATGATGGCTTTCTTATTAGTTGTAGTCTACAGTTTCACCACTAGATGCTGATAAATCCTACACGATGCTTATTTAAAGTGCCCTTTTAGGTGTGCATAAATCTCCACCATACTGGAAAAAGTCCTCTTAAAGAGCCAATGTAATAACAACTAATAGGACTAGGGGGAAGAGCTATGTCTCAATTAAATGCGAAACCTGTGCCTTAATAAAAATTAATTCGACATCAAACCGTCTTAAACATCCTTTTAATGTGGCCTCTATAAGCCAACTCTTGCTGCTACAAAGTAGATTTATTCAAATAGATCAAAACTCTTCTTTATAAGGCCCAGATTTTGCATAGTTTCATCAAGAAGGAGGGAAAATTCATCCAAAAATGCATGTATTCTGCCTCATACTAGACTTGCTTTCAATCAATCTTCAGCTCTGCCTGGGGCACAGGCTGTGCACCAGAGCTTTCTAGGTATCCTAATCTTACCGCAGTCTGTCTTGTGTTCCCCGGGTCTTACTCATCTTCATCACGCCTCTGGGTCATGGCACCAGCTTTTTCTGATCTGGTGCCATTTCTCGTTCCTTGTGGGTTTCAGATGGAGGGTTCACATAAAGCTGAAGGCAGGTTTATGTAACAGTGGTAGGCCAATCTCCATGGGTTTGCATTTGTAGCTGTGTTTTGACCACTGCCAAATTTCTTCTTGTTGTTTATTAGTCGTCTCCAGACAGTTGAGTCCAGTGGATAACTTGAAAGCTGGTGTTGACAACAGTATGGGTTCTTTTCAGTTATTTTGTTCTGTTATTTTGTAGCCTTTTGTCCACCCTGTCCCAACTTTTTTGAGATATGTTGTAGTTCAAGATGAGCTAGTGTTTTTCATGAACTAATGAAGTGTCTTACTTTAAAGAGTTAATATGTTTCTGTGTTATAATGTGGATAAAACATTACTTTTTGAGATTCATTTGGCGTTAATTTACATTTTACACAGTGTTTTCAATTCTGAGGGCTTCGAGTTTTGCATCTGTTCTCGTTATTTTTAAAAATTTGGAGCCATAAGTGACATCCAAAGGATTTTCACCAGAATTGTTCTCAACATAAAGTTTTTAAGTTTGTAATGAGTTCCATCTAAGGACAGTAAAGTATAAACTGCCGACATAATTCGCCGTTAGTTAAAGTTAATAGCTAATAGCTATTCAACAATTATGGAAATTTTTTAACTGTTATATTTTTCGTGTGTATTTGCAAGACGGACCGTGACTGTGATGCCCACTTTGTCGACTGCTCCTTTGAGTACTTTTTCAATACAAGGAAGGAGGAGGACCTATCTTGGAAGCACCCATCCTACTGAGAAATTTCATAAGCACCTATAGAGATGAGTAGAAGTTGAGAAGGGCACAAGCTTCTGTCACACATGGGCTTTGCCTCACGGGTGCAAAAATAACATCTTCGTTTGCTGCTGTTCCTCCTCGTAATTCCCACATTGAATTACTCGCCACAATAAACAAAATAGCTCTGCGATGCGGCCTTGATGCATGTAAGCACACACAAGGCGGAATCATCTCACCTCTGTAACCACCTCCCTTGCCAGCTCAGAGGCGACTCGACTTCAACCCCCAAGTCCACCTCACAGGTGTAGTCCTGGGTTGAAAAGGCTTATGTCAAAGAAGCAACAATAATTACAAGAATGCTTTGAATTGACATGCAACAGAGCTGATGAAAAAGTTTTTTTTCCTCTATCGTTATCACCTGGAAGGCTGGGAAAAACAAACAAATAAACAAACAAAAAAATAATCGAGTATGTGTATACAGTATGTAATCAGTCATTATACTGCAAGTAGAAACTGTAATTACTTCTTTGAACAACTCATTAACTCTAAACATAGTGCTAGTTTGTATCTCTTCAATACTTGTATATAATCTATGATCTCTCTGTAAACTATCTTCATCAGTTAGCTCTTCCTACATGTCTATTTCAAAAGCAGTTTCCAGATCAAAGAAGTTCATAAGTACTTATACAGACATCATGATATGTTTAATTTGTGTTATTTCTAGTACGTTTAATTCTAGATATATCGTTTTTAACATTTTGACTATTCCATAATAGATATATTCGGGTCTCAGTTTGGAGCAAGTAACTGTCTAGGGTAATGGCTTATTTTTAAACATTCATCGATTTTCTTCCTCTTATCCTAGGTTCGGTAGCAGAGGCAATGACTGTAGGAGGGATAAAGGAAATTGACATATAAATTGATCTTGAATCTTTAATAGGAATAGAAAAATAAACTCCGCCTGGTAAAACGCTGTTGCTTTGCGGTGATAATTACTGAAGACAAAAGCTACAAAATCTTCTGAACTTTTTAGTTTTTAATGTGTAAATCATACCAAACAGCAACTCAAAAGGAAAACCGAATTTCATCGCAACGTAACGCAAACGTTACTGTCCTACAGCTAGACATTCATGTGTTGCCCTGTGACCAAATTAATCCAAGTGTAGTCACTTTCCAGTTGTCATTCCAGGAAGTGCATGAACCTCCACGCAAGGTGGTTGAAGCTTGATTAATCTTAGTCCAGTAGTCATCTACCTTCTTGGTTTGTTTTTGCATGAGATAAATATCTGACCCTGCAGATGCTACTTTTTTTTTTAACCAACATTTTCAACTTGTATTTATTGGTATGAGAAACCTTTTCACAATTTTATATTGTCATTTAATGGTGTATTATGGAAATATTGGTATTCCCTAGGGACTGAATTAAGATTTATTATGTCAGGGGGCTTTGTGCCTTCCTAGTTTTACTAGGTGCAGCGGATGCGTGCACTTAGACTTCAAAATATGACTGACATCACTGGACATTAGTAAATAAAACTAAATAATAGAAATACTGTAAATAAAACAATAAAAACAATGGTATAGAGAAACTGTTAAACATTCCTTGTCAGGCTCAGAGTTGAAATCCAGGTTACACTCTGCTGCACTTGGTTGAAAAGTTCAGTCTTACTTTGGTGTCACCTGCCATTCAAAATGTCACAGCTTGTTTACTGGTTCATTAAAATGTGATGGTGCACCGGACATTGCTGTAAAATGGCTCTGATGGCAGCAGGATGTACCTGGAATAAGCTGCTCAAAATATATCTCTCCATGTTTTGCGTGTGAGAGGTGTATTAATGTGTTTTCTAGATTCCTGATGGATAAAAACACAGAGCAGGTGTGCTTTTACACTTTGTGTCAGTCATTCTGTGAGGCAGGAGAGCATAGAGGGAGGCATCCATAATACAAACACAGCAGCAGCAGTGGAAGGGCAGAAGTGGCAGGATGGGAACTGCTGGCAGACACATTACAAGGAGCTCTAATGAGGGAGCCCACACTCTCACCCCCCGCCACCGCCGAGGAACGCGAGGCGGGAATTAATTGTGAGGGCGATGGTGGCGAGCAAGCTGAGGAGCAGGTCATTACTGCACGCCTCCTCTTGGAGCGCCGCGGGCAGAGCGTGGAACGCCACGCTACTTGCACAATTCCCATGATCCCACAGGAGGGGGAACAGATAGCAGGAAGGGGAACGAAGGGAATGGAGAAAAAGAAAAAGGAAAAACATACCAAATGAGAAGGCAGGCAGCTTCCTCTTTGTTGGATATAAACATTTTTTTAAGAAACATATTTGTCGATAGCATTATCTGTTAACATATCCATTTTCTCTCAACATCTTTTTCTGAATATTTAGTTTTTCATATGCCTTGTATTGTAGAGTTCATTTCTTATTTCCTTGGCACCCCAAAATAATTGTTATAAGAAGCAAAATATAACAAGAGTGAGGTTTAATCTGCCTTGAAAAGTTTTATTTTTTTCCTAGTTTGTAAATTGATAAATATTACAGAGCAATATTGACTATTGCTAGATTTGATTCACAATCTGATATTGTAAAGTAGACACTACATAATGATAACTATAATACTACTAATACAAATAATAGTGATAATGTAGAAGGAAATTCTGATGTAAACAGCCAAAGCAAATAATCCACAGGTCTGATTCAGGGAAATACATGGCTTTGTATCAAGGTAATGATCAAATGGTGTGGTGCTTCACTCTTCCAGTCAGCACATGGTGTAAGAACTGATTCTTTGTCATTTCTCTTTGTGTGGTTGTCGCCCTTATGAAACCTGTGACATCAGCTTGAATGCATTGGACACATTGCCCTCTAGTGGATATTTTATGTATCCAATGTGCCTTGAACGTATAAGTATAATAACATTATAATATACTATGGATTTGTCTAATTTAATTAACATTGGTTTCAGAAGAGAAGATACAAATAAGGAGCAACAAATTAACTAAAATATATATATGGAAGAGATAAATTACTTATTGTGCCTACAGCTCTGACTGAGGATGATATGTTTAATGCTTTGTGATTTCACTGGAATATATTCAACCTATGAGTTTGGTGTTATTAATTCTAGGCAAATGAAAGTGCCTCCCTAAATAGGAAAAATTCATGATAGCTTGAATAATTAGACACATAAGCCAAGGTACAAGAAAACACTGAGTTTTCCCTGCATACAGCCTGCATACAGAGTTTTTTGTGTTGTCTTAACTCATAACAAGAGAGAAGAGAAACACCTCTTTGATGATGTATGCAATGAGCCGTTCAGTGCTCCTTCCCTTTTTCACTATGTTCATGAGGAGAAACCCTAACGAGACCAGTGCACTTGCCTTAGGCATGGCCAAGCTCATTGCATTTGTTGAGGAAAATGTTTTGGCCATGTCTCAAGGAAAATGCTTATCAGTGTAGTGAAGTTCTATGTAAAAGTGAGCTGAGGGTCCATCACTTACAACTATTTTTCTGTCAAGATCAGATATTCCAAGAGGCATATTGAGAAAGGACTCTTCTAAATGGCTCCCATGCTAGATGAAGTATTATTTGAAAAAAAATGTAATATTGTAGGAAGCTAGATTTAGCCAAGTCAAGCATCTCACAGCCATGCCTCCTGGAAGAGACAAGATTTTTGTTGGAAAATTGAAGTCAGATTGAAAATGAAGCCAATTTGATATTTTATTATTCAGTATATGATATGATATAGTGTATGTTCTATATATAGGAGTGAGCGTGCATGGTTGTTTGTCTCATTTATCCCTGTTTGGGCCTGTGATGGACTGGCAACCTGTCCAGGGTGTACCCTTCCTCTCTCCCAATGACACTTGGGATAGGCTCCAGCCCCCCTAGGGTCTCTAGTATTAAGAGTTGGATTGCACCAGGCCCTGACCTGATACACTCCAGCTGGCTAAAGAAATTAACTGTGCTCCATGAACACCTAGACACACAAATAAACCAGCTCCTAATGGATGGGACCCACCCAGACTGTTGTCCTGTTCTAGAAAGATCCCCAGAACGGGGCAGTTTCATCCAACTACTAGCCAATAACCTGCCTCTGTACAACATGGAAGTTCCTGTCAAGCATCATAGCAGATTAAATAAGTCGGCACTCAGAATGCACTACAGTACACTAAGAGCATTCGTCAAGAACTCAATGGGAATGCAAAAGGCAACCCTTGAGGGTCCCAACCCTTTGCAAGGCAACTACAGAAGTTACCACCAAGCAATAGCGACAAATTAGGTGCTCTGTCCCTGCTGCTGGTCTGCATATGCCTGAACTCCTTCAGCTAGATCATCATAATCAGTCACCCTCTCTACATGGATGACATCAAACTGTATGCCAGGATAGAGCAAAACATCGACTCACTGATACACCTAACCAGGATATACAGCAAGGAAATCAAAATGCCATTTGAACTAGATAAATGTGGCCAAATTATATCAAATAGAAGTGAGGTAATCCCAACTGAAGGGGCTGAACTACCAGAAGGAACTATAGTAGACATTCAGGAGAACTACAACTACCCACTTAAAGTCCCACAGTCAAATGATAACTATAAAGAGGCCATAAGACAGTCAACTACAACCATGTGCCTACAAAGAGTAAGGCAGATTCGGAAGAGTAAGCTAAATGGAAATAACAAAGCCGGAGTCATCAACTCGTGTGCCCTGCCAGTCATCAGATACCCCACTAGTATAATAACCTGGCCAAAGTTGTCGATAGAAGCTACTGATATCAAAACAAGAAAACACCTCACAATGCAAGGAGGGATTTATTCCAAGTCCAGCACACTGAGTAAGTCCACATAGCGGAAGGAGGGAGGCTGGGGCCTAGTGAGTGTCACAGCTGCTATCCATGATGAAACAACAAAGATCCCAGACTACACCAGGAAGATGGACTCGAGTGATGAACTGCTATGTGAGTGCCTCAGACAGGTAAAGTCCAGGGAAAGAGAGAAGGAAGAACAGGAGCCATTATGGAAGGATAAGCTTCTGCAAAGCATGTGCCATCAACAGAAGAAGTGGCCGACATTGAGAAGTGTTATCAGTGGACAGAAATGGCTGGTCTGACAGATGGCAGCTCAAGAACAAGCTCTAATCACAAAAGCAAAAGAGGCTGGAGTCAACCACACAAGACTAGACCCCAGGTGCAGGCTGTGCAAAGAGGCATCCTAGACAGTCCAGCACATAGCGGCAGGGTGTAAGATGCAGGCAGGTTCATCATACATGAAATGTCATAACTAAGAGACTGGAATAGTATACTTGAACATCTGTGCAGAATATGGGTTGGAAGTCCCGAAGTCAAAATGGGAGATGCCTCTAAAGCTTGAAGAGAATGACAATGCTAAGATCCTGTGGGACATCCAGATCTGGACTATTAAACTGGGGATGACTTACCAACCAAACATTGTGGTGGTTGACCAGTCATAGATAAAGGAATTCCAAGTGACTGCAACATCAAGAAGAATGAACTCAATAAGTTCAAAATGTACCAGTGGCTGAAGGAGGAAGCTGAACAGATGTGGGAAGTGAAGGTAACAGTGGTGGCAGTGATCGCCAGACTTTCATCTTTGTTGTGCACTAAATGAGTGAAGATGGCAGACGTATACTTATTGTAAAAGGCATTGTACCCTCGTTGTCCTTACTGTGGCTCATATGAGAAAAGAACATCACTTTTAATTGCAAATGGTGGGAGCTGCAATTCCTTAGCTAAAAAGACCCAAACATAGCTATTCCCCACAAACTTTCATTAATCATAGAATTGTAAATAAGGTAGAATTGCATTGCAGCTGCTCTTAGTCTGAGTTTATTTCACACTTTTTTCCTTCCTCAAAATCCTTCCAGCTCACTGTCTGGAATAATCTGAAGACTACGATCAAGAGTAAGGAATATTTTATGCGCTAAACCAACAAAGCTCTTGTTTGTACAAGTGGGGAGGGGGGTATCAGTGAAGGCTTAAGTCTGTGTGTAATTCATGTCTAGCCACCCCAGCTGGAATTGATCATCAACCATTTTTCTGTTCACAAGCGTGTGCACAGAGGGAGAGAAAGGTCACAAGCAAGGACTTGACACAAGCAATGATGGGCTGCAGAATTTACGTCATTGCAATGCTGATATTGAACAATCTGAGTAATGAGCACACCCTTGTTGCTGAAAAACATCCCCATAATTGCTTTGATTTAAATGATGTTTTAGGTGCCTTTATCTGAACCTAATCTTAGGAGTAAAATTATATTTATTTATTACTTATCCATAATTTCATCATGCTGAACCAAGCTCCAAGCAGATGAAGAGAAGATTTGATATCTGTGCGATCTATAAAGGATATATCAGCTGCCAGCGGCAGGGGAAGGCAGTTGCTGCTTCTGGGCAGCTGTGGAACATTTGGTCGACAGGCTGATTGTACATTATCCCAGCCGGACAGAAAAGTTGAGCAACAGTCTTGAGCAAGTGCATTGTCCAGCATCAAATTTATAGATGCTTTGTGGAACCAACTTCATGTCCAAAATTTTTATGTCTACTCAATACTAGTTTTCTTGGAAGTAATAATAAAATAACTGACTGTTTGCTTGTATGTGTAGAATGCATTGCAATAACTTTCTATACTAATTACTGATAAACTGAAGAAAAAAAAAGGAACGCAAAGCACAAAAGTAACATCCAACTCAAACGAAGGAGCTTCAATTCTCTTTATCAAAGAATCTACAGAGCTCTACTGAAGAAAAAATGCAATTCATCAAATAGTTAATCCTTCTTTTTAAGTTTTAATGAAGGCTTACTAAGACAACAATGAAAAAAATTGTATTAAACAGACAGTAAAGACTGAACTCAGCTTAATCTATTTAGCTCTTTCAAGCATTTGAAGTGCAACCCAGAGCGCTTTACAGAACAAAATACATACTTATCAGGCAATAAAACAGTAAATGATTAACAAAACTCCAGAAAATGTATAAATAAATAAATTAAATATAAGGATAAAAAAGATCTGCAAATGAAGTAAAAAATATTTATAAGAGGAAAGCTACATTTTTATACGCAGAAAGGGAGTTTAAAGTGAAGACTGCTCCTCATTCTGGACAATGTTTAAAAACTTCCAGACTTTCTTATTAAATGGAGCAACATTATCCAAAGGCGATTGAAGGGACACTGCTGCTCTGCAAATCAAGACCATAGTATATATTTTATTTTCCCTTTCTTTGATCATGTGTTTGGTAGCATGTGCTTGGTTCACCTACAGCAGTCTAGAACCTACAGTTTCTCTTTAGGTTGTTAATCAAGTGTGAAGACAAGATCCATCCCTGATTTTACAGTGAAAACAGTTAAATTTTAGTGTGCTTCCAACAACATCAAGTCCCTTTAATGAAGTAGAATATCACCAAGCCTGTGCTGAAATGTTTAAATTGATAATATCTTGTATTAATAACATTAACCAGCCCATGAATTAGTGGAGAAAAGCAACAAAACACATAATCAAGTACCACACAACTATTTGATACTTTAGTTGAGTATTTATGTTGTTTGCTGTTGCTCCACTTGCTGTATTTCTAAAAATCAGTTGTTGCAGAGGCAACAAAAATTAAATGCAGATTTATTATATGTAATAGTAAATTTAACTAATGTAACATACGATTCACATGACTTCCTTGGAAGTGATTAGCATACTTATGTCAAGAAAAAAACATTAACAAGAATCTATGATTGCTTTTTCTAAAAGATTTTATATCACAAAGATGTGCACTAAGTTTACACAAGATGCAATATAGTCTACAACAGTCAATAAACACTATCTTCTTTATGAAAATAAAATGACAACAACTGGCATTATTACTTAATGAATTCTTAATGTTAATATCATGATTTACTTTTTTTTGTGATTGATAATTTCACAGTGACAAATAATCATCATGTGTATTTGCATATGTAAAGGGTATGAATATTTCCTCTGCCATTTTGTGATGAGTATAGGGAACTTCCAAAACCAGTCACCTTGATGTAACACTTACTGATACTGCTATCTTACTGCTCCCTTGACAGCGCGAGTGTGATGTGTCCCCAGCTGCTTCAGCAGAGTGTTGAACTGAGACAGTTGGCTTGCTGGTGGGGTGAATCCAGGGGTTGTTTAGACCATCAGTGGCTGCTGTAGTGTGTCGTGACATTAACAGGAACAAATGCAAAGCCCCAGCTGTCTACATATGGTGTACTGCATTTCATTTTTGATCCTTTCAATTGACACAAATCCCATCTCTGCTGGAAGAACGACTGTGTGCCAATTCTACTGCTGATGCAAAAGGAAATCTCCAAACATTGGTATCAAAGAGTATGTGTCTACAGTTGCATATAAGTCTGATTTATGATTTGAAAATATGTCCTTATTATAAATCTCAAATTCTAACCATGAATTAACGCAGCCACAATTATTGAATACTGTAAGAATAGACCACCAAACGTTTTTACACAAGGCAATGAAAGTACCTGCTTACAAAGTGCAATTTTTCTGAATGTAAAACTAACACATTCAGTAATATTTGTGTAAGAAAGGGACGAAAGGCATTGTGTTTTATTCGGTGGTTGTACAAACAGAGCAAAAAACGTCCACTAAAGTAATGGAGACTATGAACCTGAGCAAAGGTAACTGAACAGAGGGAAATTAAGATGAATGAAAAAGTTACAGGTTACCAAAGACACAATGAGTCTATAAGATATATATGAAAAAAAAAACATCAGCTCAGACATCAGCACTATTACAAACATTGGCAGCTTTCTATGGCGCCCACAATTAACAACCCCAAAAACATAATAAATCATTGTAATCAATATATAAGAAAAACACACAATCATTTCTACTGTAATTTTGAATGGTAAACTGTTCTTATCATCTATGTAAGTTTTGTGTTGAAGGAAAAAAGGCTATGAATAATTCAATCAGTGCATATGGTGGTTTGTTTTTGTGTAAATATATGTAAATTTTCACCTCGCACTCCTCCTTTAGTGTTTAGGGGAATTACATAATATCAGCTATGAAGTATGACAGGGGGAAAATGTTTTGAGTGGTTTTCCGGGTCTCGCACTGGACAGCTTGCAGTCACTGATTCAGCTATAAATTCTGCACTTTATCAAAAAGTGCTTCAAGACAACTTGAGGATATCTGCCTTTAAGAAGATAGTATGGTCTATAGTTAATGGTCTATGGCACAATTTATACCACACAAAGGATTGTTTCAAAACGAAGAATTTGAGAGTTATAGAGGCCAAGTCTAAAGTCAGATGCTCATTGCAATTGAAACCACAAGGAATATTAGCAGTATAGTGCCTAATGTATCTCACTGCCAATGGTACAATCAAATGAACACATTGCTGAATGCTGAGAGTTATTTAAACAGTTTTTTTAATAAAAAAAAACTGGGTTGGATTCTGCAGGGAATCTAAATTTGACAAAACACCAGTTTGATGGTAAGCTTCCGTGGTTGGTAATGTGTAATTTCACACAAGTATTCACTCAAAAAGTTTAATTTACTGTGTGAGAAAAGATCAGAGGGTCAGGGTCAGTAGAATATTAAAGCCCATATATATGAATAAAATGTATTTAGTAATTTCTTTACTACAGATTTGTTCCAACTTTCACGGTTTGTATGGCAGCTTTAACACTGTACACTTGGCCATGACACTGAATGCTTGCTCAAGTACCTACCACTGCATGTAGTAGTAGGTAAACTTTATTACTAAAACACCTCAGATTTGAAATAATTTTGATTACATGAGATTTTCCTCTTAATTTGGATGGTTTTAATGATTTAAACTTGTTTGGATCATCACAGTTTAGATTTCCCACCATATTCTGGTTTAAGTGCTCTTTATAGGGTTAAAAAAATGTACTTCAAGAATTCAACCACAGCTATCAACGCAATTGGAAAAACAATACGTATGACGTAATATAAAAAAACACCTATGACCTATGCAGTTGAGTCATACAACCAAAAAACTAACAGAATAATCAGACTAGCAGACCAGATTTTCCTGCAATGCCATATTATGCCACTAGATGGGATGTGAGTTACCAAAGAGTCAAGTCTGCCTCGGAGCCAACAGAAGAACAAGGGGAAGCAGTACCCAGCTCTGCTAGTAGCAAACAAATAAACTGCTGGCTGACAGGGAACAGGGATGAGTAATAACTAGTGAAAAGCACAGTAATGACAACAATAGAAAAATATCTGTCCGTCTGTCTATCACCCACAAAGAAAGAGACATACAAATGACAGAAAAGCGGCCAAAAGAATAATAAATAATCATGTTATTTTTCCCACTGGAGACAGCTTTTCAACATAAAACACTGAAAGCTGATGCTGAACTTGTAACTCTTCTTTCAGACTGGTAGGTAAAAGGCTTCTATTGTTAACATTTTCAAAACAGCTTGTGTTTTGCTCAGCTGCTTCCTTGGCTGGCTGTTGGCATTAATACAGTGCTGAGGCTCCTCCGTTTGGTGTGCATAAATCACCAAAGAGGAACAGTGACGGGTTAACAAGGACATATTGCTTTTGCCAATAAGTCAGAGTTTATATGTAAAAAAAAGGGCTACAGTGTTAATTTGTTTGCTGCCATGTTTATGCTAAAAACTCAGCTAACTGTATAATGTAGACTTTAGAAGTATAGTTGTGTTATCGGACTTTCTTAATGATTCTTCATTGAAAATGACAGGAGCCAGTAGTACTCAACAGGCAACGGAGAAGAAGACTTTTTTTTTCTTTGCTAGTTGTTACCCGGTAACACACACTGGTTAAACTCACTTTTAAAACCAAAGTTACCAATTCCCTCTTTAACAAGACTGTTGGAGGCAAATTAAATAGACAAACTAGAAGGGATCAGGCAAGGATTCCTGTCTGGGATCAGTGGACAAGTGGATGACGAGGGGGGATCACACAGTTGGTAAAAAGATATTCCCCCTTTCTAACAGGGGTCCATGCCGACCCAGGTTCTAGCTTGAGGCAGTGTAAGGGGAGGAGGCACCACAGCTTGAATGCGGGAACCTTTTCTAATCGTCAGACAGGCAGTTGGTCTCCACGACATGATTGGCCTTGTCCAACCCTGCTGTGACCAGGGAGGAACTCTGTCAATCTTTGGCCGACAATCAGACAATCAGACTCACACATACACGCACACAGAGAAAGAAAGAGAAATTTTGTGATGTAACAGTGTGCAAGATGTCATATAAATGGTACAGTGGCACACACACAAAAAGAAAAAGAATACTTTATTCGATAGCCTTTGGAACAAGAGTAACAGAAAGTAATTGTTTTCCATTTACTCTCCCTGTTTCTCTCTAACCCTCATTTTCACCACCCTGCAGCACAACCCCTGCTGGGGCTTAAACAATTAGGCTATGTGAGACCCATACTAACGACTCTCCCTTGTCTTTTAAGATAACTACACAAGGAGGGGCAGTGGTGGGTGACATCTTGTTAGGGGGTGGAGGTGGGGGGGTCCTGTGGTCACTCATTTTGTGTATTGGCTTAAGCAAAGGATACCAATCTATTACCCTATATAAAGACTTGTGTGTTTAGATTGCCTCAGGTGAGGTGTGTGCAATTCCACAAGTGATTGTAAGAAGTGCTGTTTTTCTCAGCTTCATGATGAGCCTTGGTAGCTCATCATGGTAGCCTTCTGCCGAACCTCAAAAGTCCTTTGAGAGCAAAGTAATGGCTGTTGTAAATCAATACATACATCACAAATCTGTCTCCAGTAATTTAAGTCACCACCTCATTAGAACCAAATGATTCACTACATATACATATATGCAGTATATATACAAACATTTCAAAGTGAGGACTCTGGCATATAATACAAATCCATTTTAACTGTTTAAATGTTATATGTTGAAAAACATGATTTCTTTCGATTTACCAACCAGTTTCTTCAAGTGATTTTTTGCATTAAAAAAACCTGGTCAGGGAGCATTAAAAGACTACAAACGATCATGGCTGTTAGTGACACTCAAATCACAAATCAGAAGCCCAGATCTTAGCTGGACCTTGCAGAAAACAAAGAGTGACAACAGCTGAAACCCCTTAATGCATTTTAGGTGTGAAGACAGTCAAGTGACAAGTGTGCCTAAATTCTGATTGCCCTGGGTCACCCTGAGGTCACCGCTCTGTGTTTACAGATGAGGTGATGGCACACGCCTCTAGTCCTTTGAAATGTGACAAGCTGAGAGGAATGACAAGATAATCTATGATTTACAGGCTACAGTAGCCGTCTAAGGAATCAGCCTAGCAAGATGCTCTCCTGCCCGGTTGCTAGCTATACATATTGCTAAGAAAAGTACACAAATAGGTACACAAACTGCACTTCTGGAGTCTTGTCCATGCGAAGCACGACCTGCAGCTTCTTTGCGTGCTTAAAGTTGACTTAAATGACCTGGGAAGTTGTTAGCAAACAGTTGCGTTGCACACATCATGCAGTTGTAGAACAGCATTACTATTGTTGTTAATACAGCTTAGCTTTGTTGTTGTTTCCACTTATTTCTGAGAGAATATCTGACACTTGTGGATCTAAGCTCGCCAACGTCCGTCAGTCAGTTTGGGGTCAAGCAGTGAAGCTGTGTAGGCCACTGCAATGTTTTGACGGAAGAAGAGTGGCTTTTTATAAAACCTGTTGTCAAGACACCTCGTATTTTATGTCCTGTTAGATAAACCTGATGTTTGCAATCCTATCAAAACTTGTAAACCAGCTTAAGGATCTTAAGAAACCAAGCCTGTGTAAAATAAAGCGTACAGTAATGCCGTTGGACGGACATGCCTGTCCCCTGGAATGTAGAGTATCGGACCAGTCAGTTGTAGCCCTTATTACTAATGATAAACCTGTTACTACTGGTAAAGGGAAATGACTTGACTGGCTTGTTTTAGCAGATGTAAATGCATTTAAAAATCCCATTTAAAAACACTACCTTTGGCATTTAAACATCATTAGTGCCAACAGCTATGTTTTGAAGGGGTTTGATCAAGTTGCCATGGGGGCTGTCTTGCTATACTTCTTGACCCCATCATTGCAGTCTCTATTTGTTCACTATGTCTGTAATTGTGTTCGGGGAAGGTAGTGTACAGTTGTTTGCTGCGTGTTGCAGGTGAAAATAGCAATGCTGGAGATAGAACTGAATAAAGGTTGTACATTTATAAACTGGAAGCTAAACAACCAGCTGCAACTTTATCATTATTTCAAGCTCTTTCATGTTGTTTTCACAATTGCAGTAATCTTAATTAATTCATACAATGAAGGATAAACAGCCTTGTTGCAAAAGACTATATGAGGTTATATGTACATTAAACGTTACTCCAGCTAAATAAACATAAAGACACACTGTTCAGTTTGATTTGTGTCTTTGTTGTACATTATACATTGGACAGTACATGTTGATCAAGCTCACTTTCTTGTTTTCATCAGTGCCTGAGGAAACCGGGAGATGAGACAACTGAAAGCCTCAAAGCATTGATTAGAAGTAAACATCATGGCATGGTGGTAGTGGCAGGTTTATTGCCTTGCTTGGGGCAGTTCAAGACAGAGTAGAGACGGCTCTTCTTTCATTAGCTCTTAAGAAGTTCACAACTCATTCTGGGACTTCAATTTTGCTGTCACAAGTTCTCTAATCATTAGCTGGAGCTGGCTGGAGTTCTCAATACTCGCTGAGTCAATGCAAATAAGAATGGCAACAAAAGATAAGATGCCTTTTACTTGCCTGTTTTGATTTGCATCCCAATCATTGCTGGTGTTATCCTCTACAACATTCTTCCTGTGACAAATATTTTGAACATTTCTTTCAAGTTTTTATTGCAAAGGTTGACCATTGACCTATTCTTACAAACATCAAGAGCACACACTTTGACCACACTGCTCCTGAGTAGAGTGGTGATAAAAGATTTATACTCAAATACATCAAAATCCATCTGAACTTTGCTCTCAAATAGGTGTATATAGCAATCCAAAGTAAAAACACTATCTTATTCTGTCTCTGCAGGATTTGTCTTGCTGTTGAGAGTGACTCCTCCTTCCTTTTCTGCCTCTTCCCCTCCCCCATTCTGTGTAAAAACAAATCTCCTTTTCTGCTCTGAGCCTGAAAGTATTGAGTCAACAAATGTCACTGCAGCTAGGCAGGGGCTGCTTGGGAAGAGGTGGGGTCTCCTTTTAAGCCTGGAACACAGCTAAAAGCAGATTATTCTCAAAGGAGATTCACCTATTGGTAAGTGAGGGATTAAATTGCATTAAATAAAAGTGTATTGTCGTATTGTATCATAAAAGGTGATAGCTGTGACCACATGTTCAAATAATGCATGTGACCTTTAACATCAAAGGTCATTAAAACAAAAAAACAAACAGATGCATAGCAAGCAGAACCTCAACCTTGCCGCCCCGAATAAGACCCGACCCAAACAACAACTAATAATGACAGCTAAAGTCTGAGTATTTCCTCCATTCTAAAACATTTCTAATCATGTTCTTGCGACAGTCTTCCAGGGCTGAATTTGTCTTTTGAATCAACCTCAGCCCTTTCCTCTCTCACACAGCTTGCTCTATCTCTTTCAAGCCCACGTGGCCAGTGTCAACAGGAGGTGGGTTTTGGCAGAGGCATGAAGAAAAGTATGCTCCCTGTACGCAGGCTGGAGAGTTGTCTTACACCACACTCTAAAAATGAGCCAGCCAGCCAGTCAGCCAGTGCCAAAATAAGAAGCTGCCGTTGGAAATAACTGGCTGCATGAGACTGTTGCTGTAATACTCCCAAAAAGAGGCACAATTACACCAAAGGGGAAGTTCGGTAACCTCTGACAGAAAAAAAAGAAGTAGTCGAGATAGACTATGAGAAAAGGGAGGGAAAAACCCTGAGTCACTTGGCTTCCTGTATGAGTAAAGGAAGGGGGTGGAGACAGGTTCTACTCTGCCACAGTCAGACAGTTAAAACCAGTGCAATATTCAACAAAAAGTGCATTGGGGGTGGAGTCCTGCCCTGTTCACAGAATCCACTCCAGTGCTTGAGGGTAGCCATCAGTGTTCACTATTGTGTACGGCTGAGGGAAGAAGAAAAAAAGAGGGAGCTAAGGGGGGAAAGAAAACCTGTCTCTTTGTGCGAGAAGGACTCAGCAGGAAAGTGATTTTGTGATTATTTCAGTTTGTGACCTAAGCAAGGCCGTTGCCTCTGAGCTGCAACTACACCTTGTTCGCTTTGTGTGACACTGCTGCCTTACACCAGAGTCACATATGAGTGTGCTTCTCAGGCCGGCAAAACAGCGACACCCGGGCTTCTCCTGATGATGAGAGCCAACGTCAGACTGGTTTCCATGAATATTGATGTGGAGGATAGACTGTTTCATAGAACAGAAGGAGGCAAGATGGCTGCCCTTTAGGATTTGTTAAAGAGGAGATCCAGACGGTTTGTTGGAATTTCTACAAAGTGGAGGGACATAGAAAGAAGGTGAGAATTTGCTCTGTATATCAGTCTTCTGTTGACCCTTTCCCCTGGTAACCTTGAGTGTATTTTTGGTGGGTTTTTTATCAGGTGAGGTACAGCAGATGTCCCCCACCGTAAAAAGCAAGAGCCAACATAATAAGGAGGGGATATTAGATAAAGCTACTCCAACATGGCTGACGATTTATTTCTTTTTTTGCCAGCTAAAACTGAAAGACACTGCTTGTATTTTCTTATGTATATACACTCAACATGTTAGCTTTTTTAGAATACATTATTGAAAAATTGTGTACTTACACTGCTTGTTCAGGAGTTTTTCTGGAGGCATAATTTAAATGCCTGTATAATGCTCCTCCTTCACATTACAACCTTGCTTTGTTATAGGGCACATCTTAAATAAATGTTAGTGTGTGGTATATATCTGCTTTTGTATAAAAGCGTTTTGTAAGATTAGACATTTTTTTAACATTTCTATATATTAAATGGCTTTTACAGAAAAAGGATATTTCTTTAATTTAATGTGTTCAGGTGTAGGAAGTGTTACCCTCTGTAGCCTCTCATTTTTATATCCATTGTTTTGTATGAGCTTTTTCTTGCTGTTCAGTGGGTTCGTGTGTGGCAGAGTAAAAGTCCAAACTGGGCATGTCTATCACTGAGTGTCTGCACAGTAGTAGAGCAAGAATAGCTTCTGGCTTTGTGTATCTCCATGAATCAGCTTTCACCACTGAATGACACACAGACACAAAGGCAAATCCCAAGGAGAAGCTAAAGAGAGAATTTTGGTGGCAGAGCGACAGCAAGACAAGCAAGGTCAGAAAGCTCTGACGAAATTGAAACTCTATCCTACTGCACCATTAACTGAGGGAACAAGAATGTTAATTTAGCAGGTTTTGTTTTCTTTCTGAACTTGAGGCAAAACAAGGTTGTCGGGTTTTTGTTTGTCACAAAAACTGACTAAGCTTAAACCAATGGTATCATTAAAGAGAAGTAGATTTTAGCACCTCATAAGCAGTTAAATGTTACAACAATGACACTGCTGCGCTCTTCTACTGACAGATATATTACTCACAATACAGAGGGGAACCTGTTTGTTATTTTCAATGCATGTGAACTGTAATTACATGTAAAGAAATACCTGAGTGAACAGAAAGTTAATTTGTAATACTACTTTGTTACTTTGTAATAACAGAAGTGAGACGACCACCTGCATATTGTAACAGTTAAGTATATAACAATAACATATAAACTCAGATTTGTTGTAAGATCTCATGCCTCATCTCAATTAGCACATGTCAAACTGTTTTTTTCTCTTTTACAAAATTCACCAAGAGCTAGGCTAAGATTAACATCTGAATGGGTCATTAGAATGTAAGAGATCTCCCTTGGAGTCTGTACACTGGGTTTGTGTATTCTACTGACTAAAGTCATAATGAAGCCACAGTATGGCCTCAGGTCACAAAGTAATGTAAAAGCATGTCTGAAAGGTGGGGAGCAATAACTGATGTTTAACAGGGTATTGTAAATTAACAGTGCAGCCTGTCTGCAGGAACAAGATAGGGATCCACAGTTAGAGATCCTCAGAAACCTTTCACCTGGCAAAGAAGATCTTTGTGATTCTGGTTGTGGATAGATAAAGTGGCTTTTCGAAGTAAAGAGGGGAAAGGAGCACTGTTGTCAAAATAAAGTCATCTGTTAGTCATGTGACTAAAACAAAAGTTCCAAGCTTTCATGCGAGCAGCTGATAACAAAGTAGGTCACTATACTCAGCCAAATGCTCCCTTTCCCTGCTGAATCAAGCACTTGTTTTTTTCTATGGCAACCTCTACAGAGCATAGAGCTCCGAAACACTAAAGAAAAAGAAACAAAAAAGAAATGAGAATTTTAAAAATGTACTTTTAGTGGATACCATTTTAGTAACGTTAAGTTAGTAAAAATGGCATCCCTTAACTTTCGAACCATTTTTTGTGGTAAACCCCTCTAATGCAATTGCATGGCTATATTTTGATATGGCAAACATGGTCATTGACTGTGCAGTGACAACACCAGTGCTTAAACTAAAGAGTTTCCTATAGTAATCAAGTGTGTTATGACTGCATGAGATCAGGTGACCAAGGTTCTGCATGTGTACATACATGTTTCTATATATATAGCCATCGACCCAAAACCATCTTAGGTTACAGCAGATAATGTCATGTGAAAGGCTATATCCACCACATTGTTTGGATGGACTGAATCTAACCCAGACCATTGCTTGCTAAGGAAAGAACATCATTGGTACAGTTTGTGTTTTCCTTTGTCTTTAGGTCCTCTGTATGCAGGATTTGCAAAGGATTGTCCTGACCTAAAAATAAAACTCACAATCTGAGGTTTTCATGGGTGCTTGCTGGGCTGCTGTTACATCAGTAACTGAAAAGGCACCAGAGCATTAATAGGGCTACAGGGAGCTGAGTGGGGGAAGGGCCATATAGATCAATCACATGCACATAGCTTCTCTCATCTATCCACACCTACAGATAAAGTCGCGCGGTTGGATTGCTCCTTCGTCATGGCCGTAAGCCCCCTTTAAGTCACTCCCAGAGCAAAGACAATATCACCTTTGGGAAGAATGTCCAGTTGCCATAGCATTCTACAACAATGCTGTCTTCTTACAATGCCCAAGCCCTTACCCAAGCCCTCACCTCTGACCTTGCTCTGTCCAGCCCACATATCATTTTTCCACCCAGGGGCTGTTGCACAAAGGACACAGAGAAATGGCCACTAGCAGGTTAGACATTTTAGATTGCACTACCTTCTTGATCATAGCTTAACTACTTTATTAATACAAAATGGCAAGATACTGAGGGGTGTATTGATTTCTGCAAATATTGATTCCTGTTGTGTGCTATTGGGGGTTGTTTTGTCACAGAGAACAAGAGAGTTGCAGCAAACCACAATCTTGTGCCCCCTTAATGGAATCACTGTGCAAAGATAAAATATAATATTGCCTTCGTACGTTTTAAGAGACTTGCAGAGATTGACACAGCTAAAACAGTTTGCCGCAGTGCGAGTTTTCTTATTGGTGCAAACAAAAAGCAGAAAGAATTCGATGCAATTTTAGCCTCATACATCCCTGTAGAGTTTCGATAGACAATGTTTGACCAAATGTCATGATGGCATTTTATTTTCCAAAACATTTGCATTAGTTTTACAATGTTTTGGATTTGCAAGCCTGCTTTGTGCATTAATCAGTCTTGAGGCCCACTGAATGCACCAAAATGTCCTTTGAGATGCGAACCAGTCTGTCTCTGTCTTTAATCACTGTATTGTGGGTTCAAGAGAGTTTGTGCTTAACAGAATGCCTTTTAAAATATGGCAGGTATAAAATTTTACCAAACCAGATCCAGATTCCAAGAAGAATCTCGGCCTCCCGTCGCATGAAGGCTCTACCATGTCTTAGAAAGTCTAATGTGATCATGGCCTGAGACACGTTCGTTAACCAGTTGGTAGTGTAAACCGGTAATAATACGTTTACGAGTTTTAGATACAAAAGTGGTAGCTGTAACTGCCACACCACATGGTGTGCACTATGAATTCCGAATGTGTCTCGTGGCCTTCTTTCATGTTAGCCGAGCTGGGACGTAATTATGGGGTAAGAGTGATAAGGCTCTGTTTGAGTGGCACAGAGCTGGAGGGAGTGGTGCTGGCCCTGTGAGCCCGTATCGATGTCAGGGTTTACCTCATGGGTGAGACAGCGAGGGCAGCGACTCAAAAGCTTCCTCCACGTGAGCACACGCACATGGCCGTTCTGTTTACAAACACTATTCTGGCATTCCGCTGAGAGAGAGGCAAGTGAGTTGTTGCATAACGGCCCCAAAGCGAATAGCATCTCTTCCCGCTTCTCGCCAGATCGCTCCACCTACGCTTGGACAATGTTCTTGAATGCTACTTTTTCTGTTTACGCTAGTGGACGCTAAGGATTTTCAAAAATGGCGTGAAAGGCCATAGTCGCTGCACTGTTTTTGCACGAGAACATGGCAAGAATGAAAGCAGGCCTTTTCTTATGTCTTTACGCAAAGCTCTGAGAGAAGGCCTTATTAACAGCATCGGGTCAGATGATTAAATGCCATCTCAAAAATTTCCTTAAACATGATTTAAAGTTTCAGCTTATGTTTCAGCAAATTTGTAGTATATCCATAGACTTATGTATAAAACCCCAATATATGTGGAATATAAAGCACCAACATGGGCATAGACCCCGATGAAGACAAAGTTTAGTTCACAGGGGTGCTTTACATTGAGTTTACTGCTTTGCATAATTACTTATTTGTTGAAAAAAAGCTTACCATGAACAGATCTTTATGGACATTTGCTGAAGTAAAAAATAAAAACACTTGGATGAGACAACACAAAAGAAGTGTATTCAGTCATCTAATCAGTCAATTCGATGAAAGGAGGAGGCTTTTCAAACAAGTGTTTCACAGGCTGTAATGAGGTGACAAAATGCACACACCGTAAATAGGCTGGCCTCACTGTTATTGAAAAGTTATCTAATCTCATGCTAAGATCTGACCATTGGTAAAGCTTTGGTGTCAAAATGTATAGAGATCAATTAGTTCCAGTTAGCTCAGGTCAGTCACAATGAAAAGGCTTACTCAGAGGAGTAATCTTAAACATTCATTGAAAACAAAAAAAGTTTGCTTTTTCAATGATATAGCTTGTCAAAATGATGATCTGCAAATCTGTGAAAAAGCGCAACCAAAGAGTGGTCTAAAGTAATCTTAAAGACTGCTTCTGACTGTATGGTTCAAAAATGGCTTTTGGGCAATAACAGTTTTTTTGGTTGGTGTTGTCACCGAAAAGGTAAGGCTTCACGTCTTCTAAAGATGTACAGACAGCTGGTTCTTGTCATTTAGAAGCGCAACCTACGAAACACCTTGAGTGACATCACTGATTACTGGCTCAATATAAGGTTTCCTAAGTGCACCAGCTGGTGTCCTTCTGAGTGGTGGAGCTCAAAGTCAACAGGGCCCATTTCCATCCATGTATGTATTCATACTGTGACCATGTTGTGGTCTCACTTTATCTCGGAGTCTGTATGAATATGAATGTGATAACAAGTGGCATTCAAGCAACAGTGAAAAGAAATTCGGGAACTGATTTTTAATTGATTATATTTCCCATTTTAAGTCCTGACATGTGAGAGATTGAGCGAATGATTCTATTGCCCTTACAATGAAGTCACAAAATATCCCTCACTCAGGAGGATATGTGATTTCTATTCAATGAGAGTCACGTGCCTCCCACTCAATGGAGGGAAAGAGGGAGCTTAGCAACTGCAGCTTAGGTCAGGCTTCGTAGAAACCAATGAGGGAATGACTATCACAACATTTGCTCTCTACATAGCTGGTATTTATTATTGAAGTTTATTGTGGGCACAGCTGCCATATATTTTAGTGTAATGTTTGATATTTGAATCTTTAGGTTCCAAAACTTGCATTTTATTTAGAAACCTAAATATGTGAATGCGTCCCATGTCATGCGTCCTTCATGTGCTCTACTCAGTTAATACTATGTATTAACTATGTATTAATACTATGTATTAACTATACTACTTAATACTACTTAATACTATGTATTAACTGAGTAATACATTGAATGGAGGGAACATGAGAGTTTTGAACTGGGATTTGTGGATGAGCTCACTGCCTCATTTCAGACATGAACAGAAAAAAATGATGAAGTTGAAGATGTCAGCATAATGTCTGTGTTTACTTACTATTACACCATTTTGTTTTTCGCCTCTACTCACTTCTTGCATTGCAAATTGCTATCGCAAGTTTAAAGGTGCTGTTCGGCACAAGTGCAAATATAGTTTTATGAGTATGAGGCACCAGTGAAGTACTGGCAGGATCAATGCATAAAGCACATGTGGACGCAATGGAAAAGCAGCCAAATTTGCTGTCAGGCATGCTGGGGTAATGTTTAGACCAGATGGGCTCGGAAGGGCTCATAAGATGGTCGCCATGGCTACTGTGCACTCAGACAGAAATTAACTTTGCTCTGTGCACAGTTCATCATTTTAGTTAGATATATTGACTGTTACATTGGCAAAGGGCTGGAGGGTAAAAGAGAGAGGCAGTTTGGAGGGAGCAGCTCAGCACTGCGAGGGCTGGGGCAGGTCAGTGGGTTTGTATGCTCAGGAGCTCATTTCTTAAGTCTCCATGTGATGCAGCTTGAAGGCACAAAGAAGGTTTAGACTCTCTGTGTGAGCTTTGCTCAGGGAGCTTCTTAGTCCAGCATGCTTTATTTTCAGGCTATGCTGATTGAACAGGAAAAAAAAAACGTTTCAGGACTGGCAGGTTATATGTGAGATAATATTCAACTGCTGTCTACCATCAGGATCGACCTGTTCTAGGTGGAGTTCAAGTAAATATCAAAGGCAAAGGCAATACTTCACTGAAATGAAGCAGAGGTTGATGGTTAACAGATTTGATCTATGACACTTCATTATAAGCAACACTTTTGGAAGTTTCAGTATTAACCAAATGACACAATTTAATCGAAATGACATCAAATAAATGCCTTATTTCCTCAAATAAGGATGAACTTTTTCATCTAATTCAACAGTTTAGGGTACCATGTCCCTATTAGAGGCAGACCTTTATTTTTACAGACCTTTTATTTTTATTATTTCTCATTGTTATGAGTATGACTTGTCATATTTTTCTACAATGCCTTATTCAAATGTCTCAAAACTAAATCTGGAAAGGTGCACAAACACTTGCACTTCATTTTCACATACCCATGCTTTCATATATGAGTCAAATGGTAATCCAGTCAGCGGCCGATTAGATAAAAGTGGCATCGATTGAATTTTTTTGGTTTTGGTATCCACATTGTAATAACAGGAATAATTCTTTCTCTCTCTCTCACCCTCTCTGCCTGGCCCAGGCCAGTATTAAAGGCCAGCCTATATTTTTGTCATCTTAACTCCAAACCAGCCATTGTAGGAGGCCTGTCTTTTAATTGAATACACGTTATCCTTTGAGGAAATAGGATATGTCGCTGTACAGTCCTTCATTAAGTGTTTAAGCTGGATCTGAATACTCTTTAATATTGAACAGATAACACTGGTTTAGGTAGAAAGAAGCAGCACACGCCAGTGTGATGTTTTGCATGTTGGCATCTGTAGTTTTCCCAGAAAACCGGCTCAGCAGGTTGTATAAGAACTGTACAGAGGTGGGGTTTATCCCCTACAGGGAACAGTTGAGTTACTCATGTCACTGTTGTTTACGAGAACCTTTTGTCATTTCAAACCTTTGCCATTTCTATGATGCTTCACAGTCACTGAGTCATCAGGTAAAACTGACATTTACCCCCAATCTACAAATGTAAAACTGTCATATTCATATCATGCTATTCTGAACTAAACTGTATATTTACAGATGAATAAAGGATCTCAGAAAAGTTATCCTATAGTATACAGGAGCTTGAAAAAAGTTGTCAGGCATTTCAATCTTGCAAAACCAGCCACAAATCACTTCTTAATTACCCAGAAGAGCTTTGTGTGGCTTTTTGAGTAAATGCATGTATTTATATAATCATGTCTTAATCAGTGCTTCTGGACTCCACTAAAAGCCCATTAAACCCTGTGGGACTTTACTGAATAAAAAATCTTGCTTCAGCATTAGCAGTGAACAATGAAATGATGAATAAGACTTAAAATTATGGTTCCAGTAAATCTTTTTCAGACTTTTCCTTCTCCCTGTTTCTATTATTACCAGTTAACCAATGATAGCGTATTTTACTGTTGACCTGGGACTCTGTCCTCTGTATTGTTTGTGTTTCCATGTGACTGTTTCACCCTTACTGCTCCAGCAGGATGATCCTAGACACTCTTCAGACAACCATTGGGCTGAAATTCTTCAAATTCCTACTTGTTGGTTTTCAAATAACACCTATAACCCAGCATGTATCAAATCCTGGCTTCAACAACAACATTTTAACATTTAATTTCTGTAGAATAATCTAAACTGTATGACCATCCACTTAAACTTGCTTAGAGTTTTTTTTTTCTGTCTCTGCTCCTAAACTGCGATCTGTCAATTGAAATCATGGCATTATAGTGGCTTATAATTTTCCTCATCCAAACAATTCTGTAGTTAGCAATGATATGAACATACAATCATTGAAAGCAATGTGGCAAAAAGCTGTAGGAGCACAAAGACTGCAGTGGGAACCTCCACATGCTGGCCACATCTGGCTTGCATTAGACATAAGGAACAATGTCGATTGTACAGATCCCTTCCTGATATGGGGGAGGAGGAGGCTCTCTAGGGAAGAAATTACAAACAGAAGTTTATGTCTCTTTGTCTTTGCTGTATTGCTCTTGTCATCAGATACAAAAAAGAATACCATTTGGTTTTGATGCTTTGTGCATTTACATGTGTAAAAATTCCACACCAGTGTGAAAATGAAACACAGAAAATTGCAGCCATTTTGGATCACTTTTAATTACAAGAGTTCATTCAGTTTGTAATGCTGCTCCAGCCTTGGGAGAGGACAGGCAGAGTTGCACAATAGTGTTTAGACCACAGACAACATCAACAGGTAACTGCTAAGCTCTACCTCACAGGAAAACTATACCACCGGTTGTGCAATGCACACTCAGGCCCTTTTGCTGCAGCCTCTGTTGTTATTAATGGAAACAACATGTGTCACGTGAGTAACTCTGGACATCAAGCTTTTGCATTCCAAGTAATAACCTTTAGATATATCTGCTTCTAAGTAACCAACACAAAAGATCACCATTCTAATGGAAAACAGAAGCTGTACATTTGCAAAACAGAAACATATGCATCGACAACTTTGAGCAACCGAGAGGCAGATTTTTTTCAGGTGGATGCTCAAGTCTGGCTGAAAACAGTGCAACACCGAAACCCCTCAGTTTCACATTGAGACGTTTGAGAATTGAGCTTTCTTTATATGTGTCCAAGAGGCAGATCAGATTACATCACCTCATGGCTTTATTAAAAACAATTAAGCTGCAAGCAGAAATCTGCTAATTTAACTTAGCTAAGCCCACATGTAGGACGGGGTGGGGACTGCTTTGTCCATCATATCAAATTGTGACTACTATCAATTCTAAAAGCTAACTAATTAACAGCATTACTAGCACATTTGTTTAATCTATATAAAAGCCAAAGTAGAAAACATGCAAGTTAAGGCAACAATTATTTCTTGGTTGCGAGTTAAAAGGACGTTATCTACTGCTTTGATCTGGTTAATGAGAAAATGGCAAAAAGGCAAAGAAGGCTGACCTTCACCCAGTGGGGTCAGTTTTTTTCTGCATTTGTTTCCCAGGTGTTACTTTCATTTTTTATGTTTAGGTGAGTGTGCTGATCCCAGTGTTTTGATGATTTAATAAAATACAACTTTGCATCCTTAAAGCTAGCTTTGTTAAAAAAGTAGCTACATCTGTAGCAACATTCAAGTGCTTAAAAAAGAAGGTTACAAAGCTCTGTGTAATATGTAAACTACAGACACAGGGGTCTTTTATTTCATACGGCAGGCGGTGTCATATGTTCAGACTGACAGACAGAAAAAGACAGCCATTTGAGGGGCGCTCTGTACGAGCACACCACATGACATAAATCACAAAAGAGCCACTGATACGTGGAACATGAATGAACATCTGTCCTGCCTGAACATTTGACCATCACTAACAGCATGTGCTATTAGCACATTGCTTCACATTGGGGTTTATGACTTTCTGTGTTCTGACCTTCTACACTTTCACGTCCACCTCCTTAACTTCCCTCCAAACATTCCCTCCAGTGGAGTCAACCCTGACCGCTCACATGTATGCCATACATCATGTCATTGTTCAGAATGTCTGTACAATTCTCGGAGAATAATCAAAAGCCTCTTTAAGTCAGGCAAGAGTTTGCTTTTCTTTGACTTGCAGATTTAATGCTGTTTTACAAAAAAAAAAAATAGTTATCATCAGGAGACTGTGAGCATTTTTGTGGGGTCTGTTTTCTTATTTACAAAGTCAGCTGGAATGCAGGGTTGTGAAGATGCTGTCAGAGGTCATTAGGTTTGTGGAGCAGCAAGTTCAGCTCTATATTTACCAAGGGGATTTAAAACACTGTAATGCAAATCATGTGACCTAATTACGCTTGTAAAGGGTTGCTAAGGATGAGGTTTTACTAGCAGCTCAGCTGTTTGCCATCTGAATCATCTAACTCCAGTCTTTTAGAATACACAGCATGTCTTCTTTTAGGCATAAAACATTCATTAGCTAGATTTATGCTATAAACCTGGACAAAAGATTTTCGCTTCATTTCAGTTTCCATATCAATCATTATAACATGATATTTTTAGGGAGCAGTTAAAGAATTAGAGCTAAGTTTAAGTAGCAGAGTAATAGTTTTAATATTTAGTAAAGTGATATTGAAACAGTTAACATTAATATTAAACAACCTTTCATGACTTCAACATGATTCAGTTGACAGAACACCTTCAGTGAAAATTCTGTGAAAATTTATAATCTCCAGACCGGGTGCACGCTCCAGGAAAATACAAGTGGGCCCTTTTCAGCAAAGAAAAGGAAATATACACTTGAGATTATGGCCTAGTCTTGGGATTGTTCAACAAAACAGTGGTGTGGCTTGGCAAGAGTGTGCTTGATTTACAAGTCTGCTCAATATCTTGCTTTCTCTAATTTTTTTTTCCTTTTCTTATTTCCTTTTTTTTTTCTTAACAGCATTGCTCTTTACCGATCTCAAAGTGCAGAGACCTGAGTCTCCACACAGCTGTTGTGGTGGTAAATGCCACATAAGGCTGCCAAGTCACGCCAAACAGTCCACATCTACTATGACAGTTCTCATATTTCACAGGCTCTCTGTGTGAGTCACAAAGACGCTTGAGTGCGACTCCAGTCCAAGACTAATCATTACACTACTGGCTGAAATGGGTCTGGATAGCCACAACAGTGATAATTTGTTTCACACATTATACAGTCTGGAGTGAACAAAAAAGATCTTGTAGCAGATAATGTTCTCAGCTCAAACGTGTTCAACAAAGCTAACCTTACTGAAAATGCATATACTGTCTCTGACATTATATTTTTACATTAACAGCAGTCTTCTCAAATTAGGCAAATGATATTGCTAGTATTGTATATTGGAATTGAATCTTATGCGATAAGAACACAAGTAGACAGTTCTGAGGGCAACATCCCGCAACAGGCTTGAGAGTATTTCTCCACTTGCATACATCTTGAGTGACCAGCTGTGATCGGATCTCCATCCCCCACTCTGGATTTGTCCAATTGTGTGAACTTGCACACGGGTACGGATCAGCTGAGTCCTGGAACTGACACGTTACCTACAATAATCTACGAATCCAATCTTGGCCAGACATGCTAGATACAAGTCCCCCACCCAGTGACTAAACACATGAGATGCTTCTCAAAGCGAAGGATGTCTACTTGGAAGGATGGAACTGTCCAAATTCTATTATTAGCATATTAATCGATGACAGGTGAGGGTGTCAGGATTTGAGTAGAGCATCCACCAAAAGCTTTGTCTTTCCAACCAAAGATGGATTGTAGCTCATCACATTGTAAGAATCAATCAAAAAAAAGCTCAATCCAAAGAAATCTTTCAACATCCAGAGTGTATGATATTGTGAAAAGATTTAGGGAGTCTGGGGTAATCTCAGTGCACAAAGGTGAAGACTGGAAACCACTGTTGGATGTGTGTGGCCCTCAAGCCTTCAGGCATTACAGCAGGAGCTACCATCATGCCACTGTGATCAGAATGGTGGTGTGATGGTTTACCATTGTATTTGTGTGAAGCTGTAGAAATAATACTTTGTTATTGCTCTTACCATAATACAGACACATGGGTGTAGGAGTACCAGGGGTACCACAGCTCTGGGCAGAAACATTACTGAGGTTATGAACAGAGAGACAGTGGACACCTGTTCTGTGGTCAGATGGATCCATGTTGCAGTTGCTTTCGGGAAAAAAAGGATGTTGGGTTTTCTGTGCAATAGATGAGAAAGACTATCCAGGCTGTTATCGGTCAAGAGGTGCAGAAGACAGTACTGCGATGGCATCGGGGATGCATCAGTGGGAAAACGTGAAGGTACCTTTAATGCAGAACTGCATATAGAAATGTCAGAGATTAATGTTAATACCGATAAGACAATAGAAAGATACAAAGATAATCTTTTTCAAGGAAGTCCGTGGCTATTTCAGCAGAACAATGCCAGACCTCAGAGTGGCTTAATAGATACAGAGTGTGTGCATGACTAACCTGCCTGCAGTTCAGATCTGTCTCCAACTGAAAATGTATGAGGCACCATGAAGAAGAATCAGACAATGATACAGACAATCAATCAACTGAATTCTTGTATTCAGCAAAAATGGACATAGATTCCTCTTGCAAAACCTTAAATTCTTTTATTCTCAGTTCCCAAATTGTCAGTGTGTTACAAAAAGGAAGTGTGCTATTACACAATGGTAGACATGGTAAACATGCCAGTTACGTTAAAAAAAATGTTCTAAAAACATTATTGAACTTCTCTTTTCACTAAACCAAGCCTCAGTAATTATTAGAAAAAATGTGTTGGGTTCTTCTTTGAGAAAACGAAAGAGACAGACATTCAGAGATGCTCCAGAAGTTCCAGACAACTAATGGTCAGTTTGATAGACAAAAAAACTGGAATCATTTTATTAGGTGACCAAATGTTTGCGTGACTCTTCTTTCCTTTCCGTTTCTCTCTGACACTGTTCTAACAAAGTTAATAGTCATCCCATGTTAAGTATTGAAAAGGTTTTTCATCTTTAACCTCATGCCTTTTGAAGATAAATTCATCCTCTACTCTCTCAACAATTTACAGGAACAGAAATTTTGACCAGTTTTGCTGCCACTGACTAAAGCTACAGAGGAAAACAGCTTGAGGTTATGGCAGTCTAGCCTGTTTGATAACTGGTGGAGTAAAAAAGCAGGAAATAAATGAATGGCAGACATAGCCAGAGATGAACCTAACGTGTAATTACAGGGAAGCGCTGAAGTTGCTGAAAAGGTTGGGAAACAACAACATATAGAGACAAAGAACTTGAGGAAAAGAAAGCTTTGTTGAGAGTTCAGATAAAGCCAAATAAGTTGAATTATAATTCAACAGCAGCTAAGAGCTCATTCCTTGGTGGACAATGGCTACTAGAAAGAAAACCAAAATGGATCAAAGCATTATAACCTCCAGCAGGCATTCACAGTACAGCTACTTCAACAATGTGCCTGTGGCTTAGTTTAGTGCTCTACTTTCAGAACAAAAATAGATCTTCCTGTCAAACATATCTAACAGATAATGAAAAGATTGCTGTCTAATGTCTGAAAACACACAAGTTGGACTTTAAACACTGCATAATTATCGTGTGTGTGTTTGTACATTTGTACGAAGCCTGGATAGACGTGCACACAGCTGGGATCTCTGGCTTTGTTCTGGGTTTGCAAAGATTTTTTTTTTTTTTTGTTGTCAGTGTGGGTGTATCCAACTGTGACAAGCTGCTTGGCTCCGTTCGGCACTTTGCAAACCCTGGAGTGTCCCGTAGGAATGGAGCGGCCCTGAAAGCAGCTTAGCACTAATGCTCACCTCTTGACATTGTTGCTGATTTACAGACTGTGCTGAGGGCCAGAAAAACAAAGGAGTATTCACAAGGGTCGGGGAAGTGAGATTCACTTGCTTACTTCATGGCCACTTTCTAAAGGATGCTTTGTAAGTGAAAGAGTTGGGAAATTATGGCAGCATTAGTTTTATCCCTATTCGTTAAGTGGGCATTCTTAGATCTATAACTTGTATACAAATATGTACATATGTACAAATCCTGGGAAAAAATATAATAAAGAGTTGAAAAATAAGCATTGTTAATCATTACCAGGCGTTTCTCTTTGTAAATCAACAACATCCAAATTGACCATAACTGTGTGCATTACAACCTTTGACAAATTTGGTGTATCAGTGACACACCACATCACCACGTTTCATTATTCTTTTATGAGAAAAAAAAAAAAACATATCCAAAGAGCATCTTAGAAACTCTGCCTAATAGTGGGCTTCTTCTGTATTTGAGACAGCTCTTCCTAACAACCGTTGTTACAGAGAAACTACCTTTTTTGTCTTCCCTTTTTGACTCAAAGCAAATTTTTTAAAAATTGAATTTGCCTGAAGCTGACAGAAAATAAAACTAAACCAAAACGATCCTGCCTCATGTTTCTACTTCATTGAAAGTAAACCCTTGAACGTACTGTGCTACACTTTAGAATTAAGTATGTTTTGCTATAACCAGACTACTAATTCTTTTTATATATGTTTGACCGTTTTGGTTAGCGCAATGCTACATTAGCGTTAAGGTTGGGGTCTTTAAAGGTTAAAAGGAGAGAAATTAGACTACGGTTTACTCCTAGTTTGGATTGCAAACATTAAGTTTGTTGTTTAGTTCAAGAAATCACAAGGGATTTTTAACGTCGAACAAATAAAACTTACTTCATATAAAGCACTCGTCGTGTAATAGTTGTAGAGAACTGACCGAAATAAACTCTTCCATACTCGAGCTAATTCATACTCGTGCTCCTCCTAAGTAATAGAAACCCCTACTTGCTCTGCAAGTGGTACGCGTGAATAAAAAACACCTCATGTATTTAAAGACCACTCGTCATCACTCAAAGCAAGCCATGTGTGATTATGTTTCGGTGCTTTTGACAAAGACACGCAGAGTTATTTGTGATTACAATGCTGGTGGTCGTGTTACAGTATTTTATTTCTCAAAACTTTCCGCCCAAGCAGCTCATCAGTTCTCAGATTTAGATTTCACTGGGTGACTTCGTATAAATCGCATGATAACGTAGAAAGTTTTATTTATATTATACAAATAATTTCGCTTGAATGATTGACAGTAGATTCATGTAAATTCTTATCTTTTGGAAACATGATCATTTTTGTGTGTGTGTGTGTGTAAAATTTCATATTTCTGACACAAGACACCCTGTCTTCAGTGCATTAGGACATGAACTATTGAGATTTTGCTGCTATTGACCCAAGAGCGGTTTTTGTTGTTGTTTCTGTCATTGTTCTGTTGTGCTGCTTCCACTTTCCACCTGCAAACGGGCAGCTGGCTGCTCTGTTGTGACAACAGTGGGAGCTTCCAGACAGCCTCGTAACAGCTTGGCTTGTTAGTGGGAGATTTAGCACTTAAACTTTGAAGGTCTGGGAGGCTGCTAATGTCCTGGAAGGGTGACTGATACAGTGAAGGAAATCATTATGTCGACCAGCCTGCCAGCCTCGGCAGATCATGTCCTGATGTTTCTTATGGTTCCCGTCCAGATGGGTAACTGGGCCAAAGCTGTAATCCAGTTAAAAATTTTTTTTCTGTTTTTCTTTTGTCACGATCCTCTTGACTAAGCTGGACATTGTGGTTAAAGATTCAGTGTGCAAGTGTATACTTCAAGCTGTTGAATTATTCATTCTAACATTTTCCATCCAGATTTTTGTTTTCCTTTTTTTTTAATCTAAAGTTTTAATCAGCGACTGAATCCTTTGAAAAATGTTTGGTGAACAAGCTCTGTTTACAGTCTGAAAGGAAGCAGGAAACATACTTTTTACCCCGCATTAATGAACGCAAAAACTGTATTTTCTTCATGTCATCCAGCATCACCATCACAGTACACATTTTACATGTTCAGGAGAGGGAATGGGATGCATTCCTCTATGGAGTTATTCTTGTGTCCAGTAGGGTGACAAAATCATGTCTGTGGACACAAAAATCAATAGATCAAGATTGAGAACAGCGACAGCAACAGAACTCGTATTTTAAATGATTTAAAAAATCTGCAAAGCATTACTTCAACAGATATTTGTACATGAAAGTTCTGATGTCAAACACTGAAGACTAATGGTTGTTTTTTTTATGTTGGGCTTATTGTAGCTGACATGTTTACTTTACATACGCAAACACAAGACAAGTGTTCTGCCAGAATCATAAGTAACTGTAACAAGTTCCAGATGTCATAATCAGGCCCACTGATGGAGAACAATCAGGCTAAATGAAACATTCCCTTGTACTGGACAGAAACATCCGTCAGTACCTGTGAATCTGTAGAAGGTTGACGTTAACAGCACAGCTTTTGTGGGACTTTAAAGCAGGATCCAATTATGTTTTCAGAGTTTGCAAGGTGTACTTGTCTTGGTTTAAAAACTAAACTTAATAGCGGGCAATTGTGTCCTAAGATGCAAAAAATATTATTCAATTCTTACAAGTATAAATGCATTTTAGTTTTTTTTTTTTGTGTGTTTTTAGATGCTGAAATCGGTACAGTAAAAAGGATCTCTGTAATTTGCTTTCACTTTTTAATTTACAACGTGTGAATGTAGATTAAACATTTTAAGTAGCCGGAATCAATAAATTCATTTGGGTCCTACATATTACAGTATTTGTAAAATTTCTTGGATGAATTTAAGAACATGGGTGTAAGCCATCATTACATTAAACTGCCGAGCAGCCAAGAGAGGCGCTGAAATGAATTTGTATAGTTTCTGTTGTGAAATCGCAACATGGTCAGTTAAATTCAGCTTGAATCATTTTGTATTAGTTTCTGTTGCTTTATCAACTGAGGATAATGGAAAAATGTTGAGGTGAAGGACATAAAGAAAGTTTGAGAATGACCACATTAAACTGATAAAATGAAGGCCGTTTATTGCTGGTGAATTACATATGAAGTACACCACCTAATCCGTTTGAAAAGATTGCAGCCTACACCAGATTTGATAATGATTGGCACAGGCTAAACAGTCATGTATATCTATGTCAGTGTCCCGCAGGACAACGTATTAAGGGAGTCACAAGCAAGTATAAACTTAGGTAACAACAGAGATGCACACAAGACACAGTGTAACAAATCTGAGTACAGCACAGTAGCTTCTTTCTTTTCTAGCAACCAGCTTTTATGCTGAGCACTCGTAATTGTGCACATTTAATCGTGCATCGTTTTTGGTGCTTATCGGCCACCCATCCATTGGCATCTGCAACAGAGTCGCTGATAATTAAGACGGATTCAACCGCGGCTCTCTTTACCTGTACACTGCAACGCTTTTGCAGAAGCTGCGGTTGTGACATGCATTTGTAATGGCGAGAGGCAGACATAGATCAATAGTCTGCTGGAATCATGCTGCTCGCGTTTACCGCAGTAAACTATTCTTCAAGGATGCCAGGATCGAGGGAATGGATTCAAACGCATGCCTGTGTGTCAGAGGAAGCAAAAAGACTCTAGTTCACCGACTACAGTCGTTTTTTTCCCCTCTGTACGTGTTGCAGCATTAGATATTAAAGAGCAAAGACAGGTGTCGAAGACAACTGCCCTTGATGCTTCATATTTCAGAAAGACTGTATCACAGAGCCAAACTGAGAATCAATTGGTTCAAGGACATTTTTGCTGCAAAAATTAGTGAGTCAGACCATATAGTCTACTACGGAAGCCGACAACGGCCGTGGATTTTTTATTTAATTTTATGCACTGTTATCTCGTGATAACGATTTATTATTTCGTTATCTCGTGATAACCAATTCATTTATAATGTGTTCGTCTTGATTTCAACCTACAAGAGCTGCCACGAACAGCTTCCGCAGCCACTGGCTGTAGCTGTCATAGACATATAAATATGTCATATGACGATAATCTCTTTATATATACATATATAAATAGCTGTAGCCTACCGATAAGTTACACTTTACGTAGGTTTGTTTGTTTGACTGGGTTTGTTTAGGGGCTACCGGTTAGCAGATGAGAAGCTGACAAACTCCTATCTATCCGGCTGCTTCAGCTGAGGAAACAATTAATTAATTAACACGCGAAAACGATCTTTGTTCTCGGCTTCCGTAGGGGACCACAGCACATTTCAGTTTTACTTTACCTGCAGAATCTTGTGCGAATGTGTGTGTGAGCATTTGAGGGCATTCTTAAATAAGCTATCGTCAAACAGGAAGTCACAGGTTTCAGGTCTTCCACAGAAACAACTAAAATTGTTATACACAGCTGATGGTGGGCCCTGAAAATGTCAAAAAACATTTAAACACTGTGTCACTTCAGGACACTGTTTGTTAACATGCTTAATTAAAAAAAAGTTGAATCAACAGTCCAATGTTAGCCACGAAAACCCAGTACACCTTGCTCACATTCTACTTGCCTCGTGGTTTTTATTTCACGGTGGGATGTGGTTAGGTTGTATCTGAATTGCACAAGAGAAGTTTGCAACATGATAGACTTGGTGCTAATACTCAAATAAATACTTTCCTGTTTGCCACTACATTTGATTGGTTAAATTAAACTAAAGGACTTTAAATAATACATTTCACTGCACAGTACCCTTTAATCTTTTTATTTTGCATCTATTTAAAAAAAAAAACTTTTTTACTGTGCATTTTTGTTTTAATGCAGTTTATGTTCGCTGTAAAGCACTTTAAATTACGCTGTTGTTGAACTGAGCTATGTAATTACATTTACCTTACCTCACTCAGGACATGGCCAGACAAGGCCTTTAATCTTGGCCTTTAAGACCAGGTGCAGCACGTGTGTGTTTTTCATGGTCAGACATGTGATGATGATTGCATGCTTTTCAGGCTTGTAATCATTTAAACAATGGCTTTTTTTTCTCCTTACAAATATTACTGAACATAAGAGCAAGTCAATCATTTACAATAAAAATCTAAGGTTTAACCTCTTATTTCTCTATTTTAGTTTTTTCAGGGGCTGAAAAATAAAAGTTTTTAACAATACTTTGTTTTACATCACTCGGAAAGGGAACCTTGGCTCTTAAGGGGTTCAGAGTGCTGAAGTATGTTCATCAAATGTGTATATATATTTGACATTCATGTTTGAGTAATAATAGAGGTGTAATCTGTATTGTTGGTATTAAAGGGATGGACTGATCCCTAAACAGCACAGTGGTTGTGCCTTATCAACACGAAAAAGGCGTCTTTGTTAAGCCGCTGATATTTCTCTTTGGTAATTCAAACAGACCAAGTAGAGGAGGTTCAGGGTTAAATCAGTTTACTGACACAGTGTGAGCTGGTGTTGTGCCATCAGCTGAGTGATAAGAGCACTGTTAGCGTCATGTTCTATGATATTAGCTCTCCCTCATACAGGCAGACCATTTTGGCCTTGTGACTACCTCGGAGGCACATCAGCAGGAGATCAATTTCAACCCCACATTCTGCCTCTTTACTTAAACACAGGGCACTGTTGCACAACAAAATCAGTCCTGACTTGAGGGAGACTCTGAAAAAGGGCTAATAACAATGAATGAGTTGCTCTTATGCTCTAGAAGAGTTAGTTGGGAATCAAAAAGGTAAACAATATTACAAACATACCAAGTGACTGAAGCAACAGTTGTGCAACAACTGTGACTGGGGAGAGATATATACACACTACAAACTTCGCTTGTTGATTCTTCAACATGATTAATGACAGCTTTGCATTCACATGGCACTTCTTTATTTGACACTTGAAAGACTTGACCCTAATAAGCATGTGATCACATAAAACCAATCTTGGAATGAACAAATCATTTCAACATGACAACAGTCTGTATTGCATGAAAACCCAACTCAAAGAAGGATCAAACTGAATATTTTTCTATCCCTTCTTCTGCCTTGCAGGACGGACAGAGGGCAGCCCTGTGTATGGACTCTGAGAAGGCCAGATGGAAACAGAACAGGCCAAACATGAGACGGAAGAAAGTCTGATGTTAGCACAATTTGGCACATCTCGCAACATCTCTCGCAAACTCCAGAATGGAAACCAGACTTCAGAAGGAGATTCTCTGCAGATCACTGGGGACACAAACTGGATCACGAGCCCAGCACATTACAAGCCGGGCACAGGTGTCAACTGCATGAAGAGGCATAGGAACAACTGCAATATCCCTGCATCAGAACAAGGGTTATTCGATCAAGGATCCTACAAAATGAATGGAGATTTGATAAATGGAGAGCTCAAACATGCACTCAATGAGCAGTCCTTGGTCCCCCAGCCCAAGAAAATGAAAGTAGATGTTGAAATAAAAGGAAATGATGACACCAGTTCTAATTTGGTGGACAACTTTCCTGAGTTGACAAAGGCAACAGAATTTGAATGCAGTTCCCCACAAACAGAGATTAGTTTTGAAAAAAGGAACTGTCATTTTCCAAATGGAGATATTTTTTGTCTACCACGAAATAAACAAGTTTCAAATGGTGCTGTATCACCCTCCTCAACTATAGAAGGCACCCCAGGTGATTTGCTAGAAAAAACTTTGTCTCAGTACTATCCTGAGCAGGTGTCAATTGCACCACAAACATCAGGGTCACAGTTGGATACTGTCAGTGATTCACTGGCCAATCAGCTGTCCAATGAAGGTGCTCAACCCCATGTTCTAACCTCAGGATTGCCCAATTCGGCACAGATGTCCAACTCACAGCAACAGCAGTCTGGGGCATCTGGAAATGCTGAAGGCATCAACCGTTACAACTCTGTCAACTATCTAGTAAATGGATATTCCAACAATTTTGGAGCAGACCACCAGCAGCAACAACAGCATCATCAGCCACGACCGCCATCTTACTCTGGCCAGGAGCTTGCTGTGGAGCAGCACCCAGGCATGATCCTGCCTAAAAATAATGCCAACAATTCACAACAACATCCAAATGGTGCAGAGTGCTTTTCAGATGACACAAATCCTCAAGGTATATATACAAAAGCCCAGCAGGATTTTAACCACTGCTCTTTTTTGAAGCACAGTAATCCCCTACAGGCAGCAGAGGGAGCTGGATATAGCTCATTTCCCAATGTTGGAATACAGGAGATAGAGCAAAGTGAAAGACCTAGATCTGGTCAACTTCCTCAGCATGGCACTGGTGGTTGCCTCCAGTATGGGATTCAAACTCAGAACCTTCAAGAAAATGCAGAGAAACAACACAGAGCTAATGGTACTGGACACATGGGGCCTGATCTACAACAGCCACAACACACTGGGTTAGAAAATGGTATGGAGAATACATCTCAGCAGAGAGCAAACATATCATGTTCAACTCCCAGCCAGAGAGGTTGGATAGACTCAAACCCTTCGCATTCCCATCAGCAACCAACAAGTTGCCCATCATCTCAGGTACAAGAGCAAGACATGTGGAGAGGCTTTCCTGCTAAGTCTCAGCCAGAACAGCAGACAGCAAGCCCCCAGGTTCATGGCCAGATACTGGAGCCAAACCCAGTGCAAAGATTCCAGACACAGGGAGTTTTCATAGATAGCAGCCAAGAGTCTAACGGCTTCCAGCAAAAACAGCAGGACTGCCTACCAGCCCAAATACAATGTGCTTCAGTCCAGCACAACACTGCCCCTGAGTGGCAGCAGTCAAATCCTAAAGCTTCTCAAATGCAACAATCTTTCCCCCAGAAAATGCCTGAACACCAAAATTTCCCTCAAAACCAGAAAGCAGATAACCGCTACCACTCCAATATAGAATCAGAGCACTTATGTAAGGATACTGACCTGCAGCACATGCTGTCAACTGGGTTTGTAACAAGACAGCAACAGCAGCAACAACAACACTGTCAGCTTCAACGTCCACTGTCCCATCCACCACAATTTGAAGGGCAGCAACTAAAGTCTCCAAATTACAGACCTCACAGTCAACCTCCACCTGGTCTGCACAACCCTCAATCCAGCCAGCCTCTCAGAAACAATTCAGTTCAATCTAACCTAGACATCCAGCAAAGTGACCATGCGACACACACCAACAATAACACAACAGAGATGCAACAACCACAACAACATCAAAGACAGTATCCTCCGTACTCAGGCAGCAGAAACCTCAAGCAATTTCAATCACCGCAGCCAAACAACCACTGCCACAAGCCCAACCAAGTGGACTTTCCCCAGACCTCTACACAGTCACAACCTCACTTACCACAAGGTGCGTTAAACCAGCAGGTGACAACAGACATGGATTCCAAAGCTAAACAGCAGCTGAATACTTCATGCACTCAGTTCCAAAGGGGACCTCGACTACCTCTAGGACCTGTGGGTCCCCATGTAGACTTTCAGAGGCATGCAGCTCTGCGTATGCACCTGTTACAAAGGCAGGAACGACAGGGCCTGCCTCATCCCCCCCACGGTTCTAGTGACCCCAAACAAATCCTGAGAGCTGTGAAAATGGAAAATGAGCCCAGATTTGAGCTGTCTGCTTTTCAGCAGCAGGAGCAGCTGTTACAGATGCGAGAAGCAGGCATGGGTGGAGTTCAAGTCAAGCAAGAAAATCAACAATCCCTGTGTGATCAAAACAAAAAGCAGAGAAGCATCCTGGCCTCTATGGAACAAAGTCTGAGGCAGTACCAGCTTCCATCTGGGTTTGAGAAGAAATCCTTTGTCATCAATTCACAGAATAAAGTCAAGCTGGAATCTTCAGGGCCAGTTACAATCTTGTCAACCAACACTGATATGAGTGGAGTGGATTCATCAGCAGCTGCCTCATCTACTGTAGCTTTTAAAAAAACACTTGATCATACTCCTAAAAAGGAACAACTCCTCCAAAGTTTTGTAGAATCTCCTATGAAGCTTTTGGATACCCCTATAAGGAATCTCTTGGATACCCCCATGAAAACTCAATATGACATTGCATCCTGCCACTGTGTTGGTGAGTCTCACAATGTTAGTGGTGAAAAATGACTGATTGCTTAGAGTGTGATTATTAACATATTTTGCTTTACTGAATGTAGACCAAATCATTGAGAAGGATGAGGGCCCATATTACACTCATTTGGGCTCGGCCCCTAGTGTTGCTGGCATACGCGAGTTGATGGAGAAAAGGTAAAATAAAAGTCTTAAGTGGAAATTACTGTAAATATGGACAGTGTTCTTTGGTCAGTGTGTTCCTTTTTCATGCTGTTTTAAATGCCTTTATTGTCCTTTGAAGGTCTGGCTTAACTGGCCGTGCCATTAGGATTGAGAAAGTAATTTATACCGGAAAGGAAGGGAAAAGCACACAAGGGTGCCCCATAGCAAAATGGGTATGAGACTTTTTTTTATCTATCTGATTGGATAAGTAGACAAATCAGCTGTCCTGGAATTTCTTTCTAAGATTTTTGGTGCGCTTATTTCTATATCTGTCATGTTTCAGGTGATTCGTCGAGGCAGTGTAGAAGAAAAACTACTGGTGCTGGTGCGTGAACGTACTGGTCACAAATGTGACACTGCCTGCATCATTGTTGTATTGCTGGTCTGGGAGGGCATCCAGCCCAGTCTGGCTGACCGCCTCTACCTCGAGCTTAGTGAAACTCTAAAAAAACACGGAGCTCTTACCCAGAGACGCTGTGCTTTCAACGAAGAGTAAGTATCAGAACTACAGACTTCCAACACATTTTACATTTGTTTTGACACATTATCTTAATTGTAACTTCAATATCTCTGGCAAAATTGTGCATTATGTATTTTCAAATATATAATATATATATACTTCTGTGTATATATAATTATTGGTTTTGCTTTGTATTAAGGTTTGTTATTCCTTCTTGCTTCTTGTCTTCACATCATATTCAGTTCTTTATTCAGTCTGCAGTCATGAATTTGTTTTACACAGAGCTACCTGGATAAAAAACCACACATTTTGAACTAAATGTACTTTCAGGAGGACCTGTGCATGCCAGGGATTAAATCCTGAAGCCTGCGGAGCATCTTTCTCCTTTGGCTGCTCCTGGAGTATGTACTATAATGGCTGCAAATTTGCCCGGAGCAAAATCCCAAGAAAATTCAAGCTACTAGGAGATGATGTAAAAGAGGTATTTTATCTAGATCAAAAATAGCATTTAAGGTTGCATCATGGCTACATTAATATAATGCTAAAAAAAATGTTTTTCAGGAGGAGAGAATAGAGCAAAACTTTCAAAGTTTAGCAACCTTACTGGCTCCCTTGTATAAATCTATGGCACCTGAGGCTTATGGAAACCAGGTGAGTATATTTTGACATTACAGATTGCATGATTTTCCCACATCTTATAACATCTAAACTATTCATCATCATAAAAAAATAATAAAAATATTAAATGTAAAAAAAAATCTAAACCAAGTATGATTTTTACTCACATGTACCTATCATCGAAGAAGAACTTTGGCTTATCTCAACCAATCGTATTTCTAATTTATGTTGTGTCTCTTTAGGTATCATTTTAACTTCACTTTCTTTTACTCCATTGTGGAAACTTAAAGTAATGAGGAGTTGCACAAAACAGCCTATGAATGGTGCTTACATAGACAGTGATGAAAATGATCAGATCTACTCGTGAACTAATTCTGTGATATTTCTATTAATTCAAGCATTCACATAGTCACCATTCTTTTCTGTCAGCTTTCCTTCCTGCTTTTGCTGCGGGAGCCGTTATTATTATTAAAATCGTCACACAGTAGTTTTGGATTATAGTGTGTTCTTTTGGTTAGAAATATGAGGCTTCAGATCCAACATCAATCTTTTTTATGTGAACGTGTGCATACAGAGTCTGAAAACTTTATTTGACTTATCAACATTGTGACACTGCTTAGCATAATCTCCATTGTCCAGGGTTAGTTAAGCTATATATGCTATACATATGTTGAGCATGCTTTGCAGAACACACCCCAGGACGACAATGTTTATCAGTGTTTAAGTTAAAATGAGTACTGAAATTACCCACTATAGTCCTTAAAGTGGTCTGCGACTGCATTTGATGACTGAGTATCCATTAAGTCAGTTTCATATAAATAAACTGGATTTATATGTGTATATATATATTTATACACGAAGAATTGTCCTTGACATGGGATTATTGAAAGAGACATGAAGGAATTCTATCACTCAGACATGCTAGGCTATCTAAGAGGATCGATAGGATCGACTTATGAGTCATATATCCAGGAACTTTCAATCTATATATATCTTGAAGGAGGTGCAGCACACTTAAGGAATCTGTGAAACACGCTGCTCTGCTGTTGATGGCACATACACATATATCATATGCACAAATTAACTTCCACGCCAATAACATGTCAAACGGGTATTTAAGGCTGTGATGTTAGACTTCTTAGCTGTAGAATGATATAAGTATGATGTGAACTATCTTGTTGCTTCTGTGTAAATCTGACCAGCATAGATATAAGACTATATCACAAATATTTAACATAATGTACATACAGGTGTTTCTACAGCAAAACTGAAAGTACCTACACTAATAGTGACCTTGTGTTGTTTACTGACCTTTACTAGTTTCTGAATAGCGTGTTCATGTTTACTTCTTCTTGTACCTGGTCACAGGTGGAGCATGAACACAGAGCACCAGATTGTCGTTTGGGGGTCAAGGAGGGTCGGCCTTTCTCTGGGGTTACTGCTTGTATGGACTTCTGCGCTCACGCTCACAGGGACCTCCACAACATGCAGGGTGGCAGCACTGTGGTAAGTCTGATCAGGAAAACATGTGTAACCCAAATAAAGCTGGGATGCCGTGTAAACTATAAATAAAGACAGAATGAAATGATTTACGCATCCTAAAATATTTTGTTCACAACAGAAGAAAGACAGCATAAAATGTTGAAAATGAGACATTTTACTATTTCATCAAAAATATTAGCTCACCTTCAGAACTGAATGCCCGTGATTTTTGGGTCCTGAGGTGCCACTGCACTGAAAACAGGCATGGAATTCAGTTAAATTTCAGCCTGACAGGAAAAACTGTTCTGTAGTCAGACAAATTGAAATTCTTTTAGAAAACCATGGACTCCGCATCCTCCACATTCTAGAGGAAAATGCTCATCCAGCTTGTTTTCTGCGTCCTCCTAATTCCACCAGGAGCTCTGAATGGTCAAGGTCTGGGCAATAACCATCTTAGAGCGTCCTTTTACATTTGGTACTGCAATATCAGCAACCCATATGAGTTGTGGTTCTTTGTGGTTTGGGTTAACTTCCAACAGACGCCATCAGATTCCACAAGATTGGTATCTAAGGAGGCCAGACAATTTATTGAGTTCCTTGAACCATTCTTAAGCTGTTTTATAGGGCACACAGCAGAGCACTGCACTGCATTAAACAACTGGACTGCAACTAATTTTACTCGTCAAGTGTTTCAATGATTTGGCTGCATTGTAACATTTTAAATACAGATTCTTATTTTACTTAACAGCATTTTAATTCATTTTGCTGTGTATGGAACTGACCATGGTAGAGGCCTGCATTCACAAAGTGTCCCTCTAGTTTGAGGGTGTACCAGATTTTTTGATAAAAATGCATAAGAGAGTAGACTTTTGTACTTTTAACAGCAACCATATTCCTACAAACTGTATTTGACTCACTCAGGTATTTAACTTTTTCCAGGTGTGTACATTAACAAGGCAGGATAACCGAGAAATTGGGAAGATACCAGAGGATGAGCAGCTCCATGTCTTACCTCTTTATAAGGCTTCCAACACTGATGAATTTGGAAGTGAGGAGGGTCAACAGGAAAAAATTAAGTCAGGGGCCATCCAGGTCCTTAGTGCCTTCCGTCGCCAGATCCGCATGCTTGCAGAGCCTGCCAAGTCTTGCCGGCAAAAGAAGTTGGATGCAAAGAAGGCAGCTGCCAACAAGAATGCCATGCTGGAAAGTTCTAATGATAAGGCTGAAAAGGTCAACCTAGCCAAATTAAAAGGTGGCACTTATGAGAGTACTGCTCAGAGCACTCTATTGGCAGGTAGCGTAACATATTTTTGTAATTTATTTATTTTTTAATACCTTAGAAATTGTTCCTTGAATATTATTGTTCTTTATTCCAGTGCTTTATAGACTTTGATCTTTCTCTGGGTTTTGTTTTCTAGGGCCTATTTCAAGTGCTGTGGGAGCAACCCAGCAGTTAGGTCATCCATCACACCCTCTTGGGGTCCATCCACAGCAACAACAACACCAAGGAATACTTCCCACTTATCCTGGCTCAACAAATGCCACTTTCACTAGGTTCCCCAACCATCCCGGGTCTTTTCCAAGCACTTCCAAACCAGGCAACATGTATTCCCCTCAGCCACCAGCACCAATGAGCCCCTACCCTTCCCCCATTCATGTACCAAACTCTTATATGAATGGATCGAATCGTCCATACCCAGGTTACCAATGTAATGGAGGAATGTCACGCGACAATTACCATCCATACTACACTTCAAACCAAAAGCATCTGGACATGTATCAACAACAGCGCCCAGCGCTTTACCCAGAGCAGCAATATGGACTACATCAACGTTATGACGTCAATTATCCATCAAGATATAGTGAGGCAGGTTTACAAGTCAATGGTTACAGTCCCATCAGACCAGCTCAACCCATGAGACCTTATGGCCCTTATGGTCCTAACAGGACCTTAGATGCTCAGTTTATTGACCCCCTCTTAAGAGCATCTCCTGCCCATGGAGGTATAGATTATACAGCTGCTGTGAACAAAGGTAATCAGTTTGGTGAATACCCAAATCCATACCTGTCTCAAAGTCCTAATATCCTACCCCAGGGCCAAGATTCTTTCCATATGCAAATCAAGAGAGAGATGGGTGTGCCTGGCAGCTCACAGATGCTCTCTGGGCAGGTTAGTGGTGGGTATCTAAACCCTGAAACCCAGTCAGGATTAGGTCTGCAAAATGGGGGTATCATGGGCTCCACTATTAAACAGGAGCCTGGAACACTACAGACACCTGGAACACCACAGACACCTACAACCCCACAAAAGCCGGAGATGTGGTCAGACAATGAACACAATTTCTTGGATCCTGACATTGGTGGTGTGGCTGTGGCACCAAGTCATGGCTCAGTCCTTATTGAGTGTGCAAAACGGGAGCTCCACGCCACAACGCCCCTTAAAAACCCAGATCGCAACCACCCAACGCGCATCTCCTTAGTCTTCTACCAGCACAAGAATTTGAATGAAGCAAAGCATGGACTAGCACTGTGGGAGGCCAAGATGGCAGAAAAGGCTAGAGAGAAAGAGGAAGAGGCAGAGAGGAATGGTGGCGAGGGCACACCAAGCAAGGGCAGCAAGAAGGGGGTGAAGCGTGAGCATCCTGAGTCATCGGAGACTGCAGGGGAGCCTCCATACAAGCGTTTTATCAAGGCACTAATGGAAGGATCCTTATCATGCACAAGTAACACATATGTTAGTACAACTCCATATGCATTCACCAAGGTCACTGGGCCTTATAGTCAGTTTGTGTAGAAAACAACTTATTAAGAACTTGAAGGTGTTTATGATGCAAAAACTCACAGGCACCAAAGGCCTTTCAACAGCCTTGTGTTGTGTGGAAAAAGGAACCTGTGATCAGATGAGACATGAATCACTTTTCACATCAGGTCTTTCACCTCTTTAACTACCAAGCTTTACTAGTTCACTCTACTAAGGATGTATTTATTTTTGTTTGGTAACTTTTGCAATATACAAAAAAAATCTCTGGTGCTTTCAGTCTGATACACAAGGATCTATTTTAGCTGGAAACAAAGTTTAATTTTCGGTGGCTTTATTTTTGTTACAAAAATTTGAAGACATAATCTTGGCATAAAACACTGACTTTGTAAATGACAATATTCAAGGTGCTAAAGTGGGCACTTATCACCATTTATTTCAATTCAAATGCCTTCTACACTAAAAGAAGAACACACTCAAAGAGTGACACTCAATAACTTCTGTGTACAGTATGAGAAAACTGTTAAATCATCAACGTCACAATAGTTTTTGGAAGGTCAATGTTTTATGAAGCACTTTTTGATTAGTAGTACTTTTTAAATGAAAAAAAAAAATCTGGCTTCACTATATTCGTGAAACTTTCATGAATTATTAACAAAGGGTTGTACGAGCAGTCCATGAAAGTATTTAAATTACATGCAAAACTGTTTTTAAAAAAAAAAAAATCATGTTGGTGCTTATATCACTTACCGCTGTCACTTATACTGTAATATTGAGCCATTATTATGGTGCATTTTTAAACATTTTGAGTAAAAAGAAAAAGAAAAAAAAATATGCTTGTTATATTTTAGTTTTTACCATGTTTACTTTGTTGTCAGCAACTGTTTTTAATCTTCCTTACAGCGGGTTTAAAGAACAATCCTGCTTTCTGAATATTACATGTAGTTTCATGTCTGTGGTGCTCAGTAAATGTGCTTTTTATACACTGAGGAACACACAAAACAGGGTAAGCTCAGTGTCAGTTTGAAAGGGCAGCTGGCTTGCTGTGGGAACTTTTCCTATTGTAATCTAAATGTAAGATAAACAGGTGAGATTTGTACAGTAAATTAATTTCCCTTTTTGGATATACTGTTAGAAATTTAGTGTTGTAAAGAGTCTTGACAGCTTACTTCATTGAATTTCTTTGGGTTTCAACTGATTTTATTTCATAAGGTGCTATTCAACCTACTAGAAACATACAATGTGAGACTCTGGACAGTGAGAAGGCTTTTAAATAGTGTACAGTATAAACCTGTCATATACCTCAAGACTAGTTTGGCAATAGGACTTTAACATATCTTTTGTCATTTGTATATTACTTTCAAAATGTAATTAACAGTCAAAGTTTAGGCCACCAAAAGGCATAAAAGTTCATTTCTTACTTTCAGTGTGCTATGAAAGTACTACTTGAACTTTGATATTACTGTAAATCAGGGACATTTTCAACTAATTCTGTGTACATTTTCATTGCTGGTATTCATCTCTTCTGTTTTATATTAAGGGACTTGCTATTGCATCATCCCGAATCTGAATAGCATTCGTGTCTAATACAGGTCACAAAGAAAAAATATTCTTCGAGGAAAGAAAAGCATACTCTCCCGCAAATTTCTGCTAATTTTAGTGAGATGGTGGCATTCTGTTGAAAGAAATCGAAACATATATGCACTGAGCTGACTAAAGGGAATGGTATTAAGCTGAAAGCAATCTATGTGCTTTTGCAATGAGGCAAGGCCAGGGCAGCAATTATGTAGTTGCACATCTTTGTGTCTGTGTATAGATACATTATTTATAACCACTAAACAATTGTAGAATTTCTTTCCTCTCTACTTCCATTTAATTGCAATGTAATTGAATGACGGTCACATTATTGTCACAACTCGCCCCGCTCTTCCACGTATTAGTTTTCTGAAAGCACTTCATTTATTTTTCAGGAAAAGAAGTATGTAGTAAAGAGATACAAAACGTTTTATTTAAACAAATTGTATATGTGTTGAAAAAATAAATTATGTCACAATGTATATACCAAGAATTTGTATTGCAGGAGTATAACTCGCTCTTTGACATTCATGTAGTTTCTTTGAGTTCAGTCAAATTGACCCACGACTCTTCATAGATCATCTTTAGAAAAAAAAAATCCTCTGGGCCTTCCAGGTTAGCAGAATGATATTAGCTGGATTATCCAGGATGTTTTTGTAAATATTACACTCACTGTCACAGCAATGTTTACAGTTATAGAATGATGCTAGCCCAGTCATTAGAAGATTTAGTTGGGTTTTTTTTTTTTTTTCGTTTGTTTTTTTTGTAAAATAAACCTTCATACAAAAATGTTGAATTTCATTGTACAGGACCCAGCTACAGTAGCAGGTTGTCGTTGAGAAAGCCAAGGTGCCAGAAGACATAGCGGGTTAAAAGCATAGCCATACTTGAAGAAGCTTCAGAGTGTTTCTGAGTGAGTCAACATTACTTGAATGACTTCCCTGGCTTAACTTGTGCATTTCATATGCTCTGCTCAAAGGTTAAGCTAGCAGTTCACACACACTTAGTCCTTTTTGCAGTTAGACACTAAAGGTATAAGAAATGTGCAACTTTTTGCCATTTAACTTTTTAAAGCTTCCTTAGTTCTCTTGAAGTTTGGTATGCTACAAAAAAAAAGAAAAAGAGAAAAAAAAAAAGAATTGAGGATGGATATTAATACTGTAAGTATTGTAATGTACTGGATGCAGTTTATTTGAAAGCTGTTTATTATATCATTCCTGATGTTGCTGATATGTGGGTGTTCTTTTTTCCTAATAAAATTTATATTTATTTACAGCAACTGGATTTGTCATTCTACTAAATTCTGTTTATGTTGAAGTTGTGAAATGCAGCATTACAGATGGAATTAAACAGAAGAAATGTACACACTTTAGTTTATTTTCCCAAAAGTGAAAAAAAAAACATTACAGATATATACAAAGAGTTTGTGGCAACGAGAGCAAACAAACAGGCTTATAGTCAAATTAGACCATTACTTTCAGTCCAAGATCAACCACAAAAATACCGCAGTGCAGCATGATCTGCAAATTAAAGGGTAAAACTGATCATTTTTGTGATAAACTCAAAATTATTACTGTGTCACAAAGAATTAATTGAGTCCATGTCCAACATGACAACCAAAAACACATCTCACTCGTGGCTCTTTACTCAGTGTAAGATGGTGCATATCTTACTGGCTGACGAAGTAAAACAAACATGTATTTGTTTTCTCTTTATCAAATTAGAAAATGTGAATTCACACAGCTGAGCCAGTGTTTTATCAAATATGAATCCAACTGCATACAAAAATACGTAGTAGGACTGAAGTCATTTCATCAAACGTTCAGATGTTTTGGCAGATTCCCGAGGAGTTTGTGGGGCCTCAGACGAAATGCCACTTGTCCACTGCGCAAGATGTAGAGATTCAGAACGACATTAAACTGTAAGCATTGAAGCACTTGACTTCAAATTAACCAACGTTATCTACTTACCCTCTGAAGACACAGAGCAAGGGCTACCAAAAACAGGGGCCTGGAGGAAACAAAAAAAATCATGACAATTACCAAAAGCCACCTAAAGCTAATGTAGACTCATGTCCTACTATTGTGCTGGCTGTCAACGGTGTTAACTGCTTCAGAGGTTCTCACCGACTGGACAACAAGTTTGGCCTCATCGTCACTGCATCTGAAAGGGCTGTCGCCGCAAGAGAGGTTTTTGCTGAAAAAAAAAAAGAAAGAAAAGTGCACATTTCACTTCCCACTTCACTTCAAGTGTATATGTACATAATACAAGTTCACACTGCAGAAGTTTTCATCTCCTCGACTTACCATTCAATTCCTGCAGCATTTGTTTGACTCTGCACAAGTGCCTTCCAGTGCTCGTGGGTGGACTTAATGACCTCGATCGCAAAGTCCTATCGGCAAAAACATTCTTTAATTGTTTGTAGGAACAATCTATTTCAAGCTACTCAACTGCACACACTAGTGCACCTGCTGTCATGTTCTATCCATTCATACAAATACTGACTCTGTCTTTGAATTGTCCGTTGAATCCAAACCGATTCTCAGGTTTTCCATCAGGCACTTTATATTTTCTGAACCAGTCGACAGTGGCCTCTAAATGACCCGGTCGGCTCTTGCGAACATCCTCTATACCTAAGGGGGGAAAAAAAAAGAGAGAGAGTCTGTTTTATACTTTGCATATATCGTGACAAACATTCTAAAATGCACATCTTTATTCAGTATGTAAAGTAATGAGAAAATCTGTTCTCCAAATATAGAGTTATAGCAAATATAACTGAAGGGGCATTTTGATCAAAAGCATATGGAACTTAAAAGTCACAGACTGCGTTTTAGGGGGCTAAAAGATTTTATCAGCCCTGAGTCTTCTGCATTTCCGCTACGACATGAAACACCAGCTGCAATGAGAGACCCCTCTGGTTTTCCTTGCACTGTCAGTATCTGAACAAACAATATATCCATTGAACACATCGCAAAGCCGACTTCTAAACTCCAAGTCAGGAGGTGCAATCCATATCTGCACAATTAAGTCTGTTGAAAGAGAATGAAAGAATACTGTCTACTTGCTGCTGAGTGCTGGGGCGGCAGCGTTAGTCCGAGCAGCCAACATAGGGCACTGAGGCAAGAAAGCCTGCTTATGTCAAAGTAATTTGAAATCTGTTAACATTACTTATTTCAATGAGTGGTGGGTTTTTCTGTTTGGGTCTCAGAACTTGAAAATAATCAGAGAATAATGTTTCAATGCTCCAACTCGCTGTTCTGGTTTTTACGTTTGCCCTTCCTCCTCCTCCTCCACTCAAAACTAATAAAACCTTTACAGGGCTATTCAAGGATATAAAACATATCCCACAGAACTTTGAAATAAAAGATACTGCAGGTAATACATCTGCAAACAGGTTGCAAATTACGAGGCAGGGTTATTTTGCTAGGAAACAGCCTTGGTGGTGAAAACAGGCCTTAAGGATACACATGATATGTTTGGATAGAAACACCCACTATAAACAAAACCATGTTGACAATAAAAACTCCACTGGGCACAGACTATATTAGCGTTAACTACAGAGCGCCGGTCTGAGGTCACTGCCTGAGCTGCAAATCTTCTCCTTAAACTTTTCACTTAGGAGTATGTGATCAAAGGCAGATCTGACAAGTTGTGACGATCCGTTTGCCTTCTAGTCTTTTAGGGCTCTGCACTTCTTCCATTAGCACCAATAGCCCACTGTATTCCATTACCCTCGTGTATTGAAAACAGACAAATATGTGAACGTCCAAGATGACAGGAAAACTCAACGTTTTCAGGCCAGAGAGGGGAAAAGGTTTAGATGACAATCGCAATGTGAATTTTTTATTCAATTTGTTTAAAACACCCACTATTTAGTTCCTTAGCATCTGGGTCATTAGCATTGATAGCGATGACCTTCCAGTCCATTTCTCCTTCATCGATCATGGCCAAGATGCCGAGCACTTTTACTTGTATCACCTGACCTGGAGAGCACACCTGAAGAACAAGTCAGCAAATGAAAAGCAAGCAATCGTAAAATTAGTCCCAGAGGTTACATCCAATAAGGTGTATGTAAAAAGAGGAACAAACAAACTATAAATCATATGTGCACACGCATTTCCAGCAGTATTACCTGGGTACCGATGTCACAAACATCAATGGGATCATTATCCCCACAGCAGCTTGTATCTTTGTCTTTGTGGTTGGGGTCTTCCCATGTCTTCACCAAGAAACAGTTCAAAAATACGTGTCAAACATTTCTCAACTAATTAACTGCCAAAATACACACACTAAGAAACAAGGACACAGAACTAAAGTGTACATCACTATAAATGAGGAAAATGGATGTATCAAAGAACAAAACGTATATAACACTAGACACAATAAATGACATTACTCTATGTCAGTGAGTGCAGGCGTTCTGTATAGTTTACATGACTAAATCTGCTACATTAAGAATAGAAGGGATTCGGCTGCAGCGTTATTGTTCTTCAGTCACGGACAAGGATGTAAATAAAATACAAAAAAGAAAGACTGAAACGAAACCGCAGTTTGTTGTTGTGGTTCCGCCTTCTCTTATCACTGATCGCATGACATCGAAGTGTTGCCTTTCATTCAGTCTTTCATTCATTCGTGAATAAGAGGGAATTCTGGTGGTAAAGACAGCCCCACCTCTACAAGAAAATATTGAACTATAGCTAATAACTAACGTCTGAACCCATTCATTGATCGGACGTATCGTTACTTCTCTGCTTGCTTGTTTTCCTCACCTGTGGGAGTGCCCCATAATTCCAAATGTAACCTTTATGGGGGAAAATGTTGGCGACATATCTGAGCTTTCCCTTCTTCACGTCTTGCTTGATAGGATTCAGTGGTTCCTTTGTTGCAATCTGGGAATCGAAAGAGATTACGAAGATGTGTGAATCTGTTGTCCATCTGCAGCATTTCTGTGCAGTTGATCTAAAAGAAAAGGCTTACGACTGCATGACCAGGACAGAGGAAACACAAGGTTATTTTCTGCAGCAGGAATGCACCAATCAGTTGTCGATGTCGTATCGAGGTAAAGTATCGACACAAACAGCTAGAGTCAAGTTTGGTTTCATGTTGCTTTGCTGTAGTTTTTAATCATTCAAAAGGGCTTCATCATTTTATAGAATAGATTTTTAGTTCCCGAGTTTGTTGCTGCATCTGACTATATCATGACCAAAATACTGTGAAATCACTCTTTTTTCTAATAACAAATAACAATGTGGGCAATTCATATTGTAGCTTAGTCTGTTGGCACTAAGTATTTGGTTGTTATATTCTGACTTAGTAACTCTGAAAAGCAAACCAATTCACTTCATTTGATCATCTCGATGTGCATGTAGATGAATATATTGGTTCTCTACTTACCTCCAATTTAGCGTTTGACCACCGAGGTACTTCAACCACCATGTTATAAAGCACCTGACGGAAAACAAGATAACCAAATGCAGCACATGCTGAGGTGAAGACTTAAATACTTGAACTGACAGTAACTCACAGTACCTCATGGTCTCTCTTAGGTTTTTTAGCTGGCACGTCATTATCCTGTGAAGAGGGCAAAAACAAAACCCCATAAATTCCTGGTCTGTATATTAGATTTTAGCAGCAACTACGAGCTCTGGCGGGAAAGATTTACCTGCTCCGACTCTGCTGTGAGTGGAATATCATGGAAGGGTGAAATGTATTTCCCTCCAGGCGTTTCTTGGACAGAATAACATACAATCATTCGAAGAAATCGCAAAAAACATGGTTTACAGAGAGTAAAATCAATTACGCTGCACATGTGAAAACGCACTGCTCCAAGAAATGTTGTTCTTTTTGGACCCGCTGCATGCAATGCTGCGTGTTGAGGTAGCAGTGGAAGTGTGGAACAGGATGGTGATTTGATAGGGACATTTACGTGGTTTCTACAGGTTTCTTTGGTCTTCCCCAACAAGAATTTTTTTTTATGACAACTGGACAACGTCCAACTTTTTAGAAAGAATAAGATGTTAACAAACTCTCCAAAATGCAATTAATATAAGAATGCAAACTGCGGGCTCATTCAGTTGCAGACACTCACTGGAGAAACGCAATCCATAAGAAAACGACCAGTTCAAATGGATCTGTTGCTGTTTAGCTGTTTGTTTTTTTAAAACTTTCTTCGTGATAATCTAATAACTCCTAATATCAATTCAATGGAATACAAGAACGTGCATCAGCATCACAACTAAATGAGTCTTAACTCATAAAATGGGCATCTACGCTGTCCTGCCGTTTGAGAGGAAGCGGTTTCTATGACAGCACGTGACCGCCAAACAGGAAGCGACAGCACGTGAGGATGATGCACATACACTTCTTCCTCTCTTTCTTCCAACAGTGCCTCACACTTAAAGCTGATTTCTGCCAACAGGGCAGTTAATTCACCGGAATGGCAATGGTAAAAAAGAAAAAACACGTCCCTGGGAACATGGCACTGGCAACTCAAAGGTTAAGGCTCCACCTTGACCTGCAGGTCGACTCGTTACCTGTCAGACACTGGCCAGTTATGACCATCTAAGTCATGAAATACAGTAAAGGATACACGGGATTCTTTCACCATGTCGGGCAATTAACTTACTAAAATATATGCGGTAGTCGGTAGTATGCGGGTGTCCCCTCTGCTCCGTTTGATAATGCATCGTTTTTCTCAAATAATGCAGATGTGGCACAGCTGCTGCTCGTGTGACGACTTTATTACGAGAAGCGGAAAATGGGCCGAAAGCTGTTACCAAACCGCCGAGCCAGGGGCGCAGAAACAACGGTCTCATTATACACACTTTTATCCACTCATTTAGTTCCTACTTCCCGTTAACGTCCACGTCCCGAAAGGATAAACTGGGGCTTCCGGTTAAGGGATTTCAGAGTAAGATCACCAAAAACACGCACGCGTGAGATGACTGAGTAATATTCACTACACAACTGTCTTTTTATTTGTAAGAGCATGAAATGCAACAGAAATCAGGACTTACATGTACAGCTTATAAAGAGGTTGTCTGACACAAATATAAAGATGCATAAATCAGATAGACCAAAACTATTTGATAGAAAATCCTTTGGGCATGTCAGTGTTTTGCATCCAAATATAATAAAAAGTTCAGGGCTCAAGTTGAAAAACGTCCCTTGAATGGGCAACTGTAATGCAAAGAATATTTACTTTTATGTATTCAATTGCAGACACTTCAATCCAAAGCAATTTACAGGTGAGGAAGGAACACATTTGGGACAATATGGAGTTTAGCATTTTGTCCAGTGTCACTTCAACGAGTGGAGTGGAGAAGCCAATGATTTAACCAGCAACTTTCCACTTCCACTGCCACCTAAATTATAAAAAGTGTCAATAAATACCAAATTCTGACAATTGAATGACCAGTGTCTTTCAAACTAGTTCATGAAAAAAAGAAATCATTCCTCTTTAAGATACATTGGGATTGAGGAGGTAACACTCACTCTAAACGTAAGGAATCTGGATGTTTTACTTTTCAGGGGGGAACGCTGTTGGATTTGTCAGCTGAAATATCTCACCATATGGTCTCAATTCAGATAAAATTGCTCATGATGTTCATTTTAGATCTGATGCTTTAACTTGTTCTGTCCATTAGAACATGTTTAATCATGTATATGGTTTTTGGCTTATTGGATGTGTATTGTAAATGTATCATATGTATTTCTGTTTGTATCTTTGATGGATATATCACCACTTGCCTTGAAATTAATTGATTGTGTTGACTGATTAACAAAAAAAAAAAAAAAAGTTTCTTCACCCTTGGGTCAGAGAGTGATTACATAATCACCATCAGATGTGTGCCCAGGGTGTGGCCTATATAACAAATGTGTCCTTGTCCCACTAGTACTGATCTTAAGGAAGGCTCTCATACTGAAACATTGACTTATGTATATATTTGTATGGAGCTAGAGTGTGTGACCCTTTTTTCAAAGTTTTTTTTAACAGAACCTATTCAGGCAAACACAATGATCTTTAAAGCTTTAACAGCTTCAAAGTCAGTTTACTGGATTTCACTTTAAACTTATAGAATTGTACTCTATTTTCATAAGAAACAAGGAAAATACTTAATACCTAGGAAATACCTAAAAAGAAAAGACTAATTCATTTGCAGTGTCAAGTTTTAAAATAGACTCTTGTAAGCTTGTAAAGTGTAATACTTAAGGAAATAAGTTCAACTGCACATTTGTCTTCACCAGGGGAAATTTGCTGTTCACATGGTACCAGCGACCACGACAATATTTAAGTGACAGCGTATTGTAAAGTGAGCAAAGCTCTGAAATTGAAATGTATTTTGTCAGTTGTATTGTGTCAGTGACTACAGGAGCCGCATTTAAGAAAGCAAACTTTTACTTCCCAAACAAGATCCCTGACCCAGTGTAGCATTCTCTGCCGGTTTCCTTCCTTAAAATGTTGGGACTTTATTTTGATAAGAAACGCTTTCTTCACCGGAAGCCACAGTTTCAAAGGAAACTTTATAGTTCCTCGACCTCTGACTGTCACATACACAGTATCATTATTTTACTGTCACCAAGCTATGATATTTGTCTTTCTCATCATCTTCGTTGTATTTTAACATAACAGTTGACACAAGAAACATTCATCATTTTCGTTTGTTGTCACCAGTGTTGGTTTTTTTTGACGGCAGATTATATCCTTTTTTTAGGATTAAACTAACGGCATAAAATTGTATGTCGTCCAAGAAAAGCAGATGTGGGACACATGTGTGACTTCCCATTATGCTAATGCATATCAGACTTCTGCCATAAGCTATTCCACAGTTAGTGGAGCTGCAGTTTGTGATCCCACTTAGGAGCTACCACAAAGCCTCGACTCTTGACTTTAATGTCCCCACTCATTTTTTTTTTCTTTTCCTTTGGTGTTAATCTCTATAAGACATGAGATCAAAGTCCATATGCATCCATTGTGCCATAAACAAACACCCATCCCATTCACCTTGATGTGCCTCTTTTAATGTAGGGCTCTGTTCAAACAAATGACACACAAAGCAGCCATAAAAAGCTGGTTTATCACAAAAAAGGAAAAAAAAAGCTGGTTTATCTTTAAGGCTTGCTTTTCTTTGACATTGTTGCCAATGAGCTTTGAGCAATGACCAATGAGCTCTGTGTACAACAACCTACTTATTCAGGAGATTTTGGAATCGGTTCATTTTTCACTAATGTCACTGTGTCGATGAGAAAAGATTAAGTGTTGTGATCCTGTTAGACAGCAGTAGGTAGGGTCAAAACACTTATTTTTCATGGTAATAGAAAGGTGCAAACTGAGCTGCTGTAGCAATGTTTCAACAAGTTTGATTGAGGAAGTCTTTTGTTAAGGACTAAATTGTCTTTAACTGATAAGTTATCACATCTTTGTAATGGCTTTGGAAAATCTGGATGGAGAGATGAATAAGAACAAACAAAGGTGTAGTATATTTTAAATTATTGCTTTCATGGATTGATCAATGAGAAATGCTTTGTCAGCTAGTTTTTTTATTTGACCTGAGGTAAAAAAAATTTCTGCTGTGGCAGCAGGAGTCCAAGGACTGTCTGAGGACCCAATTTTTTTCTCTCTAAATTCAAAAGGGTCCACCTCTCTCTCAGGTGTCAAGCAAACCACACCCTGTCATGACACACCACAAACTCCCTCAGGGCAAAATAATTCATAGCACCATGCTAATAGATAACATTGTTTTCTCATGTGCATTTTTGTAAATAGTATGTGATTGTTCAGCATGATTTACTTTACCAAGTCCACTTGGTTATGTATTATGACTCCCGTCTCTTTGATGATGCTTCTTCTGTGCTTGGGAAGAGAAGACAATAAGTTACTATTTGACATATGTTTGCTGGTTTTATGACTCTCTCAGTATTAGTAGTCCTAGTAGAGGCAACTGAAAACAAAGCAACTGTATTTATCACCCTACATTTCTCAACATTTGGCCATACCCTTAAATACAACCCGTAACATTATCCATTGAAGTATTGCTCCTGCAAACAGCAGAAATTCAAAATACAACTCACATGAGTACTTTCCATATCAGAGCATACGTCATTCTTAAGTCCTTTAAGAAGCCGCATGGTCCTCATAAGCAGATAGGAAGGTGAGGAGGGTTGGGTGGTGTGGATATGCACAGCGCTTTCAGTTATTTGTTCATGATGTTTGCTCAGGACCAACATATGACGAAAGAGTTTTTAATCTCTGAGTTATTTTTAGTTTGCTATTATGACAGCACTTTACCAAAACAATTGTATCACTAACTGATTGGGTTTTATGCAAAAACATTACTTGGTTAAGGTTAGAAAACAATCACGATTAGGCCTAAATTCTTTTTACGGTGCGACTTTCACCTTGATGGACACACTCTTTACAGCTCCAACGCAGTTGCTCGTACAGTCACGAGAGTTTGAGTGTATTTTGTTTTAACCTGCACAAACAAACGCTCCAAGGGGATGTTCTGTTCTCGGGTGGAGGATAGTCTTGTTTGGTTGTGTCACTATTTAGATTCCTTGAAAAATATAAAAGGGTGCTCAACAAAGAGTTGACAAAAGTCAACAAAAGTTTGGTACTCTGAATACATAAAGATAAGCTTGTCTTCAAACAAGTGATTTTGATCATGTGCGTAATGATGTAAAACATTCACTCCTCTCATAGCAGCAGTTATACCATATCAGACCAAGGAAGGATTGAGATATATATACCTGCAACACCACGACGGAAAAACAAAATGTGAATGTGACTAAAACCAAACTTTTTTTAAATACATGTAAACATTTTTTACTGATCTGACTGAAATCTTATTGAAAATTAAACTGCAAACCGAATTTTAGTTTGACACGTTCAGATGATACGGCTGGACAGTGAATTTCCCCTGCGTGCATAACTTTGATGAGTATCGAACTGGCTAAGATACTCTCCAATATTCTCCATAGTTCCTGTCACGGGCTTTAGCTGAAAGTAAAGGACGAAGCCATTAGCGCCACAGAAAGTGGTGTGTAAAGTCAGAGTGTGCACCTCATATGTAAAAATGTACATGAATTGTGCAGATCTGCCAAGATGTCCAACATGCCCCCTTGAAATAATGTTGTAAAACTAAATTGTTTGTCTGTTGTTTTGGTATGTGACATCGAAGATAAACCAGATGAAGCCAGATACAAGCTAAGAGGTGGAATATCACCATCTTTAGTCGCAGAGCCTAACATAGTTAGTTGGGGATTCTATGGGTTGGGCAGACAGAGCACTGAATGTGCCATTATTGCTCAGTTTCTCGAGACAAAAACTGAGCTTCCCTCCCCACCAATCCAGTCTGATCTTTAAAATAGATATGATACATTTCGAATGTGTGTTTGTGTGTAATTGTGTTTTCATTTTACCTGTACTCAGTGAAGTGAACAAGACAGTTACATAACCAAGGGGGACCCCAGGTCTTTATCAGCAGCTTCAGCGTCATGACTCTACCCCGCGGCACGGTTTCAGAGGAACAAAACACTGGAAATTTGCGAAAGAAGTGCCCGAGGAAGCACGGCCTGTGCTTGTTGCCGAGCAGGAAACACAGGGGAGTTGTGTGCCAAGTTACATTAAAGCATTGTCAGGGGGTGGCAGGGAGAAATCTCTGCAATCACAAATAGTCATGTCTGTGGTCTCCAGTCAATAATCATTTCCCAGAGGGTTTTGTACAAATTTCTTTGGAGGAAGGTTGATGATCAACCTGTGAAGCACAAAGATGCAAGACATGCACAAAATATTTGTCGATATATACACACACATTACATATATTATTACATTATATTTATTACATTATATTATTCACATATATACATATGCGTGTGTGCATATATATATATATATATACATCTATGCATACAGTATATACATACATAAACAACAGTTTTGTGTTGTTGACCTGCTGCTCTTTCATCAGCTACATTTCTCCATTTAGTCAGATGAAATTCAAACTGGTGAGCTACACTGGTTTGAAAATACAATGGGAGGACTGATTACCTGAACTTCAGGGGGAAATACGCCCATTTATTGTTTTTAAAAGGGAACACTGTATCTGTTTTTTATGAACAGATATAATGGTAGTAGCAGACGTGTGGCTTCCAACTAGATCTGACATTTTGTCTCTAAGATTTGAATAACTTATTTAAAGTGCAACATAATGTGGTCAAAAAGTACTCATTCACTATGGTGTAAAAATAAGGTGTGATTTATGGCCGGGCCATTTACATGACAACTTCCCTTTACTTCCTGGTCATCGTTTACCACATTGACAGTATCTGAGATGCACTTTGCTTGAAAACATTCATTTTAGGTTTAGGTGCAAGAAGAACACTTCAGTGTTCACTCTCTTCAAACTTTCCTGATAGAGACGAAGTGCATAACTTCCTCTACCTGAATAGATGTGATGGCCTAAGGGGAAGAAAGCGTAGTGCAGCAGTGAAGAGGTGTGGCCACGCTGCCCTTATGATAGGTAGACAAGGGGAGGAGCTGGATTACCTGTGCAGAACTGGCAGTCAGGGCACAGTGAACAGTGCACCTGTTGTACTTCCCAGGCTCTCTCTTTCCTCACATCTTCTCTCCTTCACTGGTCTGAGAGCATAAGGGAGCTGACAGCTTCACCATGGATCCCAAGGAGGCCAGTGGGAGTGACAAGGAGAAGGAAAAAGAGAAGGAGAAAGTGATAAAAAGGAGAAACAGGCCTGTGTTCCTGCGATACCTGGAGAGAAGAAAGACGGACACTATTGTAGCTGATGACATGGCTAAAGGTGACATCAACCTGGGGACTCTGGTGAGGAGGAGTCAGTCTGACAAGACGGAGTACAGCGCTAAACTTAAAGGTACAGCAACTAATGATGTTCCCAGGGCTCAAAACTATGGCAACAATTTAAACATATATGACATAAAGTGTGGTTTAAAAAAGTCTTTCATTGCAAACTTATTAAGAACTTACTGGCTTGGAGAACTTTTGAACATAATATATGTTCATGTTAGATGGACTCTATGAGTACCATCTATATCTTGAGGGCAAACAAAAACACAACACACGCAATAAGAGTGCACAGCTCTGCACCGGGCACCTGTTGTGTTACTATGCGTTGAGCAAGATACTCCCTCTGGGATGAAGCCACATATGCAAACTGTGCCCCAAACTCGGGCACAGAGGAGTGGCTTTAGAAATGTTCAGGACCAGCAGGTAAACAAGACCTAGACAGCACCTAGTGTGGGAAAAGAGACTTACTTTGCCTTACAGTTTGCTTTACAATGACTAAAACCTTTAGTCGCAAAAAAAAAGGTAGATAAATTGCATTGGTTGACCATGAAAAGTAGAAACAAGTTGGAAAGGGAAATTGTAGAAAAGAAAAAAAAAAAGAAGAAGAAATTTCAAAGGAGTCGCCTCATCACAATTGCTGACACAGACTTTTCACATTAAAACATTAAAAATAAGGATGTTTCAGGAAAACTAGCTACACCTGTCTTAGAGTGCAGTCAATGACTGGGAATGTTGCACTTCAGGCAAAATGACATCAGCTGTCAGAAGAAGGTTACAATCCAAGCATGAGTGCTGTTGGTATGTCGGCTTTCCTGTGCCACTTGTTCCTCGGTTTCCTCTACTGTGAACAATACAAATCATGTGCCACAATGACCAGTGGCACCAACATGTTTAAAACAGCAAAGTGTGACCCAGTATTCACTTGGTCTTGTGCAGACAACAAATTTCACACACTTGCATTATCAGCAGCGGCTCTGTTTACCTGAGCTAGAGCCACTCTCTACTTCTTTGCACTTTCTACTTTCTTGTCCAACCTGCATCAGGACTGGCAGAGTTGTCAAAAAAACACAGCGGTGTTTTCAGTAAACCAATTACCCCGGCCCCTGTGACTCCAGCCTCACACCTGAGGAGCAGTATTACATATGCAGTATTAAATGTACAGTGGTGTTACCAATGCAAATATTGACAGAACGATGACTTCACTGAAAGAGGAAACATGTGAGTTGCTGGTCGACAGTCTGTTCTCATCTGGTTGTCAGACTGGTTAGTCGAGCCATAGAACCATGACAACATGACATAAGTATGTCTAATAATTTACAGGAACTAAATATCATAGTCAGAGATAATGATTGACCAGCACATCACCCACATAAAGGGACACATCCATCCATAAATCGTATATGCGGCAAATGACTTTGCTGTGGTTACTCGGGTATTTATTAATAACGCTCCATTTGCGTAACCTTGATAAGAACTTCAAATCTTTTGAGGCATTTCTTTTTTTTTTCATTATTAGAAATGATCTTTCCTTGTCCCCCGGTCCGGTTCTGCTCTATTACATGTTATATATTGTAAACAAAAATAAATAAATGGGCATCAAGGGGAGCTTTACATTTATAAAACTTCCCTTGGCAAAGCAAATCTGTTTGGCATAAAAGGTATTCAGACTATAATTCTGCTGCCATAATGCTGGACAGGACAAGGAAAAAAAAAAAGAAATTATCAGTGAAAATAAGAAATCTTTCTATGAAAATATTTTTACAGATCAAAAGCTGCATATTTCAGTTTTAATATAACGCCCTCATTGTTAAGTAAGAAATCGCTGCTCGGTATTTTGCCGTGTGGCATGGTCCAACATGTCATTTTTCTTGATGGTGCCACATGATACACCATGCTTTGTAGTCTTTCCGGGGCAGTTCACTGGATCGTTTTTCACTGAGCTGAACGGTGAAAAGCCCTGTATCCACTTTCGTGGGAACTCCTGTGGCAGCAGCCATACCTCACCAAACATAATGCTGGCAGAAGGTAAAGTCAGCACAGTTTTACATGTGCTGCTGAGTTTTGATAGCTTGTGGTGTCACAGAGAAGTCAGTGTCTTTAAGATAACCGGTGTGTCATTTCTGTCATTCATATATGTGGCAAAAAGAGTAAAAGTGACAGAAATATATGGAAAGATCTGATATTTGGTTGAAAATAGAATAAAGTTTCTGCGCAGCAAACTTTAAGAAACGTCACCCAAACTCTCATTTAGCAAACTCTTCTCACGAGTGGAGTTTGTCAGACATTCTGGGGTCTTTTTACACTCAGCTAATGTTGACACATGACACTTCATGATACTCTTGAAGAATTTGATATATCTTTTAGAAAACATTTCTACTATTCACTCAATATCTCTTATTAGAAATTGTGACATCTACTGAAATTAAATTAATATATCTTAAGTGTATCTAAAATGTATTTTGAACTATTTTACCAGGCCTGTTAGGGCTATGGTTTGTTCGCAGTCATAGCAAGAAAAGGCCAGGTGATGCAAATTTTCAGACATTGTTCCATTATTCAGGAGCCAGGGGCTCCTCCTGAAAATAGGCCAGAGTGAGTGTCCACAAAACAGGAGAAGGTTATTAAAAGACAGCAACACCGTTTCAGGTAGTCGATATGCCAGTTTGTCATGTAATTAAGACAATGAGCAGGAATAGTAGAGCTCTCATTAGATTACCTTCAGAAATCTGTTCAAAGGATTTTAAGAAAAGCAAGTCAAACAACTTTCAGAAAGATTGGTGCACTGTTTTACTGTGCAGCCACACCTGCACAAATATATCCGGCATGGAAGAGAAAGTCATCAGAAAAAAAGACTTCTTGCATTTTCCAACACTAATTTCCCTGTTAGTGTGTGAACTTTTTGCCTGCAAATAAAAAAGCAAAGAGTTCCTCTCCAGCTAATAAGCATATCAGTGGACTGATCAAGCTTTGGATCTCTGTTGCAGTCAGTGGCACAATGAATGCTTCATAGGTGGAGGGAAAAATGGATTCAGTTATTTGCCAGCAAACATGATGAAGTCTGTAAATAAGCCGCAGATGAAAAATGGCTTTTAGACTTCATAATGATCGAAAAGCACACTTCAAAACCAACGGTGGACTTACTCAAGGGGTTCAAGCTGAAGGTTTTGTCCTGACCCTGACAGTTGAAAATCTATGTGTAGACCTCGAATGAGTATAACATGTAAGATGGACCACAAATCTCATCACACTAGATTAGTCTTTGCTAGTGATTTTTCCCCCCAAAAAAGTTATACTATCCATATACTAACCATGTAAGGTGCCTAAACATCACCTTTTCTCCTTTTTTTGTTGTCTTGCTTGTCATGTTGTCATCTTTAACATGACGTCTCTGGGAAATCAGGATATATTTTTATATCTTCCCTTAGTTGTTCTCAGTAACATAAACTTTCACAGGAAGTGCCCACTCCAGCTGCTCATGTTTTTCTTCATCTATCATTCAACATGCACAAGTTAATTGTGAACTGAAAGAGAAAAGGCTTACTGTATCACTGAGATCTGATCACCGCTACAGTCACCACACATTAACACAGTCCTTGCATTCATCAGGAAGCCCTGCCTATTCGCTTGAATCACAGGATTAATTCTACTGAGCTTTAACAAGGAAATCTAGTGTTTTTTCACCCGTTCATTCTCTACAATCTTCCACTCGCTTCATCCATTAAAATCAGATAGCTGTAAGGCAATGAATTGTGTCACACTGGCTCTGGTTAACAGCGCAACTCTCACACTTATTGTACTCGTTTAATGCAAAAAAAGATTATTTAAGATCTTTCAAAATCCAGAAATGATGACAGCTCATCCAAAAAAGAGGTTTAGTTGCGAAGAACGTCGCTGGACAGATAACTAACCAAATTACTGATATATGTGGTACTGCTTTGCAAATGGTGCTTAGTAAGTTTTATGAACATGTAGACAAAGTTGAACCTTTTAGGATAGAAGATCATGCACATTTACTTAGTTTTTTAATGCTTGTGTGTGTGTGTGTGTGTGTGTGTGTGAAATGTGTAACCTGAAGCTAGAGGGGAGAAATTTGTTTGCATGTGCACATGGGACCATTTGGGTGCTCATGCACACCTATGTGAGTCAGTGTCAGTGTATGAGTCTCTTTGGATTTGTAGGTTTGTGTGTGTAGTGTGAGTGTTCCCCTCATAAACACACACAAGCACGCAGTGTGAGCAGATGGAATGCCTGAACACACAGTGGAATTACATCAGCGGTATGATTAGTTTCGTAACCTGACACAAGCGTCGCAGCCTTCTGTCCCACTCCCTTCACCTCTATCTCAGCTCTTCATTGCTCTCTCCTCCCTGGAGGAGGAAGCAGTGCTTGGCATCGATTAGGCAGCAAGGAAGCATCCCTCTTCCCTGAACACAGTCATGTCTGCCATGCAAAGCACAGAGCAGCCACCGACTGATTAGGCAGCAGGGCAATAAAAAAGAGGGAAAAAGAGAGATAGAGAGAAAGTGAGGCTGACTGGCATGCTAAGTGAGGCTTTTTGGCATTTGGGTGAAAATAATTAGATCACCATGAAATGCACAATACTGCTCGGGTGTCAAGCAGATGTTAGACGTGATGGATATTTCAAAACAAGCACTGTCTAAAGAGCATAGGTGTACTTCAAGATTTTAGAGAAGGTATATGTGCCACAGATGGTTTGAAATGATGGCAAAGACAACATGTTCTGAAATAGCTAAATGTGTCATTAGTTTTATACGAGCCTGTAGGACTCATTAAAGCAGATGCCAGCATTATTACATTAAATCCATGTTTTCATCTCTAAATTTACTCTTTTTATTTCAGAAAAACTGATGCCGCATGACCTGCTCACACTGCCCTCTCCAGTGCTTGAACCAGAAGAGATCCGTTTGAGAAAGATGAACCGCAGGGCAAAGGTCATAAAGGAGCTTGTGCAGACTGAAAAGGACTATCTGACTGACTTGGAACTGTGCATCAGAGAAGTGGTGCAGCCTCTGCGAAATTTGCAGGTAAACGCCTCTCAGAACCTCTGCTGAAGTCTCTTGTACTCTCTTGTAAATTTATAAATACAACAAAGATATGCAAACTTTTCTCTCTTTTTAAATGAATTCAATTGCAAAAGCCAAAGCCCATATTAATACTAAACAAGTGGCCTGCTGAGATGTAGCTCTTGTTCATCTGCTGTGAATTGGATCTCTATGTGGAGAAACACATCTCTTGACGTAATTTGATGTTTTTGCATTTGAACCATATAGGACAATGCTAATAAACTAAGATTAAGCCACTAATAAACTAAGATTAAGCCACCTCCAGAGATACACACAAAATAAGGCTGTCATGAGCTCAGATTTTCATGTCGCAATTATATTAGCCAAAAGAATTGTGTTGAGTCAAGAAGGAATTACCATGTATGGATTAACAATGTACTGTAGAAGTGTAATTTGGATGAAAAGTAAATTACTTGTTATTTAAAGTAATTTCTCAGTCATGTGAATAAGAAAGTACACTATCTTGTAGTCCTAAAGTTTTATTCATCAAAACAATAAAATAAATCATCTGGTTCTTACAAGGACTTCTTTGAAGAACAACAAGACGTAAAATATTACATAGTGTCATTACCTACTGAGCAAAGATTAAGCCAAAATGCAGAAGGAGTGCGTGAGAATCTAAACACACCCTTACGGCTTCTATGGGAATTAAAGGGGTAAGTAATAAAGGGGTAAGTAACAGCCAGGTGCTGCAAATCAAATGCATTTCACCAAATGGTCATCAGCAAATGTGAGCACTTCTTTAAAAGCCGATGTTTTGGCAGTTTGCTGGTCTGGAGCATTCAGGAGTGCGATAATACAATGTCAAGGACGAAAGACATCAGCAACGATCTTAGAGAAGCAACTGTTGCTGCCCATCAGTCTGGGAAGGGTTATGAGACCATTGCCAAACAAACCATCATACTACAGTGAGAAAGATTATTCACAGGTGGAAAACATTTAAGACAGCTGCCAGTCTTCCCAGGGGCAGGCGTCCCAGCAAGTTCAGCCCAAGGTCAGGCTGTGCCATGCTCAGAGAAACTGGAAAAAAAATAATAAAGCAACATATCAGACTTATCAGACTTACTTAACATATTAAGTGTAAATTTCAAAAGCACAATTACAATAAGACTGACAAGTATGACTTGTTTGGAAGTGTTACAAACAAGCCATACTTGTCACTAAGTCATGCCATGTTCTCTTAAAAGAATAATGCAGCCTGACTTAGGTTTGCAGAGTTGCATCTGAACAAACCACAAGACTTCTTTACCATTTACTTTGGCAGATGAGATGAAAGTGAGATGTTTTGTCAAAATGCACAGCACCATATTTGGTGAAAGCTAAACACAACATAACATCACAAACACCTCGTGGTTGTACAGAGATGATGAATTGGCCTTGTTTTGCAGCCACGGGACCTGGACACTTTGCTCCTCTGTTTACCAAAGTATTCCAGAGTCAAATGTGAGGCCCCAGGTCTGACAGTGGCAGCACCTGAAGAGAGCTGTGCATAAAAAATGTCTGCAAGCCTCAGTGAATTAAAGCCATGTTGTAAAGAGTAGGCCAATATTCTTCGACAACAATTTGAGCCTGATAATGTCATACAGAAAATAGTTACTTCAAGTTTTTGCTGCTAAATGTAGTTCTACAAACAATTTAATCATGGCGGGTATTTCGTTTTTAATACAATGCGTCTGCATGTTGGCTTAGTTTTCAATAAATTGATAACAACACGATATAATATGCCTTACTGTTCATCTGAGGTTGTAATTACCCAACTTTAAGGCCATGTAAGGACCAGATTACTTTATTATTATTAATAGCATTATTATTATTAGGTCCTGATCAGTAAAACTCTGTATTCAAAGGAGAAACTTTTCTTTTCACACGACTACATCATATAATTTCTTTATCTTCTTTTAATCAGGTTGTAGATGTCGATCGACTGTTCACTAACATGGAGACAGTGTGTGAGGTGTCTGCGGCCCTCCTTCACAGACTGCATCAGGCCATGGCTGACCCTGATCCAGAGGCAGTTGTCATAGGTGAGGCTAATATGATATTTGGCAAATTTTCCTCTTCTCTTTTACTTTTTTTTTTTTTCATTTCGTCAACGATTGCTGTTGTGGTAAACAGAAGTTCTTATGTCCTGCTTTCACTTGAAGGGGACGTATTCATCCAGGCAAAGGCAGCTTTAGAAGATGTATATAAGATTTACTGTTACCACCATGATGATGCTAACATGTCACTCAAATCCTACGAGAGCGAGGAAGAAATAAAGCAACAATTTACTGCGTGTGTATTAGAGCTAAAGTAAGTCACATGACCTCCTCCAGATCTTTTTCGCAGCATTTACATCTTATTAGTCACAAAGATTATCACTGTCAGCCTGTAATCTATTTTCTTTTTACTTCTTCTGGCTGTTTAACCACAGGAAAATCTATGACCAAGAGTAAGTGAAGTCTTTTGTTAATTTTTCCATTTCTTTTTGTCCCCATTTTTTGTTTCTTATGTCGATCATTGTTCACTTAATAAGATGTTTACTTACACAGAGGAAAACCTAATCTGCTGAATATGGGCTCGTTGCTCATAAAACCTGTCCAGAGGATCATGAAGTACCCGCTGCTGCTTGGAGAGCTGTGGCAGGCTACACCTGAAGATCACCCAGACTACCACCCTGTGCAGGAGGCTTTCACCACCGCCAAGATCATAAACGTTAACATCAATGAGTTCAAGAGGCGCAAAGACATAGGTATGACATCACTGCTTATGTGCACTGTCTGTGCCAAATGTACTTACCAACACCAATTCTTTCAATTTTGATCCCATATTCTTATTGATCCTCAGTTATGAAGTACAGGAGGGTCGAAGATGAAGGCACATTGAGGGGTAAGCTGAACAAGTTCAACATCCACTCTATTCGGAAGAAAGGAGACAGGTTTGCTGGTTATCTCAAGATCCTCACTGGTGTTGAGCCACAGGTAAACTACAGCAACGACTTCTAAAGTCCCTTCTATTCCTTTCACAGTTGAATGAAAAGATTATGAGATTAGACCCAAGGAGTGAATGAGGAAAAACAATTGTAATTGATATTCAAGCAACTACTATTTTTTTCTGTAGGTGAGAGATGAAGTGTTTGATAGAGAGGAGAAGCTGTTCAGGAGTCTGGAGAAAGCTGTGAGGCAGCTGGTCAAGAATGTCCATTTTTTTATCCAGTGTTCCCAGGTGAGTTCTGCAACATGTGTGTGTTAAACTGAGATTTCTTATCGTCATTCAAACATAATGTTCCTGTACCTCATGCTTACATCAAATGTCCATCCTCTTCAGTTTAAGTTAAACATGTGTTAAAGTCCTGACATCATGTGCCCACAAATCTAACATTGTCCTCTTAGTCCATTAACTAATAACAGCGGTATAGTCAGAAACCTTTTTTAAAAAAATGTTTATGTAGAGCTTGTGATTACAGGAACACATGTTTCATTTACATAGATTTATTTGTGTTTTTTTCACATTTTTCTTTTTTTATACTGGTGTATTTTTCATAAATTCTTTTTTACTTTGTAAAGAAAACGTGTTTTTTGCTTATATAACTTTTGGTACTTCTTTGTTGCTCTTTTTTTATAATAACTTCTTGTTTTATTATCACTTTTTTGCACTGGAAGGGACTGTTCACAATTTCGTTATACTTTGTGTAATGACAATAAAGATTCTGATTCTGATTCAGAAGGACTATATTCAATTATCTGTCACACGATAAGCGGGTAACGAGCATATACTCCAGCTATAATCTTTGTTACTGTTCAACTCTTTTATTCTGGATCGGATTCATGTATTTTAGACATTTCGAGAGGGATGTTTTTGAGCACTTGCTGTTCAAGCGGAAATTTTTAAACTTTCACACTGGAAAGCAAGCAATATTTTCTGTCTCAAAAAGATCTATTAATCATGCAAAGCTACTCATGTGGAGTTCCAATGTAGAAATATAGAGCTGGAAATAAGTATGATATGCTGGTTTGAATGATTATATTTATTTTTTTAACCTCTGTTTTTGCTGAATGTCCTCTCTGCAGGAGATGGTGTCTGTAGCTATTTCAGATGTGGAGGACTTGGAAAACATCATCAAGGATTCAAATAAAAACAACACAAATGGTTTATCACATAATAATGGCAATGATCCTTATAAGCACTTTGTAAGTACGACTTTGTTACCCTTTGTGACAAATGATCTGTTTTGCTCTGGGCATCATTTACATTGCTGTCAGCCTCACCGTCTTCCTTCTTCTTACTGAATCGTCTGCATTTGTATCTGTCCTTGCTTTTCCTTCTAATCCTCCCTGACCTCCCATTCACCCTCCAGCTATGAGTCATCTGCCAATTTGTTGATAGCTACCTGTCTTCTCTCCAATTTATTAATCCTCTTCTTCTGTGCCTTCAACCTTTCTGCTGCATCCTGTTGTAACCTTGACATGTTCTTCTCTCCATATTCCTCCCTTTGTGTATTGTACTGTCCCCAACACTGATGTTACTTCTTCGTCAAGAAGAAATCTTTGTGCATCAGATATTCAGCATTTTAGCAAAGACTCAAATTGAGGTCCTAGATCAGTTTGACATGTTTACTGAGAAGAAAAGTTACCGACTTGTTTTGGATGAATAGTTTCCGCTGTGTCTGCTAAAATGAAATAATGACAGATGCCTTCAAGGGGATAAACCTATACATCGGGTCCTTTTACTTTATGTTGGGACCGTTTCAGTGCTTGATCCTTGCTAAAACAGATGAAATCTTTTTACGTCATCATGAACAACAAACCTCATTTTTATACTCATGTATTACCCCAATTCCAAAGAAGTTGGACTATGTATAAAATGTAAATAAAAACAGTGTGCAGTGACTTGCAAATCTCATACACTGATATTTAATTTACAATCGAACATGCTAAACATATCAAATGTTGTAAGTGAGGGGTTATTCAGATTTTACCATGAATATTGGCTCATCTTGAAATTAATGGCAGCAACATGTCTCAGAATAGCCAGGACAGGCTCATGTTTACCACTCTGTAGCATCCGCTCTCCTTTTGACAACAGTCTACTGTATATAAACAGCTGGGAAGTGAGGCTGACCCATTCTTGTCTGATATAGAACTCCATTTGCCCAACACAAAAGCCCTGGGTCTCCTTTGTCGTATTTTACATTTCATGCGTTTTCACATAGAAAATGTTTTCAGTTGGTGAAAGGTCTGGACTGCAGGCAGGCCAGTCCACCACTCGGACTCTTTGAAGACACGCTGTCGATATAGATGCAACGTGGTTTAGTATTGTCTGACTGAAATATACAAAGGCTTCCCTGAAAAAGATGGCATCTGGATAGAGGATGTCTAAAACCTGTAACTACCTTTCAGCATTGGTGGTGCCTTTTCAGATGTGCAAGCTGCGAGTTCTATAGGCACTAGTGCACCCCCATACCATCAGAGATGCAGGCTTTTGAGCTGAGTGCTGATAACAAGCACAATAGCAGCCCTCCTCTTTAGCCCAGAGGATATCACCAAGACGTCTGTGGTTTTAAAAACAAATTTCAATTTTTTTATTTATCTGAACGCAGAACAGTTTTCCGCTTTGCCTCGGTCCATTTCAAATGTGCTTTGGTTCAGAGAAGACGACAGCGTTTCTGGATCCTGTTCATACATGGCTTTCTTTTTGCATGATAGCGCATGTGTGGATAGCAGAGTAAACTGCGCTCACGGACAATGATTTCTGAAAACATTTCTTTAGATTGTGCAGTAATTTTTCATGACGGAATCATGTCTGTTTTTTCAATGCAGTGCTGCCTGAGGGCTCCAGTCCTGTTCCAGTTTGATACCAGTATTGATTTTTGGTCATGTCCCTTGTGTACATGTCTCCAGATTCTTTGAATAATTTGTATTTGAATGGTAGTAGTAAATGCACTTTACTGTGTTCTACAATTCTAATGTGTACTTTACCTTTGCTTTAGAGACACTGCTGCATGATAAAATAAAACAAAAAAACTTTTATAGATACAGTTTACAGTTTAGTTTGGCAGATTATTCTTCATCCTCTGCCCTTTTTGACTTTTTCCTCCTAGAAAATCAGAATGGAGCGTTTGGTCCTGGCCCCCCTTTCCTCCCTGCAGGCCATGTTCACAGCCCCACAGAAGCTTATCCAGAAGCGCTATGACAAGCTGCTAGATTACTGCTGCCGCCTTGAGCGCTCTTCCTCTTTTTCATCCTCATCATCCACCACTTCTTCATCTCCTTCGTTGGTTTCTGTCGACCCACCTGGTCCGGCCAAAAGGGACTATGAAGCTATCAATGCTTTGCTAGTGGAAGAGTTGCAGAGGTTCAACATGGCTGCAAGTAAAATCCTAACCAACAGTGTGGTGTGTCTTGTGACCCTACTCAGAGGGCTGATGGGGACTGCATTGATTGGTGCTCCCTCCGTCCAGCAACTACCAGTGAGGATTCAACTCATAAATCATAGTGTTAAAAAAAATCTAGTTTTTGTCTTTTTAACAAACTCGGCTGCCTCATTTGCGTTTTCAGGCTCCACTATCGAACATTGCTGAAGTGCAGAACAGCATCATGGATGAGCTGAACAATCTGGCATTCGTCAGGGACAACGCACAGAAGTTAATGGAACGAAAAGTTAGCTTCGAGAGACAACGGGACAAGAAAACAGCGGTAAGAATATGGGAAAAAAGTCATATTTTAATTTATAGACTAAAATGTCTTGTCACCATTTTGAAATAAAAGTCTCACATATTTTTATGTTAGACAGTAACAATATTTTGTAGAGTAAAATATAATCCATAAATTAGCATCTACACACGTTATATCAAAAGTAGAGTCAGATGGACCTAGGCTCTCCGAATGTGCTCCAAGGTGCCATCTCTCTGCAGCTGTTTGTGAAAACAGCAAAGTGTGAGTGTATATTATTACAGCCGAACAGGGACTGCTGCGCTCAGTTATATATTTTTCTTTTGTCAGACACAGAAAAGCCAGATAACAGTTTGCAGCTGCAATAACTGACAAAGATTTTTATTTCTTTTTTTGTCCTCTGGTCTGATCACACACAAATGGAACCATTTGGCTGTAATGACCATTGTTCTGTTAAGCGTACACAAAAAGCATGCAGCATGAGAGCGACAAAACTCCATTCCAATGGTAAAGCGCAGTGATGGCAGCATCGTGTCCTAAGGGCGATTTTCAGCAAGAGGGACTAATTTGTTTGAGTTTAAAACAGTCTATTATCAGGTGTGAATGAACTTCTGCCTTCAACTGTACATGTTACTGTGCTTGGACATATGAATAGATCCATTTGAAGCTCCTGCTGCCAGGGTCTTCTTACCTTTAACTCTCTGAATGATGCCCTCATACACTGATCAATAATAACAGATGTATATCCACATATCACCCAGTTCACATATTTACACCATCACATCTTTGTGCTTTGATGTCCTCCAGGTGCCAGAGGTGCAGCATCAAACTGAGGAGCAGCGCGCTTGGCTGCTGGAAGAATACTCACTGAGCCGTTTGTACCAGCTAAAGAGGAAGTGTAATGGATGTCAGGAGCAGGACCTCAGCCTGCTGGAGGGAGAGCTGGTTGCCCTGCTGGAGGATACAGACCCATTAGGTAGCAGCAGCCGCTGGCTGGTACACACAGGAGGTAGGAGTGTGTATGAGTATAAGTTTGTATGTGTGCATAAGGGAAAAGATTCATGTAACAGAGGTAACAGGTAGCTCAAATTGTAAGGAATGATACAAGGTGAACTAGGTTATAGGACTGGATCACCTGCATGCGTGACTGGTATACAGTAGGTCTCACCTCATGCACATTCCTCTGTGAATACACCTGCATGTTTTAAATGACTCAGGGCCTGTTCACACACCAAACTTTACTTTCTGACAAGTCAGCATGCAAGAATTAGTCCCGGGAGGTGCTGTGGAGTCATGGTTGCTGGTGCCTCTGGAGATGGTCGCCTCACAACAGAGCCAACTCCATAGTTGTCTCCATCTCCCCTTTACGTCTCACAGAGGCAGCCGAGATCCCAGTGCCTTGTTGGCACTAACCCTGCACGCTGTAAGCAGACTTACTTAGAGTACAAAGCCTCTCCCTCTGGGTTTTCACAAGCAAGTATGGAGAGATTTTCTCTTGTTCTCTTTTCTGTTCTCTACAATAACAAAGTCTTTTAACTACAGAAAAAAAAAAGTGTGTATGTTTCTTGGTACGAGGTACATTCTTCACAGACTTCTCTTTTCCTCAGGGATGACAAACATTCCCGGGAAGTTGTTGTTTTTCCTTCTGTTGATAGCAACACTATGAATATGCTTGCCTCTTGCCATTGGATGCAAGATTGCCTCAGCAGATGTTCCAGCCTCTCCTTAGAGGCTTACAGCTTTGTAGCACCGTACACTAACCACACATTGATTCTCCAGAAATTATGACAACTTAATTTCGAGTGGTTTGTTGGAGGTCTTGGTGATAGCCACGAGAAATGTCTTGCAAAGTGTTTTGTTACTGTCAAACAGAAAAGCTAGTCTGGTTGAATTACAAAAGAACATATTCTCACTGGTGCTACTGTATGTCACAATGAAGAAGTTCTCTGTATTATGCTCAGGTTTTGTCATGTGTCTGTAAGCTCACCACTGTCATCCCAATACGATGAGAATGGGCTTTTTCTCGTGGTGCTGCAAGAAATACTTCAACGCCATAGATAGATATTAGATAGATGTAAGAAATTGTAACGTTTCTAAAATACGATGCGAGTGAGGGAAATCTTTAAAATGCTCAGAGGTTTTGCATCTGTGCTTCTGTTAGGTACACAAGGCTATGTCTACTCTACATTCCTGAAGCAGTACAACCCCCTTAGGGACTCGCAGAGGGCAGGCCAGATAGCCAAAGAGCAGCAACAGCAGCAGCCACCTGCCATGGTGGATGAGGACTTTGATGACCTGAGCCTGTTTGTGTCAGGAAGTGGCAGCAGCAGCCTTCGCAGCTTCAACCTCAACACCACGGACAGCAGCTCAACCCTCTCTGGTCTGCAGGGGGAGCTGGAAAGTGCTGAAGACCTGGAGGATCCTCTGGACTCAGAAGCTCAGCAGGTCTGTGTGGCGCCCTATGCATTTGTTGCAATTGTTTGTTCACTATGAAGGTATAATTTTAAGATATTCAATTGTTCAGCACATTGAAGGCAAGAAAGGACAGGTAAGGTCAGCCGGATCAATGCCTTTGTAAAGTTTTTGCAAAGGCATTTGAGCAACCATAGGCTTAGCAAAACTAAATAGGTTTTAAATAGGTTTTAAGAGCCAGGAGTGTATGCTTGATGAAGAGGCTTCTCCTTTAAAAATGAATTATTAGAGTGTCTGAGGTAAACAGACTGGAACTGCAGAGAATGAGTCAGTGTTGAAAGCACATTTGAAAGCTTCTCAGCATCTGTCCAGCATGCATTAGAATGAAATAGGCTAAAAGAAGAACATTACACGTTGATGGCTTGTCACTTTGCAGCAGCCCCAGGATTTGTTCTCTTGGAGTAATGGCTTCACCTGCCATGGCTTCTTTTATATCAGAACATTTGCTCTGAAAGCACAATCTGCGGATAAACGTCAGCATGTTTGTCGGCGTTTTCTCCGTGTAGAAAGCTGATCAACACTGCCACCTTCTGGATTTACGGAAACATACAGTCTCCTGTCTTGGTTTTAGGGTAAAAAAATAAAAGTTAATAATTGTCTGCACAATGATATTTGCCTTTCACAACATCTAAACTGTGTTTTGTTTTCACAGTTCTATGCCGTGTATGCATTTCAAGCTCGCTGTGACCAGGAACTGACCTTGCAGGAGTACCAACATGTCCGCATCCTCAAGTTTTGTGACCTGGGAGGTAATAAAGAGTGGTGGCTGGCGGAGGCTAATGGACAAAAGGGATACGTTCCTGCCAACTACCTTGGCAGAATGTCCTACGCATAAACGGAGGCTATCTTTATTTTTATATACAAACAAAAAATGTGGCCAGAATATACAAGAAAAATCAAAACAGGAATTTTCTGACTGCACAACCCCTGTTTCCGGAAACATTTGCTAAAAATGCATCCCTTTAATTTGATGTGAAATTGAACAAAGATGGCAAATGCTGAAAGTAAGAGATCTTCAAATTGTAAATTTTATACCAACAACATGTTTTGTTTTTTTTAAAAAAGGTTACAGGAGCATGTTTACAACCGGTTCCATCGACCCTCTTTTAACAACAAATTGTAAGCTTTTGGGAACTACCTTCCTGAAAACTATAGCAATCTCTGTAGAAATATCAGCCATGCAACTTTCCGCCTTGAGCTAATGTTTTCAGCGGTTTAGGACAGTTTAGGACCTTTTTCCTACGCTCCCTGTAATACATGCACAGTATGATTTGTCATTGCTTTGCTGAGACCTGAAAGGCCTTCCCTTGACCAGGTTTGATCAGAGTGGCAGTATTTGTGTCACTTAGAATTAATGGTGCTTCTTCACTTCTATGTTAGGAATGCAACTCTCTGCCATCAAGGCTGCTGCGCATCCAACTGTCTGTCGATAACCTGGTTGATCAATATTAATATCCATGATTTACAAAAATATTTAAAACTTTACGCCTCACAGAGGCAGCCGAGATCCCAGTGCCTTGTTGGCCATGATTTCCAGTTCAGAATCTTGGCTTTTTTTTTCTAATGCTTTTCTTATAAATAAACAGATTTAACATCTGTTTTTGAGATCATCTCTTGGGAAGATTTTTTCGGAATCTTTTAATGGTATTAGGCACGGAACGATAAGAGTGACACCAACAAAAAAAAAAAAAACATCTGTAAAAGAATGACGATGTAAATTAAGGAAATAGACATAAAGAAATGTGTTCATGAGTCTAAAACTAATTGAATTAAAAAAAAAGTAATAATAGATTAAAATGCTTTATTTTCGTAAATATTTTCAACTTGTTATACTTGTTACGCACGTTTCCTCGTTTCTTTTCTTTGCACATTTAGTCTTTGTCGTCTTGTTTTGTTTGTCATGTTTCTCACTTAATGCTGATCATTGAAATAGCTGTGAACAGTTTTACCAAGCTCGAGTGTATTTTTAAATATTTTTTTTTAAGTATTAAGCACATTTCGCGGCCCTTTGTTGCTCCATCTCACCAATGTTTAAAACATGTTGCTGGCATCAAAATTCAAAACCAGCCAGTTCTCTTTTAGAGAACCAGTCAAAATGTTTCTTTTCATTTTTGACGCGTCGTCTTTGTATTGTTTTCTGTCGCATACGTGAGTTTGAATCACTTGCAAGTCTTTGCAGATGGTTTTCTTATTTCTTACATTTCGCACGGTCTCAGCTGTTTGGGAAACATGACTGAAAAACATGTTACCCTTCTCACTTTGCGACTATCAGAGGCTTCGGTGTGCAGAAGGACATACGATTAGTTATCTCGTCTCGTACTGAAAGTGTTAATTTTGAAACCGTTTTGCCTTTACAGACGGAGAGCTCACGACATTCTACTTAACCAGTAATTTGTAATGAACATGAAGAGTCATGCGAATACAGTGCACTGTGCTGAGCACTTTTTGTACTTCAGTGTTGCTTATGTAGATAATGAAGAGATTCAGTCATAAAGTCTAATATGTGTAATGATTTATAGTTAAAGTATATATGTGAAATGCTTTATACAAACTGCTCTATGTCAATCTATCCTGAAATGAAGAAATCGAACAGAATTCAACTTCCAGAAGTTCAGTTATGAATAAACGTGACCTCTTTGATTACGCTGCTGCCGTCCTTTCTTTATTTGTCTGGTTGACTCACATTCAAGACACGACACTCGCTACAAAGTCACTGCCACAGCCAGCGGGTAAGAAGAGATGATTTAATGACAGTGCTGATAAAAAGTGACACTTGTTTCTCACTGGTTCGATTTGTTGGGACAGAATGAGGCACAGAGTCCAGCAGCGTTTACACAAAGTAAAATTCAAGTATTTGACTCCATGGTTTTACTCCACGTGCAGATACTCTTGAAGAACAAAACCATATACTCTGGCACTATATTCACATGTTTATTTTCTCCTCCCTCACACCTCCCCTGTCAGCTTCTCTCTGCTTGCGCTCATTTCTTCAGTTTCTTCTGCGCTGCTTTCTTCTTGACCATTTGCAACCGTTTCATGGCGTTCAGCTGAGACTCCTGAGAAGTCGGCGCTTTGTCTCCTGGTGCAGCCTTTGACCCATTCCCATTGTTTCCATTGCCTCCTCCGTTGCCGCCTCCATTCCCTCCAGCACCCGCCTGGGAGCCACTTGGAGAGCCGGCCCCCGATGAAGCAGAGCCTTTCCCCTGGCCCTCGCCGCTCGATGAGCGGTTGAGCGGCTGCTTACCCAGAGTCAGAGGTGGAGGAGGTTTCAGAGTTGCTTGGCTCGAGCCGTTTCCGTTGTTGTTTCCAGCAATCTTTGCACCTCCGAGTCCCGACTTAGCTCCAGCTAGTCCTGACAGCCCAACAGGTTTCTGACCAGAGGGAGTTGTCATGGCCTTGCTGCTCCCGCTCGAGCCAGTGGAAGCCAGTTTGGAGCTTGCAGGAAGAGAAGGACTCGTTTTGGCGCCAAATGCAGCCCAGCCTGTTAGACCGCTGCCTGAGGAGGAGGTGTTGCTGATGGTGGGGTTGGCTGATGTGGTTGGTGGCTGCAGGACATAAAAAATGGTTACAAGGATTATGAAAGTGACAAATGCAGATTGAACAGGTTTTAAGATCTTAATCGTGATCTTCGCTTGGGAGTGAAACTGGAGCTGATATAAAGCACATCCAAAGAACGGGTGTGCATGAAGTGCTTGTTAAACACGCACATTCCCAACCAGTCAGTCAAGGCATACCTTCACTTCTGTTCTTTTGAAGGCCTGGAAGGTGCTGGTCGTGTCGGTTTTGAGTTTGAGCTCCGTCTTTTTCACCAGCGTGTCTTTCACAACGGGCGCCGATGACGCGGATGCAGGAGACGGCTTCTGTGGAGGTTTCTGGGCCTTGTGGGCAGCCAAAACAAAGCAAACAGACAAATAAAAAAGTTTATCACACAGAGAGGGGTCCTCTTAACATGATTTTACACTGACGACTCAGAGATTCTGAAAATACTGGAACGTTTTTCCTCACCATGCGTTTCATTTGCCTGGTGCAGCGGGCACAATACCACACGAGCCGTGGGTCATTCACTTCTTTGTCTGTCACCTGGGGCTTGTGACAGTCCTGGTGGTAAAGGTTATGACATTCTTGGCATTCCACCAACTGGTTTCCCATGGTCACTGTCATTTGTCTGAGGGGATTCGAAACACCGCGAGTACATATCAAATGAGCGCGTCTCAGCCTGGGGAATATGTACTAATCATTAATAATTAGCACGTACCTGCAAACCACACAAGCCAGGCCCATTTCCATGGCAAAATCGTCAGCATTCGTCTCATCGTAGTCATTTATGTTCGGCAGGAGGTCTTTGCTCGTCTGAACAGTGATTGGAGAAGATCGATTCTCCTGTTTCTCCAAGCGGGGCTTTTTCGGGGGTTCCACTTCACTCAACTCAACCCTGACCTGTTTTCCAGAAAAAAACACAAAGAGGTGACAATGATGCGTCTATCCACACACCACATCTGACTCTGTTTTATCCCACTTGGCCCTTAAGGAGAGAAGCACACGTCTTGCATTTAAAGGACATTTAGGAACTTCTCATTTTCTCATCAAGTCGTCCAAGTGAACTTCCGTCCTGCCACAATGTGGCTTTATCCTTCATTTCTGACTTGCGATGTGCACGAGTGTGTCAAATATTAAACTGTATTTGAAGATTGCTGGCAAAATCATTTTTGGATTATCCTGTGTGAGTTTTGGAGAATCTGCTTTTCATAATAAATCCAGGCCCCCAAACTAATCAGACAATAAGAAACTTTGTCCCTCCGTACATCTGCATCGTGCGATTAATCATCTGAGAGTCTTATCATGTCGTCGTCCCTTGATAGTTGAGAAACTATTGAGCAATCGAGACTTATCTTTCACCAAGCAAATGATTGTGTCGTCATCAACAAGACTTTTGCTCTTTAGTCTACCAATTTGTTTGGCATTTTGTCATTTTCCTGCATGCTGGTGTGGATTTAAGCATCCACAGCACATTTGTTATCTCTTTAGAGACTGACTGCTATTCTTACCTTGCTTTGTCACCTCTTTACTCCACGTAAATCTAAATCGCAACTCTCAATTAGCTCTGAGTAATGAGCTCTTTTGTGCCTCTACTACCACACAGCTGCCCAAAACACAGTGTAACACAGAATAATTTTATGTCCAGTTGTTCAAAATGCAGTACCTTTTCAGCCGGCCTCTTCTCGACTTCTTTCTTGGTCTTCTCCGAGCTGGATTTGCCACTTCCACTGCCGCTGCTGGAAGATGGCGAACTTGAGGACTTGGAGTCTTGTTTGATTAAGCTCAGTTTTGACACAGACCCCTTTGACACCTCAACGTCCTTAGGATGAAGCAATTAAAGCACAGGAGGCATTAGCGTTTGGTTGTATTTAAATAAAAAATCTGAGAGCGATATGAACCGTATTAAGGTAACTTGTGAATACAGAATGTGTCAACCTATTTCTTACTTTTTGTAATGAACGGTAGGATGAGTCACTGCCTCTTGCAAGGGACTCGTCAAGTAGAGCTTTGAGTTTCTCAGCTGAATCTTTACTCTTGGAGTGCAAATAACTCAGTCCCTTGAGAAAGATGGGATCCAAGTCCAAACTGACAGGTCCAGCCATGGCTTAAAACGGGAATAATGACATAATATCAGTTAGATTTAAGTTATTATGCTAGATTAAAATTATCATCTCTCAGAAAGAAAGAGATTTGAGTATCTGCAGATAAGCAAAATTGGGACAGCTTGTCCATTTGGGATTATATGTGGACATTTATTTAGTTAGCACATTTCTTTATATCAAATAAGTGCAATTCAGCCAACGACCAGAAAGAATGACAGGATGGGAGAGGATAAATAATCTAAAGAGGACAAAAGGCAGTGTAGCTCGTTCTGCTCTGAAGTTCAAAATATTCCTTGTGAAACTTCATGCACACACACAGTACAGTATGTTGTAATAGAATTTTACATTATTATCATAATATCATTTTTTTCCCAACGCCTTTTGGTTGATCTCCATATGTCGAACACGTCAATCATATGGTCAGTATGCTGTAACCAAGACACATAACGTTAACAATGGGATGGTTTGGTTGCTGTGTAACGTAGAAAGCAGGAACCCGGAACACTGTAACAGCGACACGGTGGCTAAAGTTAACTGAAGGGGTCACTTATAAACCAAAACACTGGCACATCATTTTCAGATGGGTAACCTTATCTCACCTTCTGCTTCTCACAAGCGTCTTTCTGGTATCCGGATAATTTCATTCGGGTTAACAACAGACTGCCCAACAACACTTCCTACGAAGCGGCAGATAACCAGCGCTTGCGTTTCCTTCGCTCTTTCAACTTGTACAACCGCCAAATATGTCCGGATTCTGCACGGAACATTCTGAGGTAGTCGATTCTTGTAAAAAAAACAAACAAACAAACAAAACAAGAAAACAAACAAAAAACTTTACTTACCACGCTTTAAAAAACATTATTACATGAAAAATAATCATTGTATACTGATATATTCCTTTAAGGCATGGAACACTGAACATATTTGGAACGTTTAATACTTCAAACAGACCGCAGATGTCGCTGTGGACCTACACTGGCTTTAGAACAGGGGAAGAAGAAGCTGTAGCACTGTGACAGTATACCATAGCAACGTGGGTTTGGTAAAATCACCGGTGTCTCTTGTTCTTGTAAGTGTTTCTTGTTATCATGTATTTTAACTAGCTTTTATTTCGGCACCCATAAGTCTGCTGCGAACAACGACACATATCCAAAGCTAACCGATGTCTCACCTTTCACTCAACAGCATTGACTCAATCTACAATGAGCCACTCTGAGGCAAAGGAGCAGCATCCCTCCCTCTTTTTAGAAGTTTGCTCCGAAAACGAGGAGCCGCGTCTCCCCCTGCACACTTCCATAGTCCTGTTTCTCCTATCTTACTGCGAGTGCAAGTCTTTCAAAGTTTTTCTCGTCTTCACCGACAGTTGCAGCTCCGAGTTATTGAGGAGTGCGCTTCCAGTGGCTCTTGGTGTATGTGACGTTCAGGTGGAGGCTCTGCCCCAGCTGGTGAGGAGCTGCCGTCTCCCGGCTGCTTTGGATGAGACCGGACAGCTCTGCAGGGCAGGACTGGCGGTGGTCCTCAGACATGTCATCAGCAAAACTATTGAGGCCGACCCTTCCAGAAATGATGTGTCGGCACTGCTGGGCTTCAAGAAAACCTGTCTGAAGGCCTGTGCAGAGGTTAGTGAGCATTAAATGATAGACGTGGGCATTGAGAAAGACCCACCTAGGTTTGTAGGTCAGTGGCTGCTTTTTTTTCAACAAATGCTGGCCTCTGCAAATTATTAGGATACAGGTGATCTTCAATAATTGGACTGAGGCTGAGCGTCAGTCAGTCAGTGTAACAGGTGACCCCAGAGTCCATATCCTGTCAGCATTAGTGGATAATCATTGAATTCATGCAATAAAAAATCCAAGTTAACTCGCCCTAACAGGCAAGCGTTCAGTCCAGAAGCTGTGGCATTAGCAAGTCTTTGCATACCGTTACATACTGGTATGTAATGGGATCTTTCTTCCCCACTCCATTAGCAAATAAACACACGTCTAAATTACAAGACTGTTATGGATTCTGGCTACTTAAAAGCTGGTTTCAAAGTCTGATTCCAGTCTTTAAAAATCCATCCACTGTTTGAAGTTTACTGAAAATGCAGTCACACTTTTTTTTCTCTCATATCAGGAGAATGAATAGCTGTGTTTTGGCTGTCATTTTGAAAGGTTCCGTAACTGATTTGATTTTAAAAGAAGCAGAAGAACTCTGAACCAGCACATCTTTGGCTCAGACCTGGGCTGGTAAACTCTGCAGTGGTCAGTCTAGAGCCTGAAACTGCCGTAAGAAGTCAAGATGCTGCCTGTCATGCATCCGTAAGCTGTATCAGTCTCATGCAGTAACATCCCTCCGATGCGCCATATGAAGGACTGCTTTGTTTAATTTAAACACCTAGTTTCAGAACCAGAGATATGAGGGGACTTGGCTCCAGATTTGCAAGGAGTGAAAGGCTGACCTCAGGATCTACAGGTCTGACTTGAAGCTCACAGCTGTTGCGTTCACTGTTGCTGCAGAAAAGAATAGAAACAAAATGCCTAATGTTTGCTGTGGATTATCTAAGGTACTACACTAGAAAATAATAATCTGAATGTGATCTGAGCTCAGATCTCATTGTTTTCAGGGTGCCTTCACATGTGTTGTCTATTAGCTGTCTATTTGCGATCTGATCACCCATGTTTCATTTGAATCCCAGGTGTGATCACCTAAAAGCAAAAGTAAACTCCTAAACACTCCCAAACTTCCTTTTAAAATATTCCTTTGCACTTAGAGACCATAAAGAGATGTCAGCTTCCTTAGAGATTATAATCTCTTCACAAAGTTTTTCTTTAACAGTTTTGGTCTACTTTGCTGTACTTTCAACAAAGCCAATCTAACATGTCACACAATTTGCAGTGAAAATGTCTTTTTCCCGTTTGAGCGCTTTTAAAGGCTCAAACTTGGGCTGGTGAAATCACACCAGTTACCTGCTGTATTTGACCTAAAACGTCGTATCCTTCCTCCTTCTCAGGTGAGCAAGTGGACTAGATTGTGCGAAATTGGCATTCCTTCTGCTGTTGAGGAACACCTGCAAAATCCCACAGATCCGGTGCACCAGCTTCCTCTTCCCATTCTCACCCTCGAGCAACGGCTTGCGGAGCCAGTCAAAGTTCACAATGATGACAAAATACGGAGACAGAAACTCAAAGAGCAAAGGCAGAGTGGTAAGAACCAGGCCCACGGAGGCCAGGGGAGCCTAGACTCCGAGTCCAGCCCCGCGCAGTCATCTCAGCTCTCTGATGGGCTCGAGCTCAGGGCTGCGCTGGCCAAGCTGTCTGTGGATTCAGTTCCAGCTTCAACCACCAGAGAGAACTCTGAGATCAGGAAAGTGAAGACGGCAGATTTGCCTCCACTGGAGCACGTGTTTGCTGAGGGACTGTACTTCACTCTGACTGATGTGGTGCTGCTGCCATGCATTTACCAGTATCTGGTAAGGGCTTATGACTTGATGTGAAAGATGTTATGTTATTTATGGTTGAGCCGTGTGAGCAATGAGCCCCAAAGGATGAGGACTTCTTTCTTTTTATGTATTAAGTAATTGCCTAATTTGGATCTGTGAATGTACATCAAATGCTCATTTAATTTGATTATCACTGCATTTTTCTGAGGCTTTTGAGAGACTGACAGTGTTTCCTTAAAAAAACAACAAAGGCTATATTAGCTAAGCACCTGTTATTGTTTCACAAACAATCAAGCACCATTATCCAAAGCTTTGTTTCACCTAATAGATAGTTACAGCATCACATGTCGCATTGTACATTTAGCCATTTTTTTACCACAGAGCTGCAATCCCACGCGTTTGCCGGCTTTTTAATACCTCCATCACGATGACTTGCTAAATTATGCATGACTTATTGTTTTGACACTGTGATCAGGGTGAGCAGGGTCCTTTCAGAAGCATTCGAGCAGAAAGTTGAGCTGAAAAGATTCACTGCATCAGACTTGGCACATGTTTGCTCTCACAGGTGGTCTCGAGCCACCTGGCAGAGACCGATAACGGTGTATGCGAGGGTTTTTATTCAAATGCAGCAGGTTGAAATGCATTTCATTTAAGAACTGTTTTCTCTCCAACAGTTCGAGTTGGCAGGTGCCTACGTTGACCTCAAAACTCCTAACTTGAAAGTGTTTGAGGACGTAAGGCTCCGGGAACAATGAATATTCGTTCCAGGCAGTGATTTCACTTCTTTCACTGTAGCAGTCGGTATTTGCAGCAACTGAGAGGGCATCAACTGTGCTGGTGAGGGTTATTGGAACTACAGGATTTAGAGTGTCTAAAGATACAAATGCAAATGAATTATTTTTGATATTATCAGATATTTTGATAAGATGTCCAAAATGATTGGAAAGCCTTTCAGAGAGATTAAGGTTAGATTTGATATTTTGAACCTTAATGCAACAGTAATTATTTTCGCCGTGTTTTTTGCTAACTGTGCTCAAGTGTCCTGTGCTGTTGCAGCTGGGTTGGCCACACTTGCATGTTTGTGCACAAAGGTTTTTTTTTTTTTTATGTGCAACATCAAGTGAGCACCAGTTCCAGATAGCTCCAATGAATAAATGCCATGCTTCAGCTAAACAGACTCCCACAAAGGGAGTGATGATGCCCCTGCTCTGGTTTTATTAGATGAGGAGATGTTTGAGCAGCTTAAGGGGCTCACAGTTGGATTTTAAGAATTGTGGCTCATCTTCATCAAAGCCATCCTGATCTGAAATGGCTTCTTTCAAAGCGCTAAAAGATTATTTCACTCCTGGTTCTTTTGCATCGGAGGCTTTTTTCCTACCTAAACCATTCCAGTGCCAATTTGAAGCCAGAGCCTAACTTAGAAGTTGTTCTTTTGGTTTAGAGCGCCAAAGCTCTGGCTCCTCCTCCCAAAAAAACCAACAAAAAAAAAAACTGGTGCCAAGAGTTGCAAAGGACCTCTTACGTCAGGAGCTGAGTGCGGGGTTTAAGGAGACTAACCAGACTGGCTGAGATGTAGTGTTTGCCATGTTTCAAAGTCAAGGATTCGTGTCGCTTCTCTTCCGTTTGACTCAAGAGAAAATACTGAGCTTCAGTGCTGCGAAGCTGAAGCAGGAGTGTAAACGCAGCAGCTCAGAGCTTGTTTTGATCTGCAGTTTCAGTACCACCTGCTGGCGTTTATAGATCCTGCTTGAAAACGTAGACGAATCCTGTTCACGGCGCCGTTCATAAATGCCAGTTCGTGTTTGGAAATCCTCATTATTTCAGAGGGTCACAATCGCCGTCTGTTGTCAAAAGCTACACTTGTGACTCGAACTGGTGATATTGAAACATTGGCTTGCATGGAAAAGAACAACAAACGTTGTGATCTGTGTGGATATACTACATCTTTCCACACTGTGGTCCTGTACAGAGATTTAGATTAGAAGTTGAAGGCGATTTAATGGCAGTGAAGGGAGAATATGCACCTGACCGGTTGTATTTACTGCAGATCTGTCTGTGTTGCACATTTCTACGAGGCTGTGGGTGTTTTAATGTGTGCTTCGGAGTGTAGCTGCTCAGGAAAAAGACATTTCAGATTAACGTTTTGCACGGCGTCGTGATCACAGTTGCTGCTGCCTGTGTTTTTGTTTGCCTCCACAGCTGAAGACAAAGAAGTTGAATAAGCAAAGCGGCTTCAGCTCTACCTACAAAAATCTGTCATTACACCATGTATTTTTTTTGAGGCCGTGGGTGTTTTCATTTGTGATTTAGAGTGTAGCCGCTGTGAAAACGGAGATGAACTTTTTAACCCTCAGATTCACTGGTTTTCGATTGGCGCTTTCTCTCCTCATTTCTCCTTGAGCTTAAGCGTGAAGGCTGTGCGCTCTGACCTCGAAATAGCAAATCCAAACAAAAGCTATTCATATAAGATGGCCTCTGCTGCCACCCTCTGGAAACACCACACGGCCAAGTTTATTTGCTGCTCCCGAGTAAACGGAAACAAGGCTGGTGGGTATTTTTCTATGAAGTAACGCAGCTTCTGAAACTTTTAACTGAAATCATTCGTTGATTATTTTATGTGACCACTGAAAATGAAACACAAGTGTTTTTGATTTTGTTTGAGGATATAATTTGATTAATTGAAACATCTTGCCAGTAATTGTGTCAGCGGCCCAGTTTGAGTTTAGATTTTTGATTTCTCTACATCAGCATCTTTGAATCGATGGAAACGGATGTATTCGCATTTATTTCTGAAGCTCTTTTAAATTCTGCGCATATAGTTTAGTGGCGCCAGTAATTCTGACCAGGACGGTATTGTTTTTGATCTGGAATTCTGTTCTGTCTGGCAGCGAAGTGAGACTTAACCTCGCTTTCACCTCTCAACTGTTTCCAAGTATTACTTGAGTGTGGGAACGAAGTGAAGTTCTCACAATAAGGCTTTTAGCAGTCAGCTGTGCTCCAGTGGTTTCCAGTTTCACACTTGGCGTAGCGTGTCTCTTCTTAACGACCATCTCTGTCCACAAGACTTGCAGTATCAGTCTCTCCTTCTCAATCATCTTCCCTTTTGTGAATGTGCCCCCCCCCCCCTTCCTCTGTCTTCCACACACTTGCATACAGTGCCTCTCTGATCATGTCTCTGTGCCTTTACCCTCCCCAGCTGCTAGCTGAATTTTGATGTTTCTCCACCAATGTGATTCAGAGGCTTAGTCAAACCTGACCTCTCGCTTAGCCAGACTTGACACATCAGTGGAATCACTTAATCAATATCTCCTTGTCTTTTTTTCTCCTCTTTCTCTCCTCTGATCGTCTTCAACAGTGTTCCCTCCGAGCCCATGCTGCGAGCGCTCTGCACCAGCTCCCCCACCTGCTGCGCTGGTACAGCCGCGTTCAGGAAGTACCCGGGATCCCACGAGCTGCCAAGGATTGTGGGCTCCTTTTGTCCATCCCCCAGGTTTCCACATCCAGTCTCCCAGGACCATCCGTACAGGACACGCTAGATCGCCTGTTGGCACAGGAAGAAGGCCCGGAGATGACTCCGCAGCTTCCTTTTATTGGCGGCCCCAGGCCAACATTGACTAAACTTAAAGTAAATGTTTCATTTCCTTTATCTATTTTTCTCCATGCTTTACCTCTATAGATTTCCTCACCATTTTCTTCTTTCCAAGGAGCTGTTTCCCACTTACCCCTTTGATCGCAGATAGAGGATGTGCAGACTAACGGATTGTTATATAGTGTCCCTGTAATTTCCTGACACCCCTTTCTGTCAGTCGATGTTTCGGCTTCAGTCACACTCTTTACTGCTGAAATTAGTCATCTTTCTTTTCTCTATTTAAACATGAACTGGATTAGGTGGCCTGACTAAAAACTTATGGACACATTACATTACGGTGGTATGGTGGTTAGCGCCATTTCCTCACAGCAAGAAAGGTTCCTGGTTTGAATCCCAGCTGGGGCCTTTCTGTTTGGAGTTTGCAGGTTCTCTCCATGCATGCATCCGCTTTGTCAAGGTACTCCGGGTTCCTCCCACAGGTTAATTGGTGATTCTAAATGGACCATAGCAGTGAGTGTGAGTGCACACGGTTTGTCTCTCTGTTAGCCGTGGGATGGACTGGCGACCTGTCCGAGGTGCACCTCGCCTTTCGCCCCATGGCAGCTGGGATAGACTCCAGCCCTCCCTGCGACCCTCAGTCGATCGAAGCAGGGATCACAATTAACAAATGTTTTCCTTGTTGGTTATTTGCATTATTTTGAGTTTCATTGGAGACAAAGTTACATTAATAAAAATTAGTTTTGTTTAGTTTTTAAAAAAAAAAAGACGAACAGCATCTTATTGACTTTATTGCTTTGCAAAATGCTCTTTTCAGCCCACTCAGCTGGTCCTAGTTTCAGAGCCAATGGAGAAAAAAAAAAGCACAACAAAGTTTTATCACCAGTCTAAGCTGTTTATACTAACGGATGAAGATCTTAAAGCGCAAAGAGATAAAAAGGTCAGCACAATCCACTCCACACTCTCTTAAAATGCATTTTCCCCCAGCAGCGTTGTCTAGACACTAACACAGTCCTGTACATTTATAGATTTCTTAGCTCTGCAGCACCCCACATATCACCTCTGCCACATTTGAACTAGTTTTTGCAGAGAGAGATAAGCAGAGCTCAGAAAAAGACTGTCTCCTCAACCCTGACTAACCCCTCACCACTGATCCTTCACATCATTTTCTTGGCCTTCTTCCTCTCCTCCCTCTGCAAAGATATTTCTGTGATTTCCTGCTGGCTAGACGTCCAAAACAATGTGATTTTAAGTGGCTGGAAAGAGGGAGGGGAGTAAAAGAGGGGTTTGAAGAGTTTGGGTGATGCTGAGTGACTTGGGTGGTCAAGATGGGGATGTCTCATATTTGGCACGTTGTCAGATGTAATTTCAGTCAGGCCCAGATGTGCACAACTGACGGCTTTTAATTTGGATTCAAATCAGACTTTAAAACTGAGAAGAATGTGTGCGCACACAGACACAATGGCCACTATTCTCTCTCTGCTAAGAGGGATTATAAGGATGGCTACATGTCGCCACCATTATGTCTGGAGTGCAGCTGTTGTGTTTTCTTAGCCAATGTGCCTCTACTGTATGTGTGTGTGTGTGTGTGTGTGTGTCCCACAAAGAAAAGGGAAGTCTGCAGTCTAACGTCGTGACAAGCGATCCTTTACTGTTGCTAACCAAAGGCAATGGGCCCGTCTTGCTATAAGCCACAGTACCAATGGCTCATAAAGTTTGTCACTTTCCCTTTTTCTCTCTTGAGTTAACGCACACATCATTGCGTGTCAGTTAATCTGCGGAAGCACAGCCTGTGATCCAAATGTCAACAAAAATAGCTGCAACAGCAGAATAAAGATAGGCAACCATCACTTCCTAAGAGGAGCTGACAGCAGTCAACAGCAGGATTCCAGAAAGAAAAGAGGTGACAAAAGGAGGGTTACTAATGCAATGGGATCGGCGGGGTAAAGACTGAGGAACGTGGAATTTTCTGATGCAGTAATTGGTCTCACAAGGAAGCGAGTGTTCAAGAAATGTGGATTACATGCACGACATCTGTTAGTTCCAGTAGAAACTTGCTTTCTCAAAGCTATAAGCTTCACGCTACGAACCTTAGTCCTCATTTAGGCTTAAGGCTCGATTGAGCAATCAGGGGACATCCACCGAAATATTTAATGCTTAAATTGCTGCAATGGAAAGACATGGCTTGAACATTAGGATTTCAGTTTGATCAGTAGGGGCTGATTGGACCATGGACACATTCTGGGCTTGTGGAGGGACTTAGATTGGCTCTCTTAGAATAAGTTCATTAAAAGTTTTTGGCATAAGTTCAGTTTTACTGATCCTGCTTTTCGAGATACCTCACAACCAGTGACCAGAAAACCCCTCTGGTCTTTTTGCGTTCAACAGAAAAAAAATCCTCTAATACCGTTTATATATCCATGTGTGACAATCACGATTAACTTTAAATAGTCATTTCTTTTGAGACCGTCAGAATTTGTGTGATTTTTGAGGCTGTATTCAGCATTGATCTTGTGTTGGATTGCATTCTATTGTATGTCGTTGCCAGTCATTTTTTTTCTTTTGAAACAATTTAGTCTGGAAATGTTAATGTTTCTGTTTATTAAACACAGTTGGATCCAAAACTTTAAAGATAACTGGCAATAGCTTTGAATTTCCTCCTAAATTTCACGCTAGATTAGCTGACGAGTTTGAGTGAAAAGCTGAACCTCTGAAAAATAAACCATGAATTTCAGAATCCTTTTACTATTCGGTCTGCAGCCTCTGTTGTTCCAATGCTAGAAGTTTGTGAGCTGGAATATTTTTGCGTTTAAAAACCCATGTTTTCCCGGCAAGATTTGACGATAATCCAAAAAGCTTCTTGTGATGTCAGGAATGTTTGGCTTCGTTAGCCTTTAAGTGCCCCACGAACGTTCTGTGAGATCAGGTGATTGAAGAGGGAAGTCGGTCATCGTGGTCTTTTGTGTCTCTCGAGTAATTCTTGAAAGCTTTGAGCTGTGTCTGTGCTCGTTTTCCTGCTACACTTGGCCCGCCACAGTTCTGAGGATCTGGTGGTATAGAATGGAATTCAGTTCAGCTGAACAATACTTAAGTAATCCCCTCCAATGGAGATGATGTTGCAGCATGAATTACTGCGGGAAAATAAATGAATAAGATACAAGAGAATGTAAAGGTAAGTTGACAAACTGCGAGTGAAGCAGAATGCGGCGCCGTGTGTTAAACGTGTTGCTCTGTATTCCAGATATTTCAGCCTTTATCCAAACTCTTCCATTCTATTTGCCAATAATTTCATATTCTCTGAGGACAAAGACAAGATGGTTTTATACTTCTTTTGACCCTTTTCTTTCTCTCTTTTTTTTGCCATTCTGCATCCACAATGTCTCCTCTTAGTTCCTCTGGTTTTACTCCCTGATTTGAGGTATCGCGTGCCTTTGGAGAGCTCAGTTATCTGCTCTAGCGGGTAAACACATCCTCCGTTGGCACACTCGTGTCATAGAAGTTCAAACGTGCCAGAATTACCAACAGGGATCCCTTTTTGGCAGTGCAGGGTACCTCTGAGGGAATGTTTAGTTGTATTTGACTCAATATCAAATGATTTCTTGTTTATTCTGCACATCATTATTTTCTGTGTAATTCAACTAATTTCTCTTTCTTTTCTTTGAATTGCACGTCCTCATTTCTTTTCACCACAGTGATATGCAGTTAGAAATAGTACTAAACAATATGATGTGCTGTACACAGGTTTCAAGCACTCAATGTAACGTGTGATTGCCTTGAAAAATGATGCAACAGCTTCTGTCTGTTAGTGGAATCTCAGACACTGTGCCTGAGCATGAATCTGGAAAGATCAAATCAGGCTTAAAAATTATTTGAATGTCTAAAGTAACCAAATGTTTTGTGTAGTTTTATATTTGATTGTGAACGCTTGGATAATCGCATTAGTTTCATTCTTTCTAAGGAAATGATCCCATAAAAACTGTTATGGCTTCCTTATTACAACAGTTTGGATCACTGAAGCTAAAAGACTTTTTATGCTACGTGTTGTGTTTTCTTTTCCCAGGAAAATGGCATCGAGGCTGTCTTTGCTCCTCATCCGTGCCCCGCCTGGACCCTCCCATGGGACAGCTTACCAGGAGCTATCAACCCAGCTGAAGGTACTGTCAAATGTTTCTTTGTGGCTTTCCTCTTTGTTTCCTGTCTTCCCTTTTCTGTTCTGCCCTTGGACCCTTTTCAGCGCTCCTGTTGGTTTGTCAGTTTTCTTTTGTTCTTTAGAAGTCTTTTTGTTTTCTCGTTTTCTGTCTCCTCGCTAGCTGATTATACCGTATCTGCACTTGTGCAGACATTTTATCGTCGAAACCTCGTCTGGCCCGGTGAGTTTTTAGTGGCACATCAGTGCAGAGCTTCCTGTTCATCCTTTGTGGGATGTTGCTCCCCATGAGGGTCCCCTAATGATTCTTATCAGCTTGTGCTTTTTTCCTCCCTCTGGGATGTGTGAAATAGGCCTGTGACAGAGACTCGGCACAAAAAAAAACACACTTAACAGGTGCACAAACATAACGTTCAGCGTTTTCAGCTTTGGTAAACGATGCACATGCTTGAGGTACAAAAGCTACTGATGTTAAGGTCATAAGGGTATACGTACACTGATGATGACTGATTGGAGCATGATAAGCAGAGTTACTCACGTTACCTGTCTGTTGATTTAATACACGGACAGTATACAGAGGGGATTACGTATCATTTAAATACCGACATATTTCAAAATCGCCTCACAGTAATTGCATTACCTCCAAGCTGAACTGAACAGCGTATGCTCTAATGCTCTTATAATTTTAAGGTGTTCGCCATTGTTGCTTTGATTATCAGTGCCGTGTGTCCTACTTTACTTCTTAATTATCATTATATATGATAATGTGAGTATCGGCTGATATTCAGTTTGTTGACTGCAATCAGCAAAACTGGGATGAGATAAACCGATGGCAGATATAAAAGTCGGCTATTATCTGGTGTTGCATTAACTTTGCCCCCCCAAGCCGACAGGATTAGCCTGCAGCTGCAGATTCAGTGAAATATCAAATTTGAGGCAGATTAATTCCATAGCAGGCAAGAACATTTTGTTTGGCCACTCAAATACTGAAAAGTCGTTGAGTAGGAAATAGTTTAACAGGCTAAAAGTGCATTTGAAGCTGTTATTTTTCACACAAAAGATTTTTGTCATGTGAAAAGCTATTATAATACATTTGTATGAAAGAATTGTGCTCATACAAAAATGGTGTAATGAAGGGCTAAAATACCAACTGAACTATTATTTCTTTTTATAATGGACATATTGGCCTTTATATGGCCTCCATTAGTCTCGTTCCATCTTTAGTAGTATCACTGTCGGGCTTTACAGTTTCTCTTGTAATTCTTTTCCACGGGGAGCTGAGAGTCACACATGGATTTAGACACAGCCCACAGACACTACCGTGTTACCGTGGTGGCTTCACGCAGTCGGGATAATTGGAAATCACACTTGTTTTTAATTCGGTGATTACAGGTTTTCTAGCATGTGTGTCAGTGATCACGGGTGTATTCACTTTTGCTCCATTGAGTTTCAGCCTTTTTTCTTGTGTTTTCAACATGATCATCAGAGAATATGAGAATGAGAACAATTGACGTTTATTTGACAGTTGGGTGACACGGCACAAAGGTGTGCTCGTTTCCCTCAGACGTTTCCATTGTTGGGTAATGACTTAATTTCTTGTTTCCTTTATTATATTGACCCATGTGGCGCCTTATTCTCGCTGCTTATTTTCTCCGCTCAACAGAGAGGGAAATGAAACCGGAAAGTTATTTTATTTCTCAGGTATAAATGGTACCAAGACTGGAGCTCTTGGGACTTAAGTAAGATTTTTCCTCAAATAAAATTACCGAGAGACAACAGAGAATTGTCAAACCTGTGCAAACGAAATAACAAACACGCAACAAGGTCAATTCATATCATGGTTTCTGTGTATGTCACTGGAAACAACATGGACTCAGTCATCTCTTTAATACTTTGGGGCTTTATCGAGTATGTTAATATTTTTGTCAAATAACATGCACAACAAATAAGGGTGTGGCTATCATTTCCTGGTGTAAATGTTCCACAAATTGCCGTTAAATTGGACTTAAGTGAAACGATTGAATTTTTCACGAATGAAATGAATTCACGCTGTGACAGGCTCTGTGATGGCGCCTCCTAGTAGTCTGTCACAGTTTTTAGGAGAGGGCAAAAATGAAATACAGTTGCATTGAACTGCTGATTTGTATTCTCCAGTGTTATCGATAAAGATGGGCAGTGTAGGAATGGTTATGTTTTTGTATTTTGAGCCAATAAAGCATTAAATAATAATAGATAAATAAAACATTAACAAAGTGCATTATCTATTCTAATGGCCACTTTTGCCAGCTCTTTGAGTGATAAACTGCTGTGTTGATAGCTCCTTCTGCAGTGTTAGATTGGTGGGTTGGTCGCCCGTGCATTTTAGCACTGTGTAATTAAAGAGGAGTAGGGACAAAAGGCAGCCTGTTTCTCCCTGTGCGTAGGCTTCCCCCTCTCTTTTCTCCTACAGGACACATAGATGGCTGCGCACCAGCCTCTAAGTGCAGAACAATAGGGATAATGGTATCATTTTCCCTTTCGTATGCATACTTATTTCAATTCCTGCAAAACTGCTATAAATGCAACACGCGGGATGCTATGTGTCTCACTCTTACAGTTCAGTCTGCAAAGGATTTGGATATTTTTGTTCTGGCCCTATATTGTCAATCATCCTAAAATAAATGTATAAGTAAGAGTTTGACCCTCACCATGGAAATTAGTCACCCCCCCCCCTTTCCGTTTTTTTTTTGCATCACAACCTGTAATTTAGTTCTTTTTTTGGGGGGTGGTTGTTATTTGGTTGTAAAAACCAAACAATAAATCACTAAAATGATCACGAGGTACAGTACCGCCAAGCCAATCCTTAAATCCATCATCACAAAATGGAAAGAATATGGCATCCTAACAAATCTGCCAAAAGAGATATGTCCACCTAAACTATCAGACTGGGCAACGGGGGCATTAATAGGAAAGGCAACAAAGAGAGGAATGGGCAAAAATGCCAGTGCCAATGAGAGTATGTCACTCATTGATACATACTGTCTCTAAGAGTCTCGAAGCTGTAATTGCTGCAAAAGGAGGGTCCACAAACTACTGACTTTGGGTGCCAAATAGATGCCAATATTTACATAGATTGTATATAGATTATAGGTTTTATGGTCCAGAACACAGCAGCGCATCTGGTCTTCGATCAGCCTAAATTAACACATGTCACCCCTCTGTTTATTGAACTCCAGTGGCTACCCTTAGCCGCCCGCATCAAATTCAAGTCAGATGTTAGCCTACAAAGTGCTTAATGGAACGGCTCCCATCTACTTGAATGCTCTTGCAAAGGCTTATGTCACAACTTTTTTCATGTGTCGTCCCACGATGGCGGAATGACCTACAGAGCGCTACCAGAACAGGGGCGTCCCCGTCTATCTTCAAGAAACTCTTGAAAACCCAGCTCTTCAGAGAGCATCTCCTATCCTAGCACTTACCTTGTACTTCCCTACCCCTTCTATCTCTGCACTTTATCTTTCTGCACTTCCTTCTATGCCTGCACTCTATCTCTACTCTGTCACCTCTGACAGAGTCTGACTAGAGAGTTCCTTCTATGTAGTTTATTGTAGTTTATTGTTAGCTTTTTATATATATATAGATTGTTTGATTCTAAAAATGTCCTTAAATGCCCTTAACTGATCTAACATCAGGTGGCCATTTTTATCTAACATTTTCTTTTAAATATCACATTGAAATAAAGGTTGAAGACGACATTCGTTTATTATCTACCCTCTTGATTTAAGGCTATTAATTAAGTCAGTATTTGAGGTTAAACTTTGCCTTCTGTCAGACATCAGATAAGTGCAAGAATAAAAGATGTAACAAAAAGCTAGAATTAATAGCTAATCCATCAATTTGAAGGCCAGATTAGCATATATCTTGGTTTGATTTGGAGAGTGCACATCAGTAGACTGAAATCAAAGCCGTGGTTTAATCTTTTAAATCTCAAGCACAAAATTTATCAGGCTTTACTTTTACTGGAGCGTTCTTAAAGCCAAACTGATGAAAGGCCTATTTGGCTATAATTGCTATAGAATTGATATGAACTCATAGAGTGATGGGAAACGTTCAGAATGCGTGTATAGTGGCTTGAACCTCTTCATCCTCATCTCTCCATCCAGCGGCAATGAAAAGAGTAATTGGTGTATGACTTTAAAACTGCAAACACCAAACTAAGCTGTGAGGGAACGGTGCATTAAAGCACAAAGTGCGCTCTTAAACCTTCTGGTTGTTCCATTTGAAATCCATTGCGCTCTTGCTGAGCCAAAGCAATGAAGAATTTATCACTGCCCCAATTCTTTGTCTGCAGTGTATATGTCTTTCATGTTTCTTTCATCATATTGTGCATATTTATTTCCTCTTCCACAACGAAAGATGATCATAGTCATATTTTGCTTTAGATATTGCATCAAGTCTGTACACTGATTTGTTTCCAGTGGTATTATATCCTCATTCCTAAAAGTCTGTGGAAGAACAAAGGAATCTCTGTGAGCGCAAAATTTTTGTCCTTCTTGTGTTGAGGGCTGCATCACTAAACATAGCGATGGGGCTGCGTGCAAACAGGTAAACAGCAGCATGGATAGAGGGGCTATTGTGTAAACCAGACAGCATCTTGTCTCCAGCACCTCACTTAATAGAGGAAAGATGGGAGGTAAGAAATAAAGTGGGATAGAATGATGGAGTGTGTGTTAGCAGGAGATTGAGATAAGAGTGAGAACATGAGGAGTGACAAGGGTTATCGGGGGGGAAACAAAGTCGGGAAAGAGAGGTGAAAAAGACAATGAGGCGTAAAAAGGAAGGCCAAGTGAGGGAAGCGCATAGTTGTCATGCCTGATACATTCAACTGTTTGCACCCTGCAGGGTTGTTTTGGTACAACTAGATGAGATGGGTTTCCTTGTCTTTGGTTACAAGAATATGACAGAAGCCGAGCTGCAGAGAGGAGACTGACTCTATTTGTCTCTCTGCTTTAAATGCAGCATGTGATTCCACAGGTGACTATTTTTATTATTGTTATTATTATTAGAAACATTAAGAAAATGAAAGGGCTTTTCTTTCCTCTTCGAAATGTTACCACGGTTACATTAATGTGTAAAAGTCTTGAGCCACCCCTTCTTCCTTTCATTACGCTTGCAAGCCACTATATTTTGTTCTAATCTTTCAAATTGATCTTAAGCCCTCAGGCACGTCATCTCACAGGAGGAAAAAAAATTGACGAGATTTGATTCCTGTCCGGATTTGTGAGTTTTACGTCAGTAATTTTACCTTTAAGATTACATATTGACTTTGGCCTGAGGATATGGTCTGAACTATGTCAGCAGAACCTGGAGATTATGATGAGCGTTAACCAAATAGAGCAACGACTTCATCTTTGAAATTGCACCGCTCATGACACACCTCACATTTCTTTTACACTTCTGTCTGACATTACACTTGAGTGTTTTATCCGCTTATTATCAGTTGTTTTACACACGTTTTATATTCACTTATAGAGTGCACGCAAGTCACTCAGCACTACTCAAATCATTCAACTTAATTTAAATGTATGTTTTTTTTTTCCTGGTCCGCTTATGAAGATGTGCTGAGAAACATTTAGTATTCCCTATGACATCACCATGTTAACTTTAAAGAAGGTTTAAAGGTTTAAAGTCTTTAAAGAAGGTTGACTGATTGTCTCGCCCTGTGTACTTAGGCGGTTTTATGAAAACATATCAGTGCTTTCAGGTTTGCTGTGAGTTCAATGCCTGTAACAAGGGCAAATTTCAGGATGACAGCATGATTGCGTTTCATAAGGGGCTTAAGTGCTTCGAGCTTTAGATATATATATAAAAAAAAAGTTTTATCTCACTGTGTCTTTTTCATGGAGTGCCAGGCTAATTCATATCTCTGCCTAGTTTCTCAAGGCTAAATATGACTAACCAGTGTTGTCATCCTTCAGGTATTGAACTTTCCAAATGTTCACAAAGACTGAATCGTTAAACAGGATCTTTGATTGAATGTTTGATTCAGGAGGAGAAGAAGAAGTAAGCCAGAGGGATTGTACGTCCATGTTCCCTTTCAAATGTGTCAGATTTCTACAAGGCAACAAGAGAAAGTAACACTCTACATGGTTAATATCCATACCGACGCTTCTCTGCATCACAGTGGTGCTTTTATTTTAAGGGCACCCGTTAAGCTTGAATTAACCATACTTCAAAAGAAATTTGTAATGAATCATTTATGAAGCCCTCCACTTCATCCACTGTTTAAAACAAGCTGTTTAAGCTTTAGTCTCTTTAGTCCCCCCCCACCCCGTTGCAGGCTTTGCAGAAGCATCTGCTGGCGTCGCCGGTGCAGGAGATCCATAAAGGCCGGGTAGCAAAGAGATATGTTCCACAGTTGGGCTTCGTGTGTTTATTGAGGTTTCAGGGGTTTAGTCAGGGTGAAAACTTTTGCAAAGGGTGCAAGTTTATGATTAAGTTGATGCACAATCTTCCATGTCCAGGTCATAATACATCTTAGAATTGTGAAATTTCCACATCTTCAGTGGATGCATATGTGAAATATTCTCCTGTTTGGACAGAAAAGGAGGTAGCCAAATGTTATTCACCATAATCAAACGTCTGTATAACACGTCCCTGAACCGGAACCTATTTGCGTGTTAGATTATTTTAACTGCCTTAAGTACTACTCAAGCTGAGCGTTCACTTACCAAAAATACAATGGATTTTGTTGGTGAGCTCTGCCTGAAGCAGACGACGTAAGCTCAGCACAGAAGTAGAAAATAAAACCAAACTTTGAATCTTTAGTGTTCAGACAATAAGGAAAATAATTGCAGGTCATCTGCAATACTTGATAACATGTTGACTTTTGGAGGGTTAATCCTCTTAACTATGCTAACATTTGATATTTGGCTGATCAAAACACAAAGTACAAGTGACACTAGAGGCTGGAATTTGTTTTCCCTTTGACTTCAAAAAGAAGTGTTTTTTTGAGGCAGTTTGATTCTGTGTGTCATTAGAGACAAAATTGCACATATTAACACCGGTACATGTATTTGCATACATTAAGGATTTTGACTGTCGGTGAAGATATTGGTTCTGTGTGCTGGCATTTAGTTGATTCCATCCCTTGGGCTTCTAGCTCCAAACAGCAGGCTTTGGCTCCCAAATCGCTCCTCTCATTCTCAATTAATTGAACTCATTACAGCCTTTAAATTGGAGATTTAAAGATGCACAGTAAGCACAGGACTGGGCACACCAGGCAACCAGCTTTGTTACTCCCAATTAGAGGGATAATTGGCACTTTATTCGTACAATTCAAGTTCAAACACATCCCTTGGGGGGGTTACAGCAGAGTTTCTCCAGATGCAGTGATGTTTGCCCATTGAAATGCAGAGCCACTGGCTTCTTTCACGATAAGCTCCTTGTAAATGCCATTTCATGAATATTCATTTGTTTCTATAGTTTTGTGTCGTGCAATAACCTCTGCTGAGGCATTGCGGAGTGAGCATGGAGCAGGAAGACGATTTGCCTAACCCTCGGCCAGCTTTCAGTGAGTTTTGGATTACATACTGTTAATTAATTACCAATTAGTCTTTCCTGCCCCGAAGACAACGTAAAACCGAATCTGTTGGCGGCAGGCATTTCATCTGTAGCACAGTTCAACGGTTTGTTTGTTAAACTTGGATGTTTGGATTGTAGATGATGAGCTCTGAAAGGCTGTAACATATCGAATGTAATAACTTCTCCTTTCCTGTAAAGGATTTATCGCTCCTTTTGTTGTTGACTTTTTGTCTTTCTCTACAGCGGCTAAGACACAATAACGTGAGCATGCAATTACATTTAGAAGAGCGACTGATTTGTTTCCATAGTATGAGCTTGATGGGCCAGGTTTCATTGCAGTTTGCGGTCATGCACCTACCGCGTCGGCGTAAAACGGTGTTAGAATATTGATGGGTAAATGTATTTGTTGCAGTTTCCCTTCCGAGTGTTGGGAGCTAATTGTGCCATTATTTGCCTCTGAAAAAACTTTTCACTTGAAGTTTGTGGAGGTATGTCACTATCTTTAATAAAGCATGAGTTGTTTTTTTTTTTTTTTTGCTTTTGTGCTCAAATATTATGCTGCTTTCCTTCAAAGTTTGCTTTAAGTTCACCTTAAAAAATCCACTGCTTGTGTGCAGGTACACTCTGGTCAGCCTCAAAATTGTGCCTCAGCTCCCAAATTCGCTGTAGTTTATACAAATGCCCTCCAGGTTAAACCATCATCTTTTTTTTTTCTCAGGGTTCTTCTGTGTGCTGACGAAACTCCTCAAATTCGGTGCTCTTTCTTGGTTTGCTCTGAAATGACCCTGTTCAAATCCCACACCCCCACCCCAAAAGCAGTATAATACCAGATATGACATTGATCAAAAAATAGTCTCTTGTGACTGATAGTCTGGCCTCTAGACAGTTATGTAAGTGCACACAAGAGGCCTGAGTGGAAGAGGAAGGGCTCAAATTGAAGCAAGGGGCCATTTTCACGCACAACAGTGAATCTGAATACTGAGATGCAATTTTTAGGTGAAGATGAGCACATCTGCCTGCAAGTGGGGGCTTTTTGTAGAGTGACCGTAGAGATTTTAGGGAAGCGCTCCCCAATATCTGAGCATGAAAATAAGTAATTTTGCTTTCAAATTAAAAAAAAAAAATACACACTTAATTAAAGATGGCAAGATACCCCACGGATGTGGCTGCAATAGCTGATGTGATGGTGATGTGCTTCAGGGAGCAGAGAACACAAAGTGAAGCGGAGAGACTTCTATCTCTCTAGCATTTCAAGTATTCTGAATTCTACATGACAAACGGGGACTTCCAAGTTTAATGATAAGGCTAATAATGATCATAGTTAAGGTATTATAGTATCTGTTGGAACAGTTGACAGCTGTTATTAAGGGAAGGCTTGAACTAATTCTCACATGCTGAACCATGAACAGTGAGAAATTGTATGTTATTTAGCTAAAGATTTAGGATGTGTATATATATATATATATTTTCCTTTCTGTGTTAAAAGCTAAAGGCGTTGTGTCCCCCACAGAACTTTGTGACTATCTGGTGCAGTAATCAGCAGCTGTTATTTGATTGTTCGCCAAGTTACATGTTAAGTACTGTGAATGGCTGCTTACTTTTAAGCAGGATTTTGATAGAAAGATTTTCATCCACCCTTAAGGGAGAAAAAGATGATCCTATTTCAGAAGTATCATGAAATTAAAGATCACAGATATCCTTTGATATTTTAAGCAAATCAAATATTTTCTTTCCATTCTTTACAGTTTCAATAACAACAGCTACGAAAAAGCCTGGGCGCCCTGCATGGTCGGTATTAAGTAACACTCCCTCTGGCAAGTATCACAGCTTGTAAAGGCCTTTTGTTGCCAGCATAGAGACTTGGAGAATGTCCACCCTTTCTTTCTGCTTAAAACTTTCTAGTGCTCCAAGAATCTTGGCTCATTTCGCATGTGCTACTCTTTTTGTGGTCAATGGGCAGATTTTCAGTGATGTTTAGGTCGGGGATCTGAGGGTCAGGTCGAAACATGTCCGCTATAAGCTCTTGAGGTAGTCCATTATGGCTTTAACGTGTGTTTAGGATAATTTGACTGCTAGTGAAATGTTCCCTCGGCACCAGCAACACCGCAAATCCAACAGATGAAGAGCTGGGGCCTCATGTACAGAGACTTGCTTGGATTTCCTACTGAAACATGGCATAAACCCAAATGCCCTCCCAAGCACAAAAATATCCGGATGTATGAATCTGTGCGTATGCATGAATCCAAGCACATTTCCTTTGTACATCCCAATCAACGGGGAATTGAGCGCACATGTCGGAGTACCTGACCTCTCCCTGTCCACGCCCCTACTTAAATATGCAAAGCAAGCTGTTTGAACAGTGAGTCGGGACAGCTATGGGTGACACTGCTTTCTCAGGGGTGGTGGGAGCACATGTGGGTGACTCTGATTACCTATGTATTTGTGGAACTCACAACAAACCTGTTCATACAGTAACATAGTGCAGAAGTGCACCGGGGAAAAGGTGGGGCTGATAAAGACATTTCACACTTTACGCACAGGGTTATTAACATTTGCACAGGGACTTGTTAGATAGATCTTAAGCTGTAGTTTAACCAGCAAAAAACAGCAAGTTAACTTTAACCACCAACTAGTAATGATGCTGTGAAGACGGGATAGAAATTTGGGGCGCACATGCTCAATGCATGTCACGGGGAATAATATTAGGACAATTGCACGAATAAAGTTGCTCACCAAGAAGCCACCCATTACGCACAGTGCCACCTTGTAAGCTGTTCCCAACAATGCTGTTACTGAATGTATGAATCGTGCGTTGAACCAGGCCACCCCAACAAAGGATTTGCGCATCACATATGATCTGTGCATTGATCAAATGAAAATGTTACTAGTTAACATGTAAAAATTCATCATGTGATGGCGCTTTTATAGCAATGTGTGTGCTGTCGATAGCTCCAATTACATTAGGAAAACCGGCTCTCGCTTCATATTGTGCTTTAATGTTGGGCTGTTTGTGCCCCAGTTGTTATGAACCCCAGTGTGCACATCACCTGTGGCACAAGCAGCCCATGGCTCCTCGCTGTTGCGCATCAACGCCGGCCGCAGCTCTGCGCACAGTTCCAGGAGGATTGCCCTCAAAACGGCTGATGAGCCAGTTGTCATCATGTGCCAGCAAATCCTCTCTGTCTCTGAACACACGCTTTCTTCGAATTACACCATTTGCAATGTCTTCTTATACAGCTAAAGCAGCCATTGTTTTTGATGGCATGCATTGCACCACTTTGCGCATGCTTTTATATCCATTTGTGTAATTGCAGACACATGGGTGTGTTAATTGTTCATGTGTCTCAAATGTGCACATCACTCACTCTGAGGACAAATTGTGTTCACATTTATTTATTATAACAGTTTCCCAACATCACCTCTATGTGTCGCCAAAGAATCAACAGCTATAGAAAAGTATGTACGCCAGCCCTTAAGTTGGCGCGTGGCACCGCACATTTCCACGGTCATTTCGCTCTTGATACATCTGATCGTTGATGTGAAAAAGTGTCCCCTTTTTTTTTGTGTGTGTACGCACCCTTTGTACATGAGGCCCCTGGTCCTTCCATGAAGAGAGGTGTTCTTCTCCTCGAGTTTTCTTTTATGTGCATCAAAACGCAGGACTCGTTTTCAAAATAAATGAGGCCGGTTTACAATTTGCAAACATCTGACACTGAATAATGTGGCGAGGTCACAGGAGAAGTTTTTCTTCATCCATAAAGGTAATTTTGTGCACAGCACAGCACAATAGTGCAGTGCACCATACTGGATTTACTACTGTAAGTTTTCTTTGTTCTTCCAGTCCTCAACAGGGCTACCACTGTTTCACTTGAGCGTCCTTTCTTAATTACATAATAAAAGAAACAAATCTGTAATCTTGAATATCCAGAAAATCTCAGTCAGGAACAAACAAAATGCAGTGAGTGATATTTGTATGGAAAAAACTTGGATCTTATTCCTAACCTGACCGAACACTTTTCACATATGACTTTAGAGCTGGGAGTGATGCACCTTTACAGTCATTTGCAGTATTGAAGCAGCACTGGGGGTTGAAGTTGATCCACAGCTGAAATGTATCTGAACTGGCAGAAGAAGGTAGTAATACAGGTGAAAGGGGGGGTTAGGTGCATAAAGGAAAACGTCATGGAACAAGCCACTCTTACCTGTGACGCCGTCGTCATGGTTGATTCCATGGTGCCGACTTGAAAGCACAGTTTGGGGCTGAGTCGCCTCCGACTGATTGGTGTGAATGAATTACCAAGGAGGAATGGCAGCTGGTAAAACAGGAGTTTAGTTCCGATAGATCACAAGCAGTGTATTAAATGGACTTTTCATATGCAAAGCTAAGGCTGTGGAGGAAAAACAATGACCGTTCTATTTCTAATTGACGTCTGACTCAATAATTTGTTCCAAAATGTGTCTCGTTAATTTAGTTTATTTAGTTTAAGTTTGTTCTTTTTCTGACTCTATTTTTGAGTTTATTTTTCTATTTACGCTTCAATCCCTTTGCAACTCTTTCTTCTCTGAAAAGCCCAATTTATTAGTTATGTCAAAAAGGGCTTTTGTTTTACTTTTACTTTAACTCCTGACAGATGAATTAAAGCGTTTGCTATTCTCATCATTACATGTGTCACCTTTATATTTTCTCCTCCAAAGGTTGAACAAAGTCATCTTGGTGGAATTCCTTTTTTTTTTTTGTGTCAGCAGAGGCTCAAAAAAAGGCCAAAACTCATTTATGATGTTTAGCACAGAGTGAACTCTAATAGATGACGTGTCACATTTGATTTTAGTCTAAACTGTCAGATGCGCCCCTTATGTAGGAGGGACCTCCCCCCAGTACCCACATCTAATTTGGCTCAAAAGAAGATGCATGCACTTTGGCGTGTATGTGAAGTGGAGTTTTCCCTCGTGCATTACACCCTCACGGTGTTGGATTACTGTGATATAGGGGTGCGTTATCAGTTTTATGCGAGTGTGTTTTGTCTCTTTCTGCATCTGCAGATCATTTCAACAGTAAACCTGTTGATTGATGACTCGTGAACATGAGTCATTGAGTCTGCTGGAGCCACTTTGGTCTCATATTCTTATCATTTTAGTTTCAATACTTGTGTATCTGCAGCTGCTAAAACTGAAACAATGACTCATAGCCACAAAGTGAAGAGCATCAGCAAATTTATCTTTTCAAAAATTCATAGTGTGTTAATTGCTTTATGCTGGTGTATATTATAAAAGTTAGTAACACAGAGAGTGTGCTAAGTTTAACAGTACTGTGTATAAGATGTTTTTTTTTAGTATGCAGGTGGCTCGGTGAGACATAAATGATTAATCTAAATCCTTGACTAATTATCCAAAGGACATGCGCTGTGGCCAATCTGCAGTCCCTTGTTTCTTGCCCCATTTTCCTATATAAGAATATCGCTGCGTGCCAATACATTTGCGGATATAATGAGGGAACAGATACCTATTGGGACCGTGTGTATATTTTCTATTGCAAAAAAATAGATTGTGTGAGATATAAAACCGGATGACGCTGAAGGCAATCGTCTGTGGAAAAGATGACATTGTTGCGAAAAAACAGTAGACTACTCCCGTAGTATCAACACGAGCTTGCAGGGTCAAAAGGAGAATCCCTTTATTTGTCCCGATGGCTTTGAAAACCTGGCATTTCTGTAATAAAACCGGGAGCAGCAGGGACACCAGCTGGCTTTTGTCCAGGTAGCCTTTATTTGTAGTTGAGTTAGCTCTGCAGTGAAAGGGCTAAAAGCCCTTCTGGCTGGGAGATTTAGTAAAGGTGGCAGGCCAAAAGACATTTACACAAGCCGTCACTGATGCCAGCATTGTGCCATTTAACTCCCTCCCTCTGACAGCTCGGGCAGAGTACAGGCAGAACAGAATGCGTGCGTTGAAAAAGGCAAACTATTTAATGTAAAGGAGCTGTTTCGGGTTTGTCCACATCGCAGTTTTTTTTTCTCTTCCTTTCATGCTCTTCAAAAAAATTCTACATTGAGAAAAATTTTCTCAAAAACTATCATGCATAAAGATAAAATAATAGATCTCATCAGTTGCCCAGCGTCTTTACACATTGTCAGTGAAATTCTTTTTGAATTTTGGAAATATAGCTTGATTGTTCATGTCCTAATATAACCTCGTAAACAGACTCATGTAAGTCTATCAAGTACTATGTATCATTTAAAGGTTTTTCACCAAAGAGAAGTCTACATCATGTCATACATGTAGATATTTGGAAAAAGGAACTTGTGCCTTCATCTCTCAACCAGCTGAGTCGTGAAGCCGGTCCCATGTGACTGCGGTTGATTTGCAGTAATACGACTCGATAGAAGACGGCTCAAGTTATGGTCGTAAAAATGCAAAAAAACAAACATGTCAAGTACACAAACCGAGCAAAAATCTTCTGTTTACCCTGTGGTTGTGGTTTACTGATGTATTGGCTTATGGACAGAGTAGCCTCGGGTCATTCTTTCCACACCTGAGCAGAGCTGGGAATGTGCTGCCCGGGGTCACAGCCAATAATGCATTTGAATTTTTTTTCCTCAAAGCTGTATGCTTCAGAGTTCTCTGCTGGCTATTGCAGAAAGAGTCTCACTGCTAGAGATTGTTTTGCTTGGCTATATTGAAGCAGTCGGTCATTTTCATGGCCAAAAAATACAATATCCCCTAGAAAAATGTTGAAATGAAACAAAAATCGATGTCACATACACTTTGCATCTTATTTTATTTACGTTCGCCGAAAGTTACACTTTGTTGCACGTCACACAGTTTTTTTTTATATCGTCAAACTTTTGTTTGTACAAAGCATTGCTTTGCATGCGAATGAGAACATTTGGTAATTGAATATGTCTGGAGGAGGGAAAGTGCATCTTACATGAGCCGTATGCTCATTTTGAAACGTAACAGTGCAACCAAACTGGATATGCGCCGTGACCTGTGAGAGGGACTGTTTCCGGTAATTATGCAGGCTTCTGGCCCGCCACCACGCCAGGTCATTCACGTCTTCTGTGGCTGTTGCTGTGAAAGGACACATTTCTGTTCCAGGCAGCATGACAACAATTTAAGCTTAAACTGTCGCATTTAATCTCTTTTTATTTTTTTTCCCCCAATTTCAAGCCAGTCCAACAAGATTATGTTAAGTTACAGCTCAATGTTCCACCTTGAACTTCTCTTTAATAAGCTGCAGCATAATTGTAGGCATGCTGCACAGTGCTGAAGCTCTGAAGCTTGTCACCTGTTATTGCTCCACCAAAAAGCAGAGGTATATGCTCACTGGCTTTGTTTGTCTGCCTGTCTGTCTCCTCGTTGATTTGCCAGGAAAAAACTACATTGATTTTTTTTTGTGAAGAACTGCTCTCTTTGAGCGCTATTTATGTGTCTGCTGTAAGTGGCATTCGAACCAGAGGTGTTCTACAAAGGGAGTCTCAAGGTTTTGTTAGATATGTTGAGCCTGCAGCCTGACTACATCGCCATTGTTACTCATACTGAGCTTTGTTATGTCCTGCTTCAAAAGAGAATATTTCAGAGATAAGTTATTCTTATATGATGGTAATTATACTGCAGCTTCAGCTCAAAATTAATTTATTGAGTATAATATTTAAAATGTGTTGGTTTAAATTATTATTAATTCAAAACCCCCTATATATACATATATATCTGAGCTTGCACAGAGCCTGAGGATGTTAATGAAGAAACTCAACGACCACCACCTTTAGACCAAAGCCAGCCAGGCCAGACTTTTTGGAGACTACTTGGTATTATTTTCACATCTCAATGAGAAGCAGCTGCAGGTACACATGCCAGAAACGTACACTGTAACCACAGAACAATCAATAAAGACATTCAAAGAAAAATGTTTGACTTAAAAGAAAGTATTCTGACAGGCTTTTGAAAGTGCAAGCATTTCTAAATTGCACAGTGATTTTACTGGAGCAAAAAAATAGTCTATTTTGCTGTAATTGTAAAGCCTTATAAATGGCCCTCTGAGTCTTGTTTGTTGAGATCAAGATTAAGTAATTAGTAAGTCATCAGTATGTGTTAATAGTTAATTGATGTGTGTCCAATCGTTTTACAAAGAATAACGTAGAGCAGGAAAGTTAAGCGGAGTTCTAATGGAAAAGGTTTTAAGAACTTACTTTATTCCCCGCATTCTTCTGCAAACCAGTTTGTGGTTTATTAGGCAGGTTTTTTAATTTGGTTCGGTTAGTTTAGCCCAAGAACTCCATCTGTCTGGTTCACAGCCCTCGAGAGATGTGCAGTTTGCACTCTTCCAGTCTCAGTCTGACAAATGGAATGAGCTCCTTCTCTCTTGTTAGGCAGTGTCACCGGTGTCATGGCTGTGAAAGCCAGCCTTGCATCTATGCACGGTGTACTGCTTGGATTTCATATTCTTTTCACCGGTTACATGAACACTGATCTGCTACATGCCTGTATTTGAACAGCTTAGCAATTTCTGACTTAACATGTGTGTATTGTTTTTCACTTTTACACGAGAAGTGAAAGAGATCCTTTTTAGATGTTCTTAAGACATTTCTCTGAGCTAAGACCCAGGCCAGGTACTGGCTCCGTGCCCCCCCAGCTGACACCTTTTTGTAGCTTGTCCAGATAGCTTCTCATTTCATCTGTTCCTCACAGTGCATTTCAGATACCACCTGTACCCACAGGATTGGTTCCTCTTACAGCAGATACAGGCCGTCAGTCTCATCTTTCTGAGACTGTAGGTGGTATTCAAGGGATGCAGAGCAGAAATCCAGAGCTACTAGAATCAATGCTTATTTAGTCTTTTTACATATAAAAAACATCTTTTTAAAATGTTAAAAGATTAAAAACCTGACTTTTAGTTGAATGGGGATTTTAAATAATCTCTGATACGTGAAAAAAAAAAAAAACTGTAACAGATGGACATGACATAAACATGACCTTCTCCTGGAAGTGTATAGCTTATCCAGATATTTTTTTTTTTACAGCTATTATTTGAAGCATATCTTAACTCGGCTACCTCTTGTAGAACCGCACGTGACTTTTCCAGGAATGTTTTTTTTAAATACCTGGCTCAACATTTCCTAACATGACACCCTGTGCATTTTTTGGTCTCTAATGGATTGCTTTCAGAGGTATTCCTGTAGTCAAAACATCTGAAGACGTTTTTCACGTCTCAGGACATAGTTTCTGGCATAGCTAGGTGTTTTTCTGCTTAAATATGAAGAAACTCAAGAGCTACATGGGCTGAAAATTAGTTGATTTTCTTTTTATGTACTTCAAAGTCTCTCAAATATGCCACATTTTCTCGAAAATAAAGCATTTTCCTACATTTTGCAATGTCGACATTTACAATATACTTGCGGTACAAACTTAGAACTCTAACATATTTAGCCACATCTCAACCTAAATCTCATTACAGCCGTGATATTTGCTTTTGACACCAGCATGTCCTCCGAACAGTCAAAGCTGTTGCCCCCCCGCCCCCCTCACCCACAGAGCTATGTCTTTCCCTTCTTATCTGTGAGATGGACCTGCTCGATAAGCACCACAGCATCAGAATAGGAGATGGTGACTCACAGGATTGCAAGGCACCTTTTAGTAAAGGACACGCAGGCTAATGGATCCTCGGGTCACCCCCGATGATGCTGCCACAGCAGGCTTTCTACTAACTGAACTTCAGAAGTCAAATCCTGAGTCAACTTGCTGGGAAAAAAAAAAAGAAAGTGGTTCCCTGATAAACAAACTCTCACTGTTTCTATCATTGCTTGTATTTTACCAGCAATGGTGGGATGGCAGATGGGGTCAGTGCACCTTCTCTGGTTTTTCTTCTGTCTTTTTGATGAAATAGTTGAGATGCTATAGTCACTCTGTGTTAGAGTGGTAGAGGGAATACTAATCCTGTGTTTTTAAAGCTAGTTGAATTGTAATCCACCAACCAAAAACATGCATGTTAGGTTAATTGGTGTCTCTAAAATTGTCCTTAGGAGTGAGTGTGAGCGTGTGTGTGGTTGTTTGTGTCGTTTGTCTCTGTGTGGCCCTGTGATGGAATGGCAATCCTGTCCAGGGTGTACCCCGCCTCCAGCCCGATGACCGCTGGGATAGGCTCCAGCCCCCTAGAGACCAACCGACGGATTAAGCGGGTATAAGAAAAAAAGAATGGATGGATGGATGGAATTGTAATCCAAATGTAAAACTTGCAGTATATCTGTTTAATATGTGACTAATAAAGTTTGCCAAACCAACTCTGTCAGCTAATAACTGCCAAAGTTTCTAGCCAATGCTCCCAAGTGGCCAGATAATCAGGGTCAAATTGAAATATTCTCTTTCTAATCTAAATAAGATTAAACAATGGCATCAAATAGCCTGTATAATGAGCTATTATTAGAGCTATGAGCTCCTTCTGGAGTCGCAGAAATAGTGCCTGAACTTAGAATCAATACCTGGCCACTTGACCACATTTCCATTTATCTGCAGCTTTTTAATTGCGTTAAGTGTGTGACTGTGATCAGCTCAGTAACAATTCAGTGTAAGAAAACCTCAACTTTCATGTTTGCGCTCCTGCGGTTTTATACAAAGCTTTGTGAGCATGGAAGTGTTGGAATATTATCTTTTCTTGATATTCTACTTCTGAATATGACTCTGGGAGGTGGGAGACTAAACCCCCATCATTCCAGATATATGAGCCAGAAGCAGCTTCCACACAGCGCGTCAGTGACTCACTACCAATATGGTGCAGCAGCATACAGGATTCAGGAGGCTGCAATGTGCTCTGAGTTAATGGGGTACACACTGCTTGCACAGCAGTGGAGAGTTCTGCCATAAAAGATGATATACTTGATTTTGGCTCAGAGGTCCACTTTTTATGATGAGAGATTGTTTGCCCACCCGCCCCAAATGGCAATTGGCTAGAATCATGCTGATGAGAGAGTTGGATGCCTTTTCATCTTTGTACTATAACTATTACACGCAATGGTTTGTTGTACATCATGATTTCAGCGGTTGTAGGAGGGAGAGGAGAGTCTTTTGACTCGCCATCAGCCCTTTGTACATTGTAATGTTAAAATTGTCTGGAGCCAACCAAGACAGAAAGTAGCCTTTTAAAATCTTGACCAAATTTCATTTGTAGTGATTTCTCTCCTCTCGGGCAGATTTTTCTTTTTCATCCCTTAACATTTTCAAATGTATTCGCTCTGAAAATCTGACAATCTGTTGCTTTCCACTGCAATGAGAGTTTAAATGTTTCTTTCCTCCCTCTCTCTCTCTCTCTCTCTCTCTCTCTCTCTCTCTCTCTCTCTCTCTCTCTCTCTCTCTCTCTCTCTCTCTCTCTTTTGTTTTTCTTTGCAGGCAAAATGTCAAACATCCGTGCAGTCAGGAAAATGCAACAGCTGAATAACTTGGTTGCCATGGTTACGGAGCTAGCCAGGCCAGGACACACTGTTGTGGATTTCTGCAGCGGAACGGTACTTTTTTTTTTTTTGTCCATCAGTCCAACCACATGTGCCATTATTGCTAGATTTGACCATGGCTACATTAAGTGGCGGCTCCATTAGCGGCCAACTCGAATGAAAGAAGTCCTCATATTCCTATGTCGTACTTTTCTTTGCCAGTCAAAGGCATTTTGTTGCTATCCTATGCACTTAAGCAGAGTAGTCATTACATTCATGAGAATTCCCCCTCAGAGCAGTCGTCTGAAAGGGCTGTACTAAGCATAACTCTGTGGGTGCTGTCTTTCAACGCGTGTTGTGGTCCGGTTGGGCATTTTTATTTCCTCTCTGATTTTTCCTTGTCCTGTCTTTCAGGGCCATGTGGGAATTGTTCTGGCTCACACACTTCCTGACTGTCAGGTAGAGTGTATTTTCAGTTCAAATGAACAATGACTTTCTGGTCATTTGGTATTTTGCCGACTAAATACAATCAAGTGAACACAGTACTAATAATAGTTTTAATCATTAACAGGATTCAAATGTATCAGATATACTGTAATATTTAGTAGTACGCTCTTTAGAATCTTGTGTTAACCTCAGTTCAATTGATATTTGCCTGTATTGATAGTTTTTTCTCAGCATACTAAACATTTTTCTGCATTTTAGATTTACTCCTGCTCATTTCAGGTCTCTTAAAGAATACAGATGTGTGAACTGTTCGTTTCGTTTTTAAATTCAAGGTCATCCTCATAGAGAACAAAGAGGAGTCCCTAGTCAGGGCCCACAGTCGCAGCGCTGAGCTCGGTTTGAAAAACATTGGCTTCATTCAGGCCAATCTGGAGTACTTCACTGGACCATTTCACATCGGGGTGAGTATAACAAGGCACACGAATTTAAAAAGCATCCCTTTGTGCCATTTTATTGCATTTTCCATATAATAATTCAGGTTTATAGAGAGCGTGGTAACCATTTCAGGTGCCTGGACCATAGAATAATCAACTAAGGTGCAAATGGACTCTGAAATCAAATTGAATGTAAAAAGTGTTACGTGTCACCCAAAGGCAAAAAGCCTGCACACACACACACACACACACACACACACACGCACACACACACACTGAGCCTCGGATAAAGTTGACATTAACATATTTGTTGACATGTTGAGAATAAATAAGGGAAGTTGAAATTGCTTGGCTTTGTGTTGGAGCTTGTCTGTGTGCAGTCTTTTTGCCTCTGGGTTTTCAACATTGGAATTGTGTGGATTTGGTTTGGTGCCATCGGCAGATGGAGAAGGAGTCTACGTCCTTTTAAGGACATATCCAGCACTGTAGGATTTGTTTGTGAGGGTAAACATCGCTGAAATTACTCCAGAGCCTCTGGTGATATTGAGATCATTACCACCGTAATACCTGCGCAGTTGTTTAATTTAATGCTGGTTTTATTGTTTTGTGTCGGTGTAATTTGGATTTCTGAGGTGCGATTGTAATTCCGCTTCCACGTTAGAAAGCTCCAGTGAGTAGCGTCTCGGGCTTGATGTTGGCAGAAATACTATAGACACAATAGTCATGAGTGTATTATTATTGATGCAGAAATGTGCTTTTAAAAGAGCCATTTATATGCCTTTTTATGTCCCTCTTGGTGAGTTCAAAGGCAGGGAGGTGTTCCTGAAGTGTCAAATCCAACACTGGCTCATTAAAGGACCTTTCAGACTTTAGTGGGTGTCACATGCTCACTTTTTTTGCAACCAGCAGTTTGCATCTCTCGGTGTTAGCACATCCTACACAGTGGACCTTTGAGCGGATGGAATTATTGTCACTCACACATATACACACACAAAATGAGGGAGAAAAAGCAGAACACTGAAACCTCTTCTCCATAAAGTTCCACGCTACCGTATTTGAGAATATTTCATTCAAATGCTCTTATGTGATTTTCACTCTGTTCATATTTACATTGACTTTTTAACATTTTGATGTTACAAATCATAATAATCAATGTCATGGAGGTGTTTTAATTAACACTTCCATGACATGTTTAATTAGCATAGGCTCAGTGTAAGCTGTCAGGAAACATTTCTACACAGCGGAGGAGCAGGACCATGTGAAGTGATGATGAAGTGATATATCCCTTTTTCTTCTTTTTCTTCTTTTTCTTTTTTTTTTTTTTTTTGAAGAAACTGAAAATGCCAACATGCAATTATTTTAGCGAAGATGGCTTTTCATTTCCTGAGATGAAGCCTTTAACCAGAGCCCTTTTAGCGCCCTGCGCTGCAGCCGAACAGCGAGTCACTCCTCTCCCTTTGATCGCCGGAGAGCCAAAAGAAAAATAACGACAGAGGTAATGTTGGGTTAAAGCGATCTGTTCAGAGAGCGGCCTTAATCTCAAAGTTTGTTCTTGCTTGCTGTGAGAATACGCCATCCACCCTCGCTTTAAGCTTTTTATTGAATGTTTGTAGATGGAGTGAGCGCTGGAAAGGAAAGCATCGTCAATGTGATGTCTGGAAAGTAAAATATTTTCTGTCTCTGTTTGTTGAGCTCAAAAGATATTTCTCAGTGTGTGTTCCTTTTTTTTTTTGGACGACTAGCTCTGACATCAGAGAAAATGCACTGCACTGCACGGCACTTCATCATTGAGTGATGCTCGGCAAGCATCGTCAGTTCAGCTGAGAAACACCCACCGTCGTCTCCGGACAGCTCGAAACTTTCAATTCTCATCCAGGAGAAATAAGTTCTGAGCTATGGTTGTTTGCTCTTCCTTTTGTGCACACAAAACACAACAAAAGGAGGGATTTACGCTTGTGTTTTTTTCTTCTCACCTGACGTAGGTTCGCCTTACCCGTTTCCATACAGAGGACAGTGGGCTTTCTCTTATAAAACTGCCGTCACTCTTGATTTTGTAGTTGCTTCCAACAAATGTCTCAGACTCATGTCTCCGTCAAGCGTGTTGGAAAGGTCCACCTTCCTCTTATGTTTCATAGCTGAGCTGTTCTAGTGGCCTTGCTTGAACTTCCTCAGGTACAAACCGCAATATATTTGTACCTGCTTCAATTAGTAAGAGCTTTTGTTCCAGAGGCCTCACTCCCCTGAGACCCGTTCCACTTGGAAAGAAACAAACCACACAGATTATTCTTCTCGACAACATGGCTTTGTTTTTAAATGGCTTTGCCAGAGAGGTTACACACGCTTGTGTTGTATTTTTCCGTGATATATGGATAAGTATGAAACTGTCCTTTTCTGCGCTGCCATCATTGATATCCTGAAAGAGCCCCCCCATCACGATGATTTGAAACCCATTACGTATTATAAATGGTCCCATTTGTAATCCCCTTCATTTAATCAGACTAATTCTGTTGAGGTGCCGCTAGTCTTGGGCAGCGTTTGATCTTTCACGCTGACTTTCCATGGAACCGGTCTCAGGTAGACATGGACCAGTACGACATTCTGACGGTATGATAACCTCAAGATAATAAATGTCTTGTCACTCTCTAACAACCTGAGGGATTCCTGCCTTTCTCTCTTTAACAAGTAATAATGACTGAGAGTAATGAAAGTGATAATGACTCTCTGACCGAGTCTGATTGTTTGCTTATTGTTTTAACAAAAATGTGGTTTATCTCGTTTCTTGCAGCTTTTATCGTAAAACTGATATTGATCTAGGAGGCTTTTATCAGGAGTATTTCCCTAATTCCATGAAAGATTTAGTCTGCGTTTTTGCTCAGGATGAGTATTTCTGTCTTTTATAAAGCCTAAGACTGCTCATCCCCACTGAAAGGCTTCTTTATTCTAAGTAATTACACGCCATTGTTGTTGGTTGTTTGTGTATTCAATCTACAGTGTGCCATTACATGTCCACAGATGCACAACAGAACTGCAGATATGCGCATGCTTTCTCTTTTTCCCGGTTTAAGTAACGTTATTACAGAAAGTAAAGAAAAAATAACAACGAAAAGTCTGGATGCTTTAGAGTTGGGTATGTTGATGATGCAAACATTTGTCCTGTTTCAGACCCAGGAAGACAAGGACGTGATTACTTAAGTAAGAATAATGAAGCCTCCTTATTCCAGTGATGTGATTATTGAAAGACATATTTTCCACTCTTGAAATGATGGATTCATAAAGAATATAGTTCAAATGGTTGATTCATGTTAATTAAGGATTTCGTCCTCAGGACCCTGCTGTGGTAATGCTTGCTAAATACGTATGGAACATGGTGGGGTATGTCATAATGGGCATGATGCTTTTTCTTTTTAAATACTGCTTTAGAAATACAAAAAAAAAAAAGCCATTCATCGATAAAGCAGGGATCTTTTCTACATCATAAATACTTATCAAACTTATGGTGCTTGAGTGGTTTTGTGTGCTTTGAATCAAGGGTAAAGGTTATAAAATACAATTAGAACTTAGCCCAGCTTGACTAATATAAGAAATGATGTAGCTGCATAAGACTGATGGGGTTTGTTTGTTAATTATTTTTGCTTTAGATGTGGGCGTGTAATATCAGACAGCGTGCGGTCTTTGTCAGCTACTCCTCCTCCTCCTCATCAGCATTCTGAAACCTGTTGTTGTGAAGCTCTTCCCTCATGATGTGAATACATGTAAGATTAAGTGGGAAATGGATCCACGGCATTGCTGCTGATTAATGTTAATTCCACATTTCTGAGTTTAAGGTAACTACTTGTTTAAATAAATGTGCATGTCATCATAGAGCAATACAGTATTTAGTGTTTTAAATACAATGGCTTTAACCAAGACATTTCACAATGTTATAACCCCTCCACACCTCTTTTTTTTAAGTCATTCATATAATACGTTGATTCACATTGATTGTTTTAAATATGTTTCAATGCTGTCTTTTTTAAAAAGTGCCTCTTTATAATTTAATATAATGAATATTAACCCCTCTCTTTAAAATGAGTCCAGAAAGGAAAGTGCTGTGGAAGAAACAGGGTCTTTTCTTTTTTTTAATCTTTGCTTTATCTTTTTTTTATGAAGTGTGGGACTTTGTGAAATGTGTTTGTTTTTTTTTGTATGTTCTCTGTGTTTTTTAGGTTACCTTTTTCAGTTTTCTCGCTATGTTTTTGCAATATATAGATTTTTGTGTTTTGCTTTTGTGAGATGTTAGAATTTCAGATTTTTCATTTTTTGGTCTTATTGCTTGTCTTATTGCTTGTGTTGCGTTTTTTTGTTTTAAAGGTTGACGTGCTTTTAATTTTGATGTTGTGCTTCGTGTAGGTTTACGTTTAGGGCAGGCACAGGTAAGCATGCACCTATTGAACCTGGAGCTCTGATCTGGAGCTCAAACATATTTATACCGAGTATAGTTGGTGAGTTGATACATGGAGAGGGGCAACTTTTACTGAGAGTTAAAGAGCCTCTAAGAAATGCATCCTGTCCAGACATTCCACTGACTTTATGAGTGGGTTTGGCCATGCTGCTCAGTGTCTGTATCTTCTCTTCCCCGTGAGTGGAGCTCCAGCCAGTTGGCTCAATCCTCCCCTCATCAGCTCTGAACTTCTGCTCTGTGGCACTGCTGTCAAGGCAACATGCAATCAATTTAGACTCACAGACGCCAAGTGACAACTACTTGGAAAACAAGAAGAGAATAGTGAGGCGGCTGCTTAAGTTGCAAGGGTTTAATTTCAGGGAGTCTCAGTAGCTAATGTCATATAAGGCTGTTGGTAATGCATTTTATTTGGACCATTAACAGAGAATCTATTTAGCCAGTGTTTGTTTCAGAGGCAGTCATCTATTACCACCGTACTTTCAATTTTAGAATCATTACTTTTAGGGATTCATGATTTATCTTTGCAGATGTATTGGGCAAGAAAGAAGACACAAGATACAAGCTATAATATTAAGATTTTTAGTGTCCTGCTTTTATCCACTGGACAACCACAGCATTACTAATGTATACTTTGGTGTTTATCACCACACACAGTTTGCCCACTCGATGGGAGTCTTGATGCATTCGTGCCCTCTCTCCTAAAGCACTAATACATTTTGTTTGCTCTAACTGCCCAAGTCTGCACCTTTGCAAGCACAGGTTTATGTAACTACAATAGCCATTATGAAGTAGTCAATGGGATTGAGTGATTGCTCTCAAGTGCTCTTAGTATCAGTCTTGCTGTTCAGGACAAACCACAGTTTTAACAAGATCACTAAAGAAATCTCCGTATTTTGTGGTCTTTCAACTCAGGTTGCCCTCCATGCATGTGGGATTGCAACAGATATGGTGTTGGAGCACTGCATCCAGGCAGGAGCCGCCTTTGTCGTTAGTCCTTGTTGCTACGGTTTCATCCAGAATGCAGTCAAGTTCAGCTTCCCCAAGAGGTTTGTATCTGCTCACTGCACCTCGATCCAGTGTCACCTCTGTAAAGTTCTGCTTTTAAACATGTTGTTTTTGAGCTTGTTGGTTTCCGTACCCGAGTAATTCTGCTTCTGTCTCTTCCTTTCTCTTAGTGATGTTTTTTTTTGTTTGTTTTTTAATTTCACTTCATAGTTCCAGCTCTCCATCATTCTCATACTTATTCTCACTCTTTTTCTTTCTGGCTTACACATAATCTGTCTTCTCTCTCCTCCTTGTTCTCCTCCTGTCTCATATCAGCAACACAGAAAATATGAAGCAGTGGTGTCGCATATGCCTCAGCAGGGTCTTCCGCTAATAATTTCATTCTTGTCATCAGCAGCTGAGAACAGGGTTACTAATGCAAAGGCACTGATTTCTGCTCCTCCATATTGGTTGCGGGAACAGGAATAAAGACAATAAAACATAGCCTCCAAAATGCCCCGTGGTCTTGCTGCTCGTGAAATGCTGTCTGAATAGAGGAGAAATAACCAAAAATGAGATACTGTGCTGAGCTTAAATTGTGTTGATTCTGTGGTGATGTTGACTAATGCCTCTATATTTGCTTAAGAATCATAACGAGGTCAAAGGCTGCTAAAACAACTTTATTTGACTGATGGGCGCTAAGCGAGGCTGTTATGTTGAATTGCTGATGTAACACTAACAGGTTTTAATGGAGATACCTGTGCAGGCAAGTCTGCTCCACGCCTCAAGTTAAATGAATTACTGTATGTGTGACGTTCAGGGATTTCACCAGTTCCTTACTAATTCATTCAATGTCCATGTTCGATTTTGACTGACCTGAACGGTATTTAGGACGGTTTGTTAAACTTTCTCAAATATTGTCAGCAAACACCCTCAGTGTTGTAATGATTTTACCGTGCAGTTATACTTCCATCTGCTTTTCAAACCTCTTTCAAACCTTTCAAACCATTTCACAGTAGCAGTAGCAGCAGCAGCAAAGCTGTCAGTTAATCTATGTTCCAACCCTCTCTCGTGCTGAGCAGCTGTGGGTGAGCAACAATGATTTGACTGCAGGTACAACGGGCTGAAATTTGTTTGCTCCTAACGATGTTTGGTCTCAGTAGGACTTCAGTCATCCTGGAGAGGCTCGGAGTAGAGCTGCTGCTCCTTGGCCTCAGAAGGAGCCAGTTGAGCACTTTAGATTTTTAACGAGGATGCCTCGAAGGAGATATATTTCAGTGTACCCCCGGAAGAGCCGGATGAGTCTACTGGGGAGAAAGATATCTGTGGATCTTTGCTTTGAACTCTTAACCTGTGTCCCTGCCCTGGATTTGCAGAAAATGTGAAATTTTCATCATAATAAGGTGTAACATATTGACTGCACACTAAAACTATGGTGAATTGTGTATTTTTGTCTTTGTGAGGTCGACATCATGTCCAACAATGTTTGCATGACCTGTGTATTTTGCTGGGGACCCTTTTCCAGATCGGGCTTCATGTTTAGAAAATAGGCATCATTAAAAAAGAAAAGCTAGTTTTCTGAGGTAATGGTGCCAAAGTGAGTGCTCTGTTAGCATTGGAGACGACATGAAAATGTTGACGTTCCACATGTCACACAGCTGGTGTGATGCTGGCTAAGGTACTCGAACTGCATCTGGGAAACGCTATTTCACATCACTTGAAGGCAGCATACGATTCTCTTTCCATGAGAGAACCATATCCACAGATTTGCAGGTGCTGATCAGCATTCCAAGCACATCACACTCCGCTACAAACAGCTTAAACGTGTGTGCCCGAAGCCCTCCTGCAATGGAGCCAGAAGGGCAGCATCATCAACAAAAAGCAGATATGTGAACTCCCACTACACCTTGAAATCCTTTCCATCAAAAACACAAGCAGAGATGAGAGTCAGCCTTGACGAACTGCAGCATCCAAATGCAAACACAGCTCCAAGTTTGAGTCTCGGTGAACGAAAGTGCATGCAGCAAAGGCCCCGGCACGTTCCATTATCAAGGCAGCAATTTTTGCAGTTACAGCTCAACACCAGCTGAGTGACAACCAGCTTTTCCTCCTGTGCATCTGCTTCTATGCCTCAGTTCCTTGATTGAGTGACACTGACGGAAACGTACCCCATCATTTGTACTGTGTGGTTTGGGATGATCTTCTCATCCTGATGACCCTGAAAGGATGAGCTGGTCTTTCAAACTGACGGGTGATTGTCGTTGTGTAGTGTGTGCTTGAGATGCTTGCATGGTTTTTGGGACAGGCTATTATTTCTAGTAACAGTTACAGTAATCACTTACCAAATAGGGTAAAAAGTGAAGCTTTTTTCGTTACTATTAGAGTTGGACTTGCACTGGTAGACAGCTGTAGCTAAACGGCCGACTGTCAGTACTTTGGAGTTTTTTAGATGAGTGATATTAGGGGCCTCTGCGAGTGAATTAAGATTAGAATATTTTCTGTATCCTTGATATTAATTGATATTGTCTTTGATATTAACCCTAAAACTGTAACTTTGTAAGATTCCATCTGTCTACAGTATAAATATCTAAGATTTTCCTTTGCTTTTGCTAACTTGACCCCTTCTGTAAACTCATTAAAAATTAAGGAATGACAGAAAAAAAAGACTTTGCAGCTGCAATGGACAAGAAGAAGCTGTGTTTCTGCAGGGCAGTGTGTGCAGTGAACCTCTGCACCTGACTCTGTCAATCTAGACACTTTTAGTGTTTTTCCTTAAGGTTATTTCCCAGGTACTTGTGGACATTCTGCAGGTGCAGACATTCCAGGCGGTTCCCAGGTTTTTATGAGCTGTGAAACTTAACCGCCTGTATCACTGACACGTCAAACGTTAATGTTACTTAAGAGCACTGCTTTCCTCAGTGGGGTCTCACTGGTCTCTGACCTTCAGCCCGCCTTATGTTGTTCTTTAATTAACATCAACCATTAACCATTCGACACCATCACAAAAAAAACTCATTTTGTATCTATGTCATCACAAAAGTTCTTAAAGTCTTTTGTTTTCCATGAAGAAAGTGATTTATCATAGAGGTGTGTCTTAATAATAATAATAATAAAAAAAAAAATTCTTTCCCCAGAATGTAAACATATATAATGGTAAATGGACTCTACTTTTTCTAGTCTAGCTGACCACTCAAAGCTTTCACCCATTCACACGCATTCATACACAGATAGATGCATCGGCAACGTGGGGTTTAGTGTCTTGATTGAGGTCTTGTGGCCCGGGGAAGCTGGAGTCGAACCACCGACCTTCTGATTGGTGGCCGACTGCTCTTCCTCCTGAGTGACAGCCACCCCTAACAGTGCTTTGAAGAAATGTCCCCATACCACTAACCTCCGTTGACATTTTCCTCTTTGGTCGACTTGCAATTTGTTATTGGAGATGTTTCAGGACTTCACATTAGAGTTTGACATAAAGTACCTATTTGTAATAGGTAATAACAAAAACAAAATGTTCCAAAAAAATTCTAATCTATCTAAAAATTCTAAAAAAATGAAAAAATTAAAAACGTCCTTTGATATTTTGTCACCTTCTTTGCGGTGAAGACCAATTAAAATCTGCTGCTGCCAATTAACTTCAGAGGTAACATAATTTGTTCAGTTAAATCGACCTGTGAGCATGAGTGTCACGTAATACGACTGCATATTCAGCTGTTGTAAAAGACCTCCAAGTTTGCAGCACCACTAAGCGAGGGGCACAAGCTAGCAGGCAGCGCAATGATACCCAGGCCGCTCCCCAGACAGGTGCAGGGCCAAAGTGCTTGAGAAGTTTGGATTAGTTCTTGTGAAAATATATCCAATACTCCAATCCCTCAGGGACTAATTATGTCAACACAACAGACCTGCCAAAAAAGGGCTTGCCACCAAACTCACAGACCATGGAGGGAGTTCATTCATCAAAGAAGTGAGAAAAAGGCCAAAGCACCTGAAGCAGTGATTGGTGTGGCTACCGACAGGACCAGGGTCTCTGTTTATACACCCCACAAAGCTGGGTTTCGCGGAAGAGTAGCCAGGACAACGCAGTTGCTTAAAGGAAAAAAGGAAGCCAAACATCACCTGGGAAAATCCCCATATATGTGGAAGAAAGTACTTAAAGTGAACTTTGTGGAATTCAAGGACAATGCCTCCTGAGGTGCAGGCCAAACACCTCTCATCACCCAGAGAACACCACCCCCACAGTGAAGCATGGTGGTGGTGGCATCATGTTTTGATCAAGTGATTCAGCACCCATCCCAGGTTTCATTTGAACTCCTATTTTTAGGGGAAACATCATAGTTTAGATGCCAAAGAGGCTGAATGCTTCTGCATTGTACGTAACTTCTTCTGCATATGTGCAGTAACTACATTTTGCTCCGTAGTAAAATAATGTTTTTTTACCCTTTATCTCTATTTCCAGCAAAAGATTCAAGGATAATCTTACATATAAGGTATGTTTTTTAAAGTTTTTCTATTAATTTGATGTATTTTGATTTGATATATAATATATTATAATAATATTTTCATAATTAGTCTCCCATTTTTTTTCTCTTCCGTGGTGGTTAGGATGGGCCCCTACCATCAAACGTATAATGGAGACTGGGGTAGTAGTAGGTAGTTAGTTAAAAACGTACAGCTTCACATGCCTGGACCGCTGTTCAGTGACCCGTTGAAAGGTTGAAAGTATTCTCATACCACAGCTGACAACACCTATCAAACACTGAGAGGCAGTAAAGTCTCAAACAGGTGAGCAACAAATTGACAAGCAGAGACAAGGCGGGGTCGGGCTGCAACCTTTATCCACAAATCAGTTATGAGCATCATTATTCCTATTATTATTTTTAAAGAACCTTTATTCTGAAAGTCATTTCTAGCTGGTCTGAAGATGATCGTTTCAGAGCTGTGTAGCACTAACGTTTAGCTAAGCAGTCCTTTTTGTGGAGTGAGAATGATACATGCTTAAGATTTTAACTTGTTTTTTCACCCTTCACTCTGAGTTTTTTGTGAGATCGAACGGTCACTTAATAGTTACGCTGCTCATATAAAGGGTATCAAGTCAGTGATGAATCCATCTCTGCTTTTCCTAATTGGACTTGGAAAAAAAAAACTCTGCTTTAAAGAATTGATATTACAGCCTTTTTTTTTTTTTCTTTCTATCCGAAAATAAAATGGATTTAATAAAATCTCCGTACTAATCGCTGTCCTTGGAACAAATATTTTCCCGGTCCTTTCTACAGGCAATCCCTTATCGCTCAGCACAGACAAATCCCAGCACTCCAGAAGGGCCTATCCCTTGGTGATGTATGGGACCTGTCAGTGCCCTGGGGAAAATGTGTGCAGGAGTAGCTGCAGGCTCTAAGCGTAGCCACCTTGAGTTGACATGTCTCAACATCAGACCACCTCTAACTTCTTTCCCTTTGTGATGACCAAGAATCTTCTCCATAGCTTGAGAGGCACAGAAGACAGTTTATTATTTACAGGATGCTGGAAAATTGAAGTGGTCTGCAGTAATGGGTTGTAATTTTTCTGCCATTTGGACAAAAGTATTGTTAGAGAAGGAAAACAAACCAACAAAAAAAACTCCAAAAGTAAGGAAGCTCTAAGTAAGAAATATATATTAAATTATCTGAGCTTTAAATCTCACTGTTACTCGCTTTGGTTTTACTATAGCAACAAAAATTTGACATTTACAATTTTTTGGGGATCAGTTTAGAGAAGACCACTGTTTCTGCTCCCAGGCGCTGTGCTGTTTTATAGCAGAATCTTAGTTATCCTTCTGGAGCTATAGTAGTTAAACCGAATGACAGCACACTGACAAATGGTGCTGGAATAAGGGGCTAATGGTGTGAGGTATTGGTGCTCAGCGCTAACTTTAAGGGCCTGCTCAGTGGCCTTGCGTTCAGTGTTGACCCTGCAAAGTGAAGAATGGGATCAATTAAAGCCAAGGCAGGTTAGAGATGACTTACCGCTCTCCTGAGTCTCCATAACAAGGAAAAACCAGAGCAGGAAAGCTTGTTCGTTGCTTGGGAGTGAATTATCTGAGTGTGTTTGGACACTTGGCATGTACACATTTCACCCCGGGAACACCTGCTGTATTTACTGCGCTACTATGTGCGACCTAATGTTAAAAAAAAAACAAAAAACGCTTGAAAATAATTCAACAGCTACAGGTAGGATTCCTGTCACAGACTCTAATGACGCAGACAGAGTGACTGCTGCTGGGATTAGAATTAAACAGAACTACCACAGGAGGCTTGTTAGAGAGTCGGGCTGCCAGTGCTGGTGTCAGAAGCTTGACATTCTGGATAAAAATATCCGTGTCAGAGGATGTTAAACTTTTTTGATCCAACGTATTTATGATGTCACAAGATAAACCATCTCATTTTCAAGTTTAATCCATTAAAACTAAGCACATCGGAGGGATTGTAATGCAATCTTTCTTTGCTGTTTATCCAGATTTACAAATCCCATCCACTTTGCCATTGTTATCTGGTGTCTTTTGGTCATTCTGTTGAATAAGATGATTGTACAGATGAGGATTAAGCCATTTTTTGTCCCTCATGATAATAATCAAGATCATTTTATTGCCAAGTGCAATTTGAAAGTATTATGTGAATCCACACAAAAGTAGAGGTATTTTTGTGTGCTATTTGGGGCTCAAAGAGCTTTTGTTGTTGGACTGATGACATTCATAAGTTTGCAATAAGTATGCAATAGATAAAGTGCCTGTACTCTTCCTCTGTCGTTGTTTCAGGAACACATGATCCTCTGCCGCTTCGCAGATCAAACTGCTGTCCAGCTCACACCTGAGAGGCGCCTCACTGGTATTGTTTAAAATCAGCCATCTTCTTCCAGTGCTGCACTTACTGCATTGTTATCATCATTACTCAGTTTGTATTATTTATCAGTTAGCTGCATGCAGCGTCCAGGGTGAACCCCCTCTGCATCAGTTCTTATGAGCGTGCTTGACACAGTTTTTCAGAGAACTTGGCAGGTTGGTTGTTTCACACATCTTTGTCATGTCATCTTGTGCAGTACTGCATGTCCTGTTGGTTAAAAAAAGATAATTTCTCATTACTCAGGCTGTGCTTTTTGGCTCAATGCGAAGACAGGATGTAAGAAATAGAATTCTAGGATGGTTCGGCATAATGGCAGCATGTTACAGTAACTGTCCTTATTGAGTCTTTCTTTCGATCTACTTGAGATTTCTTTTTTTAATGAAGACAAACTTTTTCTTTATTTTTAAAACTGATCCTGATCCTGCTGCAGGTATGCTTACTGCTTATTCTGGTATTTTCGAACATCTGTTATGAAGACTAAATCTGCCTACAGGAAAGCTGTTTACACGTCGAAGCAGCTGATTGGGGCTTCAAAAGCCCAAGTAACACCCAAAATAAGACTTCAAATCCATACGAGTGGAAGAGGAGACGCAACTAAAGGAAGGCAGAAGCTAAATTGAGAGAAAGAGGAAGTTCAAAACTTTTTTTTTTTCCCTTTCATTGTCAGTTTGGCCACAGAGTGATCGATTAATTGATTGATTGATGGATTGATTTATGAATGTATCTACTGATTTTTCCTATTTGTCATCAACTATTTTTTTTATGCAGCAACATAATTTGTCTTTAAGAACTAATGAAGTATTTAGCAGTTCATTTATTATCAGTCCATATATTGGCTGTCAAAAGTGAAGCCAATGCTGAAATGCCTTACAGTGTAATACCACTGAAGGCCACTGTTTCCCTGGGCGAGGTTAACTCCCCCTGATCCTTATGCTGGTGGTCCTTTCTGTTAGTTATATAAGGCCTTAAATATACAAACTTCTGTCCAATCAGAATTCTCAACCTTGCCTAATAAAGAGTCACAGTTCCAATTTGATTATTCTTTTATATTGTTGTGCAGCATGAAGAATACCAGCATTGCATATTGACTTGACACTTTTTAGTGTATAATTTATAATACTAAATGGTCAGCAGATGCTTGAAATTGTCCAAATCCTTGTTTCACACAGGGATCTTACCCTGCTGTTGTACTTTGTCAAAAGATCTTGACTTTTGAAATGTGTGAAAAATCTTAATGTAGGGATTTCTACAGAGTGACGAAACAGCTGCAGTGAACAGCTGCCAGATCAGCGTCAGGTTGTGAGGGGAAAATGAAACCTTCTGTCCTGTTCTAAGCTTCCTTGTACAGTGTTTCATTATGCTCTCTTCACCCTGATTGCTCTCCAGTTTATCAAAGCCTTCCTCTGAATCTGTGAAGGCTCCCTAATGCCTCGTCAGTCTGAGTCTTTTCATGTTTACCTGACACCACCTGTCACACTTCTCTCTGTTGGTTAACAGATCTCAGCCTCTCCAGCTAACATTTTCCAACCATGTTTGATCTCATCTCTCCTGAGCCTGCTGGTCAGACGATAATCGTCAAGGCAGCACGACAGACCAAAGCTTACATTTAGTATGTTTTGCCACCTGTTACCAAACTGTGAAACTGCATTCTATGAATGACGTTTCTCAGGGGACAAGTGTGACAATTCATGTGGAGCTGTTGATATATAAATTGCTCCTGTAGAATTCTGATACAAATTAAAGCTAAGAATAAAGAGAGAGCGGGCAACTTTACCAGTATGCAAATCAGAACAATGGCATTATAATAGATGCTGCTAAACTAGAGCCTGTTTAATGTGTCAATCTGCTCATACTGATTTACATGTGTTAGAAAAGCAGCACGCTCAAATGACACTTAAAACCAAACTGCACTGTTGTCAGTTGACTACGTGTCAAATCAGAGTCACCTAAAGCATTTCCAGACTGCCACTCTGCTCGAATAAAATTCAGTTGTTGTTTTTTTTTTTTTTAACCACAGCATCATCTGACAAAATCACCATTCAAGTGACCTAAATTCTGTTGTTTTTTTTGTTTTTTTTTTTAACACAGCATCATCTGACAAAATCACAATTCAAGTGACCTAAAAACAGTGTTTTTGCCATTAGTTCAGCTAAACCTACATGTACAATGATCTTCCACAGAGAAAGCTGGAAGTGGCAGAATGCCTTAACCATTTACTCACACAGTCCTCACACCATTGTGGTGTCAGACATGCCTCAGTCAATCATTTAACTCTGCTCCCATGCATGTACAACTTAGACAAAGGAAGTGGACCAGTTAAATGGCCAAGTTGAGCTGTAACCATAGAAGCAACAGCAATAAACCATGATATATGATGTTAATTTTCCTTTGAATTCAGCAATACTTTAATAATATCCATAATATATTGTTGCTATATAAGTTATTGATGGGAAAAAGATTGGATAAGATATAAAGCAAACATCTGCCCAGTATATGTCCCTGCATCCATGTTTCTGTAAAACACATAATATTGCATTCACAATTTTTCCACTGCTTCCTGGTCAGTGCTCCAAGCTTGTCCATTTTGTTTGCCAGATATCTAATTTCCTACGACTGGTTTAAACTTCCTCCTCCTTTCTGTCCCTTTTGCCACTGCCTTACATCCTAAACGTCTCCATCTCTACTCTAAGTTTGAAGCCTCATTCATTACTTGTGCTTTGGAAAGTTTTAGTCAGCTACTCAATCACGTTATCAACAGTTTCGTTGGCATTACTCATCAAAACAAATGTTAAAAAGAGTTGCCACCATATATCTTTAAACCCACACAGCATCCAAACCAGTATAAAGATTTTTTTTGTTTTGAATATATATATTTTTAAATCTGTTTTAAGAGAAAATATCTGATTGATTCTCAAAAAGCTACAAAGAATGACACAATATAAACAGAGCTACTGCCACCAGTGTGGCGCCCATCTAGTGCCATTTTATTCTTGATTTTTACAAGCATTACACATGTCAGATAAGATGAGAAATGTGTTATCTTGTCTCTACACTTCAGAAACATTAGGTGCTTTATGAGGAAGAGTTATGTGATTGTGATTCTTTTGTTTTTGTGCCACTGCAGGGAAACAGTGTATGGGCTTGGTGGACTTGGATCGGTCGTGGGCAGCAGGGACTCATGGGTACTCGGTGCAGGTAATGACTATGGAGCCTGAAAGCTGTTCACCTAAGAACAACATGCTGGTGGGAAGACCGCCGCAGATGAGTGGACGGGTCGTCACTGCAGGTCAACTGGAAGCACGGATGAAAGATTAGGACTGCAAGCACTTCTTCATAACAGAGCAGCTGCAGAATGATCAGAGTCAGCTAAAGTATCCAGGGTCTGGGGCTTCTGGTTGAATCATGAATCTTTTATCCACCCTATGGATTTTATTTTTTTAACAGGATTGATTTTTATTCGAGATTGTTTCAGAAATTGACAGAAATGTTCACTTCATCTGTAAAAGCAACATTAATCTTACCAAAACAAGAAAAAATGTCTGGCTAAACTTAAAAGCAGTTCCCAGATCTTCATGATGAAGTGAAAGTGTAAGCTGCGAGAGCTGCACCTCTCCAATTTTTCCCAGTTGGTTGAAATACAAGAGCTTAAGCCTCTCAACAACTGCGATGTTATGCTTGCGTCTTTGCTTACACTGTGTGATCAAGCTGTCGGTGTACACAGAAGCCGCAGGAATTACACACCCAGATTGTTAATTCTCACACCGTAAGTACACATTTGCAGAAAGTCTTCCTATGTCCCTCTGAAAGCCCTCCCCAGTCAGCTCTGATTAACAGAAGAGGAAGAAATTAGGAGTTTAAAACTCATCTGATCTCCTTCTCGCCAATACCTTCCTCTCCTCTGAGTGTTTTAATGAGAGACCGAGAGAAAGAGGTGCAGATTATTTCTCATAAAGAACCCGTGTGGAAAAGGGTATGCATCAGCAGCAATAAATATTTTATAATTCTAGCAAAAAGGTCAGTATGCTTGATTAGGTGTGTGGTGTTCAGAGCCTCATAGCTATACTCATCATTTGTTTCCAGTCCTGTACAATTCAGACACTGTTGCACCTAAGGATTTTGTTCTCGCAGTTGAAGTTAGTCTGCTGTTTCTCTTAAGAAAATCCTGTGATGTCACCAGTGAGTGCACGGCGGCTGCCAGAAAAATGCAGAGAGCCAGAGGGAATAGGCGAGAGACGCAAGCTTTTCCAGCATCAGCTCATCTGAATTCAGTCAGCAGAGTCATTCTATTGTAGTGGATGGCCACAGACAGCTCCTTGCTGGGTCTAAAATTATTTCAAAAGGAGACGTCCGACTCCCTGTTCTAGCTTGTGACTGCATGAGTGCACATTACTGACGTGAGGATGAGTGGAAAGAAGGAGAAGGAGCAGGTGGCCCTACTTAAAGCTCAAATGGGAAAGAGGAGAATATTAAAGGGAAAGCTGAAGTGTAAAATGGGTTGATTGGACCAGAACGCACAGGGCTGGAAGGTGACTAGAGAGGATTCTTCATTTAGGTAAAATAAGGGAGGTATGCCAGTTTTCAGCACTTTTCATTATTAACGACTCACTCCACGAAGCTTTTAACACATTGTTGTCATTGTGAGTGATACAATGAGCCAAATCCATTTTGTAGACTTGCATTTGGTGGACCTCAAAAGAAACTAATATAAAATATAAGCTTAAACCTAATATAAATTCTTTTATAGTCTGAGGTGTCTTGGAGGAAAAGCAAACTTATGATCAAAGAAAGATTTTCTCAATCATAATTATCAGCATCATCAGAATTTCTCACCATTTGTGGGTGTTTTTAGATACAGCTCTGAACCTGTTGTTGAACTGCCACCACAGTGCAGCTGGTGCAGCTTTTTTTTTTTTTTTTACTTCTCTTATTGTCTTTAGTCAGAGCTCAGCTCATGTCTGTGTTTTTGCCAACGGTTTGACAATTTAATTCTGTTGCTATGTTTGTTTCTGTGTCATTGTTCCATATTTAGGGGGCCCCTCCCTGTTGGAATTAACTGTCCAATTTGACAAAACACTGTCCTTCTTTATGTTGCCGTGGTTACTGCAGTAATTGCAGACAAAGTACACCTCTGTGTGAAATGGATACATGGAGCTCTTGGGCTGCCCTTCATTATCTTTTTATCACATCTGCTCTTATTGTATTCAACGTCCAGCTCCAATCACAGAATGTGTTTAGTGATACTCGCGGGATTTTCTAATAAACAACTTTGACCAAAAACAGCTGGTATATTAACAGCGAGTGTGCATACATTTTCTTTTTGGTTGCATGCAGTACTGCAGGTCCCGTCTGCTCCTATTTTGCACATTCTGATAATGTTATAATCTTCTTCCTCATGCTCTTCATCCTACACGTCAAATTGTCACATGTATTTCAAACGCTCATTTTTTGCTAATGTTAATCTGCTCCACCATGAGCGTGTCTCAATTTTAATGCTCTTGAGCGGTGCGACTCTTCACTTCACGTGGCCCGCAGCAGGGCATAGAGCTCTGCACAAAAGCCTAAAAATCATGCCCAGTCTTTTCCAAGCCAAATTTCCGTGCTGTATTTATTTCTGATTTTTCAATAGGACCCCAAACTGATTCTTGGTCCCTCGTGTGCCTTTTCATTTCAGATAAAAAAAAAAAAATAATGAAGTCCTTTCAAAATGCTAAATTTTGACTCCCTTCACTCAAGGATCTCATTAAAGGGTAAAAACTCCTAAATCACAGATAGGTTTTTTCCTGTTCTGGGAAGATATGCAAATATTTTGTGTTTTTCCAATAATGTAGCCACCCTCAAAAATATATTGACCTGATATTTCAAAGGCCTTAAATTCCCTTAATACTTGCCGAAAAGTGTAATTAAGTTCAGTACTTAGTATGAATACTATATTCCAAGCTTAGTTGATATCACGGTCACATTGGTCTAGTGTAAACGGGCAATATTTGCTTCAGCATCAGATCAATACAGACCAGGGGCCAGTGCTTCTAAATTCAGCTTAACTATTGAGGCTGTTCTTGTGTTTTGAGTGAACTGACCCTTTAGAAGTCACTCAGTTTTTTTTCTTCTACGCTGACACCTTACGGCAATTGTTGTTGGTAATGAGGCATGATTTTTGTGATCTACATTACCCATTCCTCGATTTTTAAGTGTAATAAATCATGGAGTTACATTCTTACACAACATGATTGATCGAGTAATTATACACAAGCAACATTTCTCCGATCACTTGATGTCAAACCTCTCTGCCATCACACAGATTTATTACCAAATCAGTGACAGGGCGTAACAAGGCGAACAGTGCCATGAATCAAAAGATGGAAATGACTGTAAACAACCAACAGTAATCATATCAAACCTTCCTGTCATTCATCTCCTGCTTCAAAAAGACTGTTTGGTTAGTTGGTCTTTCCAGATAGTTACTGCCAAGCTCTCACATCAGAAAATAAGACAGCTGTTATCTGCCTCCAGACAGGAGATGCATTCTCCAGACTTTGGAACATGGGGATTTCATCCCTCTGAAAAGTGTTTCATTTGGCCTTTTTTAAGCATTTAATTTACTGCTTGAGTGTAAGACTCATATTGTAGATAATTGATTGTGATCCAATTTCATAGTTGCCAGCATCATTTAGTTTGGTGAACAGCATCAACTTGGTAATCACATCAGGTAAATACTTTTCCTCGTGTCAACTTTTTGAATTTCTTTAAATTTGCGTTGTCGTGACTTATTGAAATTGGGTTGTAAAAATGTCAAATTTTTCCTGATTAGAAATTGTGATTGGTTAAAGTGTTTCAGAAAGCAGCGAGGATGCATTGATTTTGAAGTCAAGGCTCAATGAGTAAAGGATTCTTCGATGTCTGAAGCTCTCCCTCCAAGTGCAAGGCCTTAAGCTCAGGTTTTGCTCGAAGTAAATCTCTTGCACTGGGCAAGAGATTGTTTGGCTTCTAGCTCATGAGTTTCTCAGCGGCGTGCCTCATCCTTCCCCGTTCTCTGCGTTCTGCTCCTAAAGGTTTGCTTGTGCAGTTTGGAGCTGCTGCTGGAACCTTTTTAGTCTGTTCCTGTCGCTTCATGCACTCTGAATCAGGCTCCTTAATCATTATTTCCTCTTTTTGCACAGAGGCAGTCTGTTCGTCCTACGTGCTTTGAGTGGAAGCCTTGATGGACTGTTCATCAGCAGGGATGCTGTTCCGCAGCTGCAGTTTCTTGCTTGCTCCGTCTAGTTGGTCATTCAGGTGTTTGGGTGAACGAACAAGCTGATACTTGTATTATTCCTTTCTCATCTAAGTGTATTGTCTATGCTATGCGAAGTAGTGTTTAACTGAAATAAATTTTGTTTATTGCACATGGTTTAATTACAATTTTTGTTGGAAATTTAAAAATGTCTGCTGTCCTACAAATTTTCATCCAACATGCCCAAAATTGTTAATTTCCTTTTTGTCAATCAGTGGCAAATCCTTTCATTTACTGTGTCAGCAAACTGACATATCTCCACTGGGATTTTGTTCTGATTGAGTCATTCTTTTTTGCTTGGGAAGGTTTCTTAACTGCATGAAAATACACAGAAGTATCTAAGTGTGAACCATGTTGAGTCGGAGAGACAAAATTTTACAATTTCATGAGATATATTAGCTTATGAAAGAGTCTCTCGGAGGTAAAGCTCGGGCAGATTTAGAATATTCCATCATCTAAAATGCATAACCTCATCAAAAGATTCAGAAAATCTGGAAACATATCTGTGTGCAAGGGACATCAAAGCCCTCAGACAGCCCTGTATTGAAAATGCTCATGAGTTTGTCATGGAAATCACTGCATGTGCTCAGGAACACTTTCAGAAATAACTATCTGTGAAAACAGTTCACCGTGCCATCCACAAATGCAGGTTAAAGCTCTATCATGCAAAGATGAAGCCATATGTGAATATAATCCAGAAACATTGCTGTCTTCTCTGGTCCTGAGGCCATTTAAAATGGACTGAAGCAAAAAAATAAAAAATAAAATGGACTGAAGCAAAGTGGGAATCTGTTCTGCGGTCAGACACATTGAAATTTTAAATTGTTTTTGAAAGTCATTGACGTGGCGTTTTCCACTAAAGAGGAGAGTGTCCATCCATCTTATCACGAGCGCTCAGTTCAAAAGCTTCCCTCTTTGATGGTATGGGCGTGCAGTAATGCCAGAGGAGCTGGCAGGAAGACTTTGAATATTTCAGTAAAACAATGTTAATCCACATACTTCATCTACTACAACAGCATGGTTTAAAGAGTCTGGCCTGCCTGCAGCCCAGACCTTTCCCCAACTGAAAACATTTGGAGCATGATGAAATAGAAAATATGACAAAGGAGATCCAGGACTGTGGAGCAGCAAGAATATCAGACAAATTGGGACAACATTTGTCTCCCAAAGATCCAACAATGTGTATCCTCAGTTGTCAGACTTTTGCAGACTGTTGTTGAAAAAGAAGGGATGCTACTCGGTGGTACACTGTCCCGACTTTTTTGAGATATTTTGTTGCCAAGAAAAGTCAGTATGAGCCAATATTTTTAAGGAGATAGTTAAATGTCTCACTTTGTTGTGGAGAAAAGAGTTGTCAGACTAACCTTTGCAGCCTCTTATAGGGAATTTATTAACAAGAACAACACAGAAAAATGTGCATGGCAACATACATGGAAATTCCCAATAACCTTAGTTTGTGAGATCCTTTTATGCTTCCTGGTATCATTTTGTGCGTATTTGGCCTAGATGTCAGGTGTCACTGTGTCTGAGATTGCTGCTACATCTTCGACATTGTCTTGACTCGAGACAGAGACATTCTGATCCTCAACAGCCTCAAGGCCCTGCTCTCTCCCTAACTTCCAACATACAATGTTTGTTTTATTATGAATTAAATATTGTTTTTAGATTTGCAAATCACTTCAGTCCATTTGAATTGACATTGTATCCAACATTCCAGCTATTTTGGCTATGGGGTATGTATTTGGGGTTGTCACAGATCCATTTTCCAGCCTATGCTCAAAACACCAAACAGTTCTAACACATTATTCAAAAGAGCATATCAATGTAGAAAATGGGTTAAACACAGATTTCTCCTTCTGCCTCGCAGAACTCATCTGTTTTGCTTTGAAAAAGGCTTCCTGTGCAGAAGAAACTTATTAAAGTCACGTGCACGCTTGGCCTGACGCACTTTGATTATCTTGCATTTGCGTGTGAGGTTTTGGGTTTCTTGCTCGTCCTGACCAGCATGCTGCCTTTAGGTGCAAGTGGAAAATTGGGTGATCTTGACCGTCAGTGGATTATTGTTTTTTTTTTTTTTCAAGGAGGGAAATGAGTGTTTTTCTGAAGACAAAATAGCTCATCAAGTCAGCGTGGTGGAACACTACCAGACGCTGGAACACAACCGCAGTCAGCATATGCTAATTAGATGTATTTCTATTTTTATTGGAGATATAAACAAAAACAGGTCTGGCAAACAGAAGCTAACCACACCGACGAGTGTGATGTGAGCAAAGCTTCCAAGTAGTGCTTAAAGACAACGTACCTGAGTCAAGACCACTCAAATCAGACTGCTGCTAGAAAATAGTTCAGAGTTTATTTAAAGCCTAATGATAACAAAGGTCTGAATTACTTCTCACACTTTGTTAGACTGCTCAAATTTGTATTTTGTTCCGCGTGTCTCAGTGTGTTTGTCCCCTGCACCTCAGTCACTGTGATTTCCACTGCGTTGACTTTCCTGTCTGAGCAACATCAACCTGGGTGGCAAAAACACCTGCGTGCCTCTGCAGGCTGTGTAATTAATTGAGGCAGCTCCAAAGCACGCACTGAACTGTGTGTGAAGCCTGCTCCTCGTCGCTGTCCACGCAACGTGAAAAGTCTTAGATGCCGGCTACAGTTTGTCTTTTTTGCGCTGCTGTTTAAACTGGTGGACGTGAGAAAAAGCGAATTAGGGTCAGACTGCAGTGGGTGCTGTTTGGTTGGACAACCCGCTGCCTGAACTTCTGAGGAGAAGAGAGAGAGCGAGGGAGGAAGCTGTGCGCCCTCTTCCCGGCAGAGTGCGTCCCGCTCCACACGCGGCACCGCGCACACTAACCGGAGTCACTCTGCTGGCTGGGATCGGGCAGGTTTGTCTCCCGCACCTCCCGGATAACGCAGATGAACAGTCTGACGGTCGCAGGCAGACCCTTCCTGCGCGAGCACCTTCAGCGTGCATCAAAGAAACCCTGCTTTGTCTCTTTGCTTGTTTTCTCCACAGTTACCTACCTGGTGCTTTTGGAATACGGAGGACAGCAAGCAGCCTGGGCGCGGAACTGTGGAAATCATGGAAATATGGATTAAGTTGATGTTGTTATACAGCTGCAGTTTGGGAGCCAGTGCAGACTTCGATGGCAGGTGGGGACACGCTTTCTATGACAGCGGGGGGTTTTATGAAATACAATTATTATTTGTACTGTCACAGTTCGATCACTTTGTCAGCTGTTCTTGTGCACGATTTTACTCCAAACTTGAATAATAGTAGTGTGAAAATAAAGTGTGCTGCAACTACTGATTCCGGATATGGGCTTATTTGTCTGTATTTTCATGACAACAATAACCCAAGTACATCCAGGCGAGTTGTTTTTGCGCCCTTGAGAGGAGGCATGCCATTGTAGTAGCCTAGATGCAGTGTTTACATTTGCAAAAAAAATCTCGCCAAGCGGTTCTTGTCTTGTGCAGATGTCAGGCGTGTTTTAAAGTGATGTGACAGCACATAGCCCGGTGCTTCATGTTCAAACACGAATCCCGTGAAGTGTGTGGAGACGTGCCAGATCCCAAAGAATGCACGTCTCCGAGATTTCAATCTGCCTATAGGTGCATCTGAGTTGAGCGTGAAGGAAAGGGGCTGCTCGTGTTTTTTTTTGTTTTTTTTTATCTTGATAACAATTCTTATTAGAACCAAGTATGTTCTTGCAGCTCCACTTGTTAAAAAGAAACGGATAAAAAGCGTTTCTGCGATTGTTATTCAGTTATTTTTGTTTAACATAATGGTAATTTGTTTCCTGATTTAAGGACTACATTAGGATAAACTGGAATCAAAACTACATTCCATCTTTGTTCCATTTATGTCATATTGGGATGACATATTAAGCTTAGAAAAAAAACTGGACTGAAGTCCATCCAAATTGGGGAAAAAAGAAAAAGTTACACGAACAAACTCATGCCAGATTTCCTACATCTCCCACAGAAAATACTGCCAAGAAGTCAACTTTTTTCAAATTTTTTTCTTTCTTCTCACGAATCTCTTTTAGGCAGACTGAGCTCAAATGCAGAATGCTCCACGTTTTTCAAATGAATCAAACACAAGATTTTTGGAGGTAATTCATATTGAGTTGAAAAAGCTTGCATGCATTACAGAAAGCCATGAGAGGCATTGTGCCATTCCACTTGTTTATAGTTTCTGACACAAGGTGGTATGGAGCTTTTCTTCCTCCGTTTTAAAGCTTTTTAGCTCAGTTCGTGTTGTGATCAAACATATTCCAGAAGAAGCAATTTGGAGATCAAAGGTGTGCCATTGTGCAAGAGAGAATTAAGAAGAGAACAAAAACTAATGCAGAAAAAAAATAGATAAAATTTCCAGTGAATACATGCATTTCATTATTTTCTTAGGATATATTTTCCTCTTAATCATCATAGCTATTGTCTCTGTGACCGGTTGGACTGATGAGGAATCTATGACTTTATTTCACACATTGCCTTTGTGTAATAATCATTTACTTGAACCTATACTGTTGCAGCAGCATATTGAACATTATTAACAATCCTGCTGATGGAGTGGTCTGTCACCATGCCCATAATTTGCCAATATCTATGAGTATAAAGTTGCTCAGGCTTGAGTCTGCTTCAATATTAATTCATTGAGAAAATATCCCTTGAGACTGAGCACAAGCAAAAAAAACATTTCTCACCTAGTCCTGCTCACTTATTGCCTTTTAGAGAGCACTCCTAACAGGCTTCTACTATATGGACCTGAAGGGCCCTTCACGGCCATCGATGTCAAGATAATTTTGTTCTTCCATAGCAGCACAAAATATGCTTACCTGCAAAGGTGCCTCGAACATTGTGCTGTTGTTTTTGCCACTTTGTATTCAGGCCAGTTCCATGCCATGCCATGATACAGAAAATTCTTGGAAGTAAAAGGCAGCACATGCAGGAGAGGGTATTCTTCCTCGGTGATGTCATTAGATTGCTAAGTCAAACACAGCCAAGCAGCACATACCAGACCTCCTCAGTTGAAAACCAAAGCTTGTGGAATGGTGCCAGCTTATGTTGGGATTGTAAAATCACACCCACATTCGGGATTACTAGGTGTGAAAATAAGGGTGAAAACAAGTTCATCACATAGCCCAAAAGACAGCATTATTGAGCAATAACTTTCTGTTCCACCTTCCCGGTAACTGATGTATGTGATGATGTGATGAGTTTCAACATATCTACTACATTTAATTAAGAATCTGTTATTTTGTTGTTTGCTATGTGAATTAGTTTACTCACAGATAGTTCAGTGTTGTGGACCAGTAGGCTAGACAACTCTGGGGTCTGTCCACCCAAGGGTGGCACTGAAGATAACGGGGGGGTGGGGGAGTTTTTCTCTGCTCAGAGGTTGTCTAAATAACATTTGCTCATGTACAAAATCATAACACATTTTCTGGATTATAAAGATGTGAGGATGAAACACATCAAATATTGCTGTAGCACACAGAAGTATGGCGGTTAGGTGGTTGTGTGTTTTGTAGATTGGTAAAAAGGCAAAAATAATTCTTGAAAGAGCACATCTACAGCTCTGTAGAAACCACCGACTGATATCCAGCATGATACAGTCACTGTCTGCGATGAGAACAACAAGTAGATGTGGAGTCCTGAATCAAACATCATCTAGTACAAAGATACTCTTAATGCACAAGTTGTACCGAGTTGGACACAAGTCAAACAGAGACAGCAATTTCAACTGCAGATGAAATAGTCTGGTGATGCTGCACCTGCCTCTTTACACACTAATTTAACCAGAATATGTGCATGCCTTTGGAGGAAATTAAGGCTTGTTTTACAGATGTTGACACATACTTGTCAAATGAATCGTGATTGTTGGATCCCTACGTTTCTTACCTTGAGAACATGGAATACACCTTCAAGGTGATTCTGTTTCAATAAGACATTTCCAGACGAGCGCTTACAGCTTTTTGGGGGTTATCAAAAGACACGCTGTCGCACTCAGCCTAGCCAAATACACAGTGAATATTTAACAATAAAATCAAAACTCTGAACATCGCACCTGAAATCTTATCCCTGGTCAGCGATACATAAGCTCAAGATGATCAAATATCTTTTTTTTTTAAATGAAAGACTAAGTATGGGGTATTAGTTAAGTTTTGGGGATTACTCTTGGTGTGGCCGCATGAGCCTGGGTTTGGCTGCAGAAGTGGCCATTTGGGGACAAGAGGGCTTAAGCTCTGTTGCAAAAAGGACTGTTACAGTCTGTAGCTCTAAATGCAAATAAGCTGCTGCTGGCTCCTTTCTCAAACAGTGCTGATGCCGTGGATATCCTCGTAAAAAATGAGGCAGAAGAACTAGTACCTGGATGATACCTCTGTTCTATGAGCACATATTGCTGGTAACAGAAATACAGGAGAAATAAAGGAGCTCCAGTGGTGTTACCAGATCCAAAATTACAAATGTGTGCTGTCAGGGAATACTAACAGTGTATTTCTATGTGAATGGGTGTATGAAAAAGGTTGCAAAGGCCTTTGTATACCAGTACAGTAGAAAAATGCTAAAGCTTATACCAGTGTTAGTCACATTAGCTGTACAACTTGCACAAATCTGTGGGGACATTGTCATTAATGTAAGACTAACTCAGACTGAAATATTCTGGTATTTTAGAAAAATAAATTAGCCTTTACTATTTATATGTTTTGGGCTCTGTGGAGGCCTTTCACATCTGTTTACTTTTCTCTTTCTCCCTGTGCTTCACATATTCTGTACAATGACACAGCCAAATTCCCAACAAAGCTTCTCACATTAACATAGTTTTTGTTCCTTTCGTCAGACGTCAAAAAGAGTCTGAAATTGTAACTGAAAAGCAACCCATTAAGACTACATTTGAGCCAACACTCACTGTCAGAGCATGTTCAGACTGTTGCTCTGCTTCACAAGTCCAGGTGGTTAATAGACACTAGTGCATATTACGAAGCAGTAGAAAAGAGGCAGACAAAGGCGTTCCTGCAGTGGAGGAGAGACCTTGCTCTTGCATGGCAGTACTGGGGATGTTTGCGAGGTGCTGTGAGGGTCGGAAAAGTAGCTAAATATGGCAAAAAAAAAAATCATCAAGTTGGCAATACTCCAGTCCTCTCTTTTTACTCCGCTATGTCATCAGTTGTGAATTTATTTTTATTGCCTGAGACGTGTGGCGCAAGACGGTGTAAAAAGTCTGAGGTGTAAAAGCCCCAAGCTCATTGCATGACACTTGGGTGCCCTGATGCCTTCCATGATACTTGGGTGCCCTGATGCCTTCCATGATACTTGGGTGCTCTGATGCCTTCCATGTTTGTGTGGCATTTCTTTGTCATTTTCCTGTTTCGTAACCTTCTACCAGAGTGACAGAATGACCACATGGTATTGTGTTAATGGGACAAAAATAGAAGAGTTGAATGGTGTGTTAAGTTGGTGATGTTAGGGTCGAGGACTTACCCTTCAGAATAGGGTAACATTTGTACTTAGTACGGCACATTGGCATCTCTCAGATAAACACTTACTGTGCGTATACTAAATACTTCAATTCATTCTTATCGTTGTTATGCGGAAAAAAATTATTGTTTTAGAATTTACAAAAAAAAAATGTAACTACTTGTCTAGAAGGGAAGCTTTTACAGTAGTTGGGAACATTAGGTCTTATTCCTGTGCGGGCTACAGCACTTACTGGAGGTCACTTTGAAAAATACCACTCTTTTAGTATATATCCTGAAAGTAGGAACAGAACAATTCCTTCCTCAGAACTAACAACAAAAACATTCAATGATTATGCTACACTATGAAGGTGTTTACTCAGCAAATACTTTCCTATTTGCATAGAAAATCACTTCCAAAATCACCTCAATATAAATCTTTGCCCCATATTTGTCAGTACGGCCACATGGTGCTTCGTGTTAATGTAATGGTTTTGGCAGTCTGCGCGCAGATCTGGCAGTGCATGCATCTGAGGCGGTTAATTAAAACGGCACGACACATTACGACCCCACAAGTCTTCAGCTGAGCTCGGCAGGTTCGAGCAAGTCTCTCACCAAGGTGCTACAAATGCAACGTCTGTGGGTGTGCATGAGGAACGTACATTCAGCTGTTCTCTTTGTTACAGTACGGGTCATGGATAGGTGATTGATGAGATTATTGTCACTCTGAATGCAGATCATATACCTTCATGGTGTCTGTAATATGTGCTCTCCTCTGTGAGCGATGGACTGACAACTCTTCACTGTCAGAGAAGAGAGATTAGCCAGTTATGAAGCCATTAGTGTCTAAATGGAAGGATGATGGAATCTACATTGTGGATATCAACCTCGCAGCCCCTTATGGAAGAACATTGTCTTTTAGTCTGTACTTGAGAAGAGGTGTCACACAGAATGCATGAAGGGTAATAATTATCTGCTTGAGTTCTCTCAAGGCTTTTTTTTTTTTGCAATTTAGAATTATTCAGGGTAATAAATACAGGTATTATGCTCACATACATTTGATATGCTCGCTCTTCATTCAGTTCAATATCACTGAAGACAAGCCGGTCTTCTTTGTTGTGCTGTGCCAACACAGTCCCCATTGTTGATTGTGATTAGTTCTAATTCTCATCTCATAAATGTTCTCAAATTTGCTCATCTAGTATTCTTGAAGTGTTGGTGTAGTGCAACAGTAAGCTGGTGAGCTATATTAAACCCTGAGTTTAAAGTTTGCACTGTGTTGAAGTGTAACTTGAAAAGAAAATGAAATATAATTCCATATTCATGTTTAATTACATAGTGTATTGGAGAAAGCATTAGAGGGAAATATTTGATTAAATAATCTAGGACCTGTTGCATTTCATGACACCCACCTTGCATCCATGTAGTACTTCAAACTGTTCTTTTGTTCAACTTCTTTGTTTTGTATTTTCACTTTTCATTAACAGCTATTTCATTTGGATCTCGAGAAAGAAATTATGATTAAATTAATTTATGTGATTTTGAAGGGCAAAAAACAGTATCTTCAGCTGATTGTTTTGTTGGACTTATTTTTTAAACACCAGATAAAACTGGGCGGTCGCCATGCAGCTATTTGGTAAAAAAGGCAAATGTACTGTACTTATATAACACATTTGTAGTCTAGCTGACTGCTCAAAGAACTTTTATACTACAAGCCACATTCACCCATGCACACACACACGGAATGTCTTTGTCTAAAAAGTTTTACAAGCCACTCTGTGCCGTTTTCTTTGTATCACAGACCAGTGAATGCATCAGAAATAATGTGGGGTTCAGTGTCTTGCCCAAGGACAATTTGACCTGGGGTGCAGGGAAGTTGGAAATCTATCCACCAACCTTTCGGTTTGACTCCTGAGCTACAGTCGTCCTATGTGATTTTTAGAGTCAGAGCAATGGCAGAAATCAAATTAAAAACAGTTAACGGTGATGGCGTCTCTGCAGCTGCATGTAAAGTTTTCTATTGGGAGTCATTAGATAATTACTTCGTAATCTGCAAGCAAATATGAGATAAGTAGGTTCTAGAGGAACGTGTGCACCCAAGTGTCATAAACTCTTCTCACTTGATATCCTAGTTTGTCATATGAATATATAAATGAGAGCTTTTCAAAACAACAGGTTGAAATCAGCTTTTTTTCCTCACATCCAAATACCTCCGCAGTGTGCCAGCACCATCCAAAGGAGGAAGATTTTGCCACAGTCAAAAAGGTTCATGGTTTGTTTTTGAAAACAAGTACGCAGTATGGAGGGACAGCAGGTTCCCATGTCTCTGTGTGTCGTTGTACATGTTGGGGGTAGATGCAATCGCAACTTGGCTCTCGTCCAGGTCAATCATTTTCTCCTCCTTTCTTTTTTTCTTTCCTCTCACTCTATTTTCATAATATTTCATTTTTCCTTTTTTTTTCCTTCCCTATTTTTTTTCTAATTGTTTCTTTTTCTCCCCTCACTGTGTTTGACTGACTGCCTTCCTCCTTGGCAGGCAGCAGGCAAACATTTTCCCTGGATCTGCCACTCTCATTTAGCATCCATCTATTTTTTTTTTTTATTTCCAATGAGGTGATTGGCAGCGGGGGCATGCATTAGCATTTCCTCATCTTGGCATAGAGACACAAACAGGCAGGGATAGCAGCAAAGAATGTGCCTTGAATACTGAGCAAAAACCTCACTTTCTCAGAGAGGCACAAAAGAGAGAATCTTTTGTGTAAAGCAAGTGTACCAAGAGAGCATCTCCCCTGTTTTGTGAGGGATTACAGTGTTTTTAAGTCTTCAGAAAGTTCCGAAATCTTTATTTTTTCACTTATGGGATTTGTTTAATGATCTATGCAAAACTCTTACGTATTCCACACCTCATTAAATGACAATGTAATAGTGTCTTTGTTGGAATGTGAGAACATTTACCAAACTCAGTCTTGTCTGCCCACTGGTTCATTTATTATTTGCCACATTTTAGGTAACATGGTAGAACTCAGCTCTTAAAGTATTGGATTTTCATCAGTTTCCTTAAATGGACACATTCCCTCACTCTATTCTGTCCAGAATTAAGTGGTGGGCCTTGGTACAGATAAAAAGGTAATCCACATGTAGTGTGTGCCAAGAAGCTATTTCTTGCTCTGTGGAGGATAGAACATGGTGTAACAAAACATCTAAAAACAGCTATGATATATCTGAGAAACGAGTGTGCTTGGGAAATAACCTGAAGCTGTGTAACACTTATAGGCTGCTCGTTCTCTGTGGCAAATACGATATCCTTAACTGTCATGAAATGGTCAATAGAGTAAAAATTGTACTTTCTAGGAGAGAGGTAAATAGTTTGTAATCCTAATCCTGGCTGTGATGTGGTGTTCTCAGACGTGAGTGTCAGTGGTGCAACTGAAGGCCAAATTCACATTGATTCTGGCAAGCTTTCAAAACTGTGAGAAGTCAGTCTGACACCCCTCATTTTTACACTTTGAAAATATGATTTATACATTTATTATAATATAGAGGAAGTTTAAAAATCAGTTTGAATTAATCACACTTTTGAAAGTCAGCTGGCAAAATGGCAGCTGATTCCTTTTCTAAGACTGCTGCTGTTCTTTGTTTTCCATTGTATTAAATTATATTTCTTTGTTAAATATCATTTAAATTGAAGTACCTAACACTGAAACTATTGCACTTTCATGAAACTGCTGTTTTACCTCTCATTTGAAAAAAGCAATCTACAGACTTTTCTTTTTGCACACAGTCTGAATAGAGCAGAATCTGTGTCCATCAGTGGCATTTAGGAACTATTATGTTCCCCAGTTTTAACTGGATCAGTCACAGATGTACATCTTTCTTTGGCCAGATCCGTCATTTGTCTCTAAGCATTGCATCAGTTAAAAAACACTGCTGGAGGTGGCATCTGCAGTCTTTGCAAAAAATAATGGTGTCCTGTGATTAGTAAAAGCCCTGCATTACAAATGTTATTTTTGTAGAGGACTGTAGTTATTATTATTATTATTTTCTCAATTATTAGATATAATACATTTTTTTTACATAATGAGTAATATAAATGAATAATATTTTAGGGTCTACTAAGTCAAAATACAAGGGTTGCTCATTTATATTTAAAGAAATCATATTTTATAATTCATACATCTGATTTTCTGCAAAAAACGTTATGTGTTAAGTAACTGGTTGCTATATTCATCAAAAAGATACAGTGATTTAAAAAGTGAAGTACGTCGCTCCATCAAAGCATCTATGTCTGTCCAATTTGTTCTCAAGTTCAGGGCTTGAGTAAATGTGTTTCATTACATTCCTTTACAAATGATGATATGATTTGACTTCATTCCTCAAATAAATATCCCTGACCCTCTAGGACCTAATATTGTTGGGTTTTATTCACTAAAAGCAGGAAAATGACATAAATCATAGAGAAGCTTTGAAGTTCCTGTCCAAACAACTAATTACTAGGACCCCTGCTTTTTATCAGGACATTTAAATTGGCAGAGAACTAATTGTATCATCCACTCACAGGTGGCCTCGACAGATGGCTTCATCCAATGGCCTGTGTCGTTACGGGGCCAGGGTGGACTGCTGCTTGGGATGGACGCGTCGCTCCTGGGGTCATTGCCAGCGTGAGTGCCACCATGCTTGCTGCTGCTGTCGGTGGGGCGAATGGGACTAACAAGGTTGTGAGGTTTCAAGCTGGGGTCAAAGACGCTATTAAACTGGAGTTATACTGCAAGGGAAGCACACAAATATGTCCTGCATGCATATTGTCACAACAGAAGCGCACACAGCTAATGGAGCACGGCACCTGGTACAGTCTTTAAGGAAAGATTGATGGTAATGGCTGGTTGGACCCGTACACCAGCTGACTTTTATGTTCACTCTGCAGGTGGCCATAGTGAGGGAGAGAATATACCTGCAGGTGGACACATTCAAGAGTAAATAGGATCTGGTTATAGTTTACAACTGAGCAGAAAGCAACCATCTAACACTGCCAGAAGAATGTAAAACAGAAACAGTGGTGTTCTCACAGCCCATGGTGTTGTCAGGTTTATGCACTTTGACTTATTAGGACATGCACCAAACATTTACAGGATTCAGAGGATGTGTCCTGTTGTTACTTAGTAATGCAGCACCACATGCCTAACACATATCTACACTGCAAAGTTCTTCTGCTCTCTCGTCATGTTATCCAGGGAGGTGTGAATAAACTAATTGGCTTCAGATCTGGCTTGTTGCCTTACAAATATCAGATCCTTTGCATGGCTTGGTGCCTGGAAAACTTGCTGCTTTGCATTGGGCATTTGCTTAATACAGGGGACACTTGAACACATAAAAAGGCCTTTTCCGTCATGGAAATTTACCAGAATAGGCAAAGCAAAATGTTAAATAACTTTCTTACCAGGAGTTGGATAATAAGGTCACTACTACTGTCCATTGTGTCTGCTTAGCTTGAGTCTACAAGCATCCGCTGGTTGATTTAGGTTAACAAGACGACAGCAAGTTAAAAAAGTTCAAAGAAGTAAAAACTCTAAAGTACTACACATTTCTTAAATATTATGTATGAAATGTAATTAGCAATCTTTAAATATGTTTTTTGAGACATTCCTTTATCTCTTCATAGAATCAGGACCACTGAGCTCGATATGTTCAGAAATGGCTTAACATTATTCCCCTGAGAGCGAACTTATTTTGGGCTAACAGGCCAAAAAAGTCTTCTGTGAATTTGCCAACATTTACAGATTGCTCGGCAAGTGGTAAACATTAGTGAGGTGTAGCAGCTAGTGTGGCAAATGTTGTCACATGTGCCATAAGGGCACAGCTTGCTGTGCTCGATTTGAGACAACGCTACAGTGTCAAAATTCACATCAAAGTTCACAAACTACCACATGGAAGTGTACTGATTAGAAAGAAAACTACATATTGTGTCAAATTTATTTGCCTACTTATTGGGATGTGATAGCAAAATGAAGGCACAAGAAAAAGTTTGTGCTTCCTGAAATTTTTCATTCCTGTTCTTTTTTTTATGTATTAAATGAGGGGAAAGCCTCACCTCCCGCTATACTATTCTTTTTTTCTTAGAAATGAATGTACTCGCCTGTTTAATGCCATAATTATTAGTTATTTTCAGTGACATAAAATCTCCTGGTTTGTAAAACACAGCGGGGGAAAAAATGGTGCAGAGCACTTACAAGTTCTGGTTATTAAGTTCCTGCCATGGAAAAGGCCAAAAATGGTGAATAACTCTGCTTGTGGATTCTGGTCACATAATACGTTGAGATGCTTGAAATGTTTAATTCACTCACTTTCATTTCTGTGTTTGTCATTGCTTAAATTTACCATATTTTGATTTATGTTTTTAGGTGCTGACGCTCATCCTGCCACTCTGTAGCTGACCTTTTTTATTTAACCCATTGTATTTTGTTTATTTCCTTGTGGAAAATATGTCACTCACTGCTCGTTTGGGTCTAAAGGTCTACGTTATTATTTTAACAGATTGCTGAAATGCTATTTTTCACTCCCATTTTATGTAAAACTGGTAGGGCTCCATCTTTTTACTTGATCTCTGGAGCGTATTGTCGATGTATCATTTTGTTGTTGAGAGTACAAATAGCATTACTTGAGTTAATGGCCCCAGATTTTCTTCTTCTTTTAGCTCAGCCAAATTAAACTGAAGTCTTTGTCAGGCATATCTGCTTTTTATTCCCATCTTGCTTCATGTCTGTTAGAAACAAAAGATGATAATTCTATTCTTATGTCAACACTTGGAGCAAGAAAAACAACCCATGCTAATGGTTTCAGGGATAGACCTCAACTTGTAGCTTGAAGGAAAGTGATTATATGTTTAGAAATTGGAGTTCTTTTTTTTTTTTTTCTCCAACACAGTGCTTGAGCATGTTTAAAACCCATAACTACAGATTCTGTGATGGCATGATACAAGCAGAAGCACAACTGTTCCTTTTAGGTCCGGACTCAGCAGTAATCCTGGCAGGAGTCGGCCATCACAGAGCCCAATGTCTCCCAGTGTATCTGCGCTGGGCTCTCTGCCTTTACAGCTTCCCGTGCTTAAAAAATTCAATGTCCAAAGTCCATGTCCAAACATTCAGAACTCAAATGTTAATGGAAACTGCTGCTGCACATTATGTGTTTGTTTATAGCAGCAGGAGACAGAGCAATCACTGTTCTGCCTGTAGACATTAATGATTAGAATACATCAGAGGTGACATTTCTTTAATAATTAATCATGAGGATGTTTGCAACAGTTATTCGATCAGCCGAACAGCAGTGTGTGAGCATGTTTTCTTTGTTGCTCTGGAGTCCCGCATGTTCCATGCTGAACAGAAAATACCAGCCAATTTTTCAGCTTAATCACAAAGCTTCTACTTTCACCACTTTTTTTTTTTTTTTTCTACTGTGAGTTAAATCACTCAGCGAGTGCTTGCCTTAATGCTTCCAAATGCTCCTTGCTGGGCACAACTCAAATCGATTCACTCACAATCAGCATTCCATCAAGTCAGTGAGGTGCTGATTTAAACCTTAGAAAAGTCTGATGGAAGGGATTGGAGAGAAAGCGAGTGTAATCATGGGCGTGTGTGTACCTTTGTCTGCATGTGTGTGAGAGGATGCAGTCATCATGGATTTAAGGTCTTGGTAAATTTTAGTGGAGATGGAAGAGATTAGATTGGAGCTACGGGATTGTGGCGCTCTTCCAGAGAGCACGGGGATATTTTTTTGCTACTTCTTTCAAAGAAGAAACCTCATGGCTCAACCCAGATTTTTTGCTTCTCTCCAAGAATTGAAAAAGTGATGGAGAGAGGGGACTAAAAGTAAAAACCCTGCAATGGAAATGGTTTAGACGTTATAAGTAGAAAGATGATTGCAGCAGTGGTGACGTCAGGCGAGTGAAAAAACTCAGGAAGATGGAGTGAGAGAGAGCATAGCTTTGGATTTATTGTAGAGTCAAGCTCCATACACAATGTCCTGACAGGATATCCAGCAGGCAAAGTCGTATTTTTGAAGCTCTTTCCTAAGCAGATGGCATCGTGCGCATTTTAATGACACAATAAACATTTTAACATTTGCATATCTAAGTGCATTTAACAACGAAACATAACCCTATTTGCTCAGAGATCAAGCTATATACTTGACTAAGAAGATGCTTTCGTTGTGCCAGTGTTGTTCACCATTACTGGCTCATATTGACCAAATAAGATTAGGTGTAGTATACTGGTAGATAGGTGTGTGTTTTCAAATAGCATGTCGCCATTGAGAAATCAGTTCAGCCTTGTATGAGGTAAGGGCCACGAAACGGCCGACAGCATCGCTCTTCCCTCATACACATACATGTGCATCAGCCGCTACGACCACAGTGTCCCTCCTGCTGGCTCAGAGGCAGTAGAGCTTCATCCGGGGAGTCTGAAAATGGTCACAGTTTAGTGTAACTTTGCAAAATTGAGATTCATAACAGGAACCTGTGGTCATTTACACCAGATGGCACGGGCCAACTCTTTGATTAACTTTATCTGTGATATGTTCTGAGGTATGCAATTTCAGGAAGTTACAAAAGAATCACAACTATATGTTAGCACTGCATAATACTGCACTATAAAGTGCAAAAATGGAGAGGAATGCCTTATTTCACCACACATGGCATTAAGAACAAGACGAATAACGTTGGATGTCTCGTGCTTCGAAAGAGTTCTCAGTAATCACCAGCTGGAGTTTAAATTCCCTTCTTCAATTTCCAATTGAAATTTCCCAGATGATAATAAGCCTTAACGTCTCTGACCTCTTGTTTCCCTTTTTTTCTTTTTTTTTATGTTTTCTTTAGCTGAAACCATATTGATTAAAGCTCAGGTATATCTCGAAGGGTTTCTTGTACTTGACTTTGTAACTTTGAAGCCTTTATAATAGAAGTCGTCTCTAGCAGGGACTGTAAAATAGGCTGTTTGCCACAAGCAAGACGAATATTATAATGTAAGCAATTGTGTAAATATAAGAAAAGAAATTTAGGGAGTCTGTGAGTATTTTGAGATTACAGCTTCAGGTACTCTGTAGGTGGAGCCATATAAATAGAGTGTCAATTTGTCTTTCTAGTCCATTCCTGCCTGATAAACACCCCCAACACTGTTGATTTGTAAAGCAGGCATGTATTTTTTCGCCCACAAAACTATCATAATGGTAATTAATCCTATGTTCTTTACAGAAAAAAGGGACAGGAGTTAGTTATGAGAGAATTTGAACTCCAGTCTAAGTGACACTTCAGTTGTATCATAATTTAAGGTAAGATTGTAGAATATCAAGATGTGCTTGTTTCAGCTCAGTAAAAATCCATTTATGCCTTGATGTATTGTTTCACAGCGTTCACATGCCTGCCAGACTTGTAGTGATTTGCAATTCCACATATGAAGGCTTGTGACTTGATGCCACGGCATGTCTCAAAAGACGTGTGACTTTTATGCTTTTTTGTCAACTTCCCACGAGATTTAAGAAATGTTAGAAAGAGCTGTATTGACTTACCCCTGCATTGTGAAGAAGCTGGGTTGAATATCAAATCCATATTGAATAGATCACACATTATAATTTCCCCAGAGATCCTGGCGGGTTTTACAAACCCACTGAGACCTGGATTTAGTTTGATTGAGAGCGGTCTTTGTTTCTTGGGATGCTGCGGACAGGATTAAGGCAAGACTTTTGAATTGGTAATGCGAGCTAACAAGAGAGCGATGAAAGGAGAAAAGTGAAACCTCTGGTTAGATAATTCACTTTATCATGTTTGTCTGTGTGGTTGCCTTGTCTGCACCACTCGCTTTCTTTGTCACTGGACTGTACAGTCTCTCCTAAAAAGTGTGCCTTCTCATCTATTTGAAGCCAAAGTTAAAGGATTTGCGCGCTAAAACTGGAGCCAATGTATGTGTAAGAGCAAAAGCCCTCTTTGCTGCGGTGACCAAGCGTGTAGTTGACGCAAGCTTTCACAAAAACTCCATAAGTCCGTAAGCTTCTTTTAGTACAGCAATGGAAATATTCTTTCACAGAAGACAAACATTCGTAAGCTTGGTCAGGACCTATTGCGCTCTCTCGACCTCAACCACAAAAAAAGACGTAACTGAAGCTTAACAGGCAGCTCGTTGATTTGAAATCAATCAGAGCCTTAGTCTTTTTAAAGTCTAATACATGGAACATGTGTGACTCCAGAAATGTAGTTTAAACAGCACGTATGTTTTCTTCCAGGAATGTTTGCTTGTCAAATTGAGCAGGCTATGCTCTCCAACGTCATGTTTGTTCCTTTGTTTTCTCACAAGAACTAAACAATGCACCCAATCTTTGTTTGTATGGCTACTTGTTTTGCAGCTCTCTTCGCCTTAACTCACAGAGTAGTCGGGATAAGGTGCCAACCCCAAGGTTAGCTCCACATGTTTCTTGAAATAATCTTACTAGACGTGTCCTGCTGGGGGCACATCCTCTGAATCCGGGGCACACTCACTTATTTATAGCGCCCAGCGCCCCCTTCGCAGGACCAAATAACACCTCACACCCCTTGGCACCAGCCAGCTTTTCCCCTCTGGCCTCAGATCTATGCAAATAAGTTGCACTCTGCAGACCAAATTTCTCTTGAAGCCATGTCTAACATGAATTATGCTGAGTTTCTTTAGTGACTTATTAATATTCAACTATCCTTCTGGTCAGCCCCACGGAATATTAATCAAACCCTTAAAGCTGAAATCCGTAATGTTTTTTAATTAATATATCCATGCAGTATTTATACGGCCGTGACGATGAACATGTTAGACATGAAATTATGTGTCAGTTAAATGATGATAATCTTAGCAATTTTCAGCATCAATTATTTGTCATTTGTTAAGTGCCAAAAAATCTTTTAGTTTTTAGTTTTAATGACTCAAATGTTACGGTATCATTCTTCTCTTATCATCATGTTAACCAGTAATGAGAGAAAAATAAAGTCATTGCAAGCAGCAAGATTTATAATTGTTACTATTTCATGATATGTTGATGAAATTATTCCTTACAGTTGCATGGAAATAATGCATAATAAAATTATTCCTGAATCAATTAAATTAACTCTACTTATTTGATTAGCATCAGGACATCCGTGTTGATAATTGAAATGAGTCATCATTACCAGCTGTCCTTTGTCCTCAGATGTGCCGATGAAGAGAAAGTGTGCCATCGATTGACAGGTTTTGATGGTGTTTATGGAACAAGGGTCATAGATGCTATGTTTGGCCTTCCAGTTGGTCTGGCCATTTTTAGTCCTCCCTTTCCTCTGGTTAATGAGCTCTGGACGTTTCCTTGATCTCTCTGCCAGTCTAAAGGCTTAAAAACACCCTCAGAGGTAAAGCCTGTCGACGCTTTCCCTTGATCCCCTTAATCAAATCCTCATCCATGCAAGGCATGAACAAAAAAGCACTTCACTCGTCCGTTCTTTAACTAAAACATCAGATGATTGTTTCCTTTTATTTGTGGACAAGTCCAGGGTCTGATGAACTTCAGCTTTCTGAAAAGCTCTTTTCATTGCCTCCAACAAACTAGGACATTTTTAATTTGTGATGCTAAGCTTTGAATGCTCTGTGTTAACAACCTGGCTCATATCACAGGCCTCCCAAAGTGGGCTAACAATACTTTCATTCTGTTTGATTTTAAAGCTTAATAAAGTTGAATGAGTCTCGAGATGTTATCCATTCCAGGTAAAGGATTCATCCCAGACCTCTGTGCCTCCTTTGAATTAGGTTTGAACAATGTTTCTTTTCAAGTTCTATTCGGTGTCGCTCCGACAATATACGCTAAAGTGGCCTTTACTGTATTTATAGCTTTTGCATAACTTACATGAAGCGTGAATATCTCTACACGATCAAATTATATATGTAATCTTTTTTACAACAATGTATTCAAAATTAATCATGGAAGTTTGGGCTCACTGAAACATGCATGAAAAAGATTAGGAAAACATTAAAAATGCCATAAAAAAACTGTTAAACATTGCTTCTTCTTTTAGATCAAACATAAGCTCAGAGAACTTGGCTTCACTTCACGATTGAGTTGCATAAGCAAAAATGTAAATTGAATAAAGGAGGGTCTGTCCAGAAATGGAGATGATATTGAGACTGACAGGAGCACAGTGCCGAAGAAACGCAGTGTCTTCCATTTTAACAAGATTACTGTTTTGGCACAGTGTGCGCCCTGATGCAACACACCTCAATTAAATACGGGATCATTCACCAAGAAAGGGATCTTTTTCTGAGGCGTAACGCATTGGTAGCATGTTGAGCAAATAAACACTGCATGTGAGACGCAAAGCAATACTTACAATAAATGTTTTGGTCTCATAAAGTAATAGATTTTTTTCATCACAGAATTATCAAACTAGATACTAGAGTGATATGTGAGCGCTGTAGCTGATGACCAAAAGACAGCCATGGTTTCCTCATGTATTCAGTGTGATCCATCGCTCGCAAGTCCATTTTGGCTGCTGATCCGAAATGGTCACAAAAGGGTGAGTGAAATGCTAAATTGGAGCCCTCTAAAACTGTCTACAAGCCATCTGGTGATGACTACATCCATCTCTAAAAAAAAGTGTAACTTGGGCCTCACGTGTCAAAACACGTTGCATTTAAAACACACTGTTGTGTGTTTAAAATGCTCTTTTAGTTATTGACATCTGCGACCTGGCTGGTGCGATAAACTTCACCTGTCTCTTTGTCTCCTTGTGATTTTAGCAAACGCACACACACGTTAATATGTACTGCCCTATTCTGCCACAGTGATAATTAAATCCTCTGATGACTTTCTATTATGACATAATTAATGAAGCTTTTAATGAAAATTAGTACCAATTGGCTGTATCAGGCATGCTTAGCAGCAAGCTGCAGTAAGCAGTCAGATAAGCAGGGCAAGCCTCCAGCTCACTGAGACAGAACAGAGTCGGTCATGCCGCACAACTTCATCTTTGTGCAGACTTAATTTATTACCATCCACGCACTATGTAAGATCTGCAGGGCAGCTCTTTATTGTGGAATTAATTGTAAGCTACTGTTTGGGTGCTGCAATTGTTTAATTTTCAGTGTAAGAGGGAAATATTCACCTCTGTGATTCCTGTATAAACCGATGTAATGTTCATCACTCAATATTAAAAAATTCAATAAAATCAGACTTTGCTTGGCATTAAAAGGTCAACTCTTTATCTTATAACTGGGAAATTACTTTATATCAATAAGCGCAAAAAAAAGAGAAAAAAGCAACTTTATCCGAGATCCAAAACAGCTTAGAGAGAGAAAAAGTATAATGTATAAAGCACTCAGCTAAAAATGGCTTCTCAAATCTATTAGTCAATGATAATAACACTGTCACACAAGGAGGAACAAACAAACATTTTCTATATGAATGAGGCATGATGCCGTATCATTATTCCTGCAATGTGGAGTAAACAGATGATTTCCAGCCAAGGGGTTGTGGAAGTTGAGAAGCAGTAGGATTAAGTGCTTTGTCGTCCTGATCTGGTACAAGTTCTCTGCCGTGGCGCTGCACTGATCTGTCTCTTCCTCTTTGAATCCTCCCTGAACAGCTATGTGCCAACCTGCCTGTAAGCACGGAGACTGTGTGGGACCCAATAAGTGCAAGTGCCATCCTGGCTTCACCGGCAAGACCTGCAATCAAGGTGAGCTCTTCCAAGGGAATGTTAAGGCACCCTGATGACTCTGGTGTGACTTTTCAGTTGGTTTATTTTTGACAGGGCAATGAAAGGGAAACAAACACCACAAAGTAAACAGAAGGGTCAGAATGGTAATCACCCACTAAGAAACACAGGGGTCTGCTGACATGCACATTTTTCACAAGGAAACTAAGATGGGGAGAACCACAGCCCTGAGCAACAGCAGAGCAATCATTGTGTATTGTGGCTAGACCTTCACTGCACAACTTTGGTGTATTAAAGCTACAGCTGGTGTCGAAGCTGGTTTTCCATCGGTTGACAGTAGTCAGGTGCCTTAAACACAGGGGAGGAGGTGGAGAGACAGTGTGCTGATTCAGCTCAAATGGAAATAAGAGCAGGGTGTGTTGAGTGATCCCAGGAGTGCATCCTCCTCTGAGAAGATAATGTCTCAATTACCAATCTGAGACAACTCGGCCAGGCTAAGCACAACAGATGTTATTTAAAGTGACTTTTCTCATGTGTGTTTGAGCATTGGCAGTTTGGACATGTTGAAAAGCATTAAAGCTCCCCAGTTAGCTGTAAGTTGGCGTGCATCCGAGCAGCTTGGAAATACCTGCGGAATTCACGCCCTAAGACAGGAATAGGATAGTGTGTAATTAAAAACAAGGGAGCGAGAGGAGGGGTGGTTGAAATCCTTTCCGGAATGTTCCAAATGACTCATCGTGCATTTCGAGGCTATAGGTGGCTCCTGACTGCTCGGCTAGACGGCTCTGCTTTGTTTTAATCTGCAACAAAAGGGAGAGGGAAAAGGATCCGCATCCCAAACTTAGCTGCTGACCACTCAGATGGAATTACCTGATAAATGTGACCATGATGAAACTGTTCTTCATTTGTTGTTTCCTCTTATCCGGAAAGCACCAGGTGTTTTACAGACATTACAATTAGCTCCCTCTTTGAGTGGCATTCTTGACCTTTCGGCTTTTATAGGTGGTGATAACCTTGATGTTTCTTTTGAGCAGCCCCATGCTATAGAGGCCAATTTCATTATGCAGAAACCAGAGATTAGATTTTCTCATTTAAATGCAGCTGCTGTTGAGCATTGATTCGTAGTTTATCATCGATGTGCCGGGTGGACAATGTTGGGAAGATTTCTAATACCGATATCTCCTCCCCCTGCTGCGTTCATCTTGAGGAGACAACAAGAGGAGAGAAATAAGTTGCCTGGAGCTGCTTCTCTGACCCAAATACTAATACAAGTCAAATTGTCACCCTGATAGAGTTTAAATCAGTTTACAATCTGTAAAAGCATTAATGGAGAGCAGCGTCCTCTGGAAAGCTTGATAATAACTGCATATATAACTAGTGGTGGAGCATGGAAAATATTATTAGTCACACTCATGGTAAATTTGAATTTATAGTGATTTCTTATCATTCAAATTCGAAAATGAAATTCAAAATGTTAAGCAGAACAATCAGAAAAGACAAATCGTAGAAAAAAAACAAGACTGGAGGCACAGCATAGACATGCCAAGACAAGGCCCACAAAACAAGAGTGGAGTACAAAGTATACCTATGAAGGTGAAAAATCCTCTTTAGACTTTTTGTCTTAAAAAAACATTGAGACTCCAGAAGAGGCAGTACACAGAAAAACTTTGCTATGTGCTGCTTGTGACACGACAACAATCTGATAAATACAGCCAAAGCTCTATGAGTCCAGACCTGAACCTAATTTAAAATGTGATGAGGGAAGTAAAAACCAAAGTGATGAGAGGGACATTTTTAAATCCCAAAGACCTGATGATCATCAGATGTAGTCCAGAGGACGCATGAAGAAGCTTGGTAGCTGTTATAAGAAATGCTTGATTGCTTTAATAGGATTGTTTATAATTACTAAGAAAGCATAAAAGCAATTTTTGAATTGCCATTCAAGAATTACAACTGTTTACAAAAAAAAGGAGAAAAAAAAAAAACCTTAAAGGAGGTATATTACGTCCATTTTTCACAAATCGACACAATTTCCTGAGGTCAGAAGGATTTGGCATGATCCACTTGTCTCCACTCCACTCCTCTCTTTTTGCAGGGTATGAAAGGCTCTTTAGCTCCGTGGTAACCAACCTTGTGAAGCACTTTATAACTGTACGACAGAGCATACAGTAAAGAGTATGAGCGCTAACAGCAGCACACATAGCATAGAGCATGCAGTGAAAGAAGCTCACACTTTCACACATCAAATTGGTTGCTCAGCTGGGAATTGACATGAAATTATGTGTCAAAAGAGATTTCCCTTGTCTGCCATATGACCATGGGCAGTTGGTGCTAATATCTCTTCAAGACATATTATCATGGCAAGTCATGTTCAACTGGTCCAGGTTGTTAAAACACTGCACTGCAGAGAGAACGTAACAGCCAGCTGACAGGTTAATACACCACTCAAAAGCTGCTCCACCATTCTTCCTTGAGCCACTCTGAGCTGGAGGTGCGATGCTGAGATCCCGAATAAGTTTGAATGGCTCTCTGAATTAGATATTCTTATATTTTTTTATTCTAGAAAAAAGTTTCAGGTTTGGGATTTCATGGAGTTTTTTTTTTATTTTTAGCTGACATCCAAATATAGTCTCTCAAGTCCAGATTTTTATTTGTAAAATTTATTTTCACATTTCCCTGTTAAGAATAATAACAAATGCCACACTGGTCATCATAACTTTCATGTTATTTCCAGCATCCAGCAAGACATTAGAAATTAAAAACTAACATTCAAAGAAAATTTGGCATGGGTACGACTGCAATGTTTATTTTTTTATGACCCTTTTTACCTCTACTTCAGCAAAGAAACGAAATGTTGTGCATTTTAAACCTGGGGTTATTTCAGAAAGAAAAATAACAAAATTAATGGAGAAAGGTGCATTCTAAAGGTTAAACCAATGTTTTTTTTTGCTTGTGACCACTTCAAAAGGCATTAATTATTGAATTCTTGGAGTCCTTTGTAAGCTTTCATATTTTTCATCTGTATCATCAGTATTTAGTAGTTCAACAAAACTGCATTTTTGCCTCTAGAAGTGATTGCATCCAGCGCCCTTTCCCACCCCCTTCAATCAAAAATGGGGAAAAAGGAGAAGAAGAAGAAAAAGAGAGCCTATTATAATAATTATTATTATTATCATAAGTGCAAAGGAACACATCTTCCTCTTGCTTTAAGTTGGAGTTGTGGGCAGATTTGTCACCCTGGAGGTGCTCTGATTAACAAGCTAGTTAAATGTCTTTGGAGCACTGCTTGTGTGAAGCAAAAACAAACCACATTAGAAGAGCTGGTGTTTACACTAAATGCAAACGTTCTGAGGGATTTACTTTATGCTTCAAAGACGACATAGTCAAATTTCAGTGGCATCTCTTTTCACCTTCGAAATGATTTACCTTAAGTGGGTAATTCACTTTCATTGCTGCTCTTGTACAGAAAATCTCCATCTCCCCTGAATGGATTAGTGTTTGAAGGAATGTGATTATTTTCTTCCTTAAATTAACAGCCGCTCTGCTGTCAAGAATAATAACCACAACTTCCAGACGATCTGTCATATCGAAGAGGTGCTTCATCCCCGGTGATGAGGAGATTTGTTTCTGTGGGACATTGTGGCGAGGATAGATGGATATGCTGCTGCTGCACAAATAAACTCATTATAGGGATAATCTGAGTAACGGTTTGGCAGCACACTCGCCCCGCTGATCCCATCGTTTTAATAAGATGATTGTTCCGTGCAGGTGGATTTAATTAGGTATAGCTGACCTGCTGTTAAGACACTATTAAAGGCTTTTTTCTGGAGTAATGGTGTCTCAGACATCAGAGGCGATACAGCTGCTCAGCCCCCAAATGCTGCTCCCTTATCCCTCGCCTGTCAGCCAGACATATGATTAATACTGCTTCAAGTATGTCAGACTGGAGCTGCTGTTGACGCACGTATACAAATTTATGTCTATAAAGAGTAGTATTAGAGTATGAGCCAGTATCTGGATCTTTCAGACTTTTATCTTTGCAAAAGGTTGTTGGTTTAGAAAGTGATCTCTCTCTGTTACTGTTTGTCTTCCTGGCTGTCCGCTGTTAACAGCTGCAAGTATTTAAAGTGTTGCCTGCATGTCATCATACTGTGTATTTTCTTTCGGTTATCATCTAATTACTCAAAATTTGTTTTATCTGAACTCCCTATTCAAACAAGGTCATCAAAGGGACATGAAGCAAAATTTTTACCATTTTTTTCCCTCATCATTCTACACATGATAATACAAAATTATATCATGAGTCTAAATGCTATCTCCATATGTATTTATGCCTTTAAATTTTGACGTTGTTGTTCAACTTTTGGCAGCAACAAGAACCTCAAGTCTCCTTCGGAATGATTCTGGATGCTTGACACACCTTTCCTCTGGAAGTTTAGGACATTCTTCCTAGCTCTGACACTTAACAAGGTCAGGTGGGAGGTCAGTGCACAGCATTTACTGGGTTCAGGTCCAGGCACTGGAAGGGTCACTCCAAGACTTTAACAGCTCTGTGTGTCTTGTTGATATGATCATTTTGTCATTTTTCTTTTTTTAATAGAGTGCCAAAGGGGAAAAAGTGTCAGTACAAGGCCAAGCAACTCCTCACAGATCAATCTAACCTCCTGCAGATTTTTTGAGGTTTTAGTGTCTTATCAAAGAAAGTATGTATTCTCTGGTATTACATACTGTAAATCCAGATCCCATCAGTTATTCCTACAGTTATTCAGTTGTTTTGATGAAATGTGAACCTTTAGCCTAACATGAGATATGGATGTTGTGTTTTCACAAAGGATGGCTTTGTCAAATTCTTCCTGTATGTAGGACTGTAATGGCTGAAAAAAATGCGCATTTCTGTGTAAAGATGAACAAGACATTAAGGAGTCATGTAGTAGAATATATTAAAAAAAAACACAGGCGGTAGCACTGCAGTCTCCTTATGCCTACCTGCAACCAATGAAAACACATGGAGAATGGCAGATAGATGTCACATGGATACAGGCCAGAGTGTAACCCCAGAAATCCCGGCACCTGGCTGCTCAGAGATTGTTCTCTGATTAGATCGACATCCTGCAGATTCCTTGAGGGTGTTTCTTTTATGTGGGCATTTGTCCAAATTTCATCAAATAATCCTGCAGAATCTGTCTACTGGGACATTCCAATAAAACTGCTTTGTCTCCTACTTGCATGTGATACAAAGTGTAGTAGTAGTATAGTTTAGTTTACTTAAATAGCACCTTTCACAGACAAATGTCCCAAAGTGCTTTACAGAAAGTGACCCCATAAAATACATAAAGTATACAATACAATGGAATAGATAAAAACAACAATACAAAATAGTCATAGAAGCCCAAGTCTAACTGAAAGCTTGTTGGAATAAAAGTGCTCATATACAAATGTGTATCTGAAATATGTGCAAGATTCTGCATCATCCAGCATATGCAAAATAGGGCTGTCACAATATCAATTTTCACTACACGTTCATTATGGCCAAAAGCTTTCAATATTATTGCAATAGCAATAAGAAAATATTCAATTTAGTTTTTTGTTTTGGGTGTTTTTCTGGAAGTTGAATTGTTCATTTTATTTTTATTAGCTGCGATCAAATCACAACATATGTATTATAAACACAATTTCGATTTTTCATTATCCATCATAGCTTTTAAAAGCTTTTATACCAAGCTAGCCCGTGACAATGTTTCCTACGGGACCTTAATCTTCTCAGTTTAGATGAATGTATCTATCAATAGGGAAATACTTGAAAGGTTTTAAGCGTGGGGAGCAGTAAGAGATAGCCGTATCATCTCTCAGTGGTCTAACAATAGGTGTTGTTAGCTTTCTGCCGGAGGAAAGGTTGCTTGACTGATAGATGGTTGGACCATAAGGGGATGGGCAGAAATTCCTCAGGCTTGAGTGTTTGTAGTCCAGCAGTGATTTGCCTCTTCACATGGAGACTTATGTTTTACTTCGAGAATCCACACAAATTGAGAAAGGCCCTCTGGATCTGTGAGATAGTGTAATTTTCTCCGATTCTCACCCTTGTGACAAAAGAGGAATACAGTCAGGAGAAGAGGGCAGGAGGAGAGGTGCCACAAACACACTTTTGCTGTATATCCCATGTGTCCCATGTGTTTTTTTCTGACTTAGCTGACTAGCTCAGCTCCAGTCTAATTCCCACAAGTGTAATCCTCTTTGCTGCATAATGTTCCTCTTCACTTTTTCAAGAATGTGGTGTGGTGAGGTATTTTAATCCATTGGTTGGTGCTTTTCATTGTCCCTGAATCTGTCTCTCTCTTTTCTCCATACTTATTCACCACCCTTCACCACTTTATGTTAATCAACCATCCAACACCCCCATCACCCTCATCCCCCCCTAACCCATTTTCTTTTGTTTAAAGAAGAGGCGCTGGACTATTTAACCCCACCAGTGTGGGCCAGTCACCTTCCTATCTTTCTTCCCGTGGATCATCAGCCAGTGGGAATAGTGACAGAGGGTGAGATTCTTCGATCGACCTCCCCTCAGCAGCTTAATTTCTGCACCTTGGCAACGATGCATGGTGTGTCCTATGCACCTGAGGAGGAGGGAATGTCATTTTCTGCTATTTTCTTGCTGCTTTCTGTCATCCCTGACAGACGAGGTGCCACCCATGAGCAGCTTTTCGGGCAAAATGCCAGCATGAATGCCAAGCATGTCACATTTTTACCAATCTACAACTTCTTCTCTTTTTGTCACTCTCTACCCCTTGAACAGATTTTTAGTGTGGAGGGGTCCTCTTGATATTCTCTTTATTCTTCTTTCCCCTTCTTTTTCTAATTTTCCTCTCCATTTTTTCAGCACCAGGAACAAAGAGTCTCTCTTTCCTTTTGAAGCATCTTTGAAATGTATTTTAAACTCATGACTCCACCAATGCAGCTCGAACGAGGCCTTCAGTTTTAACCAGGGTTGTGTTCTTTAAAGACAAGCGAATCCCCAAGAAACCACTTCCTGCTAATCTCCCTGTCAGTGATAGAGGCGTGTCAGGAATGTAGCATAGCATACCTCAGTGGAGCTGACCCAATAAATCACTCCACTTTGCATCACTTCAGATATGTCTCAGCAGTTCATTTACCGTACAGTGAACACCCCAGAGGGACTTTCCACCTCTGCTTTTGAATAGGTTTCTTCACCTGGGGCCATTTCGAAAAGTCATTTGGTGGTCATATCTGTCTGTTATCTTCCAGTTTTTCCGTCCATCTGTGTCCTTGCTGTGCCGTCTGTCCTCTGTCTGTCTGGTCTTTTTTACTTCATCGATGAGAGCGTGGCTGTGTCTTGTGTCTGGCTTGTGCTGATACTCATGGAGCTTCCTCTGTCTGAAAATGTGACCATTTCAATGATCTCTCATTACATTTTTAAGCTGTTTTTCAGTACAACAGGCAAGTGAAAACTTGTTTCTTTGTCACTTCGACAGTGGACATTGTTGCTATGGTTTTATGTAATTGCAGTAAAAAGGTGTTCTTTACTGTTTGAATTAAGGAGGAAAACAGGATTGACAATGCTAATTAAAAAGTAAAGAATCAAGAGCTATGTATGCATGTATGTGTGAATGTTTTGGATGTTATTTTCTGATAGACTGTAATAGTTGTAGACCTTCAATTTCATCAAAGATAATGAAGCAAAAGCCTTTAATCTGATGAAGTATGACGTTGTTGTATCAGGAATTGTACGAATTAGTCCAGAAAAATGACCCTTTCTACATGACTTTAAAATGGTTTAGTGAAAACAAAACAAATCTGCACATCAACATGTGCCCAAACATCAGGCATCAGGCAGTAAGACATGTTGGGTTTTTGTAATGCAGGTTTAGTATTCATAATGGCATGACTCTGAAAAGACAAACTAGTCTGGGTTTGCTCTTTAAATCTTTATTTATTCATCAAGTCAAAATCTTGCACATTTACATGTAGTAAAAAAAAAAAAAGAGAAATGTTGTATTGCAATGTTTCATCTAATTTTACAGTCAAATGTCTGCTCCCTGTTATCCCTACTTATGAAGTCAGTGAAAGTGATGCTATAAATATTTAATATATTGCCTCCATTGAAACGACAGCATTTGCAAACTGACCCCTGTATCCTCAAGAATTTATTGTCACGGGACTTTAAGATTAATGGCACTTGGTTGAACAGGCAGACTTTCTAAATCCTAGTTTTATCTACTGATCATTCAACCAGCACGACTTTAGCAGATCACAAGCTTCTATTAATAGAAGATGGGGTCAGTGGGTATACAAACATGTGCATCTGGCTCATCATTCATCCAAATTAAACTATTTTAAATGTAGGAGGTATGTGGCTCTCGAAGTATTCACCCTGCCATGTGGCCATGGAGCTAAACATGGTAACGTGTACAGTGACGGTAGATCAAGATGATCCTTTTTGTGCTCTACAGTGAGATGTGATGGTCCTACCGTATCTCAAAAAGATCTCAGAGTGATTGTCATATAGTTTAAGTTTCTAGAAGCATGCAATGTCATCTTGGTATATTGGTGCGCTTACATAAAAGTGATGACAGGTAAATATTTTTGGGTTTTTGTGGATTCTGGCCAAGTTAGACATTTACTTCCGAAATGATCCGCTTGTCTCTCCAACTCAGTCTGTCTTTGAGGTCCGTTCACACACTCATTCTAAATGACTCTGGGGAAGACAGCCCTTTCATAATAAAGAAATTGTGTTCAGTGCCAGTCGTTCACATGAAGAAATTTTCAAACAAACAACCTATAACAATATATTTATTCATATTTAAGCCTAACTATATGGTTTCATCCCTTACCCTTGCAAAAATGTTATTGAGACCGAAACCAAACCATTATTTTGTTATCCCTAACCTTAACCAACCACAAACGACAGTGAGATATATCAGTGAAAAGTAGTTGGGCATTTTTCAGTCAGATGGGGTTTTAATTTGATTCTCTTCCATGACAGTCCAAGACTGTCTTCGTCCCCCAAATCATGCCCATGTTGCATTTGTTCTTGAAGGCAGACATGGCCAAAGATTGCATTCAAAGAATATGTGACCACTAGTGGTCAAGAAAGCAACTGCATGTGAAGGAAAAAAATGGTATCCATGGTAACTATGGTAGCTTTCTAAAAATAATGGGTTTTTTTCTAATTCAAACCAGGCAGTTTTAATTTCTAAACCTAACCGGGTGAAGTTATTGTCTAGATTCAACCAGAAGTTGACAATGTTTCCTCATAGCATGCTGTGTTTACATGTAAAAAAAGCAACCAACAAAAAGGTATTCCCCTATCTAAGGACTTTGTCGCCTCTTAAAAGAAACACTTAAGAATGGTGTTAGCTCTGATGTGGAGACTCTCGTATGTGTCCCATTTCTTTCTGCTGCTTATACGGACAGAACTTAACAAGTTGCTGTTATAAGCTGCATTGCTGCTGTTATAAGCTGCATTGAGCTTTTGAACAAAAGTCTTACATGACCATTTCAGTTGGAGACTATGGTGGCGTTAAATTAATAGTTTAACGCCACCATATCCAAGGTCCTTATGAGCATTTTTGGATCAGTAATAATTGTCTGATAGCACATTTGAGACAATTCCATTGTGATGCAAAATGAGAGATGTCACATTCTGCACAGGGAAACTTAAGCAACATTTCTGGAGCCCTGAAAATTTACTAGTTTGATGTGAGCATGCATGACAGTTTTATGTAATGTACAACACAGATTTGTTGGGATTTTGAAGGGCAGACATAGGCATATATAATGTTTTATAGCCCAGAAAATATAGTGATGATTTTTTAGCCTTGATTGTGAAACTGCTGCATTCTGCGCTGTGGACCAACATATCTATTACATGTTCTGGTATGATACTTCTTTGCTATATCAGTGATACTTATATGAAACCAAAAGTGACTTTAGATTGTCTCAGATATTCATAATAACCTAATCCCTGATCAAACATCCAGTGACAAATATATTAGCTTTAATGATTTAAAGATATAGATTCAATAAAACATTTTCAAACCATCTCTTAAAAATGGATGTAAACAAGAGTAAGGGCCATGAAAAGACTGATGTGGTTTGCTATGAACATGGTTTACCATCAAGTCCCCATTCAACCTGATAGCCTGCAAGAACAGTGGCACTATATTTTCTATGAGGAAACTTAATCTTAAAGATTGCTTCAGGAGAAAAAATTGTTATAAAAATCTTCCCTCCCTGTGTCAGAATTGCGCAGACGTTGGCAGGATAGTGCACAAAAATATCTGACATTTACTTCCGCCACTAGTTTTAGTGTCATCCGTTTGGTAGACTCTGACAGTAAATGAATGTGCTTTGAGTGCCTCAGACCTTAGATATGCACATATTAAAAGTATGCATGGAAAAGAGTAGAAATGCACTTAATGATGCCATTGCTCCTATTAGGTTTGACAGTTAGTTGGCAACACAAATATCAGGGCCCTAATAGGGAAATCCATAAATGGAATATAGACTCCATTTATTGTATCAGCCACTTATTTTCTTCTATGAATTCTGTGAACAGTTTTGACATCGTGACTGTCACTATAGTCAAAACTGCTTTGTTCAAGTTTTCAGTGTTCTACATATGTATTTCTTTAACACAGACAACATAAACCTTTTTTTTTGTCGATAAAGGACATTGGCTTGTCATAGAGGGAAGTGACAGTGAGTAACTTATTCCAAAGAAGCAACCACATTAGCCACAGTGAGGGTGTGTTGATAAGGAAAAAACAAGAGAGAATGAATGAATGTTTTTTCCAGTCTTTATTTTTTCCTATATATTTTTTAAACATCATTTTACCTGTGCTAGACTTTTAAGACTCAACAATGCAAAAAAAGAAAAACACATACATGGACACAAGTTATGACATGTAGGAAGTACACAGGTGTAACTAATCCGATTAATGATAGCTCTGTTACATTTAGTAGTCAATTAGTTATACCAGTCAATCAAAATACATAGCACCATGGCTCTGGGTCTAATTATATAAAAGGTATGTAGACACTAGTAATACAATTTGTTCCACCTGGGTTTGACGAGTCAAAATCTCTGCTCTGAGGAAAGTGTTGCTTGAATTTGCATAAGCATTTGACAGATGTTGAGCTCAGAGTGCATTTCTTTTTCCAATGAGTCTTCCCTGCTGTGGACTTAGACAGCACCATGCTCTAATCAGATTTTCTTAGGCTGTCCTTGGTGAGATTTGTCTACTCGTATGTCTGCACCGAAAGAGTGGACTTATCTGTCAAAGAGTGAAGCTCCAACCTCATGAAGTCATGGTGAGTCAGAGGGTTTAATAGCATCTTTTATCACATGCAGGTGATGGGAGGGTAAACAGCTGACACTGGCTTCCTGGTAAATCCTAAAAAAAAGGGAAGTTCAGGGCCTGTTAGAACACGGTAACACTTCATTTCCAACAAGATACCTCCCACCTCTTCTAAAACACACACATTAAGGCAGACGTAGACAGACAGACCGACATGTTACCCCCCCACCTGATTGCAGGGGCGAGGTTTGACGTGACTGACCTCGTCACCTTTGCCCCTTGACTAACAGCTTCTCTCTGTGTCGTCCTGTCCACTTATGTTGTCTCTCTCTGTCTGCAGACCTGAATGAGTGTGGACTGAAGCCCAGGCCCTGCAAACACAGGTGCATGAACACGTACGGGAGTTACAAGTGCTACTGCCTAAATGGCTACATGCTAATGCCCGATGGGACCTGTGGAAGTGAGTCTTACAAGCACACACGCACAAAACTGTTAGTATTGTCGTCTGAAATGCGGATATATGTTTTGTTCTTTCTCTGATAATCTCGCCTCTGTTTTGTGGTCTGTGTGTGTTGCCATTGAGACGTTCTTCACCTCAGTACAAATGTATTAATCTTAGTTCCAGGAGGCAATGTTGATGACATATGCCCTCTGTCATAACATTTTCCCTCTTGTGTGAGTACCTCTGGCAGCAGCCTTGCAATCCTTTGATAGAGTGTTTTGATTAAAGCTTCACGTTTTTGTGCTTCATTATAGTAGCTCTGCGCCAAGGAAAAAGACGAGAAAACAAAACAAAACTTGTGAAGCGCCCTACTTGAGCAAAATGAAAAGAAAAAAATGAAAGAAACACAATCTTTGGACCCTTGAGTGAATGTGCTGTTTTTATTGGACACCCTGAGGTATTCCACTAAATGGGAGCTGATGCCTGTGCATGTCTCCTTGTAAATTATGCTTCCCACCTGATAACTATTTTCCCTGCACATTTCCATTTGAGGATGGTGTGACTGCCTCTACCCCATTTTAATTAGTTCTTTTTATATCAGACAAAAATGCATTCTTCCCCTTCTTAATTCTGAATTGCATACCACTTCAGGCAATCCACAATTATTCTGGGGATTGTTTTGTAATGATAGCGTGATGGTGTTAAACACCTTACTGCTCCACTTTTTCCCCCCCTTGCGACTGCTTTGATCAATGGATCACTGTAGCATTTAATCAGCTCAGACTGCCTCTCTCATCAAACTGTACTCTAGGAAGCCTGAAGCAGCTGAAGTAGCTGCGACAGCACGAGCCCTGCTTTTAATTTCCTTTTTTGGGTCTGAATTTATCAAGAGAGGCAGAACAAAATCTTCCATTTCCATTATATTGTTATTTTGGAGAGTCTTGATCTTCCCAGCATGGCTAAACAGCGGCGGCTCTGCACGCTGCCAATTCAATATGGTGGAGATGAATTATCAGTCTTTGAAATAAGAAAGGATCAAAGAGGTTGAAGGACTGCTTGAGCTAAGGTGTGAGCACGTAGCAACCGCACAGCAGAGGAATCTAATAATGGTAGAGTGTGTGCTGTTCTGTCAGCTGCACCCTGGGGTCAAGCTGGCTAATATCAGAAAAGGCAGGCGAGTGGCCAGGCTCTTACAAGCTGGCTGGAGGATAAGGAGCATGCGTGTGGATGGGAGAGGGGAAAAAAGTGTGGGTGAGGGCAGTCTAAACTGTTCCTCTTTGTATTCCCTTGTGGCACCAGCATGAGTTAACATGTGGTGCTGTTTTTCTTTTCCATCAGACACTCGCACTTGTGGTATGGCCAACTGCCAGTATGGATGTGAGGTGCTGAAAGGAGAGGTCCAATGTCAGTGTCCATCGCCGGGGCTACAGCTGGCTCCAGATGGAAGAACCTGTGTGGGTGCGTCCCAGTCTTAATATATCTCCACAGGCCTGAAAACTGAGCCGCATGTTACCACTCTTGTCCATGAGCAGCTGATATGAAGCAGTGTGTAGTTTTCTCAGCCTGTAAGTTTACACAATGATGATCAATAATAAAAAAAAAAAATGTAAGTAAAAACTCAATATTGGAACAGATCTGGTTAAGAAGCAAGGCATTCAAGTTGAATTCTTCTAAGATATGTACCAGTGTATCTTTATGCTTTGATAAAGGATGTCACCAATTTTTTGCTGCTTTTTCAACCAAATTGAGACTTTACACCACTTAAACCATCTACCTTTTTTAGCAATGGATTAGGGTTATGTGCTCAGGAGGAGCCCGCCCATGTTAACCTGTGTCAGGTATAAACACAGGCTGCTTCAGTCTGAGCTCTTCCTGTTATACTGCTTTATCGTCCCACTTAACTGCTAGTTGGCTAATGGGGGCGGGTTACTAGAACAGAGAGGGTGGACATTCATCACGAAGAAGCATGGAGGAGGGGACGAAAAGGTTGCTTGCTACAGGTGTTACAACAGTTTACAAAGGAATGGCTCGGGATCTTTATGGATGTGGATGTCAAAATGTATAGTTTTATAAAAGTGTTTTTCCTTTTAGTAATCAGAGCCTTGACGTTCAAAGAGGTGATGCACAACTGTTTTATGAAACTAGATTTATAAATGGGTTATTCGTTTATTTTTTTCTTGAAGACATTTATGAACCTGTATTTCCAGTAACAAAGTCCTATAAAATGCATTAAAGGTCCAATTTTAGGGTGAAGAACTGGTGACCTAAGACAACATTAAGACTTTTGTAAAATTTATAGATATTCTTTAGTTTTGTTCTTTGAAATCTAAAGAAATTCTTCAATGGACTCACTGGTCACAGTTCATCTTTCACTAGGAAGATGTTCTTAGTCTCACAATGGAAACACAGATAAACAGTCTGTTCATCACTTTGTTGAATACAATAACACTACTTGACTCCACATCACAGCTTTGCTTACTTACAGTGTTTACAATGAGAGAAAGCAGTGATTCATTCACAAATTCCTTCATTTAGTCACTCATTATTAGATGTAGTTTTGTCTATGCGGCGCCAATTCACAACCTAGTTTATGTCAGGGCACTTCACAAAGAAAGAAAACATGTTCAGTTCAAGTTACAAAACGATTACTGGCTATACACTGTGGCATCATCTGCTTATCGGAAGCAGTGTTGGTTAATTTTACTGAAAGGAAACAACATAACCAAAGCCTCTATTACTTGCTTCCTACCATATAATTTATGGTATGAATTATGAGAGCAGGAGCAGTCAGTGAGAAAAAAGGAATATCACTCATTTATTTTTTTGTTCAGTCTTTGTAAAAAAAATTTTTTTTAAAAAGTTCAATATATAGATTAATTAACTTAAAAACCGCACGTGAGATCAAGAGACTAGATGAATTCACTAAATTTAAAAGTATTAGCTGGCTTCTAGATGATGAACGGCAGTAATTCAGGTTGAAAGATATCTGATAAATACCTTTTCTGCATTAGCAGTTTGTTAAGTATGTGCCCATATGTTTAACTGAGTACCAGTCTGTTTTAGATTACAGCAGATTGTAAGAAACTGCTGCAGCATTTGTTTACTGAAACTGTACTCAGCCAGGAATCCATAAAGAGGAATGTCTTGTGATCCATTAGAGGGAGATAGTGTCTTAGTTTTTGCTCTGCAACAAATCTAGTAAAAGCCTCTGAATATTGACAACATTTGTTTGAGGATGTTTTTGTGCTGTTGCAAATGAGACAGCTTCATAGTTTGATACTGCTTCCAATAACAGATGCTTAATGTGTCACGCAAGTTGTCAAATGACTGCCGCTGAGAGGTTCATTTTGTTGGTAAGTATATAACTGGGACCGTGGGGTTAAATCTGTTGCTCAATGATTTGCTACAGTGCAGTGAAGTCGGAGCTTTTTAACTTTTTCAAACCAATATAATATCTTTACACAGTGATCTGAATTAAATGACAAATACTGTATTTATTCAAAAGGTAAATTATATACCACAATGAAATTTACATTCAAGGTGCATTTGTTAGTTGTTTATGATGAAACACTTGACAGTTGCAGCAGATGCATAATGGCGTCACAGCCTCCAGCTTTTGGCCATTAGGCAGCTCCACTGAAGCAGTTTGGGATTAGGAACCTTGCTGATGTCGTTAAGGGAAGGAGGGAGCTCTGTTTACGGACTTCACTTTCTTGTTCTCCTAGCGTTCCCAGGTGTGTCAGCGCTTTTTTTGGGTGCTCCTAAATAAACAACAAAACAGACTGTGGCATCACAGTGCCATAACTGCAAATTAGCAAATAATCTCAAAGCAAATGCATCAAGTCTCCCTTGGTCTAAATATTAATGCTCTGAAACCTTAGGTGCCTCACAGAAATACTTAGAAAAGCTCTTTCAACAACGATACAAGGTAATGTGTATTTTGTTATGTACACTGGAGTGAATGCAAAATTGGGTAGATGTAAAAGTTTTCAGCTATGAGAAGTAGTGTTTATTCAGTTTAGAAATGCACTTTCTTTTATATGGCATTGTTTACTTTGAGTGGATGTTATAGTATGTGTAAAAAATAAAAACTACAAGGTGCTTTTTAGTAAAGCTAGGTGAATGCATTATGTTATTCTAGGTGAATGTTTTCATTTTTGTGGAAATCTGTACCTTTTTTTTTTTTTTCCTCATGCAGACGTGGATGAATGTGCAGCAGGGATAGCAGTGTGTCCCAGGTTCAGGAAATGCATCAACACTTTTGGTAGCTACATCTGCAAGTGCCATGAAGGGTTTGACCTGCAATACATCAATGGAAAATATCAGTGCATAGGTACCGTCACAGTTTCTTTGCTGCTTTTTGCAGTTTAAACACACAAGGGTCAAATATATCCTAAGATATTCAGGCAATTTGGACATGCATGGACAAATGCTCATTTCTATTGTTGCAGGAGCGGCTTTGAACGCTTCATTTTCAAAATATGATTCAACATTAGAAAAGATCAGTGATTCTGTCCTTTTTTTGTTTTTTCAAAGTACGATTTGAACAGAATTGCGCTTTATATTAATGTTTTCACTTAATGCTATTTGTTAGCTTTAGGCCACCACATGTCAGAGAAAACTGTTCTACTGCATGTATTGGCTATTATTATTATTATTATTATTGTTAATGATATCTCCATCTTTTTGTACTAGTATTACACTCAGATGCTATACAGATCAATGTGCTAACTTTTGTTTCACGTTCATCTATGTTTTAACTAAATGAGACACAAGACAGAAAGAAGGCGATCATAGATAACTGTTCATGAGAAAATTGGTAGACATGAAATAGAAATTCATGCTTGGTCAAGCACCAGCTAATGCAACTCCTTTCTCCTATAAACTGATCCATGCTTACTGATGGTGTCATTATTATGTGACCACTACACTGTGCAACACTTTAAAAAGTATTTTTCTCTTAATACTTATCACTCTGCAGAGACTAATCATAAACAATACCATACATTTGGAATGTATTAGGAATTTATTTAGAATTAGTATAATTAATATAAAATTAGCAGCAAAACCGATTAGGGGTCACCTAAGTCAAGGCATTTCGATAGATGTGCAGAAATAAAAACCATTGTGCAGAACTATTGAATCTGTGTTTTGGGGAGGATTTTTCCCACAGCACTCATAATGATTGTGCTTAGGCATTCATGAAAGAATCACCATCATTCACTGGAGAGCTTTTGCTAGCCAAAGGGCGTAAACTTTGAGCCCTCCTTCGAGCACTCGAGAAGCAATTAACCTTTGATATTCTGCTGTTATGTCTGAAGCTTTTCCCACTTGCACTGAATGTTTTTATGTTTCTATTCTCTTTCAGATGTGGATGAGTGCTCTTTAGGTCAAAGTCACTGCAGCAGCTTTGCCACCTGCTACAACACGCCAGGCTCATACAAGTGCAAATGCAAGGATGGCTACAGGGGGATGGGTCACGACTGTAAACGTAAGACCGGGGAACAAAACGCTGGGCCCGATGTTCACTTTTGCAAAGAGGAAAGGGGCCTCCCATTTTTATTTTCTTTGCCCCGTGTTTTTTAAAACGATGGGAAAGCAAGAGAGAGTGAGGAATAGCTTTGCAAACAGAGAGCCGAGGCTGAAATTCCTTTCTTTGTAATGGCTGTCAGTCATTACTTAAATCACCCTGAACCTTTATCACATGTGCACAGACTGACTCCAGTTTTGCCATGTGGCCTTTTTAATCAACCAAAAGGGGGAGTCATCATCAAATGTGAAATATTTCTGGTAGTTTATCTCCTTCTACTCGCTGACATGCAGTCCATTAAGCAGTGCGGCTGCAGTTTTTACAGTCATCTATTTTCCACAGTCATTTAATCATCTGACTGACACAACTAATGTAACAGTCCAGGGAGACGAGCAAAGAGGATGCCTCTTGCAAATACCTCACTTTGTCACTTGCCCAATGGATGCGAGACACAAGTGTTCAGAGAGTCGAGTTGCAGTATCCTATTTGTGTATCACATATCAAAGTGACTTGCAACCTGAGAAGGGAATAACCAAGTTCAAACCATTTGCCTTTATCCACACTCATTCCTCCCTCATGTAGCCCTTATGACCAGAGACCCCAACCCCCAATCGCTCTGTCTGCTCCAGACATGAACAATGAGTAGAGGAACAAAAGAAAAGGAGGAGTACCTTTGATTTCATCAGCAAGAATGATCTCAGGGTTACAACAGCTTGAGCACAGGAATCATTTCACACACACAGAGCAGTTTCAGCTTGACGCTGCTCTGCCTCTGGCTGCGAGCACACAAAGAATTATCAATCAGGGTGACCACATGAGCGATATAATGCTACGAGAAGGCAATCTTTATTTCAGGAAAGCAAGCATTTGCTAAACATTTGCCATTTGGTTTAGTATGTGTGTAACCATAAAGCCAACTTTCAATCTGTGCTTCTAAGTGAATGTGAACCCCCAGTCTTCTTTGCCAGCTGTAAGCTTCTGCTTCAGTGACATATGAGACACCCAATTTGTTTAGGATGCCAACATTTAGTTAATAGATATCAGTAGAAGTCTCAGTGGATGAAATAAAGCCCTCCTCAGTAAAAGCCAGGCTAATCATTGCAGTTAGTCTGCAATTCTATGCCTCATTAACTTGTAAGTGCTCATATTTCAGTGCTCCATCTGCATTCTCTTATGATTTCAGCCATTCCAAAGGTGGTTATTGACCCCCCGAGACCAGGCAAACTGCCTCCAAATCATCACAACCACATCCCGGATAAGGATCACAGGAGGACCACCACCACCCGCCCGCCAGTGACTCAAAAGAGAGTCTTCCCTATTATCCCCAAAGCACCAACCACAACAACAACTAAAGCCACCCCGCCTCCCAGGAGGGTCACCCCGCCTCCCAGGAGGGCCACCCCACCTCCGAACAAGCCGGCAGTTCCCACCCAAAAGCCTTTTGTCCCAACGAGAAAGCCAGCAATACCTACACGCAAACCCTACATCCCAACGAGACCTGTGGCTCCCACCAGACAACCCCCACCCCCTCCCGTCACACCAGTGGACAACACCATCCAGAAGGAGGTCACCAAACAGAGAGGGGATGTCCACAGTAAGAGCTGCTCTTTTATTTTATATCAGAAAACAGTTGAACATTAATGCAGGTCTCTTTGAAAACTATCTTGCAGTTAAGATACACAATAATTGACTTATTATCCAGATCTGCATTCACAAACATAATTGAATAGCTTGAGTCACGGATACAGATTTAATTTTCCTTAACTGAGTAATCATGCAGTTAGGGGTCGCTTTCCAAAGATTAGTAATGTCCGTGAATGCAAAAACTTTCCAGTTTTACTTTTTAGAGTTGTAAGTAAACAGTTGCTATTATACTAACATAAGCAGTCATTCTGAGTGGTAACCTGGCAATGAGATGATGTTTCCAAAAGAAAACGTCAAGCTGCTAGCTGTTTACCTTGAGTGATAGCTGTTTGGTGCTGGTGGTGCACAGTGATTGTTCACCAGTTTCCCTGAGAATATCTGCTGTGCGTGGGGAAAACAATGCTGACTGGAGTGGTGACACTGAGTGAAACAGTAAAGCTGCAGGTTGTAGAGCAAAGACAGTGAACTGAAATACTTCATAAAGAGGAGGGACACTCAAGGGACTTTCAGTACCCATACACAAGTGCAATTTTTCATATAATGTGTCAGTCAAACATGCATTCAGAATAAGTAGTTCCAGTATATGTATCTAGTATATATATGTATGTGTATGTGTATGTGTATGTGTATGTTTATGTATGTGTATGTGTACATTTTTGGAAACGTTTTATAGCAATATATTATGTAAATGAAAAATAAGTTTGGATATGAGGCACAAGGAGCAGTGTACTTTGTTGTAGCTTGCACAGTTAGCAGTTTCAGAACAGTCAACTGCTACACTTCTGCCTCTCATACAGGAGAGTTCAAGATAAAGAGTGAATTGAATCCAGCTGTATGCAACCACAAATTGCACGTTTATACAGATATTATGTGGAAATAATGTCCTCTATGTACAAGATAACAAAACAGCCTCACTAATCACACCGCTAAAGTAGGCTGGTGCTCAGCCAGGCTGTTGTTTATCCACGTGACACAGTGCTTGCTGCCTAGCATGAGTCTTTAACGGCAAATTTATTCAAAGTGTATCATCAGTCTTTATTTTAGTTGGATCAAAACCAAATAATTGAAGGGGACTCCAAATAATGAGAGGCAGTTGAAATTGTATCTCTCTGCCCTAACAAAGATGGAAATCATAGCAATTATCTTTTGCTTTCTTCCAACAGTAAGAACATCGTCCTTTTTAAAACAGGAAAGTGTTTCTTCATGAGATAATCCCTGCCGACATGACTCATTAGGTCAACCATATTCGGTTTGGTGCTGAAGTCACTATCAACTGTGTTTATGTATAAAACTGATTTTTCTTCAGGTTAATTTGTATTATTTGGAACTCCACAACAGTAAATGTAAGTATATATAGTGTTTTTGATGTTTTCTGGACAAGGAATAAGTTGCATTAGCCATTAGGCTGACACGAAATTAGGAAAGAATGATTTATTCAAACATTCATCACTCTATAAGTGTTGTTACCACTGATGTTCAGTGCAGTTCTTTTGAAATTTAGTATACCTCAATCTTTCTCCCTGTTTGCCTTTCAATAAGAACGGTTTTCTGACAGCATCCCTTCCACGGGGATCATGTCTGATTAGGCTTCAGTGAACAGTAGATAGATGAACTGAAGGGTCAGATGTATCTCTCAGGTCCTGTGTCAGGTTTTTGTGGGAACCCCCCCTCATTTCTTAAGGACACTTCACTCTTCCCTTTTAGATATTTTAGACCAACCACTTCGTCTTTAGAGCTTCACATTTTTTTCATATTTTTGGTTCAAAAACACGATTTTATGTCTGTCAAACTGTGTTATCTACGGTCATTTTCATAGCTGCAACTAACTAACAAATGACGTGTCTTTGTGGCAGATTGCGAGCAACAAAGAACCCAAAGACACAATTTAAAATTAGTACTTTAGTATTAGTATAATTTTTAAAGCCTTTAGAATGATTACCCAAGAGCAATGTAAAAGATTTCAATAAATTCTGGCTCATATGAAGCAAAATTGCTTGGAGGCTGCTTTACCAACCCCTAACATTAAGCCTGTTGTACATGGAAGGTGACTTCAGCAGCTTAGTACAGAGATAATAGGTGAGATACTGTGGTTACTACCCTTCTTGCCAGATGGCATCTCATAATTAGAAAAAGGAAAAAGGAGAGAAGATTACATTAACACCTGTCTGCGCTGCTTGGGGGAGACATCAGTCTAATAGTTTGCACCCGGCAGAGCAGTTCTAAAAACCAGAGCTTCCTGAAGACGATAGTTAGAAGATGAGTGGGCGAGGGAGGAGAGACATCACACAGTAATTATTCAAGAAATTAGACGGAAATAGAAATCAAAATTAGTAAATGTCTCATGGCTTGAATAGCGCCTCAGCTGTATCTCCATTGCAGGTGTTTACTGTTGTCAGAGATTACTCAGAGTTTTGTAATTTCCTCTCAGCGGGGACCCATGCAGTCAACGTTTGCATCACTGCAAGGGAAAACCTTGAATCTACTATCTTTATAGGTTGTATTTCTATATAGGTCAGAGTTTTTATCTGAGTTTTCAGAATGTTAAAGAAGACGCTTATTAAGTTAAAGTTGAAAAGTTGCATTTGAGGATCAACAGTGCTTACAAATGGAAAGAAATGATGATAGATAATATATTGTGAATATAGTATAAATAAAATATAATTAGATAATATGACATACTAACTAACTAAATACATGTCATTAAAGCTTGTCAAAATGTTATGTTCTATAGAAAAAGGATAAAAAAGCAGTTTTCTGAGACAAATTAAAACTTTTGAGCATCCTGCATTCTGTCAAAAATTAATTTACATCAGGCTAAAAGCAGAGCTGTTTTTTATGGATACAAGGCTTGCCCCTAAAGTTGTCAATGCTGCATCTGAAAAATAAGTTAGTGAATACGCTGTATGTGTTTCCAAACCGCACAGAGTCCAGGGAAAGAATGTTCTGCTGAGTTTGTTTTTCTCAACATTTTAGCAGAACAAAACAAATCCCTTTTTTCATTTGTTTTTTTACTGACCCCCTCCCTCAAATATCAGGATGGAATAAACCACAAAGTCAAGTGTGGATTGTAGTAATGTTTGGGATTAGTGTGTTTTAACATTTTCTGTGTCTTGTTCAACAAAGGAGACAGAGCTACCCCTAGCTGTCATGCTAATTGTAACATTTTGAGATATCTTACATTTCTGTAAGATATCTCAAAAAGATATAAGAATGTGGTTTTTTATGCAGCGTCGAGGTTACTCTGGATAAGTCATTGACCTTTCTGTGTGAAGTTGTCATTTGAGCTACTTGGTGCAAGAGGCAAAGTTATATGAAGACAGCTGACAGTGAGTTCTGTGGATCCCACAGGCATAACCAGGGCATTTCCCCCAGAAAAGTGCTTGGCTTTTGACTTCAAATAAGTCTGTTGTTTTGAGCAGTATAGATATATTTCCATTAGCTGTGATTGTCAAGACGGGGGAAGAAGATCTGGGAGGTTGCATGTCTTTATATATGTTATCTTAGCTTATCCGCTGAATACCACTTAATGTCACAGGAATGTTGGGAATGTTTTTTATACTATGTGTCTAAACTGGAATAATTTTTTCCAGTATTTTTTATTTTTTTATCATCTCTGAAGTCACTGCTGACTCAATCAGTGTAACACTGGATTTAGTCTTTATACTGTACTTTTACTTGATTACTTAACGCAAGGTTTCACTGGGGGCACAAAGACAGACGCGCAGAGATCTGGATGCCAGGAATTGCTGGAGAGCCTGGTGTGAGCATGACCTCCCAGCTCTCAGATTCCTCCGACAGACAGGCTACTGCACTTTGTCAGGTGGTCCTGACCCAGCGTAGGGGTGGGCCTTATCAGTGCTGAGGCTGACTGGAGGTGGCACATGTTAGAGATTCTGGGGGTTGACAGTTCAAGTGTGTTACAGGTCAGTCATAGCCAAAACAAAGCCCATGAATGCAATCAACAGTTTTATGAATAATTTTCCATTAAATTCAACTGTCTTATCTGCAAATACTGTTCATGTTAAAAATAATTTTAACCTTTTCCATAAATCATCACAAATCAATTATGCTTTGTAAAAAAACAAAGCATCTCTTAGAAGTTTATTAAGCATAAAAAGAAAAAAGTTTTAAGTTGGACACATTTGACCTTTGATAACACAGCTTGGCCTACAGTATTTTGTGCTCTGTGACCCCACTGGTGGGGGATAAAGGCTATTTCGGGCCTTGCTGTGCCCTGTGTGCATGTGCATGATCTCACAGTTGCGTGCAGCAGCAGCATTTGCCCAGACGTTGCATCAGATGAACCGTCACACCTTTCCTTTTTCTGACTCACATTTGACTTCTGGTGTTCTCACAGGCTTTTTTTTTCTGATCGCTTTGATCATCGGTGCACTTTTTCTAAATGTACCGAGCCCTTTACATGCAGGCACTAAACCTTGGCATTGATTCATCCTTGTAAAAGTCCTTTTGTTGAGCGATGAAACAAAGCCGTATAACAGCCCTGTGCAGTTAACAGTGACAGTGAACAAATATAATATTTTGGTTAATCCTTTATCAAAACCTGCGTGTGTCTCTCTCTTTCTGTCTGTCTGTCTGTCTGTCCTCAGTCCCTCGAAACCATGGTCAGAACACTGTCCTCGACACCGACTTTGACATTGAGCTTGGCAACACAGCAGATGAAGCCAAGGATGACCCAGGTAAATACGACACATATGACAGACACAACTGGCAATAGCCCTGCTCATTGGTCTTAAATGATGACAGACAAGCCACATGAGCCATGGGCAAAGTGAAACTGACAATCAGCCCCTGCAGTGCCGTTGCCAAGGTGAAGGTATTACAGCGACCAGATGTGTTTTGATAGGGTTTTCAGCAGGAGGGGACACATGACATCTGGATGTATCAGTTTCAATCACAGCTCACAGCCCAGAGTGCACTGCCAAAGTGTACCACTTCTCATAATGTGCTTGCTCAATTGCCTAAATTATTAATGGATCGTTTGGAAGGACATCAGTTCTCTGCTCAAAATGACTTAATAGCACTTATTGCCGAAGTCTCCACAAAAACAACAGCGAGCTTTTGTGAGGAGATGGCATTATCTGTCATGTTTGCACAACATGATTTATTGATACTAGTGGTGCATAGATTAAATTGCTTAATGATTTGGTTTGGTTCATAGTGTATCATTGCATAGTGTATAAAGAGAGGAGGAATTTTTATTGGTTCTGAAAATTAACTGAAAGTTTCTTTTTTTTTTCTACCCAGAAACCCTGTTTCAGGGCCAAAATGATGGATGTTACCCTTACCTTTGAACCAATTTGTGCAGGAAAACATAATTTCAAGTATTGCCTTAATGTTATTGTCTCTACATCTATTTCCACAAGGAAAGAAACCATCAGTCATTAAAAATTATGGCCATTGGTTGTATATAATTTATCTTATTATGATGTATTACTTGCATACAATTTTCAATTTGCATAGAAGAGCACACAGTCACAAACACACCAATATCAGCAATTCCACTAACTTTTATTTCATTTTTTTCTTCGATGAATACAAGCACCCCCATTTCAACTTGATTCTTTCTTCAGTGCGTCAGATCTCTCCATGAAATTACAACATTCATTTTTATCTATTATGTTATAACTGGATGGAGTTTCAGCAGTCCTCCCACTGATGCTGGAGACACACAGCAAGAGAGCAGATTTGAGCATTGTGGATATGTCTGTGTCCTCCACTTATCTTAAATGTGTTGTTCTATTTAGCGTCAGGCTATCTGAGCTGCTCCTTTGATGATGGTCTTTGCGGTTGGATCAGGGACAAAGACGGAGACCTGCATTGGGAGACAACGCCTGACCCGACAGGTAATTGAAGGGCGGGTATCAATACATCTCACTTTCACACTTTTAATGAGGAAAAGTGGTTGTTCCTTAAATACATGCATGCACATGAAAACACAGGCAGACAATCTAAACAGATCAGTTTTGTTCTGTTCAATTACAGGTCAAGATCAAAATTACTTGAGGGAAGTAGTTAGTGCTCTCTGTAGATTAGTGCTTTATTCTACAAAGCGATGCAAATGAGAAGTGGATTACGTGGCCCATTAAATGGAAATACAACACTGTTTTTTCTTTGGGTGCAGGCGAGGAGAAGACATGGTAAATTATGCTGAGAGGACTCGGATGTCTGAAGTCTAAACACTGCAGGGCCGTGTCGCTGTTTAAGTAACAATACCTGCATCTGGTCTGTGCAGCCAACTGACTCCAGACATCCAGACTGAGGCCATATTTATTTATTTTTTCCCCTCATTAGTACAATTGAAGGATTTTGCTGAGACCTTTTTATTTTCCTGGAAAATGATTAACATTAAATCACAGGCTGTGTGCTGACTATGAATAATTCCTTTAATTAGCAGCAGTCTGTGTATGTGGAATCTTAAAAGCCTTAATTGTAGTTAAAGATGGTCTTTTTTTTAAAATCCCACCTTTTGAGTTGTGATGGATGTAACTGTTTACTCCGCATCATTTAACATCCTTTTGATAGACAGCCACAGGCAGACATGCCTGCAAGAGGAATGGCTTAGACTTGGAGGAAGCTCATAACTTATGCAGAAAGCCTCTGTGGCCTGAAGACACTTCACTGTGGTTAACACCCACCATATGTGGCTCTGCCAGAGAAGCAAAATGCATACATCAGCATTAATCAGCTATTCCCCAGAAGCTCTTTTCACATTAAAATTTTCAAAACTATGGTACTGCTATCAACAACTGCGAGTTGAATAAACTTGAATAAAAAAATTAATAAGGAGCTTGCTGTATTTTTACGCCAAGGAATATAAGTGGATCAAGTGTTCATCAACTGGCTATTTACATACTGTCTTAAAGGTCAGTTTCCCCAAAGAAAGATAGATAGATAGATGAACGTAAGTCAAAAAGAAAAAACATAATAGAAATAATTATTGAACCAGCTCCCTCTATCTGCTGGATCTGCTTCCTGCATTTGAAATATTTATTCTTTTCATTATTGCGTAACTAAGTGGCTTTCACTGGCAATGCACCAGTTTAGAAGATTATCTCACAGCAGGGCCTCCTTTTCTGCTGCAACATTATCCATGAACACAAATGTTGTCCATTATGACAATGTATGTTACTGTCCTTACATTAATTGGCCATAATCTCCCTTATTTTTCTCCACAGGTGGGCGGTACCTGACAATCCCCGAAACAGGAAACAAGAGGACTGGACGAGGGGCCCGGCTGGTACTCCCACTCACGCCACCCTGGAACGATGGCAATCTGTGCCTGTCTTTCCGGCACAAGCTCGCAGGACACCATGTGGGAATGCTTCAAGTGTTTGTGAAGAAGGGAAAACAATACAGTCCAGCAGTGTGGGGCCGAACAGGTGGTAACGGCTGGAGGCACACCCAAATCACTTTATGGGGCACAGACCTGGAAAGTGTAAGTATAACAATGATTATGTACCAAAGTTTACTCAAACATCAGTTATTGAATTTTGTCATATTGTTTCTAGACATTTTGACAGTAGTAAAGAGTGTCTGTACCCTTGTTTTTCAAGTGACATCAAAGGCACAGTCTGCGTTGTGACAGTAAAGCTGTACATTCTTTGGTCAGTGGGAGTAGCTCAGCGTGCAATGTTCTACTGTTCATCAGGTGATCCTGAAGGGGGAGCGTGGGCGAGGCAGGAGTGGAGAGATGGCCGTGGATGACATCACCTTGAGGAAAGGCTCCTGCACGGAGGAGCACAATCTGAGGAGACTCTGACTGAAAGGACAGAGAAGGGCAGAAAAATAAACAAGAGGGAAAATCATCTCAATGAGAACTGACTCTGTTGTGACTCCCCCTGACTCTGCCTGGGCCTTCTCTTGCCCCTCCCTCGTCACTCCGGCGCCCCTGTGAACAGTGTCTGAAATATGTTTGCATCTGTAGAACAGTGGGTTTCTCTTACTCAACTGGACATGAATACAGAGGACTGAACCTAATCTGATGGGCGGATCTTGGCAGTACATCCCCTTCCTCTCACCCCACTACCTTGACACTCAGAAACATGCATGTTCTGTACCTAATTATCATGACAATGTCCCCCGACTCACACTGCCCAGGCCCCTCGTTCACTCTTTTCTTTCTGGAGAAAGGACTGTTCCTTCACTTTGGAGTCCTATTTTGCTTTACCTTGACAAGCCATTAGGTTTTAATTTATTTGATGGTGAAACAAGTGTTCAGGGGTGCATCCCGTGGCTGTTTTGATTGACATAATGTCTTCTCTTGGCATTAGAGATGGAAATATATGTAAAAGACAAATTGTACTAGTCAAATATTGTTTTTTAGATATCTTCAAGCCTAATGTTGACCCAAAATATAAAAGCAAGTAACGAGCAAGTTTGGACCATTTTTAATGGTTGAATCTAAGATCTAGCCCACATGTGCAGGGGTATTTTTCAAGCAGAAAAAATAAATGAATTGATAAAATCCCTTTCATGCAGCCTGTTATGAAACACAATTTTGCCAAAATTAAAACTTATCTGAAGTCCTGTCATCTAACAACCCCCTTCCTCCTCATCTTCTTTGCTGTGCATGATGGACTGTAATCTTAATTATAGTGCACACAGCCACCTATGGTACTGGAGGAACGGCCTTATGCGATCAACGGAGATAACAGCATATTAGACATCACAATTAGACAACACAGGCCAAAAGCCTTTACTTTTCCCCATTTATTTAAATGGTTCATTTGCAGTGACTTAAAACTCCATTCCAGATGAAGATCAAAAAAAAAAGATCAGTTTTAAAAACACCCCTGTACATGCAGAGAGGTTTTTCGGTTTTATTTGCCTCTGTTGTTTTTTTGTCTGTAGCAGCGCAGCTTTTCTTTTTTTTTTTTCTCACTTGATTTCAAACATCTACTGTTTAGCACCTTCTCTGTCCTTACCTTTATCCAAAGCCTACTAAAGTTGGTCAAACTATCTTCAGATACTTGAAATGTGTATACCAGATCAGCTATTGAGTTCTGAGACTCACAAATCAACAGTTTCTTTTTATTGTGCTTTGTTATATTAAGTGCATTTGTTATACAGGTAATGATACAAGCAGCTTTTTAAGCTGTCACAAATGGTATAATTGTAAATGTTGCTGTGTGTACATACTCTATACAATCCCCTATGCTGTGTGGTTTATATGTTATGTAAATTCATACATGGATATTAATTGGATTCAAGTGGTTGATATTTCAGCTTTTAATTAAAGAACAGATAGAAATCTTGTGTCGTGCAAGACTGTGTTTAAAATGTGAAAAGGAGCACGTTGTCGTGTCATGTCGTATAGTGCTCTGTAACCTTCAGCGCCGAGTTGCATTTTTTATGCTGAGATCATGAAAAATTAATATTCATTAAGACCAATAAGCAAATTCATACCTTTGAATGATATTCAACAAAATATGATTGTGTTGAACACATCCTGGCTGCTTTTAAACCAAGTGTTTAACAGAGAAAATGAAGCAAACCGACTTTAAAGGTGCAACGTATGACACTTGATTCGATAGAGAAAACTAATTGAGCCGAAATCAGATTTAGCTTGATGCCCTTAAGCAGCAAGAAGGGCTCTCAAGTGCTGGAAAGCTAGACCAAAGGAGACTCCAGTCTCGTCCTCTTCTTTGTCTCATACCTTTTTAGCTGACGAATGTGGTTTATTTGGTGGACAAAAATCTGGAAGGTTGCCTCAGTCTGACCACTTAGGAGAATGTGGGAGTGACTTGTGCCCTAACGTGCAACGGATGTTAATCAAAGAGTGAGAAGAAGAGTGACTTGATTTTCTGGTACGGCAGACACTACTTTTCAGTATATCTTTACATATGAATGAGTTGTTTGCTCCTACATTAATATGTAAAATCTAGACAATCAAACCCTTTGAAAGTATCCCATTAAGGTTTCAGCTACTCTTACTGTACTATATGTGATACCACAATAACATTTAATTGAATATAGCCATATTGTTTGCTCACATATAAATCCAGGGGTATCAAACGTGAGCTCTGTAATTTTGCAATACACTGAAGAGAAAAAAGGACAATAACTATTTGTGTTTTTGCAAAGAAGATCCAATTATATCTGCAGTTAGAAACACAAAGGTGGCTATAATTAGTCTTTATATACCACATTGCTTAACTTGGCTTCATGAGTCAATTTTGAGATTTTTGTTTCGCAAAAATAATCTATATGATATTTTCAGTCAGAGTCAATTTAGATATAGAATTTTGTTACAAATTTGGAGAACACAAATTCAAGCATCGAATGATAGCACAATAATTTGGGCAGCAGAAAAATAGAAACAAAGAAGCACAGACACAGCTACTTTGGCAGAATGCATTTTGTGTCTGCTACATGCTCCGTTGTGGATCAGACTTGTTGCAGCCCATCCTGTGGATCTTGAACTGGATTGAAATATTAGGAGTTTGGAAATTTGGTCCACCCCTTGAATTCTTTCTCAACTTCTTGTGGCCTTTCCGAGGACCACTGTAATCAACAGGGGTGAGATATGCTAAGGTTTAACAATGTTTATGTGGGTGCTACATGTCAAATAAACACCTACATGAATACCAGGATCTGAAACAATCAGTGCGGTTACATGCGGGCAATCGGATCGGATTAATGGCTAAATTACAATAAGATTGAGTTATTTAGCTCATGTAACAAGCTTAATCTGACATGAAATCGAATCGGATCGGGTTATTTGTGATCGAATTAAGACCCTGGGATAACTCGATCCGATTGTCCACTTAACGTGCCAGCAGACGACAGTAGATCGGATCGCACATGCTCGAGAGTTTTTTTCCCGCGATCGTCACCCGGAAGTCGAAGGAGACGATATTACCGTTGTTGTCGCCGCCGTCAGAAAGAAACAAACAAGGCGATGGAGAAGGCACCGTTGTGCATCGCATTTGTGCCATAACCATGCTCATCACAAATGTAGAGGGACGTAGCTTCATCTTGCTCTTCGTTCACCATCTTTCTCGAATGCCTTAGTTTTGCTGTTGTTGGTGGTGAAGAGGTCAACCGGAAGTGGCTCTATTAGCGATAGTTGAAATGGGTACAGCACCACTTATCTACTGTGGTATTGCATGCTTTGTGCAGGGTGATTCGATACATTCACCGCCATGTAACAAAGGATAATTACCCTTGCTCTATTATCGAGTTAATCTCATCATGTAGACCCACTGAATATTATCTTATTCACTTATTCAGTGTTGGTGATGTTATGGCTAATCTGCTCTATTTTTATCGTTATCTTTACAGATGTGAAGCATTTGATTTCAGGCATTGATTCAACTTCCACTATAAACGAGAGGTTAAGATATGTTGAAGCAATCACAGAAATTGTCCTTCACTGTACACATGGTATAGACACTTTTTTCTTCTGAATGCTATTATTTTTTATTTTTTTTCATGAGATGTGGCCTTGGTGCAGTAAAAACACAATAAAGTATGCAGTAGGGTTCTTTCAGCTTCAAACTAGCCCTTTTCTTTGGATGTCTCAGTGTGTATTATTGTATAGATTGAATAATTTGAATTGATGAATGTGCTTGCAGCAATTAACAGTCATGACATTTTTGCAAGCCCATCTTTTGAGATGTTTTGACAACGATTCACAGTGATTGACAAAAGGAAATAGTTTGATGACTTCTAAAGGAGTGGCTGTCAAGGACAATCTGCTTTTCTACGCATAATTTACGAACACCCAGCAGATAAGAGAGATTAAAACTAATGTTTGTTTGGCCTAATAAGGTCTGTAGTTTAATTTGTATTAGACCAGCGACAAACAAACAGTCCAACAGAGTCTCCACCCTGAACTGTCATTAAAGTTTCACAGTCAGATAAACTCTGTCGTTAAATCTGGTTTCTTCCGCCTGCGCTGTTTGTCCAAGATTAAACCTTAAATTTCCACTAGTCCTCTTGAAAATTCACAGTATAATTCGCACTCTGGAATTACCATTAAGTACCTTTCAGGGCTGCTCATTTAGAATCAGAATCAGAATCAGCTTTACTGGCCGAGTATGTGAACACAAGGAATTTGACGCAAGGAGTTTTTTTCTTTGCTCACGGTGTACATAAACGTAAACATAACATAACAAACATTCAACTAGAAAGAACAAGAAAAACGATAAGTTAAAGAGAGGTTTAAAAGTAAATGAGTGAAGTGTTCAGAGGTCTGGTCTATATATTCCAGTATGTACATTTTATATTATTTACAGTGAGGATTATGCTGTTCATTTATGTACAGGCAGTATATTGAGCATACTGAGTATGATATGACATTATGAGACATATAAAGCACAAAGTGAATGATTGACTTTGGAGTCAGGGGGTTACTGACACTCTGTGACTGATCAGGTGTTCATCAGTGTGACGGTCTGGGGGAAGAAACTGTTTTTGTATCTGGATGTTTTGGTGTACCGTGTTCTGTAATGCCTGCCAGAGGGGAGAAGTTCAAACAGATTGTGTCCAGGGTGTGATGGGTCTGCAGAGATTTTACCTGCCCTTTCCCTGACTCTGGATGTATATAAGTCCTGGATGGAGGGTAGGTTAACACCAATGATTCTCGCTACAGTCCTGATTGTCCGTTTCAGTTTGTTCCTGTCCTGTTTGGTGGCTGATCCAAACCAAACGATGATGGAGGTGCAGAGAACAGACTGGACTATTGCATTGTAGAACTGGATCAGCAGCTCCTGGGGAAGGTTTAACTTCTTGAGCTGATGCAGGAAGTATATCCTCTGTTGGGCCTTTTTGACTATGGAGTCGAAGTTGGGTGCCCACTTTAGGTCCTGGGATATGGTAGATCCCAGAAACCAGAAGTTATTGAGAATGGTGATGGGGGGCAGTGTGGTGGGGTTACTCCTGAGGTCCACTGTCATCTCCACAGTTTTGACTGTGCTCAGCTCCAGATTGTTATGACCACACCAGAGGGCCAACTGTTCCACCTCCTGCATGTATGCAGACTCGTCCCAGATGAGGCCGATGACCGTTGTGTCGTCAGCAAACTTCAGGAGTTCGACAGATGGGTCTCTCGAGGCGCAGTCGTTAGAGTAGAGAAAGAAGAGCAGTGGGGAGAGCACACATCCCTGGGGGGTGCAATGTTCTGCAGTGTTATAACGGCATCTCACTTATTACTATTACTGCTGGGTTAAAAAAGATGAGATGGAGTGTCCATCAACGAGCAAAGAGGAAAAACTGTTTAACCAGAAATCTCTCGACAACAGTTGGGAGACACTAAAGCTAGAAACGTAACACTGGGCGATACTGTGAACTTCCTTTTCTGTGCCCATTTTGACTTCCAGGCCATCGCTTATCAACTGTGCACAAACACAGATGTGTGCATAATGAGTGTATAAGAGCCTATCACACGTAACGTGGAGAATTTAGCAACTTGCACAAATAACATGGTTATACACAGAATCTGTCTGTATTACAGGGAAACTTTAAATAGAGAGCATTACTGGAGTCACTCGTGCAAATTTCATTAAAATATGTTTTTTTATATCATAAAGTAATAATTCCTCGATTAGTTATTAATTTTAGCAAGAAACAGAGGTTTAACCTAATTGCTGTCAAGAGACACATGTTGAAAGACTTGGAAAACTGTGCACTCTTCAGGGAGTGCATCTGCCAAGAATGTGCTGGCCTATTTGTCAGGAATACAGACTGGCTTCTTCAGTTCCCTTAGACAAATCAACAAGAATCCGAAATTAAATGACAATTTCATACCATCGCTTGATTCCCAAATACAATTAGAACAACAGACCATATTGTATTGAAAACACCATAGCACAACAAATTTGATTATGTCAATGGAAAGAGATTCCATTCCAATATTGAATAAAGACTGAATAAACAGCTCTAGAAAAGTATGGGGTTTATCATAAGACACTAAGCAATGGAAAAATCTAAGCATCTAGACTAATCTGGAATTTAATGAACTGGAATTGACTGCATTATGACTGCATTATGACTGTATTACAACGAATTGGATTGTAGTTGGCTTGAATTTGGCTCAATCTTCGAAGTGCCTTGAGATGACATTTGTCGTGATTTGGCAGAATTGAACTGAATTTAAAGTCAAAAGGCGCTGCCCTAATTACACAAACAATTACACATAAATGTAGAAAATTTAAACTGTTCAGAGACCAAACTGTAAAAAGTAAAAACTGTTGATAGATCGTCCACTCAGTGAAGTATTGTCATCAGCATGAAAACTGTGTTATTACTCATATATTATTACTCATGAATATTGATTTTCAGAGTCTGTGAAGAATTGTTGTTAATCTACATGATCACGCAGGCAATATGTGTGAGGAATAGTAATACAACTTTCAATTACATTAACTTAAATTTCTCATTGATAGGCTCTATGATGTTGCATTTTATAGATTTACTGCAAGCAGAACTCTACTCTGACCAACCATACACTTGAAATTGTATGCTTGAATTTTTATGAATGCCAATCAACAAGACCTTTCAGTCTTCTTTGTGAACTAACTAAATGTCAATAAAAACACAATTACAATTGTGCTTAAATGTCTTTCACATAACCACCATTATGATTAGAGTTGGGCAAAAACGAGAAGCCCACTCACAGTATGGTCAACCTTTAACATTTAGCATCTACTGGCATTCAGAAGTAACGGCTGATTATTCTTGATCGTTTTTTATGTGATCTGCTAAAATGGAGATGGAATCTGAAATTTTAATGTTGCTCAACCAAATAGCAACTGTGAGTTTGACAAGAACACAAAATGTTTTTCTTTTGTCTATGTTTTTTAAATTTTATTGTCCATTGGGAGGCTGACAGGTAGTATGAAGGTTAGGGCCATCACTAACAGTGCAAACGATCACGCCTCAGTCAGGTAAAGAAAATGAATGAACTAATGTTCAATGACTGGCTAAAACATTTTGTTAATTCACTCGAAACTGTTCAGAAAGCCCGTGAACGCATCATTGTAGGATTTGACTGGCTGTCACTTTGGGTTGAAGAAAAACCCGATGTAATAGGCTCATCGCCCCTCTACATGTTTGTTGAGGTGCTGCAGAATTTTAGGGACACATACTGCCAACTGAGAGGTGCATCTCATGTAGAACTGAAGAATAACCTGTTCTGTAAATAGTATTTATACAATAGTATAATATATATGTTGCTGATTACTGTAGCAATATCATTTGTGTGCATAAAGTAGTGAAGCAGTTTATACATCTGCATGATTGTGCAATAAACTGTCAAGTTATCAATAAGTATTAATTAGTCAGTCGAATTTGTCAAAACATGCATTTCAAGCCAACAATAACTGTTTGTTATCGTCAACTGATATTCTGATATAAAAACTTCAAAGAACATGTGATGGAGCTAATACTGTGTACTGTCTACAGTACATGAAGGTAATTACTAATTACAAATGAGCAGACACTGCAGAGTCAGTTCATACTGGCAGCAAATAAAAAAAAAATCCAGCATTCATCAAACTATGTTAGAGGTCTTGTTCGTAGAAGCTTTGAGACTTCAGGAGATTTTCATGATGTAGGATGTAATATTGCAATTAAAGTGTCTATGTAATGTGAATACTATTGGCATCCTCATTGTTTAATTCAATAATTGCTTACTCTGAATATGACCTTTTTTCGTTTGTGCTCTTTATAAAAGTGCCATATTCAAAGTAAATTCTTCATAAGAATAATATCAGAATAATGTTGTGCATGTCAGTTTAGCCCCTGCATGCTGGAAGACCTGCGAGAAGAGGATCGCAGAAGTCATGGTGACAGGTACCGCCTGAATTTTCAAATATTGTAAAATGTCAAAGTGACCTGACTGAGAATGCGCACACATTTGCCCTTCCCACGACAATTTGAAGGAATGCCCAGTGATGTACAATTTAAACCAGGAGTGTGCCATTCCTGACATTCCTATCTGAGAGAGGACAGGCAGTAGTGAAAGGCTGCATCTAGCAAGAAGAGAACAGAGTTGATCATTGGTGTTCCTGTCAGAACTTTGAATGCCTCAACAGATCTGTTTTACCGAACAGAGTAAAAAAGTAAGGGAAACCTTTCATGAACTATTGTTGTGTAAATTTCTTTTATGGAGATATTTTAGAGGGAAAAAAACCTGAATCTTTTACAGCAACCTTATCATGTACATGTAACTCAGACTATCAGAAGACATTTAGACAAGAACCCAAAGCGAAAAAGATTACATCGCCTCCTATATCTCTCATAGGTTTCTGTCTCATCTACCTTCCAGAAGAGAAAAACAGAGAGCCAGGTTCTTCCCTGAACTTGGGTGACATAAGGGGTGACGCCTGAAGCATCAGCCATTCTCAGGTAAAGACTAGCGTGTCCACTGAACAAGGCAAACCTGTCCTACTTGCCTCATCCGTGTCGCTCTGGCCTCACCACCTGCTTTAAAATGTGCCTCAATCCCATCCCTGTTGTCTGCGGCTCGCATAGAAGGTTTCACACAACCAACCAAACGCCACCGCAACCTTAACAACCTCCGCTCTCTAAAGCCCACTTCTCTCTGTGACACACCCTTGTCTGTGGGGTTGTGGAATTGCCAATCGGGGTAAACAAAGCAGATTTCATTATGGCTTATGCCAACCACCTGTCTCTTGACACCCATTACAGTAGTCAAGAGACAACCACGGCCTATTCCAGTAGCTGGGTGTGAGAGACAGATGCAGCATGGTCAGTGAAGGACACCTGGTCACAAATCATGACACTCAGGTCACTTGCAACATTTGTGGAGAATATAGTTGATTAAGTGATTTTTCTGTCAATATTGTGTTGGATAAAGTGATAAAAGTGAGCAATAGCTCGGTCTTGGCTTGCAGTGGCATTTTGTCATCCATATAGATGATGTATGTTAGAGAGACAAGGCAGCATTTGCATAGCAGTGATGCATAGAATCCATGTGAGTTGAGACCAAATCCAAGGAGGCGATGTACATTGCAAAGAGAAGTACCGACCCTCGTGGCACCCCAGTAGAGAGACGATAGTGTGCACACATTTACGCTTGCCATAACAATTTGAAGGAATGCACAGATATGTACTATGAAAAAGAGAAAAGTGAGACAAACGTTCTGTATATAGTTTGTAAATTTCTTTAAAGGGAGATTTTGGGGGGAAAAAACAGGAAACCTTTATTGCAACCTTATCTTTTACAGTACATATAAAGCTATCTAGGCTATCAGAAGACAGTGACAAAAGAACCAAAAGCGAAACAGATCTCTCTTATAGAGTTCTGTCTCATCTCACCTCCAGCAGAGAAAATCATAGGTGGGAACTTGTTTTTCTTGTTTCCAAGCATTTTCATCAGATATTTATCCACAAATGAAAAAGGCTATCACCTTGAAGAAATGCCTTCTTTTCTTTAATGAGTCCCTCCCTGAACCCGGCTCTGTAATTTATCTCAGAGAAAAGAGACATGATAAGGCAGATAGGTTACCAAAGCAATGGTCTCACTTCACAGTATGACCCCATGTCAAGAACAGTGGTGGATAATAACTACATTTACTCAAGTACTGCACTTACTGTAAAAACAAATGTGCAGTACTTTGGCTATCCTTATACTTTTTCTCCATTTTGTGCAACTTTTGTGTCCATTTTTGGGCATCCTTCTACTATTGCATGATCTTAAAGGTAATCATTGTACTTAATACCCAACTATGATTACTTGAAAGCTTTAGTAACAAGTTGCTCTTCAAATTGAAAATGTCATACATTTCTGTTCGGTCTAGTGAAAGTCTTGTTTCTCCAACTTTTGGAGATTTTGGAAAATTCCTGATAGCCTAAAAGATGGAGCATTCCTGTGTGGATTCTGAACCTTCTACTATATCTTGAAATAAATCATTAATGACCAGTAAATAAAACACATCAGCTGTAAAATACATTTCTACAAAGCTAAAAGCAGGGCTGATGTATAAAAAATGATCAGGATTGTATACACGTTTTTAAGGGAAGTTTAAAGGAGTATTTTAGTACTAGTGCTTGTACTTAAATTCAATAATATGATCATGTCAACATATTTCCAGTAACTGGCATGAAGTGAGAGTATTGGGTTCTGAGACTTTTCAGTAGATTGTGAATAGAGATTACTTTCCAACAAGAGGATTAATGTGATTAATGTGGCAAAAAAACCAAAAGAATCAATAGGAGTTTATTTAACCTTATCATCTTAACATTCAATTCAGTCTGTTCATCTTGGGTTAAACCTTGTGTATATTGCATAAATCAGCTGCAACTCAACCGACTTCATGCATTCATGCAACTGTTTCGTAAGATGTTGTCTTACTTTCAGGTGCCAAAGTTTTGCAATCACGTTTCCTCTTGATTTCACCACAATTGGACAAGAGTGCACAAGAATCAAAATCTGACAGTAGTTTAGTTTAGTGTTTGGTCAGAGAGTGTCAGAGAAGAGTTTAAAGGATTGTTTGTGATATTCTGAATATGTTGTTTGTAGTATCATAGAATTGCAGTGCCTTGTAAAAAAAAAAAAAAAGTTGTTTCAATAAAACTTGCAGCGGTAGAAAAATAAGCATACGAGACTCACAAAATGTAAAATAGTAGTAACAGTGTTATTCTGTCAAAAGTGATTGCAAAATAGAAGAGTGTTCAACTCATGTGACAGAGAAAGGGAGCCTTAACTTGACTGTTCAGTTTCAGGCCAGGCAGGATAAGCTATTTGCCCATCTTTGTGCAAAGCCATGAGTGGTGTTTTGACCCATTACGACCTGAGACACCCTCTAAACAGGATGGGCAGAGATACACTGATAAATGACATGACATCATATGGATATGAATGATAAATGAACTGTATTAACAACAAAGTTTTTCTTTTGTCCACCACCCACAGAACTGACTCATAAGGTACTGGACTGCACACCTCATACCAATCTGACGTCTTTCCTAATTGTTGAAACTACTACTGCGTAACTATGTAATTTCTCATGTGCAGAAACTGCCGGACATTTGAGTATTGAAAAGGAAGAATTAATGTCAACTCGTCTAATGCAGTAAACAAAAAAGTGATGTAAAATGCCTGGAAATCCCCGACATTCAGTTACAACTGGGTTTGGGAGGTGAATTTCTTCACAAGTTCAGTAATCGTTCATACATTTCAACACTTCATCATTGGAGATGTCCATTGGTTCTGGAAGGTTACTCCCACAAAACCATGTGTATTAAAAGAGACATCAGAGGTGTTGCACCAAGCCTGGAGATCTTCAGAGGAACTTCTTGGTCTCATTAGCAGAGGTAAGAGATATGCTTGTTTTAAAGATTTCTGTGAGCTGTGATTGGACTGAAACAGAGGACTGGAAAGAGAGACATTTAATTTGAACTGTTATGATACATTTTGTAATTGTCGGACCAAAAATTCTGTTGCTCTAAACATCTTAGTTCATTTACTGATGACTGGCCGAAGAGGTGCTGTTAATGGGTATTTTCCTCTCCTCTGTCAGAACTGATCAACTTTCAAGAGTGAAAATGGTGGATTACGAAGTGACTGTAATCACCTCCAATCGCGTCGCCTCCACCACTTTTAACAACGTCTTCATTAAGCTGGTGGGCACAGATGGGGAAAGTGAGCGCAAGTGGCTCATAAGCCTGAAAGGTGCTGCAGCATTCATCAAAGGAGCTGTAAGTCTGGAAGATTCAATTCAATTCAATTCAATTTAGTTTATGTGGCGCCAAATTACAACAAATGTCATCTCAAGGCATTTGAATAATATAGTCCAATTCAAGCCAATTGGAATTCAATTCATTGTAATCATAATCCAATGAAATCCAAGTAATTAATTTCAAAATAATCAAATTCTGTGTCAATCCAATTCTGTGTCAATATAGAGCCAATTCAAAAACAATATCCTAGCTAAGGAAACCAACAGATTGCACCGAAACTTGTCTTCTGTCCAATCTCCTGTCCTGAGCGTGCCTGTAGCGACTGTGGAAAGGAACGACTCCCTTTTAACAGGAAGAAACCTCCATCAGAACCAGACTCAGGAAGGGTGGCCATCCGCCTCGACCAGCTGGGGTTTGAGAAGACAGAAAAGAGGGGAAAAAAACCACCATAACACCATTCAAAGGATACCTGTTGGAACAGGGAAACACAAGTTAATAACCACAATAATGTCACATGTACATAAAATCATTTGAGAAATTAAACAGGGGAAAAGAGAGAAAAGCGAGGAAAGGTGTGACAGATGAGGTCCCCCAGCAGTCTAAGTCTATAGCAGCTTAACTATGGGATGTTTCAGGATCACCGGAGCCATCCCTAACTATAAGCTTTATCAAAAAGGAAAGTTTTAAGCCTAATCTTAAGACTGGAAAGGGTGTCTGCTTCCCGGACATTTACTGGCAGCTTATTCCACAAGAGAGCGGCCTGATAACTGAAGGCTCTGCCTTCCATTCTACTTTTAGAAACTCTGGGAGCAACAAGTAAACCTGCAGTTTGGGAGCAAAGTGTCAGGAAAATATCTTACAGTGAGATCAAGCTCAATCTTTAAATGTTCCCTTAGTCTTACCTCACATGATCCTCACAAGCTCAGTCTCATGTTTAGCAACAGGATATGTGCAGCATGAGCAAAAATGACCATATTTGCTTCAGTGTGATCACGTTGCACATACATTTTATGTTCTCCACTCTTGGAGTAATCATATGCTGATTACTCAGCTTTCACAGCTCAGCTCTCGCTTTTTAAATATGCTTCATGTCTTGTAGTGTTTTCTAACAATGCTTTCACTATGTTTAGGTGTCATATTTTACTGTGTCCTGCCCCACTTCCATTGGAAAACTGGTGCTGATTGAACTGGACAAACAGCCTCTCCTGCTGTTTCCAGAAGACTCTTGGTTTCCTGCCAAAGTGGAAGTGAAATCCCCTGAGGGACACACCTACAACTTTCCCATCTACCGCTGGATCACTGACAGTGAGGTGTACCGCTTCAGGGAGGCAACAGGTTTGTGAAACTGTGCCTGTCATAAAAAAAGTATACATTAAAAAAAAGAACAGGTTCTGTAAATCGGGTAAATTCATCTTATCAAACTTGACTTGCTGACAGTTTTAAACCTTGTTATTCTTTTTTTCAGCTCTGAGAGTCTTTGAAGATCACCATCATCTTGGCAGATACAGTCGGGAACAAGAGCTTCAGGAGCGTAAAGAAGACTATCGGTGAGAGCTCAGAGCTTTTACACTTTTCAGTGTTATGCACCCAGAGACTAACAAGAACACAAACCTGCTCAACCCTGGTTGGAGTAAATTAACTATCACATGACATTTTTGATCTGTCAAGATTTATTAAAACACATTCAAATATGTCAGAGAATTCAAGTGATTTATGATTGCGTACTCAAAAATAAAACAGCAGATACCTTCTTTACTCTTGGCAGCTGGAATGTGTACGAGGAGGGAATACCACATCACATGAAGGTAGATGACCCTCTTTCGCTGCCTTGTGAGGTCCGTTTTTCCTTCACCAAGACCACAGAGTTTTTGTTCACTGCGTCCACAGGGTGAAGTCATTATATTCTCTCTTATATATCTTATATCTTATATATTCTCTTATATATCTTTCTACTTATTCATATTTTGACTTACCTATATATTATTTAAAGTGTCACAAAGTTACTGTTTTTCTTTTTCTCATTTTTTCAGACTGACAGAGCTGAAGCTGAAGGGTTTGGCTGATTGTGAGGAGAGTTGGACCAGTATTGATGACATTGATCGGGTGTTTTGCTGCAAACAGACTGACATGTCAGGTACAGTACAATTATTGCAGGTTATGTAACTGCATGAATATATAAACCGAGCAGCTGCTACAAGTGAGTTTTACCAGTCAGGAAGTGAATTATAAAATTTAAATACTGAAAGCGGCAGGAACGTGCATATAAATTCTTTTTGCCAGAATTATGAAGCTGTGCAACAACAGTTAGATAATGTCACAAATGCTAAACATAAGAACCAAAACAATATTAAAAAAAAAAATCGTTTTTTATGTCAAGATTCTACTACTTTACTTCGTCGAGGAGGTCTTAGGAATATGTGAGGTGAGTTCATTCCAACTACACATCCTTGCTTTACAAGTACCAGTATGTGTGCAGGAAAAGGAACACCTATGGATTTTGTATGAAGGTATGATTTATGCATCAGACCCACAATCTTTTGGGATGTTTTGGTACGCAGTTTACACAGCACATTTCACACTGCCTGACTTAAACAAGCAGTGTTGAAGTACCTTCGTTGCTGTTTTTTTATGACCCACCAGGCCAAAATAGAGAACAAAAGTTGATATACCTCCACACCTGCTGAAAAGGTAGTCACAGACTCAAATCGATGTGAGTGTAAGGAACAGCCAGCATGACGGAGCATGTGGCCAACGATACCTATGCTTTCATTGTTTTTTCCACATCAACTGTTGTGTGAATGGGAAACAAGGTTGGCTTATGAGGTTTGCTACTACTGATAAGCTACTATAGCTCAGATACCGTTAGGTCAGAGTCTATGCTAATCCCTGACCACCGCAAAATGTACATACAAAGGCATGTGAGCATCAGCTCTAAACGGCTCCATTGAGCAGCGAAGGAAGGTGGTCTGGTTTAAGCACAGTGGCCCTAGTCTGACCCTTACTGAAACAGCACTGCTGACAGCCCTCTGTTTGGACGGGTGGAGACCGAGCAAGTGCTCAACCCTCGCCAGGACACACTGTCATGCCGAATGAATGAATGAACGTGTACTATTGCACTGTTTGCTCATAGCTTCTGTGTTGTTGTTATTGGCGGCTATCGGGGGGCTCATAAAGCGCTTTTTACACACTCGTCTACTGGGATGATGTCATTGACGCACGCTGCTCAGCACAGCTTATTTACTCCGTGCTCTGTGACAGTCGGCTAATTTCACACGCAGTTTGCTACTGATAGTTTTGTGCAACATGGCAGGATATTTATCAAATTTTGACAACGTGGACGACAACTTTGAGTACGATGGACGTCCTTACCGGAGTGAATGAGCTGTGCTGCAGCGGCGGGCATCGATGACGTCATCCCAGTAGATTCAGTAGTAGATAAGACGAGCAAGCATAATTCTTCCAGGAAAATGGACAATGCAAAAAGCACCTTCATGTTTGGCTTCATGATCTTAATTATTGCGACCAATGAAGTGTCTCTGCGCAACACAGTCCTTGAACAAGGGTCCTACCAAGTACTTAGACAAATCAGCACAAAAATTTATTCTATAAATACATGTAAACAAGCCTATCAAATTACATAAAAAACTACATACATGAAACATCAATGCCTTTTATGGAAGTTAAACATGCAAAACCCAGAAAGGCCCCAGGTGGGAGTTGAACCAGGAACCCTTTTGCTGTGAAGCAACAATGCTAACCACCACACCACCATGGATTTTAACAAATGTTAAAATAGCTAAAGGCATAAACATGTAGAGGTTCCACATGTTTTTTTAATTGATGACAGAGGTAAAGAATCCAGATGTGTAAATAAATGGTAAATAGATGTGTATAAACTCTCTAACATCCTCTGCTAACGAAAGTGCCCAAGCAGGATTTTGCTTTATGAAAACTAAAATTACATCTTATTCCTTTTACAGACTATGTCCAAGAACATTGGAAGGAGGACACTTTTTTTGGCTACCAGTTTCTAAATGGTCTCAATCCAATATTGATCCGACGTTGTACGACCCTGCCCAGTAACTTTCCTGTTACTGATTGCATGGTCTTCCTCCATGGTGGGAGCAGTTTGACTGATGAAATGAAGGTGACGCCTCATACTGAAATGCAGTGGACTGCAACTTTCTTTGCATCTAGTTGATACTTTAATTGCTAAATGAATGTGCTCATATTGTAAAATACAAACGGCAGACATGTGAGACAGAGCATTTCTCAATTTTCCATGAAATTCAAACAGAAAGGAAACATATTCCTATGTGACTACAAGCAAATGGATGGAGTGCAAGCAAACACCATCAATGGAAAGCAGCAGTACTTGATGGCTCCACTCGTCCTGCTCCAAAAAACTCCAGATGATAAGCTGATGCCAATTGCTATCCAGGTAAGACTAACACTCAGAGACAGTATAGTATAGCCTTCAGTGAAATTCAGATTTGTTATTATGAGAAATATTTTATAGACCATAAGATTTAAGTTTCCCAGCAAATCCATCTTAATCATTGGTAACCACTGGTAGAAGCTACCATGGGAGGTTACAAAACTTTATGAGCATCAAAGGTTCATGATTCAGGTCAGTTTAATTCATGAAGCACAAAACACAAACTTGTCTGAAAGGGCATTACAATCAGAACACATTAAAACACAAAAAGATTGATCCTTCATTCTCTGAAGACAGAATAGACTTAAGTGGCAACACTGTCAGAGAGCAAACTGAGATGAAGCAACATCTAAAGTTGTGTCACTGCAACTGCCATTCTGCTTGCCTCTTTCCAACTGCCAAACACCTGTAACTTTACGCACACATACACACACACACACACACACACAACGATGTGTGTCGGAAAGTAGGACTGATGTTCTGAAGCTGACTCAGTGGAAATTCCTTAGAAAAGATGGAGACAGTACCAAACATAAGCTTACAATAATAAAGGCAAACGCAAAACAAGCACAGGGAAATCTTCATCCTTTTTGATGACTATGATGGCTGTATGAATGACCAACATGTTCCCTCCTTGTCCTGCAGCTGAAGCAGAAACCAGCAGAGGACAACCCGATCTTCTTCCCTACGGATTCTGAGTATGACTGGCTGCTGGCAAAGATTTTTGTGAGAAGTGCAGATTTCAGTGAGCATCAGCTCAATGTTCACCTGCTGCGCACTCACCTGCTGGCTGAGGTCTTTGCAGTCTCACTGCTGCGCAACCTGCCCATGGTGCACCCTCTCTACAAGGTAACTGAAGATGATGAACCGTCATGTCTCGCTATGCAAGTATTAGTAAATATTTCACGCTGCTGCATGGTGTAGAAGCTGAAGATTTCAGTCATGGTAAAACCACAAAGCAAAAACAAAGAGCACAAGGAATAACAACTCGCTGTGTTGCTAACTGAGTTCTCTCTTTCCTCAGCTTCTCATACCTCACACCCGCTACACCATACAGATCAACTTCTTGGCCCGAAGGAGGCTAATATCACAGGATGGTGTTTTCACTCAGGTAGGAGACACTTACTAGACAATACTCAACTTTGTTTTTTGCTTTTTCATTATGACAGAAAGTATTTGTCTTTTACTGCAATGTGACTATTGTTTAGTTTTCAGCCTCTGGTGGAGAGGGTTTGGTCACCATTCTGAGGAGATCATTGTCCTCAGTGACATACAGGTCCCTCTGTATCCCTGAGGACATTGCTGACCGTGGGCTGGAGGATGTGCCAAACTTCTACTACAGGGATGATGGACTCAGGCTTTGGGATATCATCCACAGGTACTACAGATATCTTCCATTTTGTGTTTCTGTCATAGGTTTCAGTCTGTGTTATTATTTTCAGCGCTTTAGACTGTTTAAAAACAGCTGGAGGCACCTTTAAAGGAGTTCTGCAGCTGAAGTTGGATTTAAAAAGCATGAAAGATACTGAAGGAAACTGCAGCTTCATTCCGTAAAAACACGGAGGCGGAGAAGGGGGGCTGGAGTCTATCCCAGCAGTCATTGGGCGAGAGGCGGGGTCATGTATGATAGCAAAGACATATCATAGATACTTTATCATGCTAATTTCCAAACATTCTTTCGGATTAGTTCAATTAAATATATAAAAGATATAACTAACCCTTTATCTATGACTAAGGAAAAGAAAAAATATATAGAATAGTTTGCTCTCACCACATTGAATACAAGAACGATCTGATTCTGACCCAACACACAGTGAGCATCTGACTCCTCAGGCATAATCTACATAAGCCACTCTACATTGAACATAAGTTATCAGCAGTGCATAGAATTGCACTAAATATATCGAATACAGTTCAGAGTCCTGATCAACTATAAGATATAATTGTAATTGCAGAAAGTTATTACTGTCTCTGAGCGAAGTGGTCCTGAGTGAACATCATTAAACCTTAAGTTCATGTTGTTGTGTTTTTAAAAATGTTTTGATCTCATGTTTATGTTCATATTTCATTATTTTCTACATTTACAGGAATCTAGCCTCACACATTTAAATTACACTCAATCCAGTATCTGTTTTGCATCTTACCCTGTGTTATCACTCTTCTATAACTTTCAACAAAAGTAAAATGCAAAATATTTAATATATTTGGCCAAATAATTTTTTTAACACATTACTTACTATTTAGACAATGATGGCATCTACCACAAATGTGAAATGTATTTTACAAAATGTTTCCCTATCTCTCAAAGGTTTGTGAAGGGAATCCTTGGCTACTACTACAAGAATGATTGTGAAGTCAAGCAAGACTCCGAACTCCAGAAGTGGATTTCCGACATTTTCGAACATGGATTTCTTTCCAAACAAAGCACAGGTGGGTGTATAAGAAAATTCTTTCTAAATTTTCTTTTGTAACGAAGCTTTGTGAATGTATTAAGAATTTGTTAACTTTTGTTTGAATGCTGTTAAATGATAAAGTTTATTCTTTCTCATTTCCAGGAATTCCACAGAGATTTACGACTGTGGCTGAGCTCATACAGTTTGTTACCATGGTGATCTTCACTGGCTCAGCCCAACATGCTGCGGTGAACACTGGACAGGTACAGAAATATGTATTTTTAAGAGACAAAAAACATGCAATGCTGGACTCTTATTCTGGTCTGATTCATAGTGAGGATAATATTTTCTGTGATGTGAGTTTACTGTGCCAACATGCAAGCAGTTTACAAGTAGCGTTAAACAGTATAGTTGATTAAAGTAGAGATTCCATTTGTTTTGCAGGCAAGATGAAGAGTCAGTGGATCATGAAATAAGTTTATTGCCAGATTTCTTTAATAGTACAAAATTTCCCAGCAAATTATCCAGTAGTTGTTTCAACATTTCAGCTAAAAAGTAGGGCTGACTTACCATGAGAGTGACTGTGCCATGTTTAAGGTCAATCACTTAAGTGACTGAGAGGAGGCTGTGAAAGTTAGATATAGCTGACTGTTTGGATATTTTATAGCAAAAACGGATCAATAACACATGATATTACTTATTTATTTACTGCAGTATGACTATGGTGGCTGGATGCCAAACACCCCCATCTCTCTGCAACTTCCCCCACCAACCACGAAAGGGAAAGCGACTGAAGCCACGATGTTGAGCACATTCCCAGATGTCAACACAACAGTTCAGGGCATGGCCACTATGTGGCTGCTCAGTCAGCAGTCCAGCGACTTCGTAAGTGTGCAAAACCTCAAGACAAATTACACTGTAACATTTACTGTCTCTACAAGTTGTATCAAGAACACGAACAAAATAGCTTATATTATAATGTTAAAAAATTTAAAAAATAAACATGTCATTCATCTCATCAGGTCCCTCTTGGCCAGTACCCTGAAGACCACTTCAGTGAGGAGACTCCCCTTCAGGTTATGAAGGACTTCCAAAAAGAGCTTGAGGTGTTAAGTGCAAATATCAAGACCAGAAACAAACATCTGGAAGTGCCATACACATACCTGGATCCAGAGGAGGTAGAAAACAGTGTGGCTATATAAATATTAAAGATTGGAATCTCCACAACAGATTTTTTTGTCTAATTGTTGATCAGTATAGGTAGTTCACCAGTTGTTTGTGATCTGTGCCTTAAAAGCTTTATTCTCATGATCAGTAAGAGATGGCTCCCACGGTTACAGAAAGAAACACATTTGCTCAAAAATAAATGAGAAATTGACTCTGCTTCGCTCTTGATTTGGAATTTCAGGAAAAATTTTCTTAAAGGACTGTATGGTCTCACACATAGTTTAATATGTTTTACTATGTCAGAATGTTCACTTGTTGGATTAAATAGTTATGTGTCATTTCTGTGATTTCTTTTCATTTTTCTCAGCTGGGGTCTTTCTGTGTGGGGTTTATTCTCTGGTTTTTGTGGGTTTTCTCTGGGTAAAGCAGCTTTCTCCCACAGTCCAAAAATATGCATTTCTGATTTAACTGGTGATTTAAAGTTGACTGCAAGAATGCAGGTTGTTTGTCTGTGTTAATCCTGCGATAGACTGATGGAATAACCAGGGTGTGCCCTTCCTTTCCCCTGATCTCAGCTAAGACGTTGACAAAATTATTTTGATAAATTTTGCTGAATTAAAGTAAATTTCTTGGCTCTGTGAATTTATGGGTGTATTTTTAGCCTCCTGCAAGACAAATTTTTGAGGCAGAACCCAAAAAGTACTTTATTGCCACAGTGGAATTGTTTTCAAAGGTAAAAACAAGAAGGTAGAAAAATGTAGAAAAGGTACAAAAGCTTTTGTCAGGATCAGCTGGAGTGGAAATGCGTATGTTTCTTCATGGGATCATTTCTGTGTCTTGATTTCTGATTATTTTTTGGCCAGATTTACCAAACTGAGCAAAATGGAATCGAAAAGACGAGCACAATTATTATGGGGTTCAGAGTAATGGATGAGGATGTGTGGGAGCCAAATCTGATATGCTGTGAGTGATTTCTCAAAAAATCCTTGATCCAGGTTCAGATACAGCAGTTTACCAACCAGAATAACTGGGATGATGGTATTAAAGACACAAAAGTCAATGGACACCATCTTAACATAGTTAAGGGAGTGATCGGTGCAGTGTGAGTATGGTGATAGCATCTTAGGTGGACTGTTTGGCTCAGTAAGAAAACCGATGAGGATCAAATGACTGGATGAGGGTGGCTTTAGTGTGATACAGGATCAGTATTTCAAAACACTTCAGGATAATAGAAGTGTGAGCAACTGACCTGTAGCTGTTAGGTCTGCAGAGGCTTGCTTTTTGGGAACTGGGATGCAGGGAAACGTTAGAAATCCTGCTGAAGACCCCGTCAAGCTGATTAGCACCAGTCTGAAGTAATTTGCCTTCACTCCAGCTGGTCCAACAGCCTTCTTTGGATTCACTGACCTCATCACACATCTCAGATTATCCTGCAGTGTGAGTGTGAGGGAGCCGGAAGCTACTGGGGGCAGGGATACAAAAGCAGACCCTCCAATCACAAATCAGGCAAAGAAGCAGTTCTGCTCCTCAGCCAGTGAGGCTGCAATATCCAAGCTGCAGCTAGTGCTGTCTTTGCAGTTCGTAAGATGTTTTATCCCTTGCCATATCCTCTGTTAATCATTTTGTGTCCAGTGGCCACTCTTTTCCTTACAGGTCTCCTTTACCTCCTTGATGCCTCTCTTTAGGCCCTATTCACCGACCGTAAAAATTTCTCTACACCTCATTATTTGGACTTCCTCGATGGGAAACATGCACTTATTGGTAGCAATATTATCAGCACAACATTTGATATGAAGAAAATCCCAGTCACTGTGCACTCTTCCAGGCCATGAGTAATCAAGAGCAATGCTAACATCAGCATCAGGTGGTATGTATACAGCAGGTCAAACAATAATACTCAGTTCCAGGGGTAAAATCCACACAATACTGACAGAGCTTCCATATCTGGACGTCATTGTATAAGGAGACATAGAGGCCCTGACTTTACCAGACTCTGTGCCTGCGTCCTTCTAGTGGCTAATGTATCCTGTTAGATGTAATGCAACATCAGAAATGAGCGGGTGCAGCAAACTTTCTGCTGAAATCATTACACAACAAGTCCAGAATGCTTGGTATGTGTCATGAACCCTTGACACATTTTGTTCTGAACCTTGTCTTGTCTCGTCATTTCCTGTTTTATTTTGAAATATTACCTTCCCTCTCGTTTCAGGTATCTTGCTCTTCCTCTTGTGTTAAGCGTCTGATTGTCTTCCCTGATTCCAAAGGGTTTCCACCTGTTCCCCATTGTCCCTCATGTATTCAAATAGTCTGCGTCTCCCTTGTCCTGTGCCAGTGTGTCGTAACTTTTCAGTGTTCTTCACCCTAGCGTTCTCAAAATCCATACTCTTTGAATCCACATCCCTGTAGTAGAGCGTTCCTCTTACAGAGCGATCTTTTGTTTCTTAAAGTTTTTGAACCATAGTCATAGTTTAGACTTCGTTTAAGTTTCATAGTCTGTTTTGTTTCCTCCATTAAGAAGTGGTTTTTGTTCCTGTTAAAGTTTTATCGTGCCTCCGTTAGAGGAGAGATTTGTGTTTGGTTATAAGAGTTCATAGTGCCTCCGTTAGATGGAGTGGATTTTGTTTTGACAACCGTTTATTGTGCCTCCATTATAGGAGAGCCCAGTGATAAGTATTAAGTTTCATAGTGCCTCCCTTTGTGGAGAGTTTTGTGTTATTTGTGATTGTGCCTCCGTTTATCGGGAGATTCTGCCTCACTAGGAGTGTGTGTAAAGTTAATTTGTTACCGTTTCACAGCCTTTCTGTTTTCCTCCTGGAGTGGAGTGAGTTTTGTGTTCATAAGTTTTATAGCTACACTAGCCTCAAGTATAGATATTGAGCCTCTTGTTTTGCTCTGTTTAGGAGATCCATAAGTTGTTTATATTAATAAACTGACTTATTTTGAAACCCTGCATCTGTGTCCTGCCGGTCCGTGACAGTATGAGGGGATTATGTGGATACCACGTTAGCCTAACCAGTAGACCAGTATCACCACTTCTTCTTTCTCTCTCTCTCTATGTCTCTGTCTCACTGTGACTCCACTAGACAGCCCTGTGAAAGTCATTTGTGATGACAAGGTTGCATCAAAGACAAACGTCCAATTACGCTTGCCAACTTTACACACATTCTGCTCCACAAGTCAGAAAAACACAGCCAAACAACCACACAAAAAACACCAAATCTAAGAGCTAATAGCCACTGCACTCTCGCTCGCTTTTTCATCAAATCCATCAAATAATGGTGGTTGTTATCATAAAACGATTTTATAACAGTTTAATGGTTATTTTACTTTATCTCAAATAAATTGGCAAAAAAAAATACTTTTCAAAGTGATTAAGTGTTGTCACACTGAAAAAAGTGATCCTTTTGATTCTATTTAGAACATGCTGTAATGGTTTCCTGGGTCTAGACCTTTGTATGCTTTAGTCTGCATGATGCCATTCAAGCGGAGTGTTTCAGTTCAGCTTCCTCTTGTGGTAGAAAGGAAAATTACAAAAGAAAAAAAAATAATCACCTATGAAAAAAAGGCTAAAATCTATAACCTTTTACCTACGCACAATTCACAAAGTCAGGAGAACAAGTTCAATCTTCTTCAGACTTCCATTCTGTCTATTATTCTGATAATCTTCTCATCTTCTAACTTAACTCTAACTTCTAACTCTAACTCTAACATAACATAAACGTATGGGATATAGAACGTCAAATAAACAACATAATATAACATAGAAAACGATTGTGGATCTTGAATACTTGAATCCATCAAATTCAGATGTACATCTGGAAAGTTATGACATATGAATAAAGAACCAAACAGTGTTATTTTCCTGTGTTAAACATGGAATACAAAAAGAAACAGCAGGAAACATCAGTTAACAGTTGCATTACTTCATATAGATGTCTAGTTACTGAATTTATTTAGGTTTAAGTAACCAATACTACAAACCACTAGGCGGCAATGTGGCTCCAGAGAAAAGTTAGTAATTTGACTAACTAATGATTTCTTCGTTATTTCACCAAGTATGATCGTGAAGAAGGTCTTAAAATACAGCTCAAGATTTCACTGAGAACCTTAAACAAAATGTACAAAGATATTGATAACTTTCAATCAGGCTTCCGACATCATCACAGCACTGAAACATTTGTAATGCAACATTTTCACTCTTGAAAGTTGATCAGTTTTGAAGGGGGAGATAAAAATACACATTAACAGCATCGATTAGGCCAGTCATCAGTAAATGAACCAAGATGTTTAAAGCAACAGAATTTCTGGTCTGACAATGAGAAATTAAATGTATCTCTTTCCAATTCTCTGCTTCAGTCCAAACACAGCTCACTGAAATCCTTATAACAATCATCTCTCTTACCTCTGCTAATGAGACCAAGAGGTTCCTCTGAAGTGTTAAATGACATTAGGTTGAATACTGATTGTGGTTATGTTTCAGTCCTGGTTCTGTCAGATGTCACTGCTGCATCAATTGCACTTTAGATCACAGAATCCTGTTGTACAGGCTGGAAAACTGGGTTGGACTTTCTGGAGCGGTCCTGGTTCAGGTCCTATATAGAAGGCCGGAGTTATTTTGTTACAATTGGCAGCTATGAATCTGAGCGAGTGGCCATGACTTGTGGAGTCCCCCAGGGGTCAATTCTTGGAAATCTTCTGTTTAACTTGTATATGCTCCCTTTGGGTCAGACATTACAGAATTTTAACATCAATTATCACAGTTATGCAGACGATACACAACTTTATGTGTCTCTGTCACCAGACGACTGCAACCCAAAAGAAGTACTGTGTCAGTGTCTGGAAGAAATAAACACCTGATGTCAACAAAATTGTTTTGATAAATTTGCTGAATGAAAGTAAATGTCTTGGCTCTGTGAATTTAAGGGTGTGCTTTTAGCCTCCGACAAGAGACATTGTTGAGGCAGAACACAAAAAGTACTTTATTGCCACTGTGAGAGCAGAATTGTTTTCAAAGGTAGAGACAAGAAAATGTAGAAAAGGTACAAAAGCTTTTGTCAGGTTCAGATGGAGTGGAAACACATGTTTCTCTATGGCATCATTTCTGTCTCTTGATTTCTGAGTATGTTTGGCCAGAATGGCCATTTACCAATTAATGCATTAAAAATCCTACAATATGATTTTCTGATTTTTTTTCCCTCATTTTGTCTCTCATAATTGAGGTATACCTATGATGAAAATTACAGGCCTCTCTTTTTAAGTGGGAGAACTTGCACAATTGGTGGCTGACTAAATATTTTTTTGCCCCACTGTATATGTACATTTACACATATATTTCTACTTATTCATCTTTTTACATATTATTTTTTTTTACTTATATATTATTTAAAGTGTCACATTAAAGTTACTGTTTTTTTTTTCTCAGACTGACAGAGCTGAAGCTGAAGGGTTTGGCTGACTGTAAAAAGAGTTGGACCAATATCGATGACATTCATCGGGCATTTTGCTGTAAACAGACTGACATGTCAGGTACATTATTGCAGGTTATGTAAATGTATGCAAGTATAAACCGATCAGCCACTACATTAGAACCACTGAGACAAAAAAAAAAAAAAACTGAATAACTTGTGAGAATTTATTAAGGGGTGAGTTTTACGGGCCAGGAAGGGAATTATTGAATTGAAATACTGAAAGTGGCAGGTATGTGCATAGAAATTCTTCTTGCTGTCAGGGTGGGAGGGAGGGGCCCTGAAGAATGGTCCGTCTAGCGGTTGGCCAGACTCCCGGCGACCCGGCCACCGCTTCAGGGCCGTGAGTCGGCTCAACAATTAAACAACAATTAAATACTGTTACAAAGACTAAACATAAAAAAAAATTCTAGATTTTGTTGCCTTATATCATATATGAGGCATAAATTGTTGTGAGAATGAGCATGTCTGGAGAACACGTGAGGTGTGTCCATTGTCACTGAACATCCTTCTTTTACAAGTACTAGTATGTGTGCAGGAAAAGGAACAAGTATAGATTTTATGTTTCGGCGTGATTCATGCGTGAAGCCCACATGTACATTTTCCACTGCCTGTTCAAGATGGGACTAATGCGCCTTTGTTGCTGTTTAGTTTAAAAGCCATATAATTACTAATTAGTTATGTCTTAGGTCAGAGCCTATGTTAATCTCTGACCACAGCTGAATGTGATTACAAAGGCATGTGAGCATCAGATCTAAACTGCATCATTGAGCAGCAAAGGAAGGTGGTCTGGCATAGGTGGCCCTAGTCTGACCCTTACTGAAACAGCACTGCTGACAGCCCTCTGTTTGGACAGGTGAAGACCGAGCAAGTACTCATTCCCGCCCTTTAGGTGACGTCAGCAGCCGCCATTTTCTGTATATTTGCACATTAGCTAAGGACACAGTCATTCTGGCTGTGGCAAGTTATGGTGTGTTTTCATACATTACCCATCATAAAAAACTGGGCATCTGCGGTGTAATTTAATGCAGTTAATGGAAACATTATTAAGATATTCCTCTCGTGATACCAAAAAACACTCAAGCTCTCTATATAGATATAGATTACTAATTAGTTACTTTATTAGTTACTCTTTTAGTTTAATAGTTTAGCAGAGTAGCTGTAAGTTATCAGATGCTACTAAACAATGCTTTTTGATTAACTGTCAAAGACAGAACAAGACAGAAGTCTACACTGCATAACTCGTAGTAATGTTGTAATTTTTCCTATTAATTATTGCATTTAATTATGTTGTGCATATAAACGTAATAATAACGATTGTTCTTGGAGACCTACATCTTTATCAGAAATATGCTGATAATGTTACGTTAACACAACAAGAGCAGTCCACAGCATTCAGTGTAGCAACAACAGTGAGGAGAGGACCGGTGTTGTGTTGACCTTATCCACACAGTTGTGGGTTGTCTAAATTACAGAACACAAGTGTTCAATGAGAAAACATTCAGTTAACAAAATAATGGTTTTACAACAATGTTAATCTTTTAAAAAGTAACAGCAAAAACTTCTCACAAGTTCTTTCTGAGTTAGCTATGTGGAGCCTAACCCAGTTATCATTGAGTGAGAGGGAGGGTAAAGCCTGGACAGGTTGCCAGTCCATTACAGGGCCACATAGAGACAAACAAACATCCACACTAACTCCTTGGGTCAATTTAGAGTCACCAATGAACCTGACATTCATGTTTTTGGGCGGTGGAAGGAAGCCGGAGAGTATCCACGCATACATGGGGAGAACATGCTGTCACTCCCTCCAGGAAATACACCACGCTATTAGTTCTTCTTTTACTGATATATTTGTTCGTCACTGTTAAATCCACCATCGAACTAAGCAAAACATAACAATACCACAATAAACACAGACTGAAAACATGCAACACAATGTAACATTAATAAACGTACCTTGCTAGCTGCACAAAACCAGGTGTAAAGAATCTAGATGTGTAAATAAATGGTAAATAAATGTGTATAAACTCTCAAACATCCTCTGCTAACGAAAGTGCCCGAGCAGGATTTGGCTTTATGAAAACTAGAATTACATCTTATTCCTTTTACAGACTATGTCCAAGAACATTGGAAGGAGGACGCTTTCTTTGGCTACCAGTTTCTAAATGGTCTCAATCCAATATTGATCCGACGTTGTACGACCCTGCCCAGTAACTTTCCTGTTACCGATCGCATGGTCTTCCTCCATGGTAGGAGCAGTTTGGCTGATGAAATGAAGGTGACGCCACACACTGAAATGCAGTGGACTGCAACTTTCTTTGCATCTAGTTGATACTTGAATTGCTAAATGAATGTGCTCATATTGTGAAATACAGACGGCAAACATGTGAGACAGAGCATTTCTCAATTTTCCATGGAATTCAAACAGAAAGGAAACATATTCCTATGTGACTACAAGCAAATGGATGGAGTGCAAGCAAACACCATCAATGGAAAGCAGCAGTACTCGATGGCTCCACTCGTCCTGCTCCAAAAAACTCTAGACGATAAGCTGATGTCAATTGCTATCCAGGTGAGACTAACACTCAGAGACAATAGAGTATAGCCTTCAGTGAAATTCAGATTTGTCATTAAGCAGGTATCGAAAATTGATGGATGGATGGATGGCATTTACTGTCTGTACAAGTTGTATCAAGAACACTAATAAAATAAAAGCATTTAGAGCTGCTAAAAGTTTACTACTTACCCTTAACAGCTCTACATTATAATGCAAAGAGCCTGTTTGATAAATATTTTAATGTTAAAACAGAAAAAACATGAAGAAATAAACATGTCACTCATCTCATCAGGTCCCTCTTGGCCAGTACCCTGAAGACCACTTCAGTGAGGAGACTCCCCTTCAGGTTATGAAGGACTTCCAAAAAGAGCTTGAGGTGTTAAGTGCAAATATCAAGACCAGAAACAAACATCTGGAAGTGCCATACACATACATGGATCCAGAGGAGGTAGAAAACAGTGTGGCTATATAAGCATGGCAGGGTGGAACCAGCACAACTGATTTATCACTAATCGTTGATCAAAATTAGTAGTTCCCTTTTTGTTTGTGATCTGGGGTAAATAACCGCAAAAACATATCTAAAATGAATGAAACCAGAATCGTGATCATATTTATTTTTCTGTGATAACTTGCAGGGGATGTGTGTTTTGTATGTGGTAGTTTCAAGACAGACGGCAGGACTAAAGAGCCTTAAAAGCTATGTTCTATTGTCCAATGAGAGATGGCTCCCACGGTCACAGAACACATTTTCTCAAAAATCGATGGGAAAATGACTCTGCTTCTCTCTTGATTTGAAATTTCAGCCATCATTTTTCTGAAAGAACTTTATGGTCTCACACACAGTAAAATATGTTTTACTACGTCAGAATGTTCACTTGTTGGATTAAATAGTTATGTGTCATTTCTGTGATTTCTTTTCATTTTTCTCAGCTGGGGTCTTTCTGTGTGGGGTTTATTCTCTGGTCTTATTCTCTGCTTTCTCCCACAGTCCAAAAATGTGCATTTTATATCTGACCAGTGATTTAGAATTGACTGCGAGAATGCATGGTGCATGGAAATGTCCATGGTGGGCCCTTCCTTTCCCCAGTGCCTCAACAGCTTGCATGTCACTAAATTGTTTCAATACATTTTGCTGAAGTAAAGGTAAATGTCTTGAGTCTGTGAATTTAAAGGAGGTTGTTTTTTTTTAAAAGGCACATTTTTGAGACAGAACATAATGGGACATTACTGCCACTGTGGGTGTAGAATTGTTTTCAAAATTAAGACAAGAAGGTAGAAAAATGTAGAAAAACGTTTTTTCAAAATACAATGATTGTACCTTGGATTAGACAAATAAGCAGTCTCTTCTCCATGCTGTTCCATGTAAGCACCCTGAGTGTATCACATATCTCACATGCTTTCTTCACCAAGGAGTTGGTGTTGGCTGACTAGGATAGAGCTTCTTATAGGAGACATATAGCAGACACTGAACACACTCCCAGTGAATGAGTCTGGCTTGGTCTCAGCCACACCATTTCCTGTAATCCAGTATCAGTTCTTGCCATTCAATTAAATTTAGATCCATTCATATAGCGCCAAATTACAACAAATGTCATCTAAAGGAACTTAAATAATATAGTCCAATTCAAGCCAATTGGAATTCAATTAATTGTAATCATAATCCAATGAAATCCATCCATTTTCTATACCAACAGTCCGTTAATCAGGTAGTGGGTGGGCTGGAGCCTATCCCAGCAGTCATCGGGCGAAAGGCAGGGTACACCCTGGACAGGTTGCCAGTCCATCACAGGGCCACACATAGAGACAAATGAGACAAACAACCATGCACGCCCACACTCACACAGACAATTTGGAGTCACCAATTAACCTGACATGCTTGTTTTTGGATGGTGGGAGGAAGCCAGAGTACCTGGAGAGAACCCACACATACACGGGGAGAACATGCAAACTCCACACAGGCAGGGATCGAACCTGGAACCCTCTTGCTGTGAGGTGACGGTGCTAACCACCACACCATATAAGACACTAGCAGCAATGTTTCGTGGCATAGGTGAAACTGAAATCTGTACTTCTCACAAAAATCTTTACCAATAGCCAGTCATACTCAGAATCCGTAGGGAAGAAGATCGGGTTGTCCTCTGCTGGTTTCTGCTTCAGCTGCAGGACATCATACATACATCATAGTCATCAAAAAGGATGAAGATTTTCTTGTGCCTGTTGTGTGTTTGCCTTTATTATTGTAAGCTTATGTTTGGTACTGTCTCCATCCCTTCTAAGGAATTTCCACTGAGTCAGCTTCAGAACATCAGTCCCACTTTCCCACACACATCGTTGTGTGCGTGTCAAATCAAATTGTCAGTTAGAGTTACAAAACTTTGGATGTTGCTTAATCTCAGTGTGATCATAATGTCATCTCAGTTTGCTCTCTGACAGTGTCGTTGTTGTCAATTATATCAATCCTATGTCTGTAGACAATGACTGATGACTTCTCTTGGACAGTTGGATTCCTTGGTAAACTTAAGTCTTATGGTTTGTACAGCATTATAATTTATCACCTGAATAGCAACTGACTTCAGCTTATCATCTGGAGTTTTTTGGACGAGTGGAGCCATCAAGTACTGCTGCTTTCCCATTGACGGTGTTTGCTTGCACTCCATCCAGATCGCTTGTAGTCACAGGAATATGTTGCCTTTCTGTTTGGATTTCATGGAAAATTGAGAAATGATATCTCTCACATACATAGCATACAGGCTTCTTCAGCTCCTCTGACCATGGAGGAAGATCGTGTCATCACTGATAATGTAGGATCACCATAGGATGGACTGTCCATTCCCCGTGCTTTTCCCCAAATCACAGTTGGGATGTTGACAAAATGTTTTGATTAGTTTAACTAAGAAAAAGCAAATGTCTAAAAAAGGAAAAAGAAAGAATCAGAAGCGGCTTACCTTAACGCGTCATCTTATTGTTTACTTGCATCTGTTCATTTCAGGTTCACTCTGATTAAACATAAGAGACTAAAAAAGAAAATAAATGTAAGTCAAATATTGATTATAAATACTAATAAGAGATATTTAACTAAAAGCAAAATTAGTTTATTTTACTGTATCGTCTGAACATTGAAATCAGTCTTTTCATCTCAGGTTCACTCTTTCGTACATTTGTATAAAACAACCGCAAGCCAAATGACTTATATTGTTTCATCATAGGTGCCAAAGTCTTGCATCAGGTTTCCACTGAATTTTAACATGTAAGAACTTGAATGAACAACTAAACAAAATCAAGATATCATGCAAATTCCACAATAACAGGAACTTCTATCTTATCTAACAGTATGTTTCATAACAGCATTTTCTGAGTCAGTCTGATGATTAGTATTTGATGAGGGTGTGTCAGAGAGGCAATTCAAAGTGCTTTACAACTACATAAAATCACAAGAAGACAAATAAAATCATTCCAAAAACATTTTTTAAAAAATCATTAATTAATTCAATTAAAAACAAAGAGTGCAGATAAGATACTTTCAGTTGTCATGTGCACCGCTAAATAGAACTGTTTTCAGCCTGGATTTAAACGTTGAGGCTTCTCTCACATCTTCTGGAAGACTGTTCCAGATTTTAGGAGCGTAAAACTGAAACACAGCCTCATCTTGTTTAGTCCTGACTCTAGGCACCAGCAGGAGACCCCTCCCTGAGGTTCTCAGAGTCCGAGTTGGTTCATATGGCTCCCACATGTCAGAGATGTACTTTGGCGCTAGACCATGAAGAGACACAAGCAGAACTGTTTTAAAGTCTATTCTCTGAGCATCAGGAAGCCGGTGCAGAGACCGAAGCACTGGACTAATATGGTCATATTTCCTGGTTCTAGTCAGGACTCGAGCAGCAGCATTCTGGATGCACTGCAGCTGTCTTACAGCCCATTTAGAGAGCCCAGTGAGCAGGCTGTTACAGTAGTCTAACCTACATCAGGGTTTCCACTTAATTTTGACATGTAAGAACTTGAATGAACAAGAAAACTCGGAAGGAAAAACACTCGGAAAAGTGGGAATGTCGATGGATCGACCTGTATTCATTCAACTGTTTGGAAAGACTTTGTCTGTTACTAGTTGCTTGGGCCCAGGCAGGTTATGTTAAGAATATAAATGTGTCAAATAAGTAATTGATTGAAGAAAAATATCAGAAAAAGTTAAAACTAGATTGAACGTAAACGACTAAAAAGGAAATAAATGTAAGTCAAATACTGATTATGAATACTAATAAAAGATATTAAAGTCTAATTTTAACATGTAAGAACTTGAATCACTCTCCTAATTGTTCAAACAATTATTGTGTAACATTTGTCATTTCTGATGAGCATCAACTGCTGGGAATTTGAACATTGAAAAGAAATGAGTTGATGTCATCATTTTCCTTTTATTTATTTATTTTTTATGACACTTTGATACAGTCAAAAGTATACTTTTGCCGCACAGGGACAATCATACATGCACACTCAAACCTGGGTTTGGCTGCTTTTCAGGTTCATACATTTCAACACTTCATCATTGAAGATGTCCATTGGTTCTGGAAGGTTACTCCCACAAAACCGTGTATTTAAAGAGACATCAGAGGTGTTGCACCAAGCCTGAAGATCTTCAGAGGAACTTCTTGGTCTCATCAGCAGAGGTAAGAGAGATGCTTGTTATAAGGATTTCAGTGAGCTGTGTTTGGATGGAAGTAGAGGATTGGAAACAGAGACATTAAATTTCTCATTATCAGACAGGAAATTCCGTTGCTTTAAACATCTTGGTTAATTGGCCTAATCTGTGCTGTTAATGTGTATTTTTATCTCCCCCATCAGGATTGATCAACTTTCAAGAGAGAAAATGGTGGATTACGAAGTGACTGTGATCACTGGAAGTCGCCTCTATTCCTTTACCTATGACTATATCTACATTAAGCTGGTGGGCACAGATGGGGAAAGTGACCGCACCTGCTTCAATACAACAAAAGCATTCGTCAGTGGAGCTGTAAGTCTGGAAGATCAAGCTCAATCTTCAAATGTTTCAAATGTTTCCTCAGTCTTGCCTCACACGAACATTCATTAGCTCAGTCTCATGTTTAGCAACAAGATATGTGCAGCATGAGCAAAAATTATCTGACTGTCACTGCTCAGCTCTCACTTTTTAAATATGCTTCATGTCTTGTAGTGTTTTCTAACAATGCTTTCACTATGTTTAGGTATCATATTTTACTGTGTCCTGCCCCACTTCCATTGGAAAACTGGTGCTGATTGAACTGGACAAACAGCCTCTCCTGCTGTTTCCAGAAGACTCTTGGTTTCCTGCCAAAGTGGAAGTGAAATCCCCTGAGGGACGCACCTACAACTTTCCCATCTACCGCTGGATCACTGACAGTGAGGTGTACCGCTTCAGAGAGGGAACAGGTTTGTGAAACTGTGCCTGTCATAAAAAAAGTGTACATTAAAAAAAAGAACAGGTTCTGTAAATCGGGTAAATTCATCTTAACACATTTGACTTACTGACACTTTTAAACCTTTGTTTCAGCTCTGAGAGTCTTTGAAGATGACCATCATCTTGGCAGATACAGTCGGGAACAAGAGCTTCAGGAGCGTAAAGAAGACTATCGGTGAGAGCTTTTACACTTTTCAGTGTATTGCACCCAGAGACTAACAAGAACACAAACCTGCTCAACCCTGGTTGGAGTAGGTTAGCGTTTACATGACACTGTTAAAATGCTAGGATTTATTCAAATACTTTCAACTATAAAATATCTAAAAGAATCCAAGTGATTTATGATTGCATACTCAGACACCTTCTTTACTCTTCTCAGCTGGGATGAGTACAAGGAGGGAATGCCACATAACATGAAGGTAGATGACCCTCTTTCGCTGCCTTGTGAGGTCCGTTTTTCCTTCACCAAGACCACAGAGTTTTTGTACACTGGAGCCACAGGGTGAAGTCATTATATTCTCTCCTATATCTTTCTACTTATTCATCTTTTTACTTACCTATATTATTCAAAGTGTCACATTAAAGTTACTGTTTTTCTTTTTCAAAATTTTCCAGACTGGCAGAGCTGAAGCTGAAGGGTTTGGCTGATTGTAAGAACAATTGGACCAGCTTGGATGGCATTGATCGGGTGTTTTGCTGTAAACGGACTGACATATCAGGTACAGTACAATTATTGCAGGTTAGCTAAGGACACACAGTCATTCTGGCTGTGACAAGTTATGGTGTGTTTTCATACATTACACATCAGAAAAAACCTGGGCATCCGCTGTGTAATTTAATGCAGTTAATGGAAACATTATAAAGATATTCCTCTAGTGATACCAAAAAACTCTCTTGCTCGATATATAGATATAGATAGTTACTCTATTGTTGTGTTGAAAACACACTTTATCCACACATTGTGGGTTGTCTGAAATACAGAACACAAGCGTCCAGCTATAAAAAAAACTCTGTTAACAATATGTACGGCATAATGCCTCCATCATCGTGGCATTTGATGGACGGAGATTTACAATTTGTGGCTCACTATGACCACTGCTTGGGACATTGGGAGATGACCAAATGTTGCTCCATTCTCGTCTTTCTGTACTGACGGAGCCCAGTAAGCCTGCAGGCTGCTCTCACAATGTGCCCCATCACCGACATGATCTGGGGAGTTTCCAGCCCGGCGTCAGAGAGACGTCCGACCGACAGCATGCTCCGGAGACTGTGGTTGCATAAAACAGTCATCGAGAGTAGGGGTTGTCCATGTCTTTGTCAGCCAGGAAGTCTCTTAGTGTTTTAACTGCCCATGTCGTGGTTTTTTTTGTGTTTATCCTTTAATATGTGCAATTCCTCCGGTGTCAACTCCTTGTGTTGCTTCTTCCTTTTATTTTCTTTTCATATTCTCTTCTCTCTTTTTCTTCTGCTGCATCCCAGTCTCCAAAGCTATCAAATTTAGCAGATAAGTTTAAAAAAAAGATGAAATCACTCATGTTTTTGTCTGTCTTGCCGTTGTGATAAATAAACTAAGAAATAACGCTGAGTCTCCGTTGACATGGTAACCAACGAGCGTTTGATTCAACGCAATAGTTTAGAACTGTCATCAGACAATTTGATCGGAATGTCTTTCCTAGATGTAAATTAACACTTTTTAACCTACACCCTCCAGACAATCAGAATCGAGTGTTCACCCAGACCATGGTATAAAATAATATAATAACAATGTTAATCTTTTAAGGAGTAAAAGAAAAAAAACTTCTTAGAAGAGTTTAACACTTGTTGGTGACTTTAAACACCCAAATGCATGACCCCAAGAACAAACAAATAATTATAATGATAATATTTCGATAATAACTCACCTTAAAAAAATGTATGAGATATCTAAAGACAAAAACATGTTGAGGTTCTATGGTATTCCTTTTTTGTCTTTTTCAATTGATGACAGAAATAAATTATCCAGATTTGGACGGGTAACAGTTAAATGTGTGTAAGTGGTAGAGCAGGTTTTTGCTTAATGCAAACTAAAATCACATCTTATTCCTTTTACAGACTACGTCCAAGAACATTGGAAGGAGGACGCTTTCTTTGGCTACCAGTTTCTAAATGGTACCAATCCAATGTTGATCCGACGTTGTACGACCCTGCCCAGTAACTTTCCTGTCACCGATTGTATGGTCTTCCTCCATGGTGGATGCAGTTTGGCTGGTGAAATGAAGGTGACATCTCATACTGAAATGCAGTGGACTGCAACTTTCTTTGCATCTAGTTGATGCTTTAAATGTATGCTTTGCTAAATGAATGTGCTCATGTTCCAAATCCAGATGCTATGTATGTGAGAAAGATCATTTCTCAATTTTCTACAAAATTCAAACAGAAAGGCAACATATTCCTGTGTGACTACAAGCATCTGGAAGGAGTGCGAGCAAACATCATCAATGGAAAGCAGCAGTACTTGATGGCTCCACTCGTCCTGCTTCAAAAAACTCCAGATGATAAGCTGATGCCAATTGCTATCCAGGTGAGACTAACACTCAGAGAAAGTACACTGTGGCTATTACTGATTCAGATTTATTATTGTCAAAAATATTCTAGAAGAGAAATAAATTACAACAGTCAGAAAGCAAACTGAGATGGCATGAAGTTCACACTGAGATGAAGCAACATGTAACGTTGTATCACTGCAACTGTCAATTTGTCAACTTTACACACACACACAATGATGTGTGTAGGAAAGTAGGACTGATGTTCTGAAGCTGACTCAGTAGAAATTCCTTAGAAAGGATGGAGGCAGTACCAAACATAAGCTTACAATAATAAAGGCAAACACACAACAATATGTATGAATGACCAACATGTTCCCTCCTTGTCTTGCAGCTGAAGCAGAAACCAGCAGAGGACAACCCGATCTTCTTCCCTACGGATTCTGAGTATGACTGGCTGCTGGCAAAGATTTTTGTGAGAAGTGCAGATTTCAGTGAGCATCAGCTCAATGTTCACCTGCTGCGCACTCACCTGCTGGCTGAAGTCTTTGCAGTCTCACTGCTGCGCAACCTGCCCATGGTGCACCCTCTCTACAAGGTAACTGAAGATGATGAACCGTCATGTCTCGCTATGCAAGTATTAGCAAATATTTCACGCTGCTGCATGGTGTAGAAGCTGAAGATTTCAGTCATGGTAAAACCACAAAGCAAAAACAAAGAGCACAAGGAATAACAACTCGCTGTGTTGCTAACAGAGTTCTCTCTTTCCTCAGCTTCTCATACCTCACACCCGCTACACCATACAGATCAACTTCTTGGCCCGAAGGACGCTGATATCAAAGAATGGTGTTTTCACTCAGGTAGGAGAAACTTCCTAGACAATACTCAACTTTGTTTTTTGCTTTTTCATTATGACAGAAAGTATTTGTCTTTTAATGCAATGTGACTATTCTTTAGTTTGCAGCCTCTGGTGGAAAGGGTTTGGGCACCATTCTGAGGAATTCATTGTCCTCGGTGACATACAGGTCCCTCTGTATCCCTGAGGACATTGCTGACCGTGGGCTGGAGGATGTGCCAAACTTCTACTACAGGGATGATGGACTCAGGCTTTGGGATATCATCCACAGGTACTACAGATATCTTCCATTTTGTGTTGCATATTAGACATTTATGATAGCAAAGACATATCATAGATACTTTATCATGCTAAATTTCCAAACATTCACTCGGATTAGTTGAAATAAGTATATAACTAACCCTTTATCTATGACTAAGGAAAAGAAAAAATATATAGAATAGTTTGCTCTCACCACATTGAATACAAGAACGATCTGATTCTGACCCAACACACAGTGAGCATCTGACTCCTCAGGCATAATCTACATAAGCCACTCTACATTGAACATAAGTTATCAGCAGTGCATATAATTGCACTAAATATATCGAATACAGTTCAGAGTCCTGATCAACTATAAAATATAATTGTAATTGCAGATGGTTATTACTGTCTCTGACTGAAGTGGTCCAGAGTGAACATCATTAAACCTTAAGTTCATGTTGTTGTGTTGTTAAAAATGTTTTGATCTCATGTTTATGTTCATATTTCATTATTTCTACATTTACAGGGATCGAGGCTCACAAATTTAAATTACACTCAATCCAGTATCTGTTTTGCATCTTACCCTGTGTTATTACTCTTCTATAACTTTCAACAAAAGTAAAATGCAAAATATTTAATATATTTAGCCATATGAATTTTTTAACACATTACTTACTATTTAGACAATGATGGCATCTACCACAAATGTGAAATGTATTTTACAAAATGTTTCCATATCTCTCAAAGGTTTGTGAAGGGAATCCTCGGCTACTACTACAAGAATGATTGTGAAGTCAAGCAAGACTCCGAACTCCAGAAGTGGATTTCCGACATTTTCGAACATGGATTTCTTTCCAAAAAAAGCTCAGGTGGGTGTATAAGAAAATCTTAAACTAAAGCTTTGTGAATGTATTAAGAATTTGTTCTTTTTTGTTTGAATGTTGTTGAATAATAAAGTTTATTCTTTCTCATTTCCAGGAATTCCACAGAGATTTTCCACTGTGGCTGAGCTCATACAGTTTGTTACCATGGTGATCTTCACTGGCTCAGCCCAACATGCTGCGGTGAACACTGGACAGGTACAGAGATATGTATTTTTAAGAGACAAAAAACATGCAATGCTGGACTCTTATTCTGGTCTGATTCATAGTGAGGATAATATTTTCTGTGATGTGAGTTTACTGTGCCAACATGCAAGCAGTTTACAAGTAGCGTTAAACAGTATAGTTGATTAAAGTAGAGATTCCATTTGTTTTGCAGGCAAGATGAAAAGTCAGTGGATCATGAAATAAGTTTATTGCCAGATTTCATCAGTTGTGAATCTTTATTTGGAAAAGATTTCAGATCAAAACATCCAGTTGTTAAAACATTTTCACCTGGACCAAGCTTGGCTGACTCACCAAGAGAGGTCAATCACATGTGATTGAGAGGATGCTACTAAAGTTAAACATAGCCGACTGTTTGGACATTGAAGAGCGAAAAAGGATCAATAACATCTGGTATTTCTCATTTATTTACTGCAGTATGACTATGGTGCCTGGATGCCAAACACCCCCAGTTCTCTGCAACTTCCCCCACCAACCACGAAGGGGAAAGCGACTGAAGCCACGATGCTCAACACTTTGCCGGACATCAGTACAACAGTTAATGGCATGTCCGCAGTATGGCTGCTCAGCAAGCAGTCCAGCGACTTCGTAAGTGTGCAAAACCTCGAGACAAATTACACTGTAACATTTACTGTCTGTACAAGTTGTATCAAGAACACAAACAAAATAAAAGCTTTTAGAGCTGCTAAAGGTACACTGCTTACCCTTAATAGCTCTACATTATAATGCAAAGAGCCTGTTTGGTAAATATTGTAATGTTAAAAAAGAAAAAAAAAACGAAAGAAATAAACATGTCACTCACCTCATCAGGTCCCTCTTGGCCAGTACCCTGAAGACCACTTCAATGCGGAGACTCCCCTTCGGGTTATAATGGACTTCCAAAAAGAGCTCAAGATGTTGAGTGCAAACATCAAGGCCAGAAACAAAGATCTGGAAGTGCCATACACATACCTGGATCCAGAGGAGGTGGAAAATAGTGTGGCTATATAAGCACGGCAGGGTGGGACCAGCATAACTGATTTAATCTAATCATTGATCACTATAAAGAGTTTTTTGTGATCTGTGCTTTAAAACCTATTTTCAAAGGACTAGCAGGGGGTGAGTCCCACGGTCACAGAAAGAAACAAATTTGTACACAAGTAAATGGGAAATGACTGCTTCTTTCTTGATTTACAAGTTCAACATTTTCTGAAAGAACTTTATGGTCTCACACATAGTTAAATATGTTTTACTACGTCAGAATGTTCACTTGTTGGATTAAATAGTTATGTGTCATTTCTGTGATTTCTTTTAATTTTTCTTAGCTGGGGTCTTTCTGTGTGGGGTTTAGACCAGTGATTTAGAATTGACTTGTTTGTCTGTGTTAACACTGCGATAGACTGGTGAAATGTCCATGGTGTGCCCTTCCTTTCCCCAGTACCCCAACAACTTGCATGTCTCTAAATTGTTTCAATATGTTTTACTGAAGTAAAGTTAAATGTCTTGGGTCTGTGAATTTATGGGTGTGTTTTTTTAAAAGGTGCATTATTGAGGCAGAACATAATGAGACATTACTGCCACTGTGGGTGCAGAATTGTTTTCAAAGGTAGAGACAAGAAGGTAGAAAAATGTAGAAAAGGTAGAAAAACTTTTTTCAAAATACAATGATTGTACCTTGGATTAGACAAACAAGCAGTCTCTTCTCCATGCTGTTCCTTGTAAGGACCTTGTGTGCATTGCGTCTCACTAAATTGGTTCAATGTATTTTGCTGAATAAAAGTAAATGTCTTGGGTGTATGAATTTATGAGTGTGTTTTTTTAAAAGGTGCATTATTGAGGCAGAACATAATGAGACATTACTGCCACTGTGGGTGCAGAATTGTTTTCAAAGATAGAGACAAGAAGGTAGAAAAATGTAGAAAAGGTAGAAAAACATTTTTCAAAATACAATGATTGTACCTTGGATTAGACAAACAAGCAGTCTCTTCTCCATGCTTGTAAGCACCCTGAGTGTTATCACATGCCTCAAATGTTTTCTTCACCAAAGAGGTGGTGTTTGCTGACTAGGATAGAGCTTCTTATAGGAGAACAACAAGGAATTAAAAGGACTCCACACACTGAACACACTCCTGGTGAATGTAGAGTAAGGCTGGGTCTCAGCCACACCATTTCCTGTAATCCAATATCAGTTTTTTGGCTATAATGGTGTTTAAAACAGGTTTTTTGCTGAGCACTGAGCTGATAGTCTCTATATCTCATCTTTATATGCTGATTCTCTCCAACTGAAATGAGCCTGGTAACAGTTGAAAAGACATGGCCTCAGAACACAACCTTGAGGAGCTCCAGTGTTCAGAGTAATGGATGAAAATGTGTGGGGGCCAAGTCTGATATTCTGTGAGTGATTTCTCAAAAAGTCCTTGATCCAGGTACAGATATTTAAGCCCAAGTGCAGCAGTTTACCAACCAGAATATCTGGGATGATGGTATTAAAGACACAGCAAAAGTCGATGAACACCATCCTCAATATTTACAATATTATAAAACAATCTAATAAGATATATATTAGATGTAAGTACATTAGCTGTATATTAGAACAATAATAACAACAACAACAACAATAACAATAATAAATGAATGCATAAATTAATAAATAACTTTGAGAAACATATGTCAGCTGTCACTGTTAAAAAGCCTTTTGGCTGTGGGGACAAAGGACCTCCTGAATCTTTCAGTTCTGCAGTGCAGTGAGATGAGTCTCTCACTGCAGCTGCTCCTCTGTCCTGCCAGGATGCTTTGGATAGGATGTTTATTGTTCTCCAAAACAGAATAAAATTTCCTGCTCATCCGTTGCTCCACCATAGCACTGAGAGGGTCTAGCCTTCTGCCTTCTACAGAACTGGCCTTTTTCACCAGTTTGTCCAGGCGCCTACAGTTTTTGCCTGTAGTGGAACTCCCCCAGCAGACAACAGCATATAACAGTGCACTCTCATTGACAGTGTGATGAAACATGCACATCATGTCACTGCTGACAATGAAGCACCTGAACCGTCTCAGGAAGAAGAGATGGCCCTGGCCCCTCCAATACACTGATGATGCAAAGGCACTCTGTAAAATATTGAACTGTTCGGTCCGCTATACACGGCACAATACACCCTTATGGACCAAGGGTTTTCAGTTTAGCAATTCATTTTGCACCAACACTTTACTGGCCACTCTGTGTGCCTGTTAAAAGGTTAAAAGTCTTCCACGCGAGACGCGAGTTAATGTCCAATCACTGTTGTACCTCCACCCACCCCCTGTGCAGCTTGTACATGGAAGCGGAAAAAAATAAAACAAAGCTGTTGAGAGCAGTGGTGGAATAGCCATCGGGAGTGCCAGGACATTTCCTGGTGACCTGGCTGCCGAACTGGCCCACTCTGCGATTGCTGATGGTCGGTGGGCCGTCTAGTGGGGGCTGGTCTCTGGGCTGGATGGCTGGATGGCTGTGTCTAGCAGCGGAGTAATGTTCCCTTAGTTAGACTAATTTACATTGCAGCGTGCATTGAGAGGGCAGGGACTGTAACATGGGTTACCTGTATCGTTGCACCCCTACTATACTTCTATATTGGCAGACCACTCAAGTTTATTGTCCAGTACCACCCCCAGGTATTTGCAGGTCTGAACAGTCTCTATCTTCCCTCCATCAATGCAAAATGACTGGTATGGAGTTTTAGATCTGCTGAAGTCCATGACCAGCTCTTTGGTCTTGGTAGTGTTCATGGGAAGACAGTTCTTTTTGGTCCAGCCATTGAAGGACCCCACAAGGTCCCTGTACTCCTTCTCCTGTGCACCACGCATGCATTCCACAACAGCCGTATCATTAGAATACTTTATGTGGCAGGACTCCGAGTTGTACCTGAAATCCGATGTGTACAGGGTGAGAAGAAAAGGAGCCAAAACAGTACCCTGCGGAGTCCGAGTACGGCATTTCCAGTGTTCCAGAAACACATCTCCCCATCCTGACATACTGTGGTCTGGCAGTCAGAAAGTCTATAATCCACAATGTCAGGGAGGGGGCCACACCCATAACTAAAAGCTTGTCTTTCAGTATGGGAGGCCATATGGTGTTGAAGGTACTGGATAAGCCAAAGAACATGATTCTTACATATGAACCAGGCACATTCAGATAAGAATATTATCTGAATGTGCCTACAGCATCACTTCAGAGAGTGATGCTGTAGTGTCGCGAGATTGTGTGAGACTATCGGCAGATTCAAACAAGGCGCGCCTCAAATAGAGCAAACAATATATTAAGATTATAATTACGCCAATAACTACTGTTTAAATAAATATATTATCGGGTGAAACAAAAACAAAACACTGGAGTACAGTGAAGAAAGCCTGGAGAGCCTCACGGATTTCATCGACGAGTGTTTTGACAGGATCGTCATGGGGAAAACTAACCAAACCCCATCTGCTAGCAGCAAGGCTTCAACCTCAAAGAGAAGTCGTAATGAAGAGTCACCCGGAGCGACATCTCCAGCTGGTAATGATTCTACGGACATTTTGACATCAATAGATAAGAAACTATCCAGCTTCGACGCCCGTATGTCTCTGTTAGAGATTCTACACAGAGAGTTCCAGGCATCACGGGAGTCGTTGGAGTTCAGCCAGCAACAGGTGCAGACGCTGGCTGCAGAAAACGCAGCCCTCAGAGGATCGGTGAAATCACTCACCGAAGGAATGAGCCGGATCTCTGATGAGAACAAGAGGATGAAAGAATCAATTATTGATCTCCAGGCTCGTAGTATGAGGGACAATCTGGTGTTTTCTGGAATCCCGGAGCAGGCAGACGAGGATCCTGAACTCGCAGTGAAAAACTTTATCCAAAATCAACTGAAACTTCCAGTAGATGCAGTGAAAAACATTACTTTTCACCGAGTCCACCACCTGGGAGGGAAGAGACCTGATGCCCGCCGACCGAGACCGATTGTGGCCAAGTTCGAGCATTTCCAACAGAAGGTCCAGGGGCCTCATGTACAAAGGGTACGTACGCACAAAAAAGTGACGTACACACTTTTTCACGTCAACTATCAGATATATCAAAAGCGAAATGACCGTGGAAATGTGCGGTGCCTCACGCAAATTTCAGGGCTGTCGTACGCACTTTTCTACAGCGGTTGTTTCTTTGGCGACACTTACAGGTGATGTTGGGAAATTGTTATAATGAATAAATTTAAACACAATTTGTCCTCAGACTGAGTGATGTGCACATCTGAGACACATGAACAATTAATACACGTGTCTGCAAGTACACAAGTGGATATAAAAGCATGCGCAAAGTGTTGCAGTGCATACCTTTAAAACAATGGCTGCTTTAGCGGTATTAGAAGAATACCGCAAATAGAAAATAGCATGTTTTTAAGAGAATGAGAGGATTTGCTGGCACCTGATGACAACTGGCTCATCAGCCGTTTTGAGAGCAATCCTCCTGGAACTGTGCGCAGAGCTGCTGCCGGCGCGCAACACAGCGAGGAGCCATGCGCTGCTTGTGCCACAGGTGATGACCACACGGGGGTTCCTAGCAACCGGGGCATTCCAGAGGGAGCTGGCCAACCGATTGGGACTGTGCCAGTCGACCCTGAGCCGAGCCATGCCAACCTGAGTGGGAGGAATTATCTGCATCTCAGCACATACATCAAATTCCCACAATACAGTTGAACAGGCCTACATTGAAGCGCAATTTGAAGCGAGAGCTGGTTTTCCTAATATAATTGGAGCTGGTTCAACGCACGATTCATACATTCAGTAACGGAATTGTTGGGAACAGACTACAAGCTGGCACTGTGCGCGATGGGTGGCTTCTTGGTTTATTTGTGTAATTGTCCTAATATTATTCCCCGTGAAGTGGATTGAGCATGTGCGCCCCCAATTTCTATCCCGTCTTCACAGCATCATAGTTGGTGGTTAAAGTTAGTAACTTGCTGTTTTTTGCTGGTTAAACAACAGCTTAAGATCTTTCTAACAAGCCCCTGACCGTCTCTATGTACAAATGTTAATAATCATGAGCGTAAAGTGTGAAATGTCTTAATCAGCCTCACCTTTTCCCCAGCGCACTTCTGCACTAGTTACTGTATCAACATGTTTGTTGTGAGTTACACACACTTCGGCAGTGGGCAGCCATTCTCCGCTTCACATCCACCTTAATATCGGACCACTTCTTTTTCACCTCTGCTTGTGTGCGCTTCTCAGACCCCACAGCATTAAAGGCCTCGCTCACGCTCTCCCACCCACTCCTCTTATGTTTGCTGCTTATATCGTTGGACAGCGTGCCAAAGAGCACATTTTCGCGGGCCTCCACATCAGAAAGTAGCACCTCCATCTCGATTTCCGTTAAGTTATTCTTTTTCCGTCTTACTCATTCTTGCAGGAATTGCAGGTGCAGGGCTAATTTAAATATGATTTGCATATTTAAGTAGGGGCGTGGACAGGGAGGAGTCGGGTACTCCGACATGTGTGCTCAATTCCACGTAGATTGGGATGTACAAAAGAAATGTGCTTGGATTCATGCGTGGGCACACATTGATACATCCGGACATTTTTGTACGTTGGAGGGCATTTTGGTTTGAGCGTACGCCATGTTTCAGTAGGAAATCCACGCAAGTCTTTGAACATGAGGCCCCAGGTGATCTGTATTTGTTAACTTGTATGAATCATTTCACTGTAGATGACATATAAGTAAGATGAAATAATCTATCCAATTCACAGTTTCCTATCAAGGCAAAATATATAGCTCACTGCCAGTCTCACCAGCACAGGATATATGCAGTTCATATTTGTTTATTTGGGTATGTTTTTTTGTTTTTGTTTTTCTTTTTTCTATCTCACACTTCCACTCTTTTGCACTGTTTTTCTATTCTGTCTTTCTTCCCCAACCCGCTGCGTTTCCACCTTAATAAGTAATGTTAACAAGCACGGCGCACATAGAGTTTTGAGCAGAGCACATAATCAAGTTCCACACAGCATCGACAGCGCAAGTACATATTGTAGCAAGCTCATACTGACAACTGAAACACCAACAATGGCATGTTCATGGAAGCATATATACACACACACGCACGGGATGCTTTTAGCAAGCATCCAGCACTCACTGCGTTAGTCTGAGCATGTCCACGCTGAGGTTTATCTCATGGAATGTGCATGGAGCTGGGTCCAGGGAGAAGAGATTAAAAATCTCCAATAAATTGAAGGATTTACAGGCGGACATTGTTTTATTACATGAGATTCATTTATCAAAGACTGTAGCTGATGTTCTCACCACAGCACAGTTTCCTCATGTGTACTCAGCCTGTTACAACTCCAGACAAAGAGGTGTAGCCATTCTGATAAATAGAAGAGTGAATTTCACCGTAAAAAACACAGTTATAGATCCAGAAGGTAGATTTCTAATAGTTCATTTATCTATTCAAAATATGAATTTATGCATTGCAAATATATATGGTCCAAATGTGGATGACCCCTCATTTTTTCACTCCTTTTTCACTTCACTCTCTGATCACTCAGATAACACACTCATCATAGGAGGGGACTTTAACATGGTATTAGACTCAGGAGTAGACAGACTCAGTACTTCAGGAAGTCAGCGGAACTGGCAGTCCACGAATATTGTTAAACAGTATATGAAAGATTTTGGTCTTTGTGATGCTTGGCGCTCCCACCACCCCACTCTTAGAGAATACACCTTCTTCTCACCGGTACACCACTCATATTCAAGAATAGATTATTTCTTAGTTAGCAGTTCCTTGATGAGGGATATTTCAGACACCAAAATCCACCCCATCACTATCAGTGATCACGCTCCAGTTTCTATCACACTGAAGAATAACAGAGTTACACCACCAGCTAGGAATTGGAGATTTAATACATCATTACTAAAAGACCCTGATTTTATTAATTATTTCAAAAGGGAATGGTCTGTATATTTAGAAAATAATGACCTGCCAGGAATGTCAGCTTGTACTCTCTGGGAAGCCGGAAAAGCAGTTATGAGAGGCAAAATAATCTATTTTTCATCAAATAAGAAAAAGAGGGAAAGTTCAAGGATATCAGATTTAGAACTCAGGATTAAATCATTAGAAATTGTCTACAGTACCTCCAAAGAGGAACACATACTGAATGAACTAAGAAAAGCTAAACTTGAATTAAACAAAATTATTGATAAACAAACACAGTTTCTGATACAAAGACTTTGCTTGGAGAACTTTGAGCACGGCAATAAATCTGGAAGGTTCCTAGCTAACCAACTAAAGAGAAACAAAGAGAAAACAACAATCACTTCTGTTAAAGACTCAAAAGGATATGTCACCCATGACCCCGATGTAATCACCAATGCTTTTAGGGACTTCTATAAAACCTTATATTCATCACAAAATGATCCATCAGACAGTAACATAGATCAGTTTCATAGTAATATCAACCTTCCAAAATAACAAACCGAACAGGCAATGGCTCTGGATTCACCTCTCTCAGTAGGAGAACTCCATGAAGCCCTTCAACATATGCCTAGTAACCAGATGGTTTTCCAGCAGAGTTCCACAAAGAATTTTGGACTGTTTTGGCACCTGCATTTCACAAAATGGTATTACAAGTTAAGCAGAATGGCAGATTATCCCCACACATGAACTCTAATAACATTATCCTGCTACAGAAACCAGGAAAAGACCCCATACTTCCATCCAGCTACCGCCCAATATCTCTAATAAATGCAGAACTCAAAATAATTTGTAAAGCCCTCGCCAAAAGAATAGAAAAAATAACTCCACTTATAATACATCCTGACCAGACAGGTTTCATAAAGGGTAGACACTCATCCACTAACACTCGCAGGCTAATTAATCTCATAGACTATTCTACCATCAACAACCTGGAAACCACAATAGTCTCTCTAGATGCAGAAAAAGCATTTGATCGAGTGAACTGGAAATTTTTATTCGCAGCATTAAACAAATTTGGGTTTGGGTCACACTTCATCAACTGGATAAGGATATTATATAGCTCCCCAAATGCGTGTATCAGGACAAATGATCAAACCTCTCCAAGCTTCAGTCTGCAGAGAGGTACAAGACAGGGTTTCCCACTTTCTCCCTCACTTTTTGCTATTTTCATCGAACCTTTAGCAGCTGCTATCAGACAAGATAGAAATATTAAAGGCATCCAACCCCAAAATATTGAGCATAAAATAAGTCTTTATGCTGATGATGTTTTACTTTTCCTTCAGAACTCGCAAACGTCTCTCACTCACACGATCACACTCATAAATAAATTCTCAGCACTTTCTGACTACTCTATCAATTGGTCTAAGACCATTAACTGTAGGGTACAGAATATACCTGCGATCACTTTACAGTCAGGAAATATTAGATATTTAGGCATAAACATTTCCTCCAGGCTCTCAGAGCTAACAAAGCTAAATTATGTGCAATTATCAAAGACAGTAGAGGACGATCTCTCTCGTTGGAAGTCCTTACCTATATCACTTATGGGGAGAGTTACAACCATTAAAATGATGATACTACCAAAAGTTAATTATTTGTTCTCAATGATCCCCATAAAACCATCTGCTACTTGGTTTAAGTCACTAGATTCATGCATCTCCAAATTTCTGTGGAAAAACAAACCACCACGTATTAGTTTAAAAACCCTACAGAAGACCAAGGACTGTGGTGGATTAGATTTACCTAATTTTCAGCACTATTCCTTAGCCAATAGGTTACAGTATATATCAAAATGGTTTAAACCTAGCCCAATAGATGAACCATGGATAAATATAGAACAAGCATTGTGTGATAATCTGGAAATCTCTGACCTGCCACTTATTAGTCAAAATGTAAAAAATCACAAATGTTTCAAAAGCATTAACATCAGCACCTCTCTGACAGCCTGGTGGGAATTTCTTAAAATAACAAAGTCCTCACTTGTCCCGTGTAAGCTTACACCCATCTGGAACAATCCTGACATACTGCAAAACAAAAAAATGCTAAACTTTACTCTGTGGAAGATCAAAGGAATCAAACATCTGGAACATATAATCCAAAATGGAAATTTTATTTCATTTGATGAGCTCATATCACAACATGAGATAGGCAGCAATAAATTCCTAGAATATCAACAACTTAAGTCTATAATAACAAAGAAATATATCCTCCACCAACCAGACTTACAACTCCCGATTAGGGTAGCAGAATTTTTAAGCATCTGCACCCCAAAACTGCTATCAAAAATATATAAATTATTGTCTAAGATAGATGACACAATGTCTCTACCATCCTCAAAATGGGAGGCAGATTTATCCATCAGTTCTAGTCATAGCTTCTGGCCACAAATATGTTTGAACACCTTCAGAATGACTCGAAATCCTAATTTACTGATTTTCCCCTGTTGGGGGGGGCCTGGGTGATGGTGGGTCTCAGGCCCGGGCTGCTGCGACTGGTGTGATCGGGTGGTTTGTTTGTTCGTTTTTTGTTGTCGTTTGTTTGTTTTTTGTAGAGGTCCTCCGGGGTGGGGTGGGGTTGGGTTGAGTGGGGTTGGGCGGGATGGGTACCTTCTGGGGGTACAGCAGCTCCCGGAATATGGTCGCTGCAGGCCCCGAGCCTGGTGGACATCAGGCCCTCCTGCCCTGTGTTGGCTCCCAGGTAGCGGGGATGCCTATTGCAGCCAGTCCCTGGCTGACCTCTCCGAGGGAGAGTAGCTCCCCTGGTGTATATCCCCATACCCCTCTCCCTTCAGGCTCCTGTACACAGCACACACTCACACATGAAGGGTTTTGGGGGCGTGTGTGTTCGGTGGGGTGTAGTGGATGGGGCCACGTAGGTGGTCCCCTTGGCTGCACTCTGTAGTTCTCCGCCCCTGTTTTAATTACAACTTAGACATTACTACTTATCAAACACACTCACACACACACATTAGGTCTTGGGGGGTGGTTACACTGAGTGGCATCTGGTGGGCGGGGCTCGTTGGGTATGTAGGCTGCCCAGAGGGCCGCGCTCCCAGTTCTACAAGTTTGGCTGCCCCTCAATTTTAATTGCTCACTATTAGAAAATATTGAAGAGCCAGAAGGGTCTTCTTCCCACACCCCTGCTTCCTGGTTGCTGCTCGGGGCGGGAGGGGCCAGGAGGATTAATTAATTGTTCTGCTGGTTCGGTGTCTGTGGTGGCTGGGGGTCTGCTGGCCCCCTGGTGTGCCCGCTGCACTACACCCCAGCGGAGTCGAGGGAGGGAGGACGTGTGGATGTATGGGACGTGAAAGTGTGTGTGGTAATGATTGGGCCTGGATCTGGGGCTTGCTGTCGCCTGGCCTGCCTGTGCTTCTCCCGATGGGGGGGCGGCGTTGCCTCTCCCCGCTGCTCGCCACTTCACCCACCTGTGGGCACGTCTTGACTCCCAGGGCACTTGGCCAGGGGCGCTGGGGCAGGCGCTGACCCAATGTGTGGCTGTCTGGGGCGCTTGGCCCTCCTGGGTATTGGGTGGGGCCTCTGCCGGGGGGTTTGGGGGTGCTCGGGCTCCTAGGGCCCGGGTCCAGTGCACGGCCCATGTCTGGGCGGCTGGGGCCTGGCGGGGTCGGTGGGCTGTTGCCCCTGGCTCCCGGAGGGCCTCTGCCCTATGCTTATGGGGGCTCTGTCCGGGGGCTTCCTCTGCAGTCTTCTGGGTGGATGCGTGTTGTCCCTGCGGTGGGCTTCCTGGGTTCTGTGCTCTGTGGGGGCTGCTGGTGGCCTGGGTCTTGTGGCCCTCTCTGCCTGCTTCTGATTGCTGGGGGGGGGGGGCTGTGGATTGTGGCTCTGTACACTTATACACTCATAACTAAGCACGGTTATCATGTAGGTCCTGTGCCATGGGTGTTGCATGTTCTCACACACACACACACACATTCATTAGTCCAGTAGCATGGTCGCTAAGCAGTTGATGTATTATCATGTCGTCTCAGGTCATCTATATCCACAGCTGTGTTGTATGCGATTGCCGCTTCTTGTGCTTGTTTTTGTTTGTTTGTGTGTTTGTTTTTTCTCTGCTTGTCTGCTTTCAGGTGCTTCTGGTGGCGCTAAGGCTGGATTCCCCTCAGAGGCCATGGATTGTTGTCTGTTTTGTTTTTTACAGGTGTAGCAATTGGTTGTCTGGTTTTTGTTTCTATTTTTGTTCTGTTTCCTCTTCTTTCCTCTTCTTCTTTCCTTGCCCCCCGGTCTGGTTCAGTTCTATTACATGTCATATATTGTAAACAGAAATAAATAAATGGGCATCAAGGGGAGCTTTACATTTATAAAACTTCCCTTGGCAAAGCAAATCTGTTTGGCATCAAAGGTATTCAAACCACAATTCTGCTGCCATAATGCTGGACAGGAAAAGGGGAAAAAAAAAAAAAAGAAATATGCTGATAATGTTACGTTAACACACCAAGAGCAGTCCACAGCATTCAGTGTAGCAACAACAGTGAGGAGAGGACCGGTGTTGTGTTGACCTTATCCACACAGTTGTGGGTTGTCTAAATTACAGAACACAAGTGTTCAATGAGAAAACATTCAGTTAACAAAATAATGGTTTTACAACAATGTTAATCTTTTAAAAAGTAACAGCAAAAACTTCTCACAAGTTCTTTCTGAGTTAGCTATGTGGAGCCTAACCCAGTTATCATTGAGTGAGAGGGAGGGTAAAGCCTGGACAGGTTGCCAGTCCATTACAGGGCCACATAGAGACAAACAAACATCCACACTAACTCCTTGGGTCAATTTAGAGTCACCAATTAACCTGACATTCATGTTTTTTGGGCAGTGGAAGGAAGCCGGAGAGTACCCACGCATACATGGGGAGAACATACTGTCACTCCCTCCAGGAAATACACCACGCTATTAGTTCTTCTTTTACTGATATATTTGTTCGTCACTGTTAAATCCACCATCGAACTAAGCAAAACATAACAAGTACACAATTAACACAGAGTGAAAACATGCGACACAATGTAACATTAATGAACGTACCTTGCTGGCTGCACAAAACCAGGATGGGCGAAGACAGGCAAACACAAATTCTTCCAGGAAAATGGACAATGCAAAAAGCACCTTCATGTTTGGCTTCATGATCTTAATTATTGCGACCAATGAAGTGTCTTTGTGCATCACAGTCCTTGAACAAGGTTCCTACCAAGTACTTAAACAAATCAGCACAAAAATGAATTCTATAAATACATGTAAACAAGCCTATCAAATTACATAAAAATTTACATACATGAAACATCAATGCCTTTTATGGTAGTTAAACATACAAAACCCAGAAAGGCACCAGGTGGGAGTTAAACCAGGAACCCTTTTGCTGTGAAGCAACAATGCTAACCACCACACCACCATGGATTTTAACAAATGTTAAAATAGCGAAAGCCATAAACATGTAGAAGTTCCACATGTTTTTTTAAAATTGATGGCAGAGGTAAAGAATCTAGATGTGTAAATAAATGGTAAATAAATGTGTATAAACTCTCTAACATCCTCTGCTAACGAAAGTGCCCGAGCAGGATTTTGCTTTATGAAAACTAGAATTACATTTTATTCCTTTTACAGACTATGTCCAAGAACATTGGAAGGAGGACGCTTTCTTTGGCTACCAGTTTCTAAATGGTCTCAATCCAATATTGATCCGACGTTGTACGACCCTGCCCAGTAACTTTCCTGTTACCGATCGCATGGTCTTCCTCCAGTTTGGCTGATGAAATGAAGGTGACGCCTCATACTGAAATGCAGTGGACTGCAACTTTCTTTGCATCTAGTTGATACTTTAATTGCTAAATGAATGTGCTCATATTGTGAAATACAGACGGCAAACATGTGAGACAGAGCATTTCTCAATTTTCCATGGAATTCAAACATCCAGTGAGAGGTGGCTCCCACGGTCACAGAACACATTTTCTCAAAAATCAATGGGAAAATGACTCTGCTTCTCTCTTGATTTGAAATTTCAGCCATCATTTTTCTGAAAGAACTTTATGGTCTCACACACAGTAAAATATGTTTTACTACGTCAGAATGTTCACTTGTTGGATTAAATAGTTATGTGTCATTTCTGTGATTTCTTTTCATTTTTCTCAGCTGGGGTCTTTCTGTGTGGGGTTTATTCTCTGGTCTTATTCTCTGCTTTCTCCCACAGTCCAAAAATATGCATTTTATATCTGACCAGTGATTTAGAATTGACTGCGAGAATGCATGGTGCATGGAAATATCCATGGTGTGCCCTTCCTTTCCCCAGTGCCTCAACAGCTTGCATGTCACTAAATTGTTTCAATACATTTTGCTGAAGTAAAGGTAAATGTCTTGAGTCTGTGAATTTAAAGGAGGTTGTTTTTTTTTAAAAGGCACATTTTTGAGACAGAACATAATGGGACATTACTGCCACTGTGGGTGCAGAATTGTTTTCAAAATTAAGACAAGAAGGTAGAAAAATGTAGAAAAACGTTTTTTCAAAGTGCAATGATTGTACCTTGGATTAGACAAATAAGCAGTCTCTTCTCCATGCTGTTCCATGTAAGCACCCTGAGTGTATCACATAACTCACATGCTTTCTTCACCAAGGAGTTGGTGTTGGCTGACTAGGATAGAGGAGCTTTACATTTATAAAACTTCCCTTGGCAAAGCAAATCTGTTTGGCATCAAAGGTATTCAGACCACAATTCTGCTGCCATAATGCTGGACAGGAAAAGGGGAAAAAAAAAAAAAAGAAATATGCTGATAATGTTACGTTAACACACCAAGAGCAGTCCACAGCATTCAGTGTAGCAACAACAGTGAGGAGAGGACCGGTGTTGTGTTGACCTTATCCACACAGTTGTGGGTTGTCTAAATTACAGAACACAAGTGTTCAATGAGAAAACATTCAGTTAACAAAATAATGGTTTTACAACAATGTTAATCTTTTAAAAAGTAACAGCAAAAACTTCTCACAAGTTCTTTCTGAGTTAGCTATGTGGAGCCTAACCCAGTTATCATTGAGTGAGAGGGAGGGTAAAGCCTGGACAGGTTGCCAGTCCATTACAGGGCCACATAGAGACAAACAAACATCCACACTAACTCCTTGGGTCAATTTAGAGTCACCAATTAACCTGACATTCATGTTTTTGGGCATTTTGCTGAAGTAAAATGAAGTAAAGGTAAATGTCTTGAGTCTGTGAATTTAAAGGAGGTTGTTTTTTTTTAAAAGGCACATTTTTGAGACAGAACATAATGGGACATTACTGCCACTGTGGGTGCAGAATTGTTTTCAAAATTAAGACAAGAAGGTAGAAAAATGTAGAAAAACGTTTTTTCAAAGTGCAATGATTGTACCTTGGATTAGACAAATAAGCAGTCTCTTCTCCATGCTGTTCCATGTAAGCACCCTGAGTGTATCACATAACTCACATGCTTTCTTCACCAAGGAGTTGGTGTTGGCTGACTAGGATAGAGCTTCTTATAGGAGACATATAGCAGACACTGAACACACTCCCAGTGAATGAGTCTGGCTTGGTCTCAGCCACACCATTTCCTGTAATCCAGTATCAGTTCTTGCCATTCAATTAAATTTAGATCCATTCATATAGCGCCAAATTACAACAATTGTCATCTCAAGGAACTTAAATAATATAGTCCAATTCAAGCCAATTGGAATTCAATTAATTGTAATCATAATCCAATGAAATCCATCCATCCATTTTCTATACTGACAGTCCGTTAATCAGGTAGTGGGTGGGCTGGAGCCTATCCCAGCAGTCATTGGGCGAAAGGCAGGGTACACCCTGGACAGGTTGCCAGTCCATCACAGGGCCACACATAGAGACAAACGCCCACACTCACTCCTACGGACAATTTGGAGTCACCAATTAACCTGACATGCTTGTTTTTGGATGGTGGGAGGAAGCCAGAGTACCTGGAGAGAACCCACACATACACGGGGAGAACATGCAAACTCCACACAGGCAGGGATCGAACCTGGAACCCTCTTGCTGTGAGGTGACGGTGCTAATCACCACACCATATAAGACACTAGCAGCAATGTTTCGTGGCATAGGTGAAACTGAAATCTGTACTTCTCACAAAAATCTTTACCAATAGCCAGTCATACTCAGAATCCGTAGGGAAGAAGATCGGGTTGTCCTCTGCTGGTTTCTGCTTCAGCTGCAGGACATCATACATACATCATAGTCATCAAAAAGGATGAAGATTTTCTTGTGCTTGTTTTGCGTTTGCCTTTATTATTGTAAGCTTATGTTTGGTACTGTCTCCATCCCTTCTAAGGAATTTCCACTGAGTCAGCTTCAGAACATCAGTCCCACTTTCCCACACACATCGTTGTGTGCGTGTCAAATCAAATTGTCAGTTAGAGTTACAAAACTTTGGATGTTGCTTAATCTCAGTGTGATCATAATGTCATCTCAGTTTGCTCTCTGACAGTGTCGTTGTTGTCAATTATATCAATCCTATGTCTGTAGACAATGACTGATGACTTCTCTTGGACAGTTGGATTCCTTGGTAAACTTAAGTCTTATGGTTTGTACAGCATTATAATTTATCACCTGAATAGCAACTGACTTCAGCTTATCATCTGGAGTTTTTTGGACGAGTGGAGCCATCAAGTACTGCTGCTTCCCATTGACGGTGTTTGCTTGCACTCCATCCAGATCGCTTGTAGTCACAGGAATATGTTGCCTTTCTGTTTGGATTTCATGGAAAATTGAGAAATGATATCTCTCACATACATAGCATCTGAATATTACATTTGCAAAACAAGTACATTCATTTCATTCAACAAGAAACAAAGAAAATATGAGGCTTCTTCAGCTCCTCTGACCATGGAGGAAGATCGTGTCATCACTGATAATGTAGGATCACCATAGGATGGACCGTCCATTCCCCGTGCTTTTCCCCAAATCACAGTTGGGATGTTGACAAAATGTTTTGATTAGTTTAACTAAGATAAAGCAAATGTCTAAAAAAGGAAAAAGAAAGAATCAGAAGCGGCTTACCTTAACGCGTCATCTTAATGTTTACTTGCATCTGTTCATTTCAGGTTCACTCTGATTAAACATAAGAGACTAAAAAAGAAAATAAATGTAAGTCAAATATTGATTATAAATACTAATAAGAGATATTTAACTAAAAGCAAAATTAGTTTATTTTACTGTATCGTCTGAACATTGAAATCAGTCTTTTCATCTCAGGTTCACTCTTTCGTACATTTGTATACAACAACCGCAAGCCAAATGACTTATATTGTTTCATCATAGGTGCCAAAGTCTTGCATCAGGTTTCCACTGAATTTTAACATGTAAGAACTTGAATGAACAACTAAACAAAATCAAGATATCATGCTAATTCCACAATAACAGGAACTTCTATCTTATCTAACAGTATGTTTCATAACAGCATTTTCTGAGTCAGTCTGATGATTAGTATTTGATGAGGGTGTGTCAGAGAGGCAATTCAAAGTGCTTTATAACTACACAAAATCACAAGAAGACAAATAAAATCATTCCAAAAACATTTTTTAAAAAATCATTAATTAATTCAATTAAAAACAAAGAGTGCAGATAAGATACTTTCAGTTGTCTTATGCACCGCTAAATAGAACTGTTTTCAGCCTGGATTTAAACGTTGAGGCTTCTCTCACATCTTCTGGAAGACTGTTCCAGATTTTAGGAGCGTAAAACTGAAACACAGCCTCATCTTGTTTAGTCCTGACTCTAGGCACCAGCAGGAGACCCCTCCCTGAGGTTCTCAGAGTCCGAGTTGGTTCATATGGCTCCCACATGTCAGAGATGTACTTTGGCGCTAGACCATGAAAAGACTTGTACACAAGCAGAACTGTTTTAAAGTCTATTCTCTGAGCATCAGGAAGCCGGTGCAGAGACCGAAGCACTGGACTAATATGGTCATATTTCCTGGTTCTAGTCAGGACTCGAGCAGCAGCATTCTGGATGCACTGCAGCTGTCTTACAGCCCATTTAGAGAGCCCAGTGAGCAGGCTGTTACAGTAGTCTAACCTACATCAGGGTTTCCACTTAATTTTGACATGTAAGAAGTTGAATGAACAAGAAAACTCGGAAGGAAAAACACTCGGAAAAGTGGGAATGTCGATGGATCGACCTGTATTCATTCAACTGTTTGGAAAGACTTTGTCTGTTACTAGTTGCTTGGGCCCAGGCAGGTTATGTTTTTGTGTTGTGAATCTTGTGAACTAGAATAGTTGATACGCAGTTTAGTGAGTGGAGTATGTAGTCGGAGTATATAAAACACCTGCTCGTGATGATGACTTGGTGCCAAAGGCCAGCCTTTGGCCCGATGACCACTGGGATAGGCTCCAGCCCCCCCGCAACCCGACTGACGGATTAAGTGGGCATAGAAAATGGATGGATAAAATAAAATAAAATAAAAATAAAAACACCAGAAGAATAAAATGGAAAAAATGGATAAAAGATATAGGTTAAATACTAAAACAAGTTTATTCACAGCCCAAAGAATGTAAATGTGTCAAATAAGTAATTGATTGAAGAAAAATATCAGAAAAAGTTAAAACTAGATTGAACGTAAACGACTAAAAAGGAAATAAATCTAAGTCAAATACTGATTATGAATACTAATAAAAGATATTAAAGTCTAATTTTAACATGTAAGAACTTGAATCACTCTCCTAATTGTTCAAACAATTATTGTGTAACATTTGTCATTTCTGATGAGCATCAACTGCTGGGAATTTGAACATTGAAAAGAAATGAGTTGATGTCATCATTTTCCTTTTATTTATTTATTTTTTATGACACTTTGATACAGTCAAAAGTATACTTTTGCCGCACAGGGACAATCATACATGCACACTCAAACCTGGGTTTGGCTGCTTTTCAGGTTCATACATTTCAACACTTCATCATTGAAGATGTCCATTGGTTCTGGAAGGTTACTCCCACAAAACCGTGTGTATTTAAAGAGACATCAGAGGTGTTGCACCAAGCCTGAAGATCTTCAGAGGAACTTCTTGGTCTCATCAGCAGAGGTAAGAGAGATGCTTGTTATAAGGATTGTTATAAGTTTCAGTGAGTTGTGTTTGGATGGAAGTAGAGGATTGGAAACAGAGACATTTAATTTCTCATTATCAGACAGGAAATTCCGTTGCTTTAAACATCTTGGTTAATTGGCCTAATCAGTGCTGTTAATGTGTATTTTTATCTCCCCCATCAGGATTGATCAACTTTCAAGAGAGAAAATGGTGGATTACGAAGTGACTGTGATCACTGGAAGTCGCCTCTATTCCTTTACCTATGACTATATCTACATTAAGCTGGTGGGCACAGATGGGGAAAGTGACCGCACCTGCTTCAATACAACAAAAGCATTCGTCAGTGGAGCTGTAAGTCTGGAAGATCAAGCTCAATCTTCAAATGTTTCAAATGTTTCCTCAGTCTTGCCTCACACGAACATTCATTAGCTCAGTCTCATGTTTAGCAACAAGATATGTGCAGCATGAGCAAAAATGATCTGACTGTCACTGCTCAGCTCTCACTTTTTAAATATGCTTCATGTCTTGTAGTGTTTTCTAACAATGCTTTCACTATGTTTAGGTATCATATTTTACTGTGTCCTGCCCCACTTCCATTGGAAAACTGGTGCTGATTGAACTGGACAAACAGCCTCTCCTGCTGTTTCCAGAAGACTCTTGGTTTCCTGCCAAAGTGGCAGTGAAATCCCCTGAGGGACGCACCTACAACTTTCCCATCTACCGCTGGATCACTGACAGTGAGGTGTACCGCTTCAGAGAGGGGACAGGTTTGTGAAACTGTGCCTGTCATAAAAAAAGTGTACATTAAAAAAAAGAACAGGTTCTGTAAATCGGGTAAATTCATCTTAACACATTTGACTTACTGACACTTTTAAACCTCTTTTTCAGCTCTGAGAGTCTTTGAAGATGACCATCATCTTGGCAGATACAGTCGGGAACAAGAGCTTCAGGAGCGTAAAGAAGACTATCGGTGAGAGCTTTTACACTTTTCAGTGTAATGCACCCAGAGACTAACAAGAACACAAACCTGCTCAACCCTGGTTGGCGTAGGTTAGCGTTTACATGACACTGTTAAAATGCTAGGATTTATTCAAATACTTTCAACTATAAAATATCTAAAAGAATCCAAGTGATTTATGATTGCATACTCAGATACCTTCTTTACTCTTCTCAGCTGGGATGAGTACAAGGAGGGAATGCCACATAACATGAAGGTAGATGACCCTCTTTCGCTGCCTTGTGAGGTCCGTTTTTCCTTCACCAAGACCACAGAGTTTTTGTACACTGGAGCCACAGGGTGAAGTCATTATATTCTCTCCTATATCTTTCTACTTATTCATCTTTTTACTTACCTATATTATTCAAAGTGTCTCATTAAAGTTACTGTTTTTCTTTTTCAAATTTTTCCAGACTGGCAGAGCTGAAGCTGAAGGGTTTGGCTGATTGTAAGAACAATTGGACCAGCTTGGATGGCATTGATCGGGTGTTTTGCTGTAAACGGACTGACATATCAGGTACAGTACAATTATTGCAGGTTAGCTAAGGACACACAGTCATTCTGGCTGTGACAAGTTATGGTGTGTTTTCATACATTACACATCAGAAAAAACCTGGGCATCCGCTGTGTAATTTAATGCAGTTAATGGAAACATTATAAAGATATTCCTCTAGTGATACCAAAAAACTCTCTTGCTCGATATATAGATAGAGATAGTTACTCTATTGTTGTGTTGAAAACACACTTTATCCACACAAGCGTCCAGCTATAAAAAAAAACCTCTGTTAACAATATGTACGGCATAATGCCTCCATCATCGTGGCATTTGATGGACGGAGATTTACAATTTGTGGCTCACTATGACCACTGCTTGGGACATTGGGAGATGACCAAATGTTGCTCCATTCTCGTCTTTCTGTACTGACGGAGCCCAGTAAGCCTGCAGGCTGCTCTCACAATTTGCCCCATCACCGACATGATCTGGGGAGTTTCCAGCCCGGCGTCAGAGAGACGTCCGACCGACAGCATGCTCCGGAGAATGTGGTTGCATAAAACAGTCATCGAGAGTAGGGGTTGTCCATGTCTTTGTCAGCCAGGAAGTCTCTTAGTGTTTTAACTGCCCATGTCGTGGTTTTCTTTGTGTTTATCCTTTAATATGTGCAATTCCTCCGGTGTCAACTCCTTGTGTTGCTTCTTCCTTTTCTTTTCATATTCTCTTCTCTCTTTTTCTTCTGCTGCATCCCAGTCTTCAAAGCTATCAAATTTAGCAGATAAGTTTAAAAAAAAAAAAGATGAAATCACTCATGTTTTTGTCTGTCTTGCCGTTGTGATAAATAAACTAAGAAATAACGCTGAGTCTCCGTTGACATGGTAACCAACGAGCGTTTGATTCAACGCAATAGTTTAGAACTGTCATCAGACAATTTGATCGGAATGTCTTTCCTAGATGTAAATTAACACTTTTTAACCTACACCCTCCAGACCATCAGAATCGAGTGTTCACCCAGACCATGGTATAAAATAATATAATAACAATGTTAATCTTTTAAAGAGTAAAAGAAAAAAAACTTCTTAGAAGAGTTTAACACTTGTTGGTGACTTTAAACACCCAAATGCATGACCCCAAGAACAAACAAATAATTATAATGATAATATTTCGATAATAACTCACCTTAAAAAAATGTATGACATATCTAAAGACAAAAACATGTTGAGGTTCTATGGTATTCCTTTTTTGTCTTTTTCAATTGATGACAGAAATAAATTATCCAGATTTGGACGGGTAACAGTTAAATGTGTGTAAGTGGTAGAGCAGGTTTTTGCTTAATGCAAACTAAAATCACATCTTATTCCTTTTACAGACTACGTCCAAGAACATTGGAAGGAGGACGCTTTCTTTGGCTACCAGTTTCTAAATGGTACCAATCCAATGTTGATCCGACGTTGTACGACCCTGCCCAGTAACTTTCCTGTCACCGATTGCATGGTCTTCCTCCATGGTGGATGCAGTTTGGCTGGTGAAATGAAGGTGACGTCTCATACTGAAATGCAGTGGACTGCAACTTTCTTTGCATCTAGTTGATGCTTTAAATGTATGCTTTGCTAAATGAATGTGCTCATGTTCCAAATCCAGATGCTATGTATGTGAAAAAGATCATTTCTCAATTTTCTACAAAATTCAAACAGAAAGGCAACATATTCCTGTGTGACTACAAGCATCTGGAAGGAGTGCGAGCAAACATCATCAATGGAAAGCAGCAGTACTTGATGGCTCCACTCGTCCTGCTTCAAAAAACTCCAGATGATAAGCTGATGCCAATTGCTATCCAGGTGAGACTAACACTCAGAGACAGTATACTGTGGCTATTACTGACTCAGATTTATTATTGTCAAAAATATTCTAGAAGAGAAATAAATTACAACAGTCAGAAAGCAAACTGAGATGGCATGAAGTTCACACTGAGATGAAGCAACATGTAACGTTGTATCACTGCAACTGTCAATTTGTCAACTTTACACACACACACAATGATGTGTGTAGGAAAGTAGGACTGATGTTCTGAAGCTGACTCAGTAGAAATTCCTTAGAAAGGATGGAGGCAGTACCAAACATAAGCTTACAATAATAAAGGCAAACACACAACAATATGTATGAATGACCAACATGTTCCCTCCTTGTCCTGCAGCTGAAGCAGAAACCAGCAGAGGACAACCCGATCTTCTTCCCTACGGATTCTGAGTATGACTGGCTGCTGGCAAAGATTTTTGTGAGAAGTGCAGATTTCAGTGAGCATCAGCTCAATGTTCACCTGCTGCGCACTCACCTGCTGGCTGAGGTCTTTGCAGTCTCACTGCTGCGCAACCTGCCCATGGTGCACCCTCTCTACAAGGTAACTGAAGATGATGAACCGTCATGTCTTGCTATGCAAGTATTAGCAAATATTTCACGCTGCTGCATGGTGTAGAAGCTGAAGATTTCAGTCATGGTAAAACCACAAAGCAAAAACAAAGAGCACAAGGAATAACAACTCGCTGTGTTGCTAACTGAGTTCTCTCTTTCCTCAGCTTCTCATACCTCACACCCGCTACACCATACAGATCAACTTCTTGGCCCGAAGGACGCTGATATCAAAGAATGGTGTTTTCACTCAGGTAGGAGAAACTTCCTAGACAATACTCAACTTTGTTTTTTGCTTTTTCATTATGACAGAAAGTATTTGTCTTTTAATGCAATGTGACTATTCTTTAGTTTGCAGCCTCTGGTGGAAAGGGTTTGGGCACCATTCTGAGGAATTCATTGTCCTCGGTGACATACAGGTCCCTCTGTATCCCTGAGGACATTGCTGACCGTGGGCTGGAGGATGTGCCAAACTTCTACTACAGGGATGATGGACTCAGGCTTTGGGATATCATCCACAGGTACTACAGATATCTTCCATTTTGTGTTGCATATTAGACATTTATGATAGCAAAGACATATCATAGATACTTTATCATGCTAAATTTCCAAACATTCACTCGGATTAGTTGAAATAAGTATATAACTAACCCTTTATCTATGACTAAGGAAAAGAAAAAATATATAGAATAGTTTGCTCTCACCACATTGAATACAAGAACGATCTGATTCTGACCCAACACACAGTGAGCATCTGACTCCTCAGGCATAATCTACATAAGCCACTCTACATTGAACATAAGTTATCAGCAGTGCATATAATTGCACTAAATATATCGAATACAGTTCAGAGTCCTGATCAACTATAAAATATAATTGTAATTGCAGATGGTTATTACTGTCTCTGACTGAAGTGGTCCAGAGTGAACATCATTAAACCTTAAGTTCATGTTGTTGTGTTGTTAAAAATGTTTTGATCTCATGTTTATGTTCATATTTCATTATTTCTACATTTACAGGGATCGAGGCTCACAAATTTAAATTACACTCAATCCAGTATCTGTTTTGCATCTTACCCTGTGTTATTACTCTTCTATAACTTTCAACAAAAGTAAAATGCAAAATATTTAATATATTTAGCCATATGAATTTTTTAACACATTACTTACTATTTAGACAATGATGGCATCTACCACAAATGTGAAATGTATTTTACAAAATGTTTCCATATCTCTCAAAGGTTTGTGAAGGGAATCCTCGGCTACTACTACAAGAATGATTGTGAAGTCAAGCAAGACTCCGAACTCCAGAAGTGGATTTCCGACATTTTCGAACATGGATTTCTTTCCAAAAAAAGCTCAGGTGGGTGTATAAGAAAATCTTAAACTAAAGCTTTGTGAATGTATTAAGAATTTGTTCTTTTTTGTTTGAATGTTGTTGAATAATAAAGTTTATTCTTTCTCATTTCCAGGAATTCCACAGAGATTTTCCACTGTGGCTGAGCTCATACAGTTTGTTACCATGGTGATCTTCACTGGCTCAGCCCAACATGCTGCGGTGAACACTGGACAGGTACAGAAATATGTATTTTTAAGAGACAAAAAACATGCAATGCTGGACTCTTATTCTGGTCTGATTCATAGTGAGGATAATATTTTCTGTGATGTGAGTTTATTGTGCCAACATGCAAGCAGTTTACAAGTAGCGTTAAACAGTATAGTTGATTAAAGTAGAGATTCCATTTGTTTTGCAGGCAAGATGAAAAGTCAGTGGATCATGAAATAAGTTTATTGCCAGATTTCATCAGTTGTGAATCTTTATTTGGAAAAGATTTCAGATCAAAACATCCAGTTGTTAAAACATTTTCACCTGGACCAAGCTTGGCTGACTCACCAAGAGAGGTCAATCACATGTGATTGAGAGGATGCTACTAAAGTTAAACATAGCCGACTGTTTGGACATTGAAGAGTGAAAAAGGATCAATAACATCTGGTATTTCTCATTTATTTACTGCAGTATGACTATGGTGCCTGGATGCCAAACACCCCCAGTTCTCTGCAACTTCCCCCACCAACCACGAAGGGGAAAGCGACTGAAGCCACGATGCTCAACACTTTGCCGGACATCAGTACAACAGTTAATGGCATGTCCGCAGTATGGCTGCTCAGCAAGCAGTCCAGCGACTTCGTAAGTGTGCAAAACCTCGAGACAAATTACACTGTAACATTTACTGTCTGTACAAGTTGTATCAAGAACACTAACAAAATAAAAGCTTTCAGAGCTGCTAAAAGTACACTGCTTACCCTTAATAGCTCTACATTATAATGCAAAGAGCCTGTTTGGTAAATATTGTAATGTTAAAAAAGAAAAAAAAAACGAAAGAAATAAACATGTCACTCACCTCATCAGGTCCCTCTTGGCCAGTACCCTGAAGACCACTTCAATGCGGAGACTCCCCTTCGGGTTATAATGGACTTCCAAAAAGAGCTCAAGATGTTGAGTGCAAACATCAAGGCCAGAAACAAAGATCTGGAAGTGCCATACACATACCTGGATCCAGAGGAGGTGGAAAATAGTGTGGCTATATAAGCACGGCAGGGTGGGACCAGCATAACTGATTTAATCTAATCATTGATCACTATAAAGAGTTTTTTGTTATCTGTGCTTTAAAACCTATTTTCAAAGGACTAGCAGGGGGTGAGTCCCACGGTCACAGAAAGAAACAAATTTGTACACAAGTAAATGGGAAATGACTGCTTCTTTCTTGATTTACAAGTTCAACATTTTCTGAAAGAACTTTATGGTCTCACACATAGTTAAATATGTTTTACTACGTCAGAATGTTCACTTGTTGGATTAAATGTTGAAAAGGTAGAAAAACTTTTTTCAAAATACTATGATTGTACCTTGGATTAGACAAACAAGCAGTCTCTTCTCCATGCTGTTCCTTGTAAGGACCTTGTGTGCATTGCGTCTCACTAAATTGTTTCAATATATTTTGCTGAATAAAAGTAAATGTCTTGGGTCTTTGAATTTATGAGTGTGTTTTTTTAAAAGGTGCATTATTTAGGCAGAACATAATGAGACATTACTGCCACTGTGGGTGCAGAATTGTTTTCAAAGGTAGAGACAAGAAGGTAGAAAAATGTAGAAAGCAGTCTCTACTCCATGCTGTTCCTTGTAAGCACCCTGAGTGTATCACATGCCTCACATGTTTTCTTCACCAAAGAGGTGGTGTTGGCTGACTAGGATAGAGCTTCTTATAGGAGAACAACAAGGAATTAAAAGGACTCCACACACTGAACACACTCCTGGTGAATGTAGAGTAAGGCTGGGTCTCAGCCACACCATTTCCTGTAATCCAATATCAGTTTTTTGGCTATAGTGGTGTTTAAAACAGGTTGTTTGCTGAGCACTGAGCTGATAGTCTCTATATCTCATCTTTATATGCTGATTCTCTCCAACTGAAATGAGCCTGGTAACAGTTGAAAAGACATGGCCTCAGAACACAACCTTGAGGAGCTCCAGTGTTCAGAGTAATGGATGAAAATGTGTGGGGGCCAAGTCTGATATGCTGTGAGTGATTTCTCAAAAAGTCCTTGATCCAGGTACAGATATTTAAGCCCAAGTGCAGCAGTTTACCAACCAGAATATCTGGGATGATGGTATTAAAGACACAGCAAAAGTCGATGAACACCATCCTCAATATTTACAATATTATAAAACAATCTAATAAGATATATATTAGATGTAAGTACATTAGATGTATATTAGAACAATAATAACAACAACAACAACAACAACAATAACAATAATAAATGAATGCATAAATTAATAAATAACTTTGAGAAACATATGTCAGCTGTCACTGTTAAAAAGCCTTTTGGCTGTGGGGACAAAGGACCTCCTGAATCTTTCAGTTCTGCAGTGCAGTGAGATGAGTCTCTCACTGCAGCTGCTCCTCTGTCCTGCCAGGATGCTTTGGATAGGATGTTTATTGTTCTCCAAAACAGAATAAAATTTCCTGCTCATCCGTTGCTCCACCATAGCACTGAGAGGGTCTAGCCTTCTGCCTTCTACAGAACTGGCCTTTTTCACCAGTTTGTCCATGCGCCTACAGTTTTTGCCTGTAGTGGAACTCCCCCAGCAGACAACAGCATATAACAGTGCACTCTCATTGACAGTGTGATGAAACATGCACATCATGTCACTGCTGACAATGAAGCACCTGAACCGTCTCAGGAAGAAGAGATGGCCCTGGCCCCTCCAATACACTGATGATGCAAAGGCACTCTGTAAAATATTGAACTGTTCGGTCCGCTATACACGGCACAATACACCCTTATGGACCAAGGGTTTTCAGTTTAGCAATTCATTTTGCACCAACACTTTACTGGCCACTCTGTGTGCCTGTTAAAAGGTTAAAAGTCTTCCACGCGAGACGCGAGTTAATGTCCAATCACTGTTGTACCTCCACCCACCCCCTGTGCAGCTTGTACATGGAAGCGGAAAAAAATAAAACAAAGCTGTTGAGAGCAGTGGTGGAATAGCCATCGGGAGTGCCAGGACATTTCCTGGTGACATGGCTGCCGAACTGGCCCACTCTGCGATTGCTGATGGTCGGTGGGCCGTCTAGTGGGGGCTGGTCTCTGGGCTGGACGGCTGGATGGCTGTGTCTAGCAGCGGAGTAATGTTCCCTTAGTTAGACTAATTTACATTGCAGCGTGCATTGAGAGGGCAGGGACTGTACCATGGGTTACCTGTATCGTTGCACCCCTACTATACTTCTATATTGGCAGACCACTCAAGTTTATTGTCCAGTACCACCCCCAGGTATTTGCAGGTCTGAACAGTCTCTATCTTCCCTCCATCAATGCAAAATGACTGGTATGGAGTTTTAGATCTGCTGAAGTCCATGACCAGCTCTTTGGTCTTGGTAGTGTTCATGGGAAGACAGTTCTTTTTGGTCCAGCCATTGAAGGACCCCACAAGGTCCCTGTACTCCTTCTCCTGTGCACCACGCATGCATTCCACAACAGCCGTATCATTAGAATACTTTATGTGGCAGGACTCCGAGTTGTACCTGAAATCCGATGTGTACAGGGTGAGAAGAAAAGGAGCCAAAACAGTACCCTGCGGAGTCCGAGTACGGCATTTCCAGTGTTCCAGAAACACATCTCCCCATCCTGACATACTGTGGTCTGGCAGTCAGAAAGTCTATAATCCACAATGTCAGGGAGGGGGCCACACCCATAACTAAAAGCTTGTCTTTCAGTATGGGAGGCCATATGGTGTTACTGGATAAGCCAAAGAACATGATTCTTACATATGAACCAGGCACATTCAGATAAGAATATTATCTGAATGTGCCTACAGCATCACTTCAGAGAGTGATGCTGTAGTGTCGCGAGATTGTGTGAGACTATCGGCAGATTCAAACAAGGCGCGCCTCAAATAGAGCAAACAATATATTAAGATTATAATTACGCCAATAACTACTGTTTAAATAAATATATTATCGGGTGAAACAAAAACAAAACACTGGAGTACAGTGAAGAAAGCCTGGAGAGCCTCACAGATTTCATCGACGAGTGTTTTGACAGGATCATCATGGGGAAAACTAACCAAACCCCATCTGCTAGCAGCAAGGCTTCAACCTCAAAGAGAAGTCGTAATGAAGAGTCACCCGGAGCAACATCTCCAGCTGGTAATGATTCTACGGACATTTTGACATCAATAGATAAGAAACTATCCAGCTTCGACGCCCGTATGTCTCTGTTAGAGATTCTACACAGAGAGTTCCAGGCATCACGGGAGTCGTTGGAGTTCAGCCAGCAACAGGTGCAGACGCTGGCTGCAGAAAACGCAGCCCTCAGAGGATCGGTGAAATCACTCACCGAAGGAATGAGCCGGATCTCTGATGAGAACAAGAGGATGAAAGAATCAATTATTGATCTCCAGGCTCGTAGTATGAGGGACAATCTGGTGTTTTCTGGAATCCCGGAGCAGGCAGACGAGGATCCTGAACTCGCAGTGAAAAACTTCATCCAAAATCAACTGAAACTTCCAGTAGATGCAGTGAAAAACATTACTTTTCACCGAGTCCACCACCTGGGAGGGAAGAGACCTGATGCCCGCCGACCAAGACCGATTGTGGCCAAGTTCGAGCATTTCCAACAGAAGGTCCAGGGGCCTCATGTACAAAGGGTACGTACGCACAAAAAAGTGACGTACACACTTTTTCACGTCAACTATCAGATGTATCAAAAGCGAAATGACCGTGGAAATGTGCGGTGCCTCACGCAAATTTCAGGGCTGTCGTACGCACTTTTCTACAGCGGTTGTTTCTTTGGCGACACTTACAGGTGATGTTGGGAAATTGTTATAATGAATAAATTTAAACACAATTTGTCCTCAGACTGAGTGATGTGCACATCTGAGACACATGAACAATTAATACACGTGTCTGCAAGTACACAAGTGGATATAAAAGCATGCGCAAAGTGTTGCAGTGCATACCTTTAAAACAATGGCTGCTTTAGCGGTATTAGAAGAATACCGCAAATAGAAAATAGCATGTTTTTAAGAGAATGAGAGGATTTGCTGGCACCTGATGACAACTGGCTCATCAGCCGTTTTGAGAGCAATCCTCCTGGAACTGTGCGCAGAGCTGCTGCCGGCGCGCAACACAGCGAGGAGCCATGCGCTGCTTGTGCCACAGGTGATGACCACACGGGGGTTCCTAGCAACCGGGGCATTCCAGAGGGAGCTGGCCAACCGATTGGGACTGTGCCAGTCGACCCTGAGCCGAGCCATGCCAACCTGAGTGGGAGGAATTATCTGCATCTCAGCACATACATCAAATTCCCACAATACAGTTGAACAGGCCTACATTGAAGCGCAATTTGAAGCGAGAGCTGGTTTTCCTAATATAATTGGAGCTGGTTCAACGCACGATTCATACATTCAGTAACGGAATTGTTGGGAACAGACTACAAGCTGGCACTGTGTGCGATGGGTGGCTTCTTGGTTTATTTGTGTAATTGTCCTAATATTATTCCCCGTGACGTGGATTGAGCATGTGCGCCCCCAATTTCTATCCCGTCTTCACAGCATCATAGTTGGTGGTTAAAGTTAGTAACTTGCTGTTTTTTGCTGGTTAAACAACAGCTTAAGATCTTTCTAACAAGCCCCTGACCGTCTCTGTGTACAAATGTTAATAATCATGAGTGTAAAGTGTGAAATGTCTTAATCAGCCTCACCTTTTCCCCAGCGCACTTCTGCACTAGTTACTGTATCAACATGTTTGTTGTGAGTTACACACACTTCGGCGGTGGGCAGCCATTCTCCGCTTCACATCCACCTTAATATCGGACCACTTCTTTTTCACCTCTGCTTGTGTGCGCTTCTCAGACCCCACAGCATTAAAGGCCTCGCTCACGCTCTCCCACCCACTCCTCTTATGTTTGCTGCTTATATCGTTGGACAGCGTGCCAAAGAGCACATTTTCGCGGGCCTCCACATCAGAAAGTAGCACCTCCATCTCGATTTCCGTTAAGTTATTCTTTTTCCGTCTTACTCATTCTTGCAGGAATTGCAGGTGCAGGGCTAATTTAAATATGATTTGCATATTTAAGTAGGGGCGTGGACAGGGAGGAGTCGGGTACTCCGACATGTGTGCTCAATTCCACGTAGATTGGGATGTACAAAAGAAATGTGCTTGGATTCATGTGTGGGCACACATTGATACATCCGGACATTTTTGTACGTTGGAGGGCATTTTGGTTTGAGCGTACGCCATGTTTCAGTAGGAAATCCACGCAAGTCTTTGTACATGAGGCCCCAGGTGATCTGTATTTGTTAACTTGTATGAATCATTTCACTGTAGATGACATATAAGTAAGATGAAATAATCTATCCAATTCACAGTTTTCTATCAAGGCAAAATATATAGCTCACTGCCAGTCTCACCAGCACAGGATATATGCAGTTCATATTTGTTTATTTGGGTATGTTTTTTTGTTTTTGTTTTTCTTTTTTCTATCTCACACTTCCACTCTTTTGCACTGTTTTTCTATTCTGTCTTTCTTCCCCAACCCGCTGCGTTTCCACCTTAATAAGTAATGTTAACAAGCACGGCGCACATAGAGTTTTGAGCAGAGCACATAATCAAGTTCCACACAGCATCGAAAGCGCAAGTACATATTGTAGCAAGCTCATACTGACAACTGAAACACCAACAATGGCATGTTCATGGAAGCATATATACACACACACGCACGGGATGCTTTTAGCAAGCATCCAGCACTCACTGCGTTAGTCGGAGCATGTCCACGCTGAGGTTTATCTCATGGAATGTGCATGGAGCTGGGTCCAGGGAGAAGAGATTAAAAATCTCCAATAAATTGAAGGATTTACAGGCGGACATTGTTTTATTACAGGAGATTCATTTATCAAAGACTGTAGCTGATGTTCTCACCACAGCACAGTTTCCTCATGTGTACTCAACCTGTTACAACTCCAGACAAAGAGGTGTAGCCATTCTGATAAATAGAAGAGTGAATTTCACCGTAAACAACACAGTTATAGATCCAGAAGGTAGATTTCTAATAGTTCATTTATCTATTCAAAATATGAATTTATGCATTGCAAATATATATGGTCCAAATGTGGATGACCCCTCATTTTTTCACTCCTTTTTCACTTCACTCTCTGATCACTCAGATAACACACTCATCATAGGAGGGGACTTTAACATGGTATTAGACTCAGGAGTAGACAGACTCAGTACTTCAGGAAGTCAGCGGAACTGGCAGTCCACGAATATTGTTAAACAGTATATGAAAGATTTTGGTCTTTGTGATGCTTGGCGCTCCCACCACCCCACTCTTAGAGAATACACCTTCTTCTCACCGGTACACCACTCATATTCAAGAATAGATTATTTCTTAGTTAGCAGTTCCTTGATGAGGGATATTTCAGACACCAAAATCCACCCCATCACTATCAGTGATCACGCTCCAGTTTCTATCACACTGAAGAATAACAGAGTTACACCACCAGCTAGGAATTGGAGATTTAATACATCATTACTAAAAGACCCTGATTTTATTAATTATTTCAAAAGGGAATGGTCTGTATATTTAGAAAATAATGACCTGCCAGGAATGTCAGCTTGTACTCTCTGGGAAGCCGGAAAAGCAGTTATGAGAGGCAAAATAATCTATTTTTCATCAAATAAGAAAAAGAGGGAAAGTTCAAGGATATCAGATTTAGAACTCAGGATTAAATCATTAGAAATTGTCTACAGTACCTCCAAAGAGGAACACATACTGAATGAACTAAGAAAAGCTAAACTTGAATTAAACAAAATTATTGATAAACAAACACAGTTTCTGATACAAAGACTTTGCTTGGAGAACTTTGAGCACGGCAATAAATCTGGAAGGTTCCTAGCTAACCAACTAAAGAGAAACAAAGAGAAAACAACAATCACTTCTGTTAAAGACTCAAAAGGATATGTCACCCATGACCCCGATGTAATCACCAATGCTTTTAGGGACTTCTATAAAACCTTATATTCATCACAAAATGATCCATCAGACAGTAACATAGATCAGTTTCATAGTAATATCAACCTTCCAAAATTACAAACCGAACAGGCAATGGCTCTGGATTCACCTCTCTCAGTAGGAGAACTCCATGAAGCCCTTCAACATATGCCTAGTAACCAGATGGTTTTCCAGCAGAGTTCTACAAAGAATTTTGGACTGTTTTGGCACCTGCATTTCACAAAATGGTATTACAAGTTAAGCAGAATGGCAGATTATCCCCACACATGAACTCTAATAACATTATCCTGCTACAGAAACCAGGAAAAGACCCCATACTTCCATCCAGCTACCGCCCAATATCTCTAATAAATGCAGAACTCAAAATAATTTGTAAAGCCCTCGCCAAAAGAATAGAAAAAATAACTCCACTTATAATACATCCTGACCAGACAGGTTTCATAAAGGGTAGACACTCATCCACTAACACTCGCAGGCTAATTAATCTCATAGACTATTCTACCATCAACAACCTGGAAACCACAATAGTCTCTCTAGATGCAGAAAAAGCATTTGATCGAGTGAACTGGAAATTTTTATTCGCAGCATTAAACAAATTTGGGTTTGGGTCACACTTCATCAACTGGATAAGGATATTATATAGCTCCCCAAATGCGTGTATCAGGACAAATGATCAAACCTCTCCAAGCTTCAGTCTGCAGAGAGGTACAAGACAGGGTTTCCCACTTTCTCCCTCACTTTTTGCTATTTTCATCGAACCTTTAGCAGCTGCTATCAGACAAGATAGAAATATTAAAGGCATCCAACCCCAAAATATTGAGCATAAAATAAGTCTTTATGCTGATGATGTTTTACTTTTCCTTCAGAACTCGCAAACGTCTCTCACTCACACGATCACACTCATAAATAAATTCTCAGCACTTTCTGACTACTCTATCAATTGGTCTAAGACCATTAACTGTAGGGTACAGAATATACCTGCGATCACTTTACAGTCAGGAAATATTAGATATTTAGGCATAAACATTTCCTCCAGGCTCTCAGAGCTAACAAAGCTAAATTATGTGCAATTATCAAAGACAGTAGAGGACGATCTCTCTCGTTGGAAGTCCTTACCTATATCACTTATGGGGAGAGTTACAACCATTAAAATGATGATACTACCAAAAGTTAATTATTTGTTCTCAATGATCCCCATAAAACCATCTGCTACTTGGTTTAAGTCACTAGATTCATGCATCTCCAAATGGAAAAACAAACCACCACGTATTAGTTTAAAAACCCTACAGAAGACCAAGGACTGTGGTGGATTAGATTTACCTAATTTTCAGCACTATTCCTTAGCCAATAGGTTACAGTATATATCAAAATGGTTTAAACCTAGCCCAATAGATGAACCATGGATAAATATAGAACAAGCATTGTGTGATAATCTGGAAATCTCTGACCTGCCACTTATTAGTCAAAATGTAAAAAATCACAAATGTTTCAAAAGCATTAACATCAGCACCTCTCTGACAGCCTGGTGGGAATTTCTTAAAATAACAAAGTCCTCACTTGTCCCGTGTAAGCTTACACCCATCTGGAACAATCCTGACATACTGCAAAACAAAAAAATGCTAAACTTTACTCTGTGGAAGATCAAAGGAATCAAACATCTGGAACATATAATCCAAAATGGAAATTTTATTTCATTTGATGAGCTCATATCACAACATGAGATAGGCAGCAATAAATTCCTAGAATATCAACAACTTAAGTCTATAATAACAAAGAAATATATCCTCCACCAACCAGACTTACAACTCCCGATTAGGGTAGCAGAATTTTTAAGCATCTGCACCCCAAAACTGCTATCAAAAATATATAAATTATTGTCTAAGATAGATGACACAATGTCTCTACCATCCTCAAAATGGGAGGCAGATTTATCCATCAGTTCTAGTCATAGCTTCTGGCCACAAATATGTTTGAACACCTTCAGAATGACTCGAAATCCTAATTTACTGATTTTCCCCTGTTGGGGGGGGCCTGGGTGATGGTGGGTCTCAGGCCCGGGCTGCTGCGACTGGTGTGACCGGGTGGTTTGTTTGTTCGTTTTTTGTTGTTGTTTGTTTGTTTTTTGTAGAGGTCCTCCGGGGTGGGGTGGGGTTGGGTTGAGTGGGGTTGGGCGGGATGGGTACCTTCTGGGGGTACAGCAGCTCCCGGAATATGGTCGCTGCAGGCCCCGAGCCTGGTGGACATCAGGCCCTCCTGCCCTGTGTTGGCTCCCAGGTAGCGGGGATGCCTATTGCAGCCAGTCCCTGGCTGCCCTCTCCGGGGGAGAGTAGCTCCCCCGGTGTATATCCCCATACCCCTCTCCCTTCAGGCTCCTGTACACAGCACACACTCACACATGAAGGGTTTTGGGGGCGTGTGTGTTCGGTGGGGTGTAGTGGATGGGGCCACGTAGGTGGTCCCCTTGGCTGCACTCTGTAGTTCTCCGCCCCTGTTTTAATTACAACTTAGACATTACTACTTATCAAACACACTCACACACACACATTAGGTCTTGGGGGGTGGTTACACTGAGTGGCATCTGGTGGGCGGGGCTCGTTGGGTATGTAGGCTGCCCAGAGGGCCGCGCTCCCAGTTCTACAAGTTTGGCTGCCCCTCAATTTTAATTGCTCACTATTAGAAAATATTGAAGAGCCAGAAGGGTGAGGGGAGGGGTCTTCTTCCCACACCCCTGCTTCCTGGTTGCTGCTCGGGGCGGGAGGGGCCAGGAGGATTAATTAATTGTTCTGCTGGTTCGGTGTCTGTGGTGGCTGGGGGTCTGCTGGCCCCCTGGTGTGCCCGCTGCACTACACCCCAGCGGAGTCGAGGGAGGGAAGACGTGTGGATGTGTGGATGTATGGGACGTGAAAGTGTGTGTGGTAATGATTGGGCCTGGATCTGGGGCTTGCTGTCGCCTGGCCTGCCTGTGCTTCTCCCGATGGGGGGGCGGCGTTGCCTCTCCCCGCTGCTCGCCACTTCACCCACCTGTGGGCACGTCTTGACTCCCAGGGCACTTGGCCAGGGGCGCTGGGGCAGGCGCTGACCCAATGTGTGGCTGTCTGGGGCGCTTGGCCCTCCTGGGTATTGGGTGGGGCCTCTGCCGGGGGGTTTGGGGGTGCTCGGGCTCCTAGGGCCCGGGTCCAGTGCACGGCCCATGTCTGGGCGGCTGGGGCCTGGCGGGGTCGGTGGGCTGTTGCCCCTGGCTCCCGGAGGGCCTCTGCCCTATGCTTATGGGGGCTCTGTCCGGGGGCTTCCTCTGCAGTCTTCTGGGTGGATGCGTGTTGTCCCTGCGGTGGGCTTCCTGGGTTCTGTGCTCTGTGGGGGCTGCTGGTGGCCTGGGTCTTGTGGCCCTCTCTGCCTGCTTCTGATTGCTGGGGGGGGGGGCTGTGGATTGTGGCTCTGTACACTTATACACTCATAACTAAGCACGGTTATCATGTAGGTCCTGTGCCATGGGTGTTGCATGTTCTCACACACACACACACACATTCATTAGTCCAGTAGCATGGTCGCTAAGCAGTTGATGTATTATCATGTTGTCTCAGGTCATCTATATCCACAGCTGTGTTGTATGCGATTGCCGCTTCTTGTGCTTGTTTTTGTTTGTTTGTGTGTTTGTTTTTTCTCTGCTTGTCTGCTTTCAGGTGCTCCTGGTGGCGCTAAGGCTGGATTCCCCTCAGAGGCCATGGATTGTTGTCTGTTTTGTTTTTTACAGGTGTAGCAATTGGTTGTCTGGTTTTTGTTTCTATTTTTGTTCTGTTTCCTCTTCTTTCCTCTTCTTCTTTCCTTGCCCCCCGGTCTGGTTCAGTTCTATTACATGTCATATATTGTAAACAGAAATAAATAAATGGGCATCAAGGGGAGCTTTACATTTATAAAACTTCCCTTGGCAAAGCAAATCTGTTTGGCATCAAAGGTATTCAGACCACAATTCTGCTGCCATAATGCTGGACAGGAAAAGGGAAAAAAAAAAGAAATATGCTGATAATGTTACGTTAACACACCAAGAGCAGTCCACAGCATTCAGTGTAGCAACAACAGTGAGGAGAGGACCGGTGTTGTGTTGACCTTATCCACACAGTTGTGGGTTGTCTAAATTACAGAACACAAGTGTTCAATGAGAAAACATTCAGTTAACAAAATAATGGTTTTACAACAATGTTAATCTTTTAAAAAGTAACAGCAAAAACTTCTCACAAGTTCTTTCTGAGTTAGCTATGTGGAGCCTAACCCAGTTATCATTGAGTGAGAGGGAGGGTAAAGCTTGGACAGGTTGCCAGTCCATTACAGGGCCACATAGAGACAAACAAACATCCACACTAACTCCTTGGGTCAATTTAGAGTCACCAATTAACCTGACATTCATGTTTTTGGGCAGTGGAAGGAAGCCGGAGAGTACCCACGCATACATGGGGAGAACATACTGTCACTCCCTCCAGGAAATACACCACGCTATTAGTTCTTCTTTTACTGATATATTTGTTCGTCACTGTTAAATCCACCATCGAACTAAGCAAAACATAACAAGTACACAATTAACACAGAGTGAAAACATGCGACACAATGTAACATTAATGAACGTACCTTGCTGGCTGCACAAAACCAGGATGGGCGAAGACAGGCAAACACAAATTCTTCCAGGAAAATGGACAATGCAAAAAGCACCTTCATGTTTGGCTTCATGATCTTAATTATTGCGACCAATGAAGTGTCTTTGTGCATCACAGTCCTTGAACAAGGTTCCTACCAAGTACTTAAACAAATCAGCACAAAAATGAATTCTATAAATACATGTAAACAAGCCTATCAAATTACATAAAAATTTACATACATGAAACATCAATGCCTTTTATGGTAGTTAAACATACAAAACCCAGAAAGGCCCCAGGTGGGAGTTGAACCAGGAACCCTTTTGCTGTGAAGCAACAATGCTAACCACCACACCACCATGTATTTTAACAAATGTTAAAATAGCGAAAGCCATAAACATGTAGAAGTTCCACATGTTTTTTTAAAATTGATGGCAGAGGTAAAGAATCCAGATGTGTAAATAAATGGTAAAAAAATGTGTATAAACTCTCTAACATCCTCTGCTAACGAAAGTGCCCGAGCAGGATTTTGCTTTATGAAAACTAGAATTACATTTTATTCCTTTTACAGACTATGTCCAAGAACATTGGAAGGAGGACGCTTTCTTTGGCTACCAGTTTCTGAATGGTCTCAATCCAATATTGATCCGACGTTGTACGACCCTGCCCAGTAACTTTCCTGTTACTGATTGCATGGTCTTCCTCCATGGCGGGAGCAGTTTGGCTGATGAAATGAAGGTGACGCCTCATACTGAAATGCAGTGGACTGCAACTTTCTTTGCATCTAGTTGATACTTTAATTGCTAAATGAATGTGCTCATATTGTGAAATACAGACGGCAAACATGTGAGACAGAGCATTTCTCAATTTTCCATGGAATTCAAACATCCAGTGAGAGGTGGCTCCCACGGTCACAGAACACATTTTCTCAAAAATCAATGGGAAAATGACTCTGCTTCTCTCTTGATTTGAAATTTCAGCCATCATTTTTCTGAAAGAACTTTATGGTCTCACACACAGTAAAATATGTTTTACTACGTCAGAATGTTCACTTGTTGGATTAAATAGTTATGTGTCATTTCTGTGATTTCTTTTCATTTTTCTCAGCTGGGGTCTTTCTGTGTGGGGTTTATTCTCTGGTCTTATTCTCTGCTTTCTCCCACAGTCCAAAAATATGCATTTTATATCTGACCAGTGATTTAGAATTGACTGCGAGAATGCATGGTGCATGGAAATGTCCATGGTGGGCCCTTCCTTTCCCCAGTGCCTCAACAGCTTGCATGTCTCTAAATTGTTTCAATAGATTTTGCTGAAGTAAAGGTAAATGTCTTGAGTCTGTGAATTTAAAGGAGGTTGTTTTTTTTTAAAAGGCACATTTTTGAGACAGAACATAATGGGACATTACTGCCACTGTGGGTGCAGAATTGTTTTCAAAATTAAGACAAGAAGGTAGAAAAATGTAGAAAAACGTTTTTTCAAAGTGCAATGATTGTACCTTGGATTAGACAAATAAGCAGTCTCTTCTCCATGCTGTTCCATGTAAGCACCCTGAGTGTATCACATAACTCACATGCTTTCTTCACCAAGGAGTTGGTGTTGGCTGACTAGGATAGAGCTTCTTATAGGAGACATATAGCAGACACTGAACACACTCCCAGTGAATGAGTATGGCTTGGTCTCAGCCACACCATTTCCTGTAATCCAGTATCAGTTCTTGCCATTCAATTAAATTTAGATCCATTCATATAGCGCCAAATTACAACAAATGTCATCTAAAGGAACTTAAATAATATAGTCCAATTCAAGCCAATTAATTGTAATCATAATCCAATGAAATCCATTTTCTATACCGACAGTCCGTTAATCGGGTAGTGGGTGGGCTGGAGCCTATCCCAGCAGTCATCGGGCGAAAGGCAGGGTACACCCTGGACAGGTTGCCAGTCCATCACAGGGCCACACAGAGACAAATGAGACAAACAACCATGCACGCCAGAGTACCTGGAGAGAACCCACACATACACGGGGAGAACATGCAAACTCCACACAGGCAGGGATCGAACCTGGAACCCTCTTGCTGTGAGGTGACGGTGCTAATCACCACACCATATAAGACACTAGCAGCAATGTTTCGTGGCATAGGTGAAACTGAAATCTGTACTTCTCACAAAAATCTTTACCAATAGCCAGTCATACTCAGAATCCGTAGGGAAGAAGATCGGGTTGTCCTCTGCTGGTTTCTGCTTCAGCTGCAGGACATCATACATACATCATAGTCATCAAAAAGGATGAAGATTTTCTTGTGCCTGTTGTGTATTTGCCTTTATTATTGTAAGCTTATGTTTGGTACTGTCTCCATCCCTTCTAAGGAATTTCCACTGAGTCAGCTTCAGAACATCAGTCCCACTTTCCCACACACATCATTGTGTGCGTGTCAAATCAAATTGTCAGTTAGAGTTACAAAACTTTGGATGTTGCTTAATCTCAGTGTGATCATAATGTCATCTCAGTTTGCTCTCTGACAGTGTCGTTGTTGTCAATTATATCAATCCTATGTCTGTAGACAATGACTGATGACTTCTCTTGGACAGTTGGATTCCTTGGTAAACTTAAGTCTTATGGTTTGTACAGCATTATAATTTATCACCTGAATAGCAACTGACTTCAGCTTATCATCTGGAGTTTTTTGGACAAGTGGAGCCATCAAGTACTGCTGCTTTCCCATTGACGGTGTTTGCTTGCACTCCATCCAGATCGCTTGTAGTCACAGGAATATGTTGCCTTTCTGTTTGGATTTCATGGAAAATTGAGAAATGATATCTCTCACATACATAGCATCTGAATATTACATTTGCAAAACAAGTACATTCATTTCATTCAACAAGAAACAAAGAAAATATGAGGCTTCTTCAGCTCCTCTGACCATGGAGGAAGATCGTGTCATCACTGATAATGTAGGATCACCATAGGATGGACCGTCCATTCCCCGTGCTTTTCCCCAAATCACAGTTGGGATGTTGACAAAATGTTTTGATTAGTTTAACTAAGATAAAGCAAATGTCTAAAAAAGGAAAAAGAAAGAATCAGAAGCGGCTTACCTTAACGCGTCATCTTAATGTTTACTTGCATCTGTTCATTTCAGGTTCACTCTGATTAAACATAAGAGACTAAAAAAGAAAATAAATGTAAGTCAAATATTGATTATAAATACTAATAAGAGATATTAAACTAAAAGCAAAATTAGTTTATTTTACTGTATCGTCTGAACATTGAAATCAGTCTTTTCATCTCAGGTTCACTCTTTCGTACATTTGTATAAAACAACCGCAAGCCAAATGACTTATATTGTTTCATCATAGGTGCCAAAGTCTTGCATCAGGTTTCCACTGAATTTTAACATGTAAGAACTTGAATGAACAACTAAACAAAATCAAGATATCATGCTAATTCCACAATAACAGGAACACTTATCTTATCTAACAGTATGTTTCATAACAGCATTTTCTGAGTCAGTCTGATGATTAGTATTTGATGAGGGTGTGTCAGAGAGGCAATTCAAAGTGCTTTACAACTACACAAAATCACAAGAAGACAAATAAAATCATTCCAAAAACATTTTTAAAAAAATCATTAATTAATTCAATTAAAAACAAAGAGTGCAGATAAGATACTTTCAGTTGTCATATGCACCGCTAAATAGAACTGTTTTCAGCCTGGATTTAAACATTGAGGCTTCTCTCACATCTTCTGGAAGACTGTTCCAGATTTTAGGAGCGTAAAACTGAAACACAGCCTCATCTTGTTTAGTCCTGACTCTAGGCACCAGCAGGAGACCCCTCCCTGAGGTTCTCAGAGTCCGAGTTGGTTCATATGGCTCCCACATGTCAGAGATGTACTTTGGCGCTAGACCATGAAGAGACACAAGCAGAACTGTTTTAAAGTCTATTCTCTGAGCATCAGGAAGCCGGTGCAGAGACCGAAGCACTGGACTAATATGGTCATATTTCCTGGTTCTAGTCAGGACTCGAGCAGCAGCATTCTGGATGCACTGCAGCTGTCTTACAGCCCATTTAGAGAGCCCAGTGAGCAGGCTGTTACAGTAGTCTAACCTACATCAGGGTTTCCACTTAATTTTGACATGTAAGAACTTGAATGAACAAGAAAACTCGGAAGGAAAAACACTCGGAAAAGTGGGAATGTCGATGGATCGACCTGTATTCATTCAACTGTTTGGAAAGACTTTGTCTGTTACTAGTTGCTTGGGCCCAGGCAGGTTATGTTTTTGTGTTGTGAATCTTGTGAACTAGAATAGTTGATACGCAGTTTAATGAGTGGAGTATGTAGTCGGAGTATATAAAACACCTGCTCGTGATGATGACTTGGTGCCAAAGGCCAACCTTTGGCCCGATGACCACTGGGATAGGCTCCAGCCCCCCCGCAACCCGACTGACGGATTAAGTGGGCATAGAAAATGGATGGATAAAATAAAATTAAATAAAAATAAAAACACCAGAAGAATAAAATGGAAAAAATGGATAAAAGATATAGGTTAAATACTAAAACAAGTTTATTCACAGCCCAAAGAATATGAATGTGTCAAATAAGTAATTGATTGAAGAAAAATATCAGAAAAAGTTAAAACTAGATTGAACGTAAACGACTAAAAAGGAAATAAATGTAAGTCAAATACTGATTATGAATACTAATAAAAGATATTAAAGTCTAATTTGTAAGAACTTGAATCACTCTCCTAATTGTTCAAACAATTATTGTGTAACATTTGTCATTTCTGATGAGCATCAACTGCTGGGAATTTGAACATTGAAAAGAAATGAGTTGATGTCATCATTTTCCTTTTATTTATTTATTTTTTATGACACTTTGATACAGTCAAAAGTATACTTTTGCCGCACAGGGACAATTATACATGCACACTCAAACCTGGGTTTGGCTGCTTTTCAGGTTCATACATTTCAACACTTCATCATTGAAGATGTCCATTGGTTCTGGAAGGTTACTCCCACAAAACCGTGTGTATTTAAAGAGACATCAGAGGTGTTGCACCAAGCCTGAAGATCTTCAGAGGAACTTCTTGGTCTCATCAGCAGAGGTAAGAGAGATGCTTGTTATAAGGATTTCAGTGAGCTGTGTTTGGATGGAAGTAGAGGATTGGAAACAGAGACATTTAATTTCTCATTATCAGACAGGAAATTCCGTTGCTTTAAACATCTTGGTTAATTGGCCTAATCAGTGCTGTTAATGTGTATTTTTATCTCCCCCATCAGGATTGATCAACTTTCAAGAGAGAAAATGGTGGATTACGAAGTGACTGTGATCACTGGAAGTCGCCTCTATTCCTTTACCTATGACTATATCTACATTAAGCTGGTGGGCACAGATGGGGAAAGTGACCGCACCTGCTTCAATACAACAAAAGCATTCGTCAGTGGAGCTGTAAGTCTGGAAAATCAAGCTCAATCTTCAAATGTTTCAAATGTTTCCTCAGTCTTGCCTCACACGAACATTCATTAGCTCAGTCTCATGTTTAGCAACAAGATATGTGCAGCATGAGCAAAAATGATCTGACTGTCACTGCTCAGCCCTCATTTTTTAAATATGCTTAATGTCTTGTAGTGTTTTCTAACAATGCTTTCACTATGTTTAGGTATCATATTTTACTGTGTCCTGCCCCACTTCCATTGGAAAACTGGTGCTGATTGAACTGGACAAACAGCCTCTCCTGCTGTTTCCAGAAGACTCTTGGTTTCCTGCCAAAGTGGAAGTGAAATCCCCTGAGGGACGCACCTACAACTTTCCCATCTACCGCTGGATCACTGACAGTGAGGTGTACCGCTTCAGAGAGGGGACAGGTTTGTGAAACTGTGCCTGTCATAAAAAAAGTGTACATTAAAAAAAAGTACAGGTTCTGTAAATCGGGTAAATTCATCTTAACACATTTGACTTACTGACACTTTTAAACCTTTTTTTCAGCTCTGAGAGTCTTTGAAGATGACCATCATCTTGGCAGATACAGTCGGGAACAAGAGCTTCAGGAGCGTAAAGAAGACTATCGGTGAGAGCTTTTACACTTTTCAGTGTAATGCACCCAGAGACTAACAAGAACACAAACCTGCTCAACCCTGGTTGGAGTAGGTTAGCGTTTACATGACACTGTTAAAATGCTAGGATTTATTCAAATACTTTCAACTATAAAATATCTAAAAGAATCCAAGTGATTTATGATTGCATACTCAGATACCTTCTTTACTCTTCTCAGCTGGGATGAGTACAAGGAGGGAATGCCACATAACATGAAGGTAGATGACCCTCTTTCGCTGCCTTGTGAGGTCCGTTTTTCCTTCACCAAGACCACAGAGTTTTTGTACACTGGAGCCACAGGGTGAAGTCATTATATTCTCTCCTATATCTTTCTACTTATTCATCTTTTTACTTACCTATATTATTCAAAGTGTCACATTAAAGTTACTGTTTTTCTTTTTCAAATTTTTCCAGACTGGCAGAGCTGAAGCTGAAGGGTTTGGCTGATTGTAAGAACAATTGGACCAGCTTGGATGGCATTGATCGGGTGTTTTGCTGTAAACGGACTGACATATCAGGTACAGTACAATTATTGCAGGTTAGCTAAGGACACACAGTCATTCTGGCTGTGACAAGTTATGGTGTGTTTTCATACATTACACATCAGAAAAAACCTGGGCATCCGCTGTGTAATTTAATGCAGTTAATGGAAACATTATAAAGATATTCCTCTAGTGATACCAAAAAACTCTCTTGCTCGATATATAGATATAGATAGTTACTCTATTGTTGTGTTGAAAACACACTTTATCCACACATTGTGGGTTGTCTGAAATACAGAACACAAGCGTCCAGCTATAAAAAAAAACTCTGTTAACAATATGTACGGCATAATGCCTCCATCATCGTGGCATTTGATGGACGGAGATTTACAATTTGTGGCTCACTATGACCACTGCTTGGGACATTGGGAGATGACCAAATGTTGCTCCATTCTCGTCTTTCTGTACTGACGGAGCCCAGTAAGCCTGCAGGCTGCTCTCACAATGTGCCCCATCACCGACATGATCTGGGGAGTTTCCAGCCCGGCGTCAGAGAGACGTCCGACCGACAGCATGCTCCGGAGACTGTGGTTGCATAAAACAGTCATCGAGAGTAGGGGTTGTCCATGTCTTTGTCAGCCAGGAAGTCTCTTAGTGTTTTAACTGCCCATGTCGTGGTTTTCATTGTGTTTATCCTTTAATATGTTCAATTCCTCCGGTGTCAACTCCTTGTGTTGCTTCTTCCTTTTCTTTTCATATTCTCTTCTCTCTTTTTCTTCTGCTGCATCCCAGTCTTCAAAGCTATCAAATTTAGCAGATAAGTAAAAAAAAAAAAGATTAAATCACTCATGTTTTTGTCTGTCTTGCCGTTGTGATAAATAAACTAAGAAATAACGCTGAGTCTCCGTTGACATGGTAACCAACGAGCGTTTGATTCAACGCAATAGTTTAGAACTGTCATCAGACAATTTGATCGGAATGTCTTTCCTAGATGTAAATGAACACTTTTTAACCTAACCCTCCAGACAATCAGAATCGAGTGTTCACCCAGACCATGGTATAAAATAATATAATAACAATGTTAATCTTTTAAAGAGTAAAAGAAAAAAAACTTCTTAGAAGAGTTTAACACTTGTTGGTGACTTTAAACACCCAAATGCATGACCCCAAGAACAAACAAATACTTATAATGATAATATTTCGATAATAACTCACCTTAAAAAAATGTATGAGATATCTAAAGACAAAAACATGTTGAGGTTCTATGGTATTCCTTTTTTGTCTTTTTCAATTGATGACAGAAATAAATTATCCAGATTTGGACGGGTAACAGTTAAATGTGTGTAAGTGGTAGAGCAGGTTTTTGCTTAATGCAAACTAAAATCACATCTTATTCCTTTTACAGACTACGTCCAAGAACATTGGAAGGAGGACGCTTTCTTTGGCTACCAGTTTCTAAATGGTACCAATCCAATGTTGATCCGACGTTGTACGACCCTGCCCAGTAACTTTCCTGTCACCGATTGCATGGTCTTCCTCCATGGTGGATGCAGTTTGGCTGGTGAAATGAAGGTGACGTCTCATACTGAAATGCAGTGGACTGCAACTTTCTTTGCATCTAGTTGATGCTTTAAATGTATGCTTTGCTAAATGAATGTGCTCATGTTCCAAATCCAGATGCTATGTATGTGAGAAAGATCATTTCTCAATTTTCTACAAAATTCAAACAGAAAGGCAACATATTCCTGTGTGACTACAAGCATCTGGAAGGAGTGCGAGCAAACATCATCAATGGAAAGCAGCAGTACTTGATGGCTCCACTCGTCCTGCTTCAAAAAACTCCAGATGATAAGCTGATGCCAATTGCTATCCAGGTGAGACTAACACTCAGAGACAGTATACTGTGGCTATTACTGACTCAGATTTATTATTGTCAAAAATATTCTAGAAGAGAAATAAATTACAACAGTCAGAAAGCAAACTGAGATGGCATGAAGTTCACACTGAGATGAAGCAACATGTAACGTTGTATCACTGCAACTGTCAATTTGTCAACTTTACACACACACACAATGATGTGTGTAGGAAAGTAGGACTGATGTTCTGAAGCTGACTCAGTAGAAATTCCTTAGAAAGGATGGAGGCAGTACCAAACATAAGCTTACAATAATAAAGGCAAACACACAACAATATGTATGAATGACCAACATGTTCCCTCCTTGTCCTGCAGCTGAAGCAGAAACCAGCAGAGGACAACCCGATCTTCTTCCCTACGGATTCTGAGTATGACTGGCTGCTGGCAAAGATTTTTGTGAGAAGTGCAGATTTCAGTGAGCATCAGCTCAATGTTCACCTGCTGCGCACTCACCTGCTGGCTGAGGTCTTTGCAGTCTCACTGCTGCGCAACCTGCCCATGGTGCACCCTCTCTACAAGGTAACTGAAGATGATGAACCGTCATGTCTTGCTATGCAAGTATTAGCAAATATTTCACGCTGCTGCATGGTGTAGAAGCTGAAGATTTCAGTCATGGTAAAACCACAAAGCAAAAACAAAGAGCACAAGGAATAACAACTTGCTGTGTTGCTAACAGAGTTCTCTCTTTCCTCAGCTTCTCATACCTCACACCCGCTACACCATACAGATCAACTTCTTGGCCCGAAGGACGCTGATATCAAAGAATGGTGTTTTCACTCAGGTAGGAGAAACTTCCTAGACAATACTCAACTTTGTTTTTTGCTTTTTCATTATGACAGAAAGTATTTGTCTTTTAATGCAATGTGACTATTCTTTAGTTTGCAGCCTCTGGTGGAAAGGGTTTGGGCACCATTCTGAGGAATTCATTGTCCTCGGTGACATACAGGTCCCTCTGTATCCCTGAGGACATTGCTGACCGTGGGCTGGAGGATGTGCCAAACTTCTACTACAGGGATGATGGACTCAGGCTTTGGGATATCATCCACAGGTACTACAGATATCTTCCATTTTGTGTTGCATATTAGACATTTATGATAGCAAAGACATATCATAGATACTTTATCATGCTAAATTTCCAAACATTCACTCGGATTAGTTGAAATAAGTATATAACTAACCCTTTATCTATGACTAAGGAAAAGAAAAAATATATAGAATAGTTTGCTCTCACCACATTGAATACAAGAACGATCTGATTCTGACCCAACACACAGTGAGCATCTGACTCCTCAGGCATAATCTACATAAGCCACTCTACATTGAACATAAGTTATCAGCAGTGCATATAATTGCACTAAATATATCGAATACAGTTCAGAGTCCTGATCAACTATAAAATATAATTGTAATTGCAGATGGTTATTACTGTCTCTGACTGAAGTGGTCCAGAGTGAACATCATTAAACCTTAAGTTCATGTTGTTGTGTTGTTAAAAATGTTTTGATCTCATGTTTATGTTCATATTTCATTATTTCTACATTTACAGGGATCGAGGCTCACAAATTTAAATTACACTCAATCCAGTATCTGTTTTGCATCTTACCCTGTGTTATTACTCTTCTATAACTTTCAACAAAAGTAAAATGCAAAATATTTAAAATATTTAGCCATATAATTTTTTTAACACATTACTTACTATTTAGACAATGATGGCATCTACCACAAATGTGAAATGTATTTTACAAAATGTTTCCATATCTCTCAAAGGTTTGTGAAGGGAATCCTCGGCTACTACTACAAGAATGATTGTGAAGTCAAGCAAGACTCCGAACTCCAGAAGTGGATTTCCGACATTTTCGAACATGGATTTCTTTCCAAAAAAAGCTCAGGTGGGTGTATAAGAAAATCTTAAACTAAAGCTTTGTGAATGTATTAAGAATTTGTTCTTTTTTGTTTGAATGTTGTTGAATAATAAAGTTTATTCTTTCTCATTTCCAGGAATTCCACAGAGATTTTCCACTGTGGCTGAGCTCATACAGTTTGTTACCATGGTGATCTTCACTGGCTCAGCCCAACATGCTGCGGTGAACACTGGACAGGTACAGAGATATGTATTTTTAAGAGACAAAAAACATGCAATGCTGGACTCTTATTCTGGTCTGATTCATAGTGAGGATAATATTTTCTGTGATGTGAGTTTACTGTGCCAACATGCAAGCAGTTTACAAGTAGCGTTAAACAGTATAGTTGATTAAAGTAGAGATTCCATTTGTTTTGCAGGCAAGATGAAAAGTCAGTGGATCATGAAATAAGTTTATTGCCAGATTTCATCAGTTGTGAATCTTTATTTGGAAAAGATTTCAGATCAAAACATCCAGTTGTTAAAACATTTTCACCTGGACCAAGCTTGGCTGACTCACCAAGAGAGGTCAATCACATGTGATTGAGAGGATGCTACTAAAGTTAAACATAGCCGACTGTTTGGACATTGAAGAGCGAAAAAGGATCAATAACATCTGGTATTTCTCATTTATTTACTGCAGTATGACTATGGTGCCTGGATGCCAAACACCCCCAGTTCTCTGCAACTTCCCCCACCAACCACGAAGGGGAAAGCGACTGAAGCCACGATGCTCAACACTTTGCCGGACATCAGTACAACAGTTAATGGCATGTCCGCAGTATGGCTGCTCAGCAAGCAGTCCAGCGACTTCGTAAGTGTGCAAAACCTCGAGACAAATTACACTGTAACATTTACTGTCTGTACAAGTTGTATCAAGAACACTAACAAAATAAAAGCTTTCAGAGCTGCTAAAAGTACACTGCTTACCCTTAATAGCTCTACATTATAATGCAAAGAGCCTGTTTGGTAAATATTGTAATGTTAAAAAAGAAAAAAAAAACGAAAGAAATAAACATGTCACTCACCTCATCAGGTCCCTCTTGGCCAGTACCCTGAAGACCACTTCAATGCGGAGACTCCCCTTCGGGTTATAATGGACTTCCAAAAAGAGCTCAAGATGTTGAGTGCAAACATCAAGGCCAGAAACAAAGATCTGGAAGTGCCATACACATACCTGGATCCAGAGGAGGTGGAAAATAGTGTGGCTATATAAGCACGGCAGGGTGGGACCAGCATAACTGATTTAATCTAATCATTGATCACTATAAAGAGTTTTTTGTGATCTGTGCTTTAAAACCTATTTTCAAAGGACTAGCAGGGGGTGAGTCCCACGGTCACAGAAAGAAACAAATTTGTACACAAGTAAATGGGAAATGACTGCTTCTTTCTTGATTTACAAGTTCAACATTTTCTGAAAGAACTTTATGGTCTCACACATAGTTAAATATGTTTTACTACGTCAGAATGTTCACTTGTTGGATTAAATAGTTATGTGTCATTTCTGTGATTTCTTTTCATTTTTCTTAGCTGGGGTCTTTCTGTGTGGGGTTTAGACCAGTGATTTAGAATTGACTACGAGAATGCAGGTTGTTTGTCTGTGTTAACACTGCGATAGACTGGTGAAATGTCCATGGTGTGCCCTTCCTTTCCCCAGTACCCCAACAACTTGCATGTCTCTAAATTGTTTCAATATGTTTTACTGAAGTAAAGTTAAATGTCTTGGGTCTGTGAATTTATGGGTGTGTTTTTTTGAAAGGTGCATTATTGAGGCAGAACATAATGAGACATTACTGCCACTGTGGGTGCAGAATTGTTTTCAAAGGTAGAGACAAGAAGATAGAAAAAATGTTGAAAAGGTAGAAAAACTTTTTTCAAAATACTATGATTGTACCTTGGATTAGACAAACAAGCAGTCTCTTCTCCATGCTATTCCTTGTAAGGACCTTGTGTGCATTGCGTCTCACTAAATTGTTTCAATACATTTTGCTGAATAAAAGTAAATGTCTTGGGTGTATGAATTTATGAGTGTGTTTTTTTAAAAGGTGCATTATTGAGGCAGAACATAATGAGACATTACTGCCACTGTGGGTGCAGAATTGTTTTCAAAGGTAGAGACAAGAAGGTAGAAAAATGTAGAAAAGGTAGAAAAACTTTTTTCAAAATACAATGATTGTACCTTGGATTAGACCAGTGTTTCTCAATTCCGGTCCTCATGACCCACTGCCCTGCATGTTTTCGAAGTTTCCCTCCTCAACCACACCTGATTCAAATGATCAGCCCGTCATCAAGCTCTGCAGTGGCCTGATAAGGAGCCATTCATTTGAATCAGGTGTGGTGGAGGAGGAAAACATCGAAAACATGCAGGGCAGTGGGTCATGAGGACTGGAATTGAGAAACACTGGATTAGACAAACAAGCAGTCTCTACTCCATGCTGTTCCTTGTAAGCACCCTGAGTGTATCACATGCCTCACATGTTTTCTTCACCAAAGAGGTGGTGTTGGCTGACTAGGATAGAGCTTCTTATAGGAGAACAACAAGGAATTAAAAGGACTCCACACACTGAACACACTCCTGGTGAATGTAGAGTAAGGCTGGGTCTCAGCCACACCATTTCCTGTAATCCAATATCAGTTTTTTGGCTATAGTGGTGTTTAAAACAGGTTGTTTGCTGAGCACTGAGCTGATAGTCTCTATATCTCATCTTTATATGCTGATTCTCTCCAACTGAAATGAGCCTGGTAACAGTTGAAAAGACATGGCCTCAGAACACAACCTTGAGGAGCTCCAGTGTTCAGAGTAATGGATGAAAATGTGTGGGGGCCAAGTCTGATATTCTGTGAGTGATTTCTCAAAAAGTCCTTGATCCAGGTACAGATATTTAAGCCCAAGTGCAGCAGTTTACCAACCAGAATATCTGGGATGATGGTATTAAAGACACGGCAAAAGTCGATGAACACCATCCTCAATATTTACAATATTATAAAACAATCTAATTAGATATATATTAGATTAGTACATTAGATGTATATTAGAACAACAACAACAACAACAACAACAATAACAATAATAAATGAATGCATAAATTAATAAATAACTTTGAGAAACATATGTCAGCTGTCACTGTTAAAAAGCCTTTTGGCTGTGGGGACAAAGGACCTCCTGAATCTTTCAGTTCTGCAGTGCAGTGAGATGGGTCTCTCACTGCAGCTGCTCCTCTGTCCTGCCAGGATGCTTTGGATAGGATGTTTATTGTTCTCCAAAACAGAATAAAATTTCCTGCTCATCCGTTGCTCCACTGAGAGGGTCTAGCCTTCTGCCTTCTACAGAACTGGCCTTTTTCACCAGTTTGTCCAGGCGCCTACAGTTTTTGCCTGTAGTGGAACTCCCCCAGCAGACAACAGCATAGAACAGTGCACTCTCATTGACAGTGTGATGAAACATGCACATCATGTCACTGCTGACAATGAAGCACCTGAACCGTCTCAGGAAGAAGAGATGGCCCTGGCCCCTCCAATACACTGATGATGCAAAGGCACTCTGTAAAATATTGAACTGTTCGGTCCGCTATACACGGCACAATACACCCTTATGGACCAAGGGTTTTCAGTTTAGCAATTCATTTTGCACCAACGCTTTACCAGCTACTCTGTGTGCCTGTCCTGGCAGGTTAAAAGTCTTCCACGCGAGACGCGAGTTAATGTCCAATCACTGTTGTACCTCCACCCACCCCCTGTGCAGCTTGTACATGGAAGCGGAAAAAAATAAAACAAAGCTGTTGAGAGCAGTGGTGGAATAGCCATCGGGAGTGCCAGGACATTTCCTGGTGACCTGGCTGCCGAACTGGCCCACTCTGCGATTGCTGATGGTCGGTGGGCCGTCTAGTGGGGGCTGGTCTCTGGGCTGGACGGCTGTGTCTAGCAGCGGAGTAATGTTCCCTTAGTTAGACTAATTTACATTGCATCGTGCATTGAGAGGGCAGGGACTGTACCATGGGTTACCTGTATCGTTGCACCCCTACTAGACACTGCTTCTATATTGGCAGACCACTCCAGTTTAATGTCCAGTACCACCCCCAGGTATTTGCAGGTCTGAACAGTCTCTATCTTCCCTCCATCAATGCAGAATGACTGGTATGGAGTTTTAGATCTGCTGAAGTCCATGACCAGCTCTTTGGTCTTGGTAGTGTTCATGGGAAGACAGTTCTTTTTGGTCCAGCCATCGAAGGACCCCACAAGGTCCCTGTACTCCTTCTCCTGTGCACCACGCATGCATTCCACAACAGCCGTATCATTAGAATACTTTATGTGGCAGGACTCCGAGTTGTACCTGAAATCCGATGTGTACAGGGTGAGAAGAAAAGGAGCCAAAACAGTACCCTGCGGAGTCCGAGTACGGCATTTCCAGTGTTCCAGAAACACATCTCCCCATCCTGACATACTGTGGTCTAGCAGTCAGATAGTCTATAATCCACAATGTCAGGGAGGGGGCGACACCCATAACTAGAAGCTTGTCTTTCAGTATGGGAGGCCATATGGTGTTGAAGGTACTGGAGAAGTCAAAGAACATGATTCTCACATATGAACCAGGCACATTCAGATAAGAATATTCCTGATGCAGCATGTACAGTATTGCGTCTTCCACTCCTATGTGTTTCTGGTAGGCAAACTGGAGGGAGTCAAGATCCTCAGCAACCTGGAATCTCATGCGACGAACAAGGAGTCTCTCCAAGGTCCTCATGATATGAGATGTCAAAGCCTTCGGTCTGTAGTCATTCAGCTCCACCGGTTGCCCTAATTTGGGCACTGGTATGAGACAAGACGTTTTCCACAGCACTGGGACTTTTTCCACCTGAATATTAAAGAGCCTCTGAAAAAGGACTGCTTGTTGACCAGCACAGTCTCTCAGAAGCCTTGGACAGACTCCATCTTGGCCTGCAGCCATCCTTGACTGAAGTCTCCTGAGCTCAGATCCAACCTCCTCTATAGTTACAGAGGGAGCCGCCCAGGTTGCAGCAGAAGGGTGCCGACAGGAATGATGTTGGTATCAATCACATACATGTTACATATACAATATTACATATACAATATTTGGCTTCCACATCTAAACAGGAATGTCGGGTAATAATCCTGCTGTTACCAGTCATCGTATGAGGAGACACAGAGACCCTGACTTTACCTATGTCCTTCCAGTGGCTAGAGCAGGGATGTCCAAAGTCGATCCTCGAGGGCCGCTGTCCTGCAGGGTTTAGATGTTTCCCTGCTTCAACGCATCTGATTCAGATGAATTGGATCACTTCAAAAGATTGTTAAGTTCTGCACAAGCCTGCAAATGATACATTGATCTGAAGCAGGTGCGCTGAAACAGGGAAACCTGCAGGACCTCGTCCCTCGAGGACCGGATGTGGACATCCCTGGACTAGAGCATCCCGTTAGCTGTATTACAGCATCAGTTAAATCGTCATTGAAATTCTACTCATCCTATTCTTCCAGCTTCTGCTTTATTAGTCTGTAAAATAAAACACAATCATGACTTGATTATTCTAAGAAAATGGATAAGTAAATAGAAAATATGCAGACTGCACCTTGACTTTGTTTAAAAAAAGATCTTTCATCTTGATGAAGGAGGAACAGACCTCACATGGAAGTTTATCAGGGTCATCGGCCTTTATGCAGTTAATACATTCCCTCTGTGAATTTTGAATATTCTGGATACCACTGTATCTGCAATTTGATTTTAGTGCACGTAAACACAATGCAAATGAATTTGCTGACATATTTTACTTTAATAAATCATTGATTTGAGCAGATATAACAATGTCATGTTGTGGTTATCTAATTCTATATCACAAGTTTAGTCTAAGGTGGAAGAGGTTTGCTTTCTTGTTAGTTTTTGGGTGAAAAATGCTGAAATCTGGAACACTTTCTTTTGGTCATTAAGCTCCTGTTCCTGACTGAGCTCACCAAATTTATGACTCTCAAAGCCGAAAAAGACAAAAAATGTGAAGAGCAAACCAAAATCAACAACAAGAGCAATTATTAAGGTTTAAAACTGTTTACACTTTTTAGATAAATATGCTCCTGCCCTCTTTAATTAGATGGTTTTATTAACCACTTTGATGGAGGGGTTTCGGACTTTCAGTTACTCAACTTAAACAATTTCTTGAATCCTAAAATCTACACTTCAGTACATCCTAAAAAGAGATAATATGAAAAAGGCCTGGAAGTCCACACAAGACAAAAAGGGTGGATGAACACAACATCCAGCGAAGTGGGGGAAAGAACAGACACTATAATCCCATTTGTACCCCTAAAATATGATTTTCAGTATAAAAACTATTGCGGTTCTCTATGGATATTTGTTCGGATCATTTTCTTTTTTGTTGTTGTTGTTCAACCCCTTGACATAAATGTCTGTATTTCAACAGCATATCGATTGTTTGATTTGTATTATGGTGATCTAATGAACCAAAATTACTGTATCTGTTCATTTGATATATAGAGGAAGAGTAAAGGCAGAATTATTTGAAAAGACTACAAGGCATTAAGTCTATTTGAAAAGCAAGAAGTTGGCTGCACGATATAAATAAACAACCTAAAGTTACTACAAGAGTGGAAAGAATAAAAAATATGTATTATTATTATTGTATTTTATTATGTCCAAAAATAATACCAATTTTCTTAGGCTCAGTGTGCGAACTCTACCTTGGGCATCGTTATGGTAAATTGAAAGAGCTGTGCATATCTAAATATCATAGAGTTAGCAAGTGTTTTCAACACTTTCTCTTAATCAGTATAAGCTGAGAAGGAATGTGGTACAATAGCATGCAGCTGAGCAAACTTGGTGTCTGTAAATGGTTAAGTGAGTAGAAAAAGGATGCAAGTGAACGACATTCTTTTCACCATATTTACTGAAGATGTTGTTTTAATTTTGCGTTTTTCGAACTTTCAAAACACGATTAAAAAAAAGAACAAAACTGACTTTTAGGTACTAGCAGAACTACAAAACGTTGTCGAAAACATTCACCGAGATCTTAGACCTGAATGAAGCTTGTTCAAAACCCCAACAATCAGCCGTTGGCTCCTTTCAGTGGCTGCCAAGCTCTATGAAAAATAGCTGATTCCTATAAAGCAGGGGACGATAGATAAGAAATAGAAACATATCTCAGAGCAAAAGGGATTTGGCAGGAAAAGTGGGAAAACATTTCCCAAGCCAGAGTCTAAATAGCCATAGCTGGTCAAAAAACATGTCACAAAATGCTGGCAGAGTTTCACATTAGTTACGGTAATTCCTAAACTTTACTTACTTAAAATTATGAAGAAATTTATCATATTTTGATAATGGACCAGGAGTGCAGAAACTTTTGCATGTCACTGCAAAAGAGACTGTGCCAATATAAGAACAAAAACTGCCTGAAAAATATACAATTAAGCATTCCATAACGCCATAAGACATTCTTTCCTAATGTTAAAATTTTAACTCATCACCGATGATGATAGACAGATGTTATAACATGCTAAAACCAGACAGCTTGTTACAAAAACCACAAAACACACAAATAACGGTGTTGTGTAAATTTATTCCCAAACATACATTTTTCAGTGCAAGACAGTGACAGTGCTTAAAAATGGGCCACTCTACAAACAAACCTCCATCATTCTTGTAAAAAAAAATAAAAACATGATAGCTCAACAATAGCTCTGCTCTAGTATTGGCATTGAAATCAAATGGCATAAAATAGTTATTTTAAATGCAGGTTTTGCAATACAGTCATTGACTTTTGACTTTTTTTTCTCCATTCCCTTTAATATCATCCCATAATGCAATTGACGATCTTCAAGCTTTTTCCTTTTGTTGATTTGAAGCTGAGGAATGGGGTCAGATCTGAGGAGAAGGAACAGTAAGGAGTCCAGTGGGCTTCAGCTTGTTGATCCCTCCATCCAAGATACAAACACGTTGAAAATTCACCTTGACCAGATGTGACGCAAACTGGGAACAAATAAAACAGCAAGAACAAGATGGTTATTTCTCCAAGAATTTCAGGGACATAAAGCCCCAAGACTCCTACGCTGTTATGTTGTTTCCATGTGTTAATACGCTTAACTTACCAATTTATTTTCAATTAAGGCTATTCATAAATAGATTTTTCAACTTTAAATCCATCTTTTCATTTATATGTTAATGCACAATATGCAGCTGCAGATTTTTCAAAAGGGAAGCTCAGTTACTCTTGTTTTCTGGATTTTTCTTTATTACTTCTTTTTATTTGCACATACACGTGTGGAGGAAAACCTGAAAGGGTTCTAAATTTAATTACACTTTGAATAAAAGTGCTTGTGACATCATAATCATGGCATTAAGTTAAAACTGAATGTTTTGCCTAATTTGTATAAAATACAGGTTGTCATTCAACCGAGAAAGAACAGAAGAACAGCATATAAGGTCGCCAGTCCATCACAGGGCCATACAGAGCATGCTCACACTCACTCATAGAGACAATTTATAGTCACAAATTAATCTGACATGGACCACAATTAATATATATATATATATATATTATTATTATTATATATATTATTATTATATTATATATTATTATTATATTAGGGCTGTCATAGTTCATGCGTTAATCGAGATGCGTTTAATTAAAGTTGTTTTTTTTTATTAGATCACTGTTAATCGCGGCCTTAGCAATTGGCTTAATAAATAGGAGAAAAGTCACTAAGAGTTCAGAGATCTGAATCTGATATGTCTAATGACTGCAGTTTTTCATTTATCTAACTTTCATTAGGCCCTGTTCTGTTAGTCGTTTGTTGTCTACTACTTCTTCAGTTTTAAGACCACATCGTTGTGGCATTTTATGTGCTGTGTTTTTTAAATAGAAAAAGTCTGGACTCCCTTTTGCCTTCAGAACTGCCTTAATTCTTCGTGGCATACTTTCAACAAGGTGTTGGAAATATTCCTCAGAAATCTTTGGTCCATATCGACATGATAGCATCATGCAGTTGCTGCAGATTTGTCGGCTGCACATATATGATGCAAATCTCTCGTTCCATCATATCCCGAAGGTCCCTGGTGACTGTGAAGGCCATTGGAGTACAGTGAACTCATTGTTATGTTCAAGAAACCAGTTTGATATGATATGAGCTTTGTGACGTGGTGCATTACCCTGCTGGAAGTAGCCATCAGAAGAAGGGTACACTGTGGTCATAAAGGGACAGACATGGTCAGCAGCAATACTCAAGTAGGCTGCAGCATTTAAATAATGCTCAATTGGTACCAAGGCGCCCAAGGTCTGCCAAGAAAAATCCCTCACACCATTACACCACCATACCAGCCTGAACTGTTGATACAAGGCAGGATGGATCCATGCTTTCATGTTGTTTAGGACAAATTCTGACCCTACCATCTAAAAGGTGCAGTTGAAATCGAGACTCGTCAGACCAAGAAAGGTTTTTCCAATCTTTTATTGAGCCTGTGCCAATTGTAGGCTCAGTTTCCTGTTCTTAGCTGACAGGAGTGGCACCCGGTGTGGTGCTCTGCTGCTGCAGCCCATCTTCTTCAAGGTTCAACGTCTTGTGTGTTCAGAGATGGTATTCTGCATTCTCTGGTTGTAATGAGTGGTTATTTGAGTTACTGTTGCCTTCCTATCATCTCGAACCTGTCTGCCCATTCTCCTCTGACCTCTCACATCAACAAGGCATTTTGGTCCATACATCTGCTCACTGGATATTTTCTCTTTTTTGCACTATTCTCTGTAAACCCTAGAGATGGTTGTGTGTGAAAATCCCAGTAGATCAACTATTTCTAAAATACTCAGACCAGCCCGTCTGGCACCAACAACCATGCTACGTTCAAGGTCACTTCAATCCCCTTTCTCTCCATTCTGATGCTCAGTTTGAACTTCAGCAAGTTCTCCTGACCACTATACATGCCTATATGCATTGATTTGCAGCCAAGCGATTGGCTGATTAGTTATTTGTGTTAACAAGCAATGGAACAGGTGTACCTAATAAAGTGGCCGGTGAGTGTATATTGTATGGTGGCATGTTTATATGTGGAGGTTTTGCTGTTCACGACAGTCAAATGTAATAATCTAATACTCTTGCTGACCGGCTAACATTAGCTAACTGCTTACTTGACAATATTTACAATCATTTCACAACCTAACAACAGCAAAGTCCAATATATTTGTTTTTAATCCTATGTGAAGTAATTTAATTTCAAGATCATTGTGCATCATCAAAGATCGATGTGCGAGTTCAAACAATACAACGTTATCTTGACTCAACAAAGATGTGTTACGCAGCAATGCCATTGAACCCGGAAGTTTATACGTAGAGAACAGAAGGCAAGGAAAGTTTTTGGAGGAATGCTTTACTTGTCCAGTTTGTACATTGTAGTGAGACAGAACAAGCCGAAATAGTACGAAATAAAAGCTACACAATGTAGGCATAAATAAAAGCTTCATCACAAAAAGCTTCTTCAAAAAGCTTCAATTTAGTCAGTATTGTGGTATATTTTGGATATATGCGCGGTGTTGGTTATCCATCCACATGTTATGTTGCAACATGGCCCACAACAACTGGATATGTGTTGAGATGGAGGGTCTAACCACAGGTCACAGCGGGACATACTTAAATAAAACATGCCTATGTGTTTAGCACCTCTTTAAAAGAGACCCAGAGGTCCAATTTCATTGCACTGATATGACCAACATTCAAGACACGAAATAGATGTCTGAAAAAAAACCACGTGCAGAGTTAGCTTACTGTTCTTAAATAGTTTTAAATGCAACATAGGAGTTGTTTTCATTTATAACTTCTTACTGTGCTGCACAGCAGAAAACGAACCACAGACAATTTGACCTGTCATGGCAAAAAAAGGCACTAATAAAATATAATTTGTTAATGTTAGCTTGGTTTTGTCCTCACTAAGTAAATCATCGAGAACCAAAAGACTCGATGCCAGGACCTGGTGTTACCAGATCATCATCACTAAAATGTGTGCGGTGTTAGGTGGTCAAAGAGTTTTTCTTGGCTTTTCAACCACTTCTGCTAAATGGCAGATGACATAAGGGACTCACTAATTTCCTCTAAACGGAGATGTTAATGTGTGTACCAAACTGCACAGCAATACATCCAACAACTATCTGCATTGCCTTTGTTTAAGCATCACTTTTTGTGATGCTAGTGACAACTATAACAGACTTCTATCGGAGATTTTCTGCATATTTCAGCCAATTGCTTTCTAAAAGAGTCAATTCAGCTTTATGTGCTCTATACCGGTGTATGTGCGTGAGGCAGCTTTCTCACCATAACTGCACTCTTCACGGCATGACTGATGACCACAATCACACGTCCTCTATAATTCTGTAGGGCTCCTGTTGCAGGACACTGGACCAGCTCACCATCAGGACTGAAAACAGTGTTGAAGGGAATGTTGATGCTGCCAGAAACGTAGCCTCTACCAAAGCTGGAGGCAGTGGGGTTAAGGAAAAAAGCTTTTAACAAGTGCAGGAATCACAACCACTAAGATAACAAAAAGTATTTTTAGATTAGGAGAAAGGAAGCAGAGAATATCAAAATATAAGGGGATATAGTATGAACGACAGCTGGAGACTTTTCTTTTTCTTTTTAATAAAAAGAAAAGAAAAAGAACACAAGGAGAGTTAACAACCTCTGAGTGGAATAAAACAGAATAACTTCATAAGACAAGAAGAATGTTCCATTTCTGTGAAAGTAGCTATTGGTATTATTGCTGCAAATGGCTACGTTCACCGTACCAACTGCCCCAGCAGTCAGTATGTTAAATAACAAACATATAATCTGTTAGCTGGATATTGCTTTTGTGGTACATTCAGTCTTGGAAAGGCATGAGGCATCAGACAGTTGCAGCGAGATTGCCCTGATTTACCCCACAGAGGTCTTCATTTAATCCACTTTTTGTGGCCTCAGATACCCACAACAAAGCTTTGCAAAAGATCACAACAGAGGCAAAGAAGGGTTGCCAAATCCTGTGAAAGTGTTGAAATCCCCTTAGTCCATGTGAGCAGCCTGAGGAACATCAGGAGGCCTTATGGTAAGAATTTATCTGGAGGAAGTCCTGAAATTAAATCCTTGCTCCATCCACTAGTCCTTATTAGTCAATGACTTAGATGAACCCCTTAGATAATCACCATTTCAGTGGTGAGCTGAAGATTCGAGGCCAACTGGTTATGCTGATTTTAAATTATTAATTTTTCAAGGTTCTCTGTATCATTATATTGTACCCAACAAAGTAAAAAAAACTAACCATTTATGCAATACTGTCATTTTATACTGAACAAAATGAAAAGATAAATAAAACATGTAGAAAGAAAGGGGAGTGTGGGTTGATCGTGGGGAGAAAATCTCATTTTTAATTTACAGTCCTGGGAATGCTATTACTGAAACATTGTTATTAACATAAACAATTTCATTAGTCTTTTTATCGTTGTATTCAGTTTTAATCTAAAAATGTAAAATACAACACGTCCAGGCATTGCACTTCTCCCATGTTATGCTCAGCTGTTCTAAACTTGTCAAAAATATTCACTGTAGACAGCTGGTATGAGCAGAACAGTCACTAATATGTCCACACTAAAATGTGTTGATCATATTTAGGTGGCTTTTAAACCCAAAAAAACATATTTCCAGTATCCAAAAGGCTGGAAATGATTGGGTTCTCTAAGACTGCAGGATTTACTCGGGGAACTATATTAAGGGCCAAACTGAATGCTTGTGAAAAATCTGACGGCACATAGCTGGAACTGATAAGTTCCATCCCTGCTAAGTTTTAGTCTTTGTGTCTGCGGTTCAATGGGAAAAACAAGAATCAGTACCAAGTCAAGAGGTATTCAAGAGATGTGTGCTGCACACTTAAAAAATTAGTTTTGGGGCAAAGTGAGCGAGGTTGTCTGTCTCTACAAGCATCTCTATCAAAAACAAAGCAAAGTTACATTTATGAATAGATAAATGATCTTAAGTTTGATACTTTCTAGAGATATTCTTGAGGTCTAGAGGTGTCATTTTCTCAGTAAGAAGCTTGCTGTTTAGGATGAAGACTGCTTCAAGTTCAGTGGCCTTTGTGCACCAGTATAAACATTTATGGCCTTGGGTTGTCTTTAATCATATTTAATACAATAAGCCTAGAATAAACCTGTCACTACCATAGTGTAAAATATACATTCAGTGTTTATCATTATTATTTAACTCCGTTAAAACCATTTCAAATTTCAAACTTTAACAGCATGGTGCACACTGAAAAGGATTCTCGAGATCAAATTGCTTAGCAACACCACTGGACTCTGTTGCTTGGACAAGCTACTTTGTAAGATTGTTGTTGGAGTGACTTTGTGTAGGTGAGCCCTTAATCTGTAGCTGCAGCAATCCCTGCTTGTTTCGCTCCATTTCCCCTTCACCTTTAATCCTCTTGGTTCAGAAGATGTGGAGGAATTCTTTTGAGTGTGGAAATATTACGCACCTCTGAATCTGTAAAAGTTCTGAGGTGGCAGCGTAAAACTATTTGTGGTGCGTGGAATTTAATGTGTTAACTGGCTTTACTGGCTGGTCCTGTGAAGGTGTGGATAAAAGGTATGGTTGGTGAGGCTTGCAGGATGGGATTCACCACTCTTGCTGTTAGACTGCACTGTTTTTGTATCCTTAAGCTTCTCAGTTGGTACCTTTTTCACGATAATTTCTCATGTCTGTATTCAGACTCCATTTTCAGATCATAACTTAAACAACACGATCCCTGTTAAGCTGTTAAATGGTTAAAAGACAATAAGAGACCAGTAGGTAAAATGGTAAGGATACTCTTCCACACTGCGAATGTCAACACCCACGATTTTGGGCTTGCCAGCTTTGTTTCTCTTGGAGGGTCCAGCTACTGACAGCTCACAGAGGTCGATTAAGTCCTCGGCTGAGATTCTGGGAGACACTTCTGCTTTCAGGTCGCACAGCGCCAGCGGCTCCCGAGACTAAAAGAGAGGAGGTCAGAGGAAAGGAGATAAAGCAGGAAAAAGCTTCAGAGAATATCTCAACACAACTGGACAGATGAATTTGCATAAGCGAAAATAATAATTTAGAGATCAGCGTCCAAACTGTCAGGATGGATGCTGTCAAAATAAGCGATTGCGCCAGAATATGTTCCACATGACCTCATTCAGACTTAAAGCATAATTTAATAAGAATGATACAACCTAAATGTTGTTTGACTTTTAAACCTTTATTACTAAAATTAGGTTAACCTAATGTGTGTGTGTGTGTGTGTGTGTGTGTGTATGTGGGGGGGGGGGGTCAATATAACCAAGTACATTGAAATTAAGATTTATAAAGCTTTATGGAAATGCTGGAAAAAGACAACAGCACACTGTGTAAACTCGAGCCACATGACCAGAAGGTTAAATGTCCATTCTGCAGAAGTCATTTTATTTTTACCCTGAAACTATTTTGTGTCAATATTTCAGTACTTTTCCTGTGGTGACATTTTGAATGAAGAACTCGCACATAATGGAAGCATTTGGGTATCCTGACATTTCATCTCACTTTTCTTACATGCACAAATAATCTGAAGGCTTCCTCCACCACTGTTTCCAGGTTTCCAAAATAAGTCAAATAAATAAAATGCTTTTTCCTTACATTTTTATATGTAATAATACCCACATACACACAATCAATTTTGTTGTCTAACAACTAGGGCTGGTCAGATATTAAATTATTTAATCTCATTAATCGTATGATTTCCTGTGATTAATCATGATTAATTGCATTGTTATACGCAAAATCCAATAATGAAATAATGAATGAAAAGTAGCATATAACGCACTTTTATTGAAGCTGTACAGTCATATGATTGAAGTATTCCTGTGATAAGACAATTCAACGTTGCAGTGCTTACAAATAACTTTGGCTCTGTCGACTGCGCCATCTGGAAGAACTTTGAAATGAAAATGGTCATGTAAAAGTTCCGTAACCTTCTCCATGTTTGTTTAGCCCGCTTCGTCCGCCATTCTTTTCTTTTCTGGCTGTTTCATGTGAGCGCCACAGCAGTAAGCAACATACTAGGCTCGCTCACGATGGACTTTTTCAAAATAAAAGCCGGTGAGCAACAGAAGTTTATAATAAAAATGATAAATAATAAAAAGTGCGTTAATGGGAGAAAAACAATTGTTGGTGATAATGAATTCATCAATTAATGCAAAAATAACGCGTTGATGTGCTCAGCCCAAATAACAACCACTGACGAGTAAATACACAACACAAAGAGACTACACAAAGAGAACAGTTAGAAGACTTCCTCTCTAATACAACAGCCCTGAAACAAATGCTCGCAAGTGCATAGTATTTAGTTTTTGTTGACTTGTTTGTTTGTGTTTTGAGTCAATTCAGTAAAAATGCAACACACGCACACACACACACACATACACATTTATAATTAGCAGGCATCCCATGTACAGAGACTGTAGTTCCTCAATGCAGCCGGAATCTGTTACCACTTCTAAGTCACAGTGACCACATTTCAACATAAAGTATTTCTCCCTGTGCATTTCAATTTTTACACGTCAGTGCTTAGAAGATGAGGAAAAACAGAGGACTTGCTTGTCAAGTAAATTTGTTTAGTTATGACACACAATGTTACAATCCAGTGTGGAAAAACATCAAGTCTTGTACATGACAAAAGTGAAATGGGATTCAGTAAGTTCAATCTGAAAGGAAAACAAATATGATTATGTTGCCTCTGGTCTCACGCAGGCAACAACTAAATGTAATATATAAATCAATGGATAACAGATATAGGATACAAGAAGAGCAAATACTGACAGATAAATGCTTTGTTTTTTTTATTATTTGGGTTATTTTGATGTCTGTATCTGGGGGGAAAAAAATTTGAAGAGAATATAAGTGATTATAGTATTTTAACAAGCTGATATGATTTGTTCAACAAAACTCTAAAAAGTTACATCAGTGATACTAAGAGATGTCTGAATCCATTTACACATATTCACACACACAAACATATACTTACATATAAATATGCTATTCATTTACAGTGACAGGCAAATGCAGCTAGTTGGTCGGGACTGATGAATTACTGCATAGTGACTTAAATGTCAGAGTGAGCAGTGTGTGGATGGCTTTTTGGTACTTTGGCATTTTACCTGCCTGACAGTGAGGAGTCTAAATGAGAACAAGTGTAGCAGGATCTCCAACAGGGAGAACAATGCCCAAGGTTGCAAAAACAGTCAAAAAAGGAGAACGAAGGAAAAAAAAAAGATCACTTCACATTTCGAGTATATAGCTTATATGAATGTATAGCTTATATGAAGTTTGATGGCAGGGTAAGTGACGGCATAACTTGTCAATAAAATGTTCAAACACCAAACAAGTGCAAAGCATAAGCTAGAAAGCAAAACTCCAGATCTGCCTAATCTGCTGTCTGACAGAGAGATGACGAGCGTCACTGGGGTTGTGATCTTAGGCACACAGCAAGTTTCTTATGGAGAAGGATTTCAAAGCAAAATAAATACCCATATGTCTCCTGTTTATTTTTTTTATTTTTTGTAAGAGTAAAAAAAAAAAGGAAATACATATAATGATTTGGTAAAAAAAACAACCAGAATTTGAATTGAGATGTGCACTTTAATAACTGAGTTACAGAGGAAGAAACACAATGCTGCTTTAGAGCTGCACGGGTAATCTTGCCTTGCGTCAAAGGGACAGATTTACTATCATTCTGTTCTTAAACTGAATTACACAGACCTGTTTATTGAGCTTGGTGTTGATTTGGTTTCATTTTCTGAAATAAAAGACGTTGACAGATATCCCTGGAGTGCACAGTGGTCCGTAGAGATAGTCGGCTATTAGATTAGTCCAAAAGGTTTTCCTCATCTATGTTTTTTGAATACATGTTTGACTTTAAAGACCCTTCCTCATTCATGTGTACTGTCATAACCTGAAGCGTTAAAGAAAAATAATAATAAAAAAATAAAAAACTTATTAGCTTCAAGCCTATGTGTTGATTTTTGTGTTGCAACAAGTCATCGACCATTTAAGATTTACAGCTACATGCTACTTTGGCTTGTTTAGTAAATCTACCCCAATGTGTGCAGACTCAGTTACTCATAAAATGCTTAAAAAGAACTGATGAGGGAGGACCTTTGATATTGGGAAAGTATGTGCAGTATTCTATCTGAAATGCATAACAATTACTATGAACTGCTACATATAGGCACTTAACATTATGATTTTATATAACTGACAAGGCACTTCCTTAGGCAATAACAGAACAAACCTTTTTTTTTATTCTTTATTGTGATGTTACTGAAAGATGGATGAAATACAGTCAACATTTTTTTTAGCTAATTAAAAAGCCTACAGTTTGTTTGCAAAGGTTTTGTATAAGATTATATTATACTGCATCAACTGTAGCATATAATGGAAGAGTCAGTGTGATCATCCATTGCCATAGTCAATCAAATATAACTCTCCCAGCTGTTAGGTAACGGAGGCAAACATTTACTCATCTAGAGGTTGACACTATTCTTCCACAGCCCATTTGACCGTCAACTGTCAATATTGCGACATTCACAATAACTTGGAGCCAAAAGTCAGACCACATTCTTCATGTAAAAGAAATCAGAAGCTGACAAATGTGCAGTTTATTGTTTGCTGAGTTCTACTAAATCTAGCTGCTTACAGGTATTACTGCACAGGTACAATTCTTCTCACTACTGCACCTTCCAGTGAAGAAGAAATTTGAGATAACTGAAAATGAATTGAAGACAAAAAAAAGTTCAAGTCGAAAAAAGGATGAAATGGGGAGATTTTAATTCAAGGTAAAGTTTAGCATTTTGCTGTATTTGAGAAGAAAGGGTTGCCTTCTCCTGTTTGGTCTGTCAGACCAACCTGACTGGACAGCTGTCCCGTGAGATAAAGGTCTGCTTGTAGGAATGCCTTAGTATCTGCTGAAAGGGCCTCCTGCACTCCTGCGCCCTGCTGGAATATTTTCATGAAAGATATTTCTTTAAAATAATGTTAGTCCATTAGTTGCATTCAATTCTCATCAAAAGGATCATTTAATTCTCAACAGCCAGGGGTCTATCAGAACATCAAAACTGCTCTCTAGGTTTGCATGTGTTTCATCTTTGTCGTAGCTTCAGCTACGGGAGGGACAATTTCACACAGCGCGACCTTGCTGTATGTTTTCAGAAGAGATCAAGAGCACCTATATGGATCAATGCCACCGCCCACACAAATGAGCCTCGGCTTAAAGAAAAAAAAAAGATTACAGCAATCACTTGGGCACACAGCAGACAGAGCTGACACGAGGGTTTGTGAGCTTTCTGGACGTGATGCATTCAGGTGTGAAAGGCAAACTGGGTTCTGCCACAACATCTGAACAAAGGCAAAACGTCTGTATGACTGAATGACATGAACAAGAAATCCACATACCAAAAGATAATCACTTTTATGCTCGTTTGAAGAGCGCTCTGGTGCAATACGTTTCATTTTAATTGTACATACATCCGCATAAATGTGGACTAAAGTATATGTCAAACCTTGTTCCATTCTGGATTGACACACCCTTCCACAAAAAACCTGAAAAAAAATTGAGAGCCCCCCCCCCACCCTGCCTGATGGCTGACCAAGTACTGAAATAGAGTTTTACACAGATTTTTCCAAAGGTGTTTAAATATGCTACATGGATTGGTAGTGTTAGACTATTTAGATGTGTTTTTCAATAACTTTGTGGAACTGTTATGGAGTGCTAGGTATAAAGCATTTTGTCAATTCTGGAAAACTACTATTCACCAGAAAAAGCTGAAAAAATATTAAGAAGACACTTGCACTCACTTACTGTGAAGATATCTGATTCAAAAGTAACAAATGTTCATTTAGATGAAAAAGTCCCTCACAGCAGCTTTAAGTGAGAGCAGCTGGGTATGTCTTTGTAGAGAACTGATAGAGTGGAGATGGAAACAATTTGTTAGCTCTGAACTAAATGAACAAAAATACCTCTATGAATGGCTTCACAAGGAAGCACCAGCACACATACAAGTCTGTATGGGTGGCACCGGAGGAGAAACACAACATTTGGCACTCTTATATTTCAAATATTAACACTGGATAGAATTTAAATGTGTTGTAATCTGATATTCATATTTAAAACCTGTAACTATCGCATTGCAAACAATTTTGACAGATTTACCTCAAAGTAAAATAAGTTCTGCATCATCTAATTTATATATATATATTCATCATTTATAATAAATCTTGATTTGAGTTTTCTCTGTATTTGGTGCATTGTCTGCATCACCATACCTTGTGGGGGGGTATGCATGATGATCCAATTTCTATCTAGATGCAAGGGCTACAATACAATTCAGGGACAATACATTCTTTTCACTGAAGAGTTTGATACAGTCAAATGTTGCATAGCTTATGTAAGTTTACATAGATATAGTTTAAAAAAGGCTGGAGAAAGTGGTACTTAAAAAAACCTATAAAATCCCATTTCAGACTTTTCATGTCACATTAGATGATGCAACTGTGTCAGCATCTCTCTTTCAATCTCATTTTGACTTGATGGAGAATCTATAGCAAGTCACAACCACCTGTTCAATCTTTAGAATCAGGCCATTGACCAATTAATGACACATTTGAATCAATTAAAGGGGTCTGTATGTTCATTTATTTAAATGTTTACTGATAAAATCAGGTTTAGATTTGTATCAAAAGTTAATGATCACTTCTTAATGTTGGGTGTAATGTAATTTTACCATGAAATTAAACTCAACTGAAAAACTGAAAAAATAAAGGGGTAATTTGTCAGATTTTCAGCATGGATTTATGGATATTACTAAAAACTAGTGTTTCCAGGTCACAGCTTGAGGCAACAACCACCCAGTTTCTACAGCATCACGTTGAGACAAACGTTTGTTAGGCTGAAAGGGATGCAGTTCAGCATTATAATATGGTAACTACCAGTTTTAACTTCTTTTACATTGAAGGTGGACTGACTGTAACCGAAAACATCATTCTGTATCATGACATTACTATTTGGTTCATGCATGTGACGATATTACAACTTTTTTTTTTTAATCAAACAATTGCACTGATATAATCATCTTACTGAGAGCAAGCAATTATATTACTGAATTATAACTACTCTCTTACCATATAGTTTTACCTTGTCGTCATCTTTAAATTTGTTTCCCATCACTATCCTTGACTTTTGGCTCCTTTATCGTGCAACTTTAAATTCTCAACTGTCAATACCCAATTCATCTATTGTTAATGCCAGCTACAACCTGTATATAGCTTTGTTAAGTACATAGTATTTTCCTAATTATTACATCTATTATCAGGCTATTAACGTCTTACTGAGCTGTCATGTAAAGAGCAACCAGGGTGGGTGAGAAGAGCAAAACTTACCAAGTCTGTCTTGGTCATGGTTTGGTAGTCAGAAGAGAAGTATGTTGCTGTTTTCCCAAAGCCATTGTCACTGGTGACTTTTGTTGGCTGAGCATGCTGCCGATATGTAGCACTCTTTGGAGTCCAGCGGAAAAGGTTGATGGACTCACGAACACAGCGTTCAATGTCGATTTCTGTGCAACAAAAGAGTCAAGGCAAAACTATGAAAGTGTTAACTAAACATGTTGGAGCTGCCTCCCAACTTAAAAGCAATATCATTATCAACATCATGTGACCAAAACTACTTCCATTGTAGGATGTTTGTAAAATTCGCACAATATTAGGAAAAGAAATGCTAACGTGCACCCAATGAGCCACATTACAAAGAAATAACAAATGTTTTTGTTGTACACCTCGTTGATTTAAGAAACACGCATTTACTATGTGCCATAAAGCCTTTCATAAGTAGTCGAGATACTTCAGATAAAATTGAAAACTTTACTTCCTCAAATGAAAATATGAAGAAAAAAGAAGAAAATTGTATTTCCTCTATTGAGTCCGACTCTAAAGCATTGCTGCCATGTATGCAAATACAGCATGGAAGGCTTAATTGCAGAAGTGGGCAGCTTAACCATGGTATTTTGCTGCCATCAATCGTCTTAAGTAGTTATCAAGTACCGGCAGTGGCTTTTAAAAGGTAATAAATGTTTATTGTTTAATTGCCATCTCTCCTTTGAGCTCTTGCATTATAAGTTGTGGATACATTTTTAGTGTAAAGCATAATTTTTCTTCTCCCCAAATGCCTCTGCAGCAAAAATCCATTCTCATCCTGTTTCTTGTACTGAAAATGGAGAGGATTAGGGAACAGAGACTCACTGGATTAGCCAAGGATTTGGGTAAATTAGGAATTCTTTCCCTCCACAATCTTTCACTCTGACACCCTCTGTTATTCATTTCCATTTTAATGGCTAGTAAGTAAGTCTGGCTAATGAGTGCTCTTTGGTATGACCTGCACCTGGCCCAGGCTCAAGTGAAGTCACACAGAAAACGTATCATGCGTTCCCTCCGCTCCACCGCAGTGTCAAGGTTACAGGATCATCAGCCCTCGAGGGCGAGGCCCTGACAAATTCAGTAACAAGGTTCATTCCAGTGAAAAACCACACCTGTGGTCTAAAACAGGTTTGAAGCAGTTCAGGGAAACGCATTTGCCCCCCTTGAGTCATGAATGCTGCATACAATCACTCCTCCTGTTGAAATAGGCAGAAAGGAGGAAAAGGAGATTGATGGCTGCTTTAACAAGCTCTAGGCTCAGCTGGGTATACGAAGACAGCCAGCTCTGTTAACAACCAATTTCTCTTTTTTGTCAGACTAAATTGTATTATAGTAATTATGTATAGGTGCTAAGTGTGGGCCTCAAACAGAATAACTGGATGAGATTAACGCCATTTAGGGACTTGATGCACTCACAATGAGAAACTTCAGTAAGTTAAAATCAATACACTGTTGCAGTGCAGTGTTTGAAAATCCCTTTTGATCTATATTTCCAGTTAGTGATCATGATAGACTATTGCTGGTAGCTTCTTTGTAGCAACATGAAATTAGCATTTGTTGAGTTGACCTACACACAGTACAATGATTAAGTGCTAAGAGCTCAGTACACATCTGACAGAGAAAATAATTCATATGTTTCCGATCAAGATCATTAGTTCAATCAACTGCATGTAAGCAGAAGCTGCCCAGAGATGGAGCCACTTTGCCAAAGTCTGGAGGAAGACCTCACCCTCACCTGAGTGGAAATGGGTTCAGACTGGATTTGAACCATCTAGGCCCAGATGTGCTATTAGCTGAAAGCTGCTGGAACTCTTGTGTCACTGTCTTCAGTCAAGCAGGTTTTACAATTTTACAACACGTTGCTCAAGACCTTAAAAAGAAGTTCCTGCTCCAAAAGAGCACCTTCAATGTCCAATGTGGTCACCTGCTAACTTAAGACATAGTTTGCAGGTGACCACATGGACATGATTTGTGGTTAGATGAGATTTAGAGTTATTTAATTGCAAAGATCCGAGGGATGATAGAGAAGTGACATTGTGGCATTCAACCAAATAAGCCCTGTATCAGCTGTTAACCAAAGCAGTGTTTGCTCCATCGTGGTCTGGTATCCATTTTGCCATTTAGCACAAAGTTGATGAAATAATGAAGGACTAACTGAGAATTCTTCAGACAGATATTTTAATAAGACAATGGATCCTTAAACACGTCAAAGCTGGTTGCAGAATGGCTAATGTTAAGCTTAGGAAAAGTCCTGGGGCCTCATGTCCAAAGTGGCGTACACACTTTTTCACGTCAACGATCAGATGTATCAAGAGCGAAATGAGCGTGGAAATGTGCGGTGCCTCACGCCAACTTCAGGGCTGTCGTACGCACTTTTCTACAGCTGTTGATTCTTTGGCGACACTTAGGGGGGATGTTGGGAAACTGTTATAATAAATAAATGTGAACACAATTTGTCCTCAGACTGAGTGATGTGCACATTTGAGACACATGAACTCATCAGCCGTTTTGAGGGCAATCCTCCTGGAACTGTGCACAGAGCTGCTGCTGGTGTTGAAGCGCAACACAGCGAGGAGCCGTGGGCCGCTTGTGCCACAGGTGATGTGCACACTGGGGTTTAAGCATTCCAGAGGGAGCTGGCCAACCAATTGGGACTGAGCCAGTCGACCCTGAGCCGAGCCGAGCCATGCCAGCCAAGTGGGACGGAATTATCTACATCTCAGCAGGTATATCATTCCCACAATGCAGCTGACCAGGCCAACATTGAAGCGCAATTTGAAGCGAGAACCGGTTTTCCGAATGTAATCGGAGCTATCTTAGCGCACGTAGTGCTATAAAAGCACCATCATATGATGAATTTGTATATCAACAGGAAACATTTTCATTCCATCAATGTACAGATAGTATGTGATGCGCAAATGCTTTGTGGGGGTGGCCTGGTCTTCACAGCATCATAGTTGGTGGTTAAAGTTAGTAACTTGCTGTTTTTTGCTGGTTAAACAACAGCTTAAGATATTTCTAACAAGCCCCTGATCGTCTCTGTGTGCAAGTGTTAATCACCCTGTGCATAAAGTGTGAAATGTCTTAATCAGCCTCACCTTTTCCCCGGCGCACTTCTGCACTATGTTACTGTATGAACACGTTTGTTGCGAGTTACACAAATACATAGATTACCTTGGAGGTAATCAGAATCTCCCACACTCCCACACCCACCACCCCTGAGAGAGCAGTGTCACCCATAGCTGTGCCGACTCGCTGTTCAAACAGCCTCCCCCGCCTCTTTTGGCCACACTTCGGCGGTGTGCAGCCCGTCTCTGCTTCACATCCACCTTAATATAGCTCACGCTCTCCCACCCACTGCTCTTACGTTTGCTGCTTATATCGTAGGACAGCATGCCAAAGAGCAGGCCTCCACTTCAGAGAGTAGCACCTCCATCTCGCTTTCCATTAAGTTATTCTTTTTCCCGTCTTACTCATTCTTTTTTCTTTATTTTCTGATCGTGCAGAGAGGGGAATCGCAGGTGCACGGCTCATTTAAATATTATTTGCAAATTTAAGTAGGGGCGTGGACAGGGAGGAGTCGGGTACTCCGACATGTGCGCTCAATTCCACGCTGATTGGGATGTACAAAAGAAATGTGCTTGGATTCATGCGTGCGCACACACTGATACATCCGGATATTTTTGTACATTGGAGGGCATTTTGGTTTGAGCGTACGCCATGTTTCAGTAGGAAATCCATGCAAGTCTTTGTACATGAGGCCCCTGGTCTCCCGTAGCTGCCAAAAAAGTGTAGACCATGCTTGAAAGTTTAGTCTGTGACAGGAAAGGAGCCAGTTCTGTGAACAATTCTGTGAAAAATCAGAAACAAACAGGAGCATCTGGTCAAGGTGCAACTTGCTAAGAGAGTTTCGACCAAATTTTAGCGATGTATTTTGAAATATTTTTATGATAAACTTTGGATTTATTGTCAGAAAAAAAACACAAAACTTATAACATTAGCACAACATTCTTCATTTTATCCTGTTCAACATGTGTATTTGACAAAAAAGTGCAATCAAAAGAAACCACTGGCAGACCCACGATCCCATTGCATCCACGTCTATGATGATTGTTTAATCATTTGTGTTGTGATTGTATGCCTGTTCTTGGAAACTGCCATATAGTAATTACTGTTTTTACTCAGTGCACGTCAGCGTGCGCTGATCTCACACTAACAAATCTCCTTAGCTAATCTCAAGTGATCCCAATGAATCACATTTCTTAATGTTGCATATTACTCGGAACGCTCATATGATTTAAAAGATTTACAGCATTACCATTCCTGCTAGAATACATCAATATATATAATAATGCCTCACCACAAACAAGCAAGCTCTCTCTAAAAGCTTTAGAAAGAACAAGCTCATACAAGTAACGTGATTGACGTAAAACTTTTTGAGGCCCAATGAGCCTGGGAAATGCAGCCCATCAACAAAAGTGTGCTCAAGGTCATGTAACCTACACTGAAACTTAACTGAAAGCAGAAAAAAATATATATGTCATGAAGAGCATGATCCAGCATGATCTGCATGACAAGGCTGCATGATGCCCACGGGTGTGATCGTGCTTCATATAAGGCAACAGAAGGAAAGCAGCAAAATATGAAACTTCTGTAGCTAAGGAATGGTCTTTTGGATACACAATGGATGATATAGTTTGTTCAATTTCTTGATTATCATTTAATAGTTTAACTGTCAAAAAAATTCTATATTCAACACCAGTTTGAGTGTTCTAAGATCAAGCTGAAAATGTACATTTTCTTTCATTCACTCTCATTTCGTACCTGCTTCTATCCAAAGTTAGACCAATTTTGTGTCTCTCTTTTAACTGAGATACAAACGTCAAGGTTAAACGCAGTGAGAAACCCTTTTTCAAAGTATGAGGTGCTAAAGGACCAACAGCAACGAGAGCAGGTGAAGAGGCAAAAATTACCAGACAATGTTTCTAGAGGACTGCAGTCCAGCAATAGCACAGTCACGTATGATTTGGTGTAATTGGCTCTGTACGGTTCAAGATGTCACTCTGTAGATGAGGCTTAGTGACTTGAATTTAATCTGGACAGCCATTGGTCATCAATGAAAGTCAATGGTGGATCAATAATTTATCTACTGAGGGCTCCACTTTACTCGTTGGCCGCCTGCGTGAAGCAACTAAACCCACTGTTTGAGAAAGAGTGACTTTGCATGAAGTTATCCATTCAGGCAAGTAAAAACAAATGTGATGGCATAATCTATTTTTCAGATCATCGTCTTCATTAACATTCCTCTAAACACAACAGCTTGGGATAGTTTCTGGAGAAACGGGGAAAGTAAATGCAAACAAACCGACAATAAAAAAGCGGCTCGGCATTACTGGGAATCAAAACTACAAAGGAAATTCCTGCAGTTAGTCAAAAAAATTCCCATGAGTCCGTTAGGATTAACAGAATGACTCTTTCATCTTTTTTTTATTACATATTCTGGAGTTCTTGAAGAACTTTAGTCAGTTTAATGCCGTGGCGTTTAGATCAAGAATGGATGAATGTCAATCTCATGGTCAATCAATCAAATTAATGGAAAATATTTAGCAGCAACTATGTAGCTGCAAATCATTCAAGGAATATGTGGAGTTTCGTACAAATTAGTCATTCCTGAAGTCTCAAAAGAATTACAAAATTAGTAGTGCAGCAGTCAGTGAGCAGTTATTAGAAGTGTCATGTGCAGGTTTCAGATATTACTCAAGACAATCTATGATGTAAACTGGGCAGTTTAGGTGAGCTGACATGGAATGGAGAAAATATAAAACATACAGCAGCAGATTGAAGTTAACGGTCTTACCCATTTCAAAATTACTGCAATATGGGTAGTTATTTCTTTAACAGCCTTCTAAATTCTTCCGCATCATATGTGCAGAGTTATTTTTGTTAGTTTTATTCTTACTGCACTGAAGTGAATCTAAGGTAATAAATCCTCATGGTCTCAGTTCAATATACATTAGTCACAACAGTGGACCCAGGGCCTTCTCTATGTTGGCTGCTTGTAACAGAATCAAATGTGTGTTTTCCTTTTTTCTCTGGGCACTGACGTACATTAGCCAAATATCAGACTTCAAACCTAATCCTAAATTATAATCAAAATATGGCAGCATGCCAAATTAGTTATAGCACTTTTTTTATGACTATGTCTGCTCGTGCTGAGTCTATGTTTGTTAAACATTGCTATAAGCAGTTTCAGCAACACATGGCAGTTTTTCTCAAAGTTAAATATCTGTAACTAGAGCCCATCAGTTCTGTGCCCATCCCCTCTTGTTAAAGCAGATGCTAATGTCCCGTGAAGGTGAATGCTGCTGCATCATCAGTAAACATATGGTCCCTGTCAGCCAAAGAGACTCTCTGGTCCACAGCAAATCAATAAAGTCTCCAAACAGAAGAGAATTGTACAGATTACCTCGGGCAACAAATATAAGCAAATAGGAATCACAAAGTTTTAGCAATCGCTAACAACTGGCAACCTGTAATGTGTTGCTGACTTAAAGGTAAAACGTTGCATCGAGATTTACTTTTTTTCAGATTATAAATGTTGGTTTTACTTTACAGTCTGGAGAATCAAGCAGACTTTTACGTGTAATAATGAATATAACAATATACCGTACCTGACTCAACTAACACATTGATGATTTGGAGTATTAAATGTCTTCATTACTTTTTTTTTTCTCCATTTCACTGAAATATAATAACTGTAGACTTCCTAGATCTCTATGCAGGAGGCTTGTCTGTGAGAATTACTGTCACTGACCCCATTCACTCCCTAGAACAAGGGCCAAAAAGGAGGATGTCTCAGTCATTAAGCAGCCACTGTCCTCCAGTATTCTCCTGACTGTTAGCTTTGATTTGACAGCAGCAGACAGGAAAAGAAGGGGACAGACTTTTTTCTTTTTCACACTTACTGCAGGAAACTCCAGATCTAACAGAGGTTTGTGATCTCATATTAAGCCATTGTTCTTATTAGTCTTATTTGGGGAATAATCCACTATAAAAGTATATAATATAATATGTGGGATGTTATAACTCTTGAAAGGAATTATTTTACATCTGTTATGCATTTACACCAGACGAATCATACCAACAGAGACACTGTGAGAGACCATACTGTGAAAGCTTGTTTCACCAGTAAAAACTGCTTATAATGACTTAGTCTGCAGTACAAGTAGCATTTCTGGCTTTTAGATTTACCTAGATCAATTAGACTTTACAGCTCAAAGGATTACAAGTTTCAGCTAGATCAAATGTTTTTTCCATCTAAATTTGATATAGTCATACTAAGATTTCACATAATGGTGCTGTGATAGCATCAAAGCATTTATTTGCAAAGCGGATGAATCGGAATCGCGTTTCGAAACTGAATATAATGCATGATGAGCATATGTTTCAAAATATATTGTCTGTGTAGCCTGGGCAACTTCTTCAGCTGAAGTCTTAACTTGGTATTAAAAGGGGAAATGTGCAACTTTTGAAATCTCTGGGTATCACACTAGAGTGGCATACTTCAACTCCAAAACAAACTGAGCAAAAACCAAAAGGGAAACCTAACCTGGAGCACAAAAAACTGCTCATAAATCCCAAAATGTAGATAAAAACACACCGGCGGTATATGGTATCTGATTTTAGGAAATCTGATCTTTCGAGAAAGTCTTTTTCACAGGAAAAAGGAAGGAAAATGCTAGAACTGTGTTCTCTCAAACCTAGAATTGCATCCATGGTGGCTCCAAAGTCCTTATTTATAGGAAACATGAGGGAAGGCGAAGGAGAAGGGCTGTGTGCTCTATTAATAATATCAACACATAATAAAGAAAGTAACATTTCATATTAGAACTTTACAGGGCAGATGAGTGACATACAGATGACTGTATATAAAATAATAAATGTGTGATAATATGGTCACGAAACATGTACGTAACATAAAGAGAGACACGATCTTTGATAGTGCCACTCATAACCACCTCACTCAGAGCTTAGACACACAGTGTGACACCCCCCCACGTGGCTCAGAGCATGGAAACAGCCTCGAAGAAACACTGCATCAACAAATGACTTTCTTTTATGTGACTTCTCCTTCTATATGTGTCGTATAAAGAACTAGATATGATCTATTTGTCTTCTTTTGGAATGTCCAGCCAGCAGCAGGATGTGTTTTTTTCTGACTCCACATCCATAGCTCCTGTAGTCACAGACATGTGATACGCGTGCAGCCGGCTCTGAAACTAATCAATGTGAGATTCAGTTGTATAAGAACATCAATTCTGCCCATCTGATGGCAGAAAGGAGCAGGTGCAGACCACATATCACAGGATTTCTACCATAACTCACTAGGTGCGTGTGTTGGCAAACATGAATGTGGTGAGGAAGAGAAGCACTATTAGAAACTTTCACAATGTATTCATACAATAATGCACACAACAAAGCATGTTCGCTCTGAACATCCATGCATTGATTGCACCGCATATCCTTCAAAGTTGTTATTTTCTCAGTCAAGATATTTGACTATAAATGATTCAGAAAGGAAGAGTTGACAGAGGGAGATGATACTTATTTCATAGGTACCAAAATGCACGCCTATTCTAATCTATCAGTAATCATAAAAATAAACCCTGTCCTAAATGTCCAACAGTTTCAACATGTCAACAGGTTTTTAATTAGAATGAAATAAGAGGGAGCTGATCTGGAACCATGACAAGCGTTCATTTTTCGATAAGGGGGGTATGATTTATTATACCAAACTCTAGCAATAACTTTTTTGCTAGCTCAACAATATATACAGCATGTGTGTGAGTGTGTTTCTGTGTGTGTAGCCTGAAGTCTGACGTAAGAGCTGTAAACTTCAATCAAACTGTCAACTCACTAAGGACCCCAGTGAAGACCACCAAGCGCTTGTTATGATTCATAAATGTACAAATCTCCACTTTGCAGTCTGGAACTTGAATATGTGATAGTTTTTCTTGAAATACATTCAAGAAAATTTTACAGTTAATTACTGAATGCATCTGTACTGTATGTTGGCAAAGGACTGCTTCAAGCTACAAGCTAAAATCTCTCGACTGTAAGCTACATTAAAAACAAGCAGCAGCATTATACTGCATTTAGCAAAAAAATGTGTCTAAAAGATGCCCATAGCTTTCAAATCTAAAAAAATAAAGCAGAGATGCCTTCAACTGGAATTCCTCTTTTACGGCCAGCTGGAATTAGTTCACAGAAGTCTGAGAAAATGACCTGGCTTCTCAATAGATTTGTTACATCAGTAAACATTTTGGCATTGAATTTAGGGTCTTCCTCACAAGGTTCAATCATTCTTCAATACGACTGAATATTGACTCTGTAAAATGGAGTCAGAATAAAATAGACAATGAAGCGGCGGCTGCAGGGTATGAAGTGGGACAGAGCAGCTTTGTGACTGACAGGCCTAGGTGTGCGTAGTATCTGCAGATTTGAAATTAGATCTACCACATCCAGTTTCTAAAAAACAACATGGTGATAATTAAAATTCCAAACTCTTCAAGAAACATCCAAACAATACTCAATGTCACTGTGGCTACATCCACTATATTCATTCAGTTCATACTATTAACTATGGTAATAATCCTAGTTTTCTTTGTTCTTTGTTCTTGTTTACCCTTCTAAATAAAGCATAGGTACATAGGCATTTGGTTATTAAGTAAAGTTTTGAAAAAGAGACATTTTAGCTGATGGTAGTGCTGGCAGAAACTTTAGGAAATTACCTCAACAAGGGGCTTTAAATATCTGAAAATCTATGAATTTAATGTCACTCCATCAACTGTTGTTGATGTTCAAGTCTGGAACAGCGTGACCAGCAGACTGACATCGGTATCTCCACAGCTGCACTGCTCGTGTAACTATAAAAGGCCAGTAAGCACAAAGTAGTGAGCCCTTTCCTGTCTTAGAGGTGATAAATATTGTGCTGAACTGGTTGGCACTAAATTTAGCAGGCTGTGTCTGTAACAAGTTGTATAAGACTATCCTGAGTATGAACCAAAGCACGGCTGGAAGCTTAAGTAAACATGTCCTATTTGAGGTCATTCTACGGCCGAGAATTTATCCCTAATATAGTTTAGGAACCGTTCCAAATGCTACATTGTAACCATCCAGGTATACACAAGCTGCGAAAATTAGGCTGGCAGTGATATACAGAAGCAAGCTGGTAAAAGCAGTCGCTCTTGCCAAAGAAACTGACTGCAGCTTGAGGCTAACATATTTTACCTTTATAAGGAAAACTGGATCTCTGTTTGCCTCTTGACTCAATCTCATCAATCTGTTGGACTTGGATGGTAAAACACAGTAAAGTATGGCAACACTAAAGTCAGGCAGGAGGTGAAGCTTATTTTACAGCATTTCAGCGTCCGTTTGGATAAATTGTCCCCATCTATTTGTTCAAGAATCCCAAAGTCATTCTACCTTTGAGTAAAAGAAAGGAACTTGGCAGCATTTTAAAGAACATTTTTAAAGAAAATTGTATAAGCTATCCCCAAAGGAAGCGAGTACACACAAAAAATATATATACTATTAATGCTGATCTTGAAAGGTCAGCATGGTGACACTTTGTAGAAGTAATAGCTTTGTGTGACTCAAAAGCATCACTTACGTGAGTAGCCTACATGTCAAAAGACAAGTTTCTATCTCAATGTCAAGATAATTGAAGTAAACTTTAGAAATGTTGCTTCACAGAAAAGCACATCTGAGTTAAATCCATTACTGGGTTTGGAGCAAATAAATTGGGTTGTGTAGTAGAGGAACAGCTTCAAGATGTGTTTTTACTACGTGCCATATACAGATGACAAAAACAGAAAATCTCCAGGTGCACTGCGTCAATGTCCACTTTAAAAACTGATGTGAAGCAGATCTTTTAAAAAGTAAACAATGACTGGAAGTCAATAAGCAAGCTACTCCATCAACCTTGTATGAACAGAGTCAACCCACTGACTCCCTTCTTCATTTCTCTGCTCTGTAATGCACTAAAATGTCTGAGGATAAACAAACATATTGCAGACATTAGAAGAGCACGTTTCAGTATTTGACGTCCCACCTCCCCTCTCTTACAACTCACTTTTGCATTACAATGACATACCACTTAGGAGGTATAATGACTCATTACAAAAGTATAATTTGGAAAGCCTGTCATCATTTGTAAGTGTGAATGTGGTGGTAAAAAGTGTGTGCTGATGATGCTCATTACATTTTCCTATTCTTACATCTATGCTCGTGCCATTTCTTAGTACAGCACTATTCTGTGTTTGTGTAGCTTTTAAAATCTTTTAATTAGCCAAGCCAATGATTGCCTTAGGCAGCCTGCTAACCTCAGACTTCCATGCTAACTCTTGGCTTAAATCACATGAGCACACCCACACCACTGTGGCTCCAGTGAAAGTGAATCACAGCCCTGAAGAAGGGCTTGTTGTAGACATGTTTAGTTTTTCTGCCACAATCCCTGACAATAATTGCAGATTTCTCTCAACAAGTTTGAATTCATCAATAATTGAAAGCTGCCAATAATTCAGTATTCTATGTCTTTTCTGTTATTATTTACATTCTTGACTTACAATCTCGGGATGCAAATATTTTTGGTTGGGGCTTTTGTTAATCACCAACCATTTTTTTTTTTTAAATTAGGTTAAAAAAAAGAAAGTCAATGTACATAAACTGTTCTCACCTGGCAGATCAGAGAAGAGGAGGATGCATTCGTTGAAACCATTAGCCAAGAGACGATCCCTGAGCTGCTGCAATATGGCAACGCCAATACAGAAGGGGAATGAGGAGTTACCCAGCAGCAGTGTGTCCCACAGGTGGAAGATCTTGTGCAGTGGAAAAACATCTGTATGGTGGGTACAAAAACAAACACAACAAAGGGAATGTGCTATAACATGAGTGGTACAAGAAGGCTTGAAAAGACAAATCCCTAAAGATTCACAATGGGATCCTGCAAGTGAGACAATCGCATACAACATGCACACAATGAGAAATGGAGGATCAGTTTGTATATAAAGCGTATGTTTTGCATTTCCACATTGCATTTACTTAAAATGGTTCTATGACTTGAAATGGGAAGCTCACTCTGCAAAACTGCACATTGGCATAGTTGCCTGGAAGCTTATTTGATGTGGAGGAGGCAGCTGGGAAAATGTGTTTAGGTGGGTGGCGTTGTGAAAAAAAAATGACAGGAAGAACATAAGCAGGCTGATGAGCTCCAAATAAAACCACATCCTAATGTCCCACTGCAGCTATCAATTCAAACATAGTATTTTCAGTATTATTAAATGAATTATTAAAGAGACATGCATGTATGAGAACCACTATAGTCCATCTGTTTATATCATTCAGAGGTCTGTTAAACTAAGCAGTCGGTGCATGTGTGTGTGTGTGGGGGGGGGGCAGAATGGCCCAGTGGTCAGAGTGCTGACAGAACGCCTCAGAAAGTCCCCACCACATTAGCAGTCAGCTGAGTAGACTGCTCCATATGAGTGACAGGCAGTTAGTCTGTATATGAATGGAAGATGACCCTCCAACCTTGTGTCATATTGGAAAGAGGGCATTAGCAGTCAGAAGGGCACACCTGAACACTGGGCTCACACAAAGCCATGGGAACATAAAGAGTTATAATGGTAACAACCCACACGCTCCATCTCTTAAGTAGTCTCTGTGAGAGTGCACATGTGTGTGATTAATTGAAGAATGAAATATTCCACTGCCAAGTGCAGGGTTCAGAAAGATCACTGCTTCGAGAATTTCCAGACCAGTGTGACTCTAATTAATGTAACAGCTGTAGGAGTCTGAAGACTGGTACATTACTAATGTAGCTGTAACTGTCTATATTTAAAAAGAGAGAGCGCAAAGACATTCAAGCAGTTGCACTGGATGATGTGGCTCTCTTTAACAAAACATAACAGCGCATGTGAAAATACGAAAGTGTAATGGGGAAATCAACTGACTAACTGCGTGCACACACAGATACACGAGTTTTCATTCATACAAATCCTACGAAAAACAATATAGGTAAGTAAAAGTAAGTAGGAAGTATATAACATGATTTAATAGCTTGTAGTACTACCCTTAGCAACACTATTTTGAAGTAGCTGTTTTCTGTGATACGCTTCTGGTCCTTTGTTGTGTCTTTATTCCCTTATTTGCTTCCTGATCCATTTTCTTGGGCTGTGGTCATCGTTTCCAGCACTCTGGTAATTCTAACCTGAAAACAAACTCTCATTAATCTGCGGTATGTCAACTCCGGTCTTTCCTCCACTTATCACCAGACAGCTGTTTATGCCAGCCTGGTCACAACTGCTATGAACAATTCAAGTTCAAGAACATCAGTTCAGACCTTTCTGTGTTCAGTCTGTCTAATTGACCAAGTCCTCCCTGTTTTCAGATTCCACTGTGAGCTGATCATTCAGTCCTGCCTGTTATCGCTCAGCCTGCAGCCTGTCTGTCCACCTTTCTGCCTGCCAGCTTGGAAGAAGTATGCTGGGATTTTGGAACTTGTAGCCTATATTGTTATAAACCAACATCTACGTAAACATGAATCTGTGTTCTGCTTTTTGGTCTCATCCTATTCAACCATGAAGTTATAGTTTGTCACATGTTTGAGGAAGAATTTTACTTCAAGTCTCTTTTAAAACTATGCTTCAGTTCATTGATGTTTTGGAGGCTTTCGTTATGCACAGAGGTAAAAGAGGACTTAGTTTTTCCACACACTTCGCTTTGTTAAATAATGACATGTAACCTTATGTGTTATCGGTCATCTGAGGTTGTATTTTTTCTAATATTAAGACCTTGTGATGATGATCAGATGTTGAGCACCTGGAATTTATTTTGTTTGCCGTATCATACTTAGTGATCGAGACACAATTTATTTACATCATATCCTCTAAATGTTACTTCAGGTTAAAAAGCCGTGCTTATGTATCTGGAACTAACTGAGCAATGCAATCATGCATTTATGCACTGTTGCCTCACAGCAAGAGGGTTCCCAGTTCAATTCCCAGCTGGGGCCTTTTCATGTGGAGAAACTAAAGACAATTTTCTATACAAACCAGGACCGTTTCTTTCTCCTTCTTTGAAATATTAAGTGAAGCAGGTTCTAAAGACACGGAAAAGAAAACGCTACTTACGTGTAAACATAGTGAGGAACCAGGGAATAGCATAAAGCTGTGAGGAGACAAAGAAGAGAGAAAGAGGAGAGAATTAGGCTGGGTACTCTGTCGCATTCATCCATGTGGAATTTTCAATATGTCAGACGAAATTACTTTGCTCAAATAAAATCAATGATCAATTTTTTTTGACTGAAACAACATTTTCTTTGAGAGGAGCAGCACACATGGCTGAGCTGCTGAGAACAACAGAGCAGTCGGCTCAGCTTGGGTCTTGCTTAAAGGAGAGAAAGCAAACAATGAATGAATGTCACTATTCTAATCTTGTCATCCCTCCTTTTCCCTCCTACTTCACTCTCTCCATTTTCATTTTTGTCAGGGGAGACAAGACAACACACACACACACACACAGATTCCACCATTAGGCGAATGGCCACAGTAAAGGTGCTTAATGTTATGTTGAGCAGCCAAAAGGTTTAGAGCAGGAATACTGCAGCTTATCTCGGCCAGTTAATTGACAGCTAATTGTTAGGGAGCCGTTGGCTGCTGAGTGGACCTCTTATGTGAATAGTGATTAGCTGGAAGGAGACTGTCATTGCGCTGCTGGTCTTATCCTCAGTCGCAAAAGCTCAGCAGCACAACTGCGAGTGCAGCCAAATTGCATTAGCGAAAGTGCAAATGGCAGGCCCAGGAGAGGGAGCAAAGCCAAATTGAAAGCGGACCTGAATTATACCACTGGCTACATGCAATCTGACTCACTGCTTATTGCATTACATGAGAAGAAACCTTAAACACTGAAATGTTTCCAAAAATCACCTGTGGTTTCTGCATGCTTGCACAGAAAGCTAGCTATGAACTGGTGTGTATTTATTAGAAATCAAACATATTCATACAGCAATGACATCTGGTCTTTTGCAGCTGATGGATTTATTGCCTCTGTGAAACAAAAGTTCACTGCATTCTCTGAAGTTCACAAAGGAACAAGGATTTATTGTCTTAATGTCTAATTATCGGGCTGACAAGCATGAAAGCTCTATCAACAAAGACTGTGCCAGTGCTATTCTGACCCAACAATGAAAACAGGCATACAGACTCCCCTTTGAAAGGCAAGCCAAAGCTGGTAGCAATTTACATGTAGTGAGTGCCAAGTCATCAGGGTCAAGTATGAACAATATTCAGTAGGAGCAAGAAACTAAAAGTATCTCAGTTGTTAAAGATAAGGTTGAGTTTAAAGATAGCAACATACAACATGTATTTCTTCTTTTTGTCTTCCTTCAATTGTGCCAATTCAGACTTCCAGGGTTCTCCAGCCTCAAAGCCTAGACTTCTCTGTGATAAAGGACCCAGAATTCATTGGGTGATGTCTCAGAGGCCGCTCCACAAATGACACACATTCATCAGCACACAAGCGTAAAACCCTGGAGAGGCAGCGAAGGCTTTAACCTTGACACAGCGTACAGCCGTAAGAAGGAAAACGAAGGGCAGGAGGATGTGGCACAAAGTAAGAGAAGTAAGGTTAAACCCAGCAGATCATTAAGTCTGCCTGGCAGACATTAGTCGCCGTATAAATTATCATCCATGGACTACGGGGAGAACTCGACCGTGACCACAGATTCTGGGAAGGAGGACGTGGAACAAAAAAGTGTCACTGACAAAAAAAATATATACACAGCAATGTATGAATGGTTATTTTCTTTACCCTTAGAAGGAGCCGGAAAGTAAGTTATTTCCAAGTATGTTTGAATTCACATTAAAGACAAACTGGTATTTGGTGAAATTCTTCGCTGCCGCCTGTTATTTCTTTGGCTACTTGCACTATTTCTAACTTACATCTGGGATGAAGCCAATCTCATTTAGATGGTTGCTTAGCTCTGGGTCATGGAAGGCAATCATTTGGGAGAAGACAGTCAAGTACTCTGAAACAAAAGCAAAACAGCAAAAGATTAGAACAAAACATATCACGTAGCCCACACTAAAGTCCAAAAAGAAAAAAAACCTTTTGGAGACTGCAAAAGATGCACCAAACATACACAAAAAAATATCAAAATGCACATACACTTACGTAGCAAATTGTGCTTCATAGTTTATTATGCCAAAATATCACACTGCTGATCAACTGTGCAACCAATGAGACCAACTTCTGTAAATGGTGAATTAACTTCCATTATTCACACTAGAGGTCAGAAAAGGAGCTGTGACCAAACAGATCAACGTTAGCGACCACTCCGGGGCATTTAGCCGTGGAAGGATGATAGCAGTCGCATTCCCCACAGAGTTGGAGAGGTGGATGGTGCAGCTGTTTATCAGTCACGTAAGAATTGGTTGTGACATTTCTCTGCAGGCATTTACGGTTTCATTTGTTTCCCTGTCTCTGAATGATGTGGCTCAGCTGCAAACTCCATTAAGATGACTGAAATTAGCATGCAGAGCTCAGACACAACATGTAGCCAAAATTTGCACAACATTGAGCGGACAGTCTGATGCTCTGCGACAGTTAGACAGTTTCTCATTAGAAAACAAATATTATCCTTGTATGGCTTACCTTGGATGACATGAGAGTTGTCTTTTAAGAAAAAGTTGTACAGGTACTTGGGGATGAAGGCAGACATGCAGGCGTATGCCAAGGCTGTAAAGAGTACGACATTAAGATGAAAGGAAGGAGGGAAAAAAAAGAAAAGAAAGGCAGGGATAAAAACATTCCGCCGTGACGGCGGTAAGCTATTTGAAAAGTTCAAACTGAAACCCTTGCCTTCGTTGTTGAAGTTCAAATACAGGAATGGGGCACAAAGTGAATCCAAACCTGCAATAATAACCAAATGATATCACTCTCATTTAAGGAAGGAAGTTTCCAAAATGTGACATGACCACCATCTAGTGTCCAGTTATGTGTGCTACAATAATGAAAACTGTAAATCAAAGAGATAAATAAAAGTGGCAGTGACATAAGAAACACATCAAACAGATGCAGTGAAATAAGCCAATGGCGACTGACTCACCCTGCCAGTAGACCAGGTCAGGGTGAGAGACCACCCAGGCTTTTAACACACGTCTGAACTTAATGTGGCCCTGAGGAGATGACAGCAGCTCGTCGTACTGGTGGCAGCGTGGGATGTCCACCTCAATCTGTGCACAAAAATATCCACAACTAACGAATGAAGCAAAGTCCTATTAAAATGTTTAAATGCTGCAATATGTCACAACCATTTATTCTGAAAGAGTTGTCTACCTGTCTGTCAGTTGGGATGGGAGTATCCTTGTCTATGCTTTCATACTTGGCTTGGATGTCACCCTGTGCAAAAAGAGACCAATAGTTAAGCCCATGAACACAGTCAAAGTTGCACTTTTTTTTCCTCAGGACAAAATTTTTTTCTTTGTACCTCAATGCCCAGAAGTGCAGCCCAAGCTAGTCCACGAACAAGAGGTGGAATATCCACTCTGGCCTCTTTCCACACTACGTTTTTCTTGTAAGGATAGGACTGAATACAAAACATCAAACAGAGACTATATTTATCATCATTACAGTTTATTAAGTACAATGCATGGCTCCGATGCAATCACCAGGCTCTGACACTTGTGGGCTCTCTTTCTGATTGCAAAACATATGCTCGGGAGTTTGCATGGGTTCGGAGTGTGTGTGTGTGTGTGCGACCTAAACGGCAGACACACATGAATCTGTATGCGGCCCTGACCTTGAGCAGCCTGTCAAAGAGGATGATGCGGATGAGCTGGTACTCGGTGTCTCTCTCACGGATGATGAGTGGCAGCGTGACGGTGGCTGACAGCTCATTGCTGCTGTTGGACTGCGGCAAACTCGACTGTCTGAATTAGGGAGAGGAGAATGGAATGTGATGTTACTCGTGCCAAAATAAATGACAGGGAGAATTGAAAAATAGTGACAAGAAGTGGCAAGTTCGCGATGGAGAGGACTTACTCGTCTTCCAGTAGAGGGTAATATGCTTCTCCAGCTACATCCTTCAGTCTCTGGAAGAAAAAGAAAAAAAAAAGAACACTTATTTTTCACGTTTCAGCTCCTAGGCTGTAGTAGGTGTTTTGAGATTTGACACCAGCAGCAACACTGAGAAATATTCATGCTCTTTACACATGTATGCATGTCACTGCTAATGTATCAACTATCTTCAAAATATAATGATACAGTGAAGTAACTTAAGTCGGGCGTGTTTCATCAGCCACTAACATTAAGAACAAGCATACTCAGTCTCAGTTAGTTTTGTTCATCAGCACATGATATCACACCATATCATTGCTGCTGCATACAGAAATACAAGGTAAAACTACCACGATAAGACAAACCCAAAGTCTGACTTCAACCTCTTTTAAGATGTTGTTGTCAAAAAGTAACATGCAGTGTGCTAAAGAGAGACCATTAGTGTAAATGCCACAGAGAGAAAATGCAAATGCTCCAACAATGCTGAACAAAACCCACAGGTTTTAGAGCAACATATATGCTGCTGACCAGATTGTGTTTTTTGAAGGAAGGTCTTACTTATTTCAGCAGCACAATACCAATCTGCCAGCCAATTTACAGCAACTGGCATTCTTACAAATGTTTGTTAACAGAAAAGGTGATGCAACACCGTGATAAACGTGTCCCAAAAATGGGATTTTGCAACATACTGTAGGCATCAAATCAGTCATATCTTTAAAAAGAACGTATGCATTTCAGTATTTGATGTTGTCTTGGCATTATCACACTCAGTTAGTGAATCGCTTCATTCCTTTTTTTTTGTTTTACACTGAGTAACATTTTTTTTTTTTTTTTAATGGGTGCAGTGAAATCAGAATATGTTGCAGATGTTTGTTTTGTCCGCTTTTCCTTAGCAGCGCTGCACGTGCAAACAAAAATGTTCACCTTCACACAGTATGGGACACAAACTGTCTTACATTTCTGAGCTGGCACAGAGACAGTGTCACTGTAGTGTCATCGAGCAAGAAACTTCTATCCCTGCTCTGGCCGAATGACTCCCCGTCTTCCAAGACAAAACTAAAAGCAGAACACAAATACAATACTTGACATTATCAAAAATGTGCAAATACCACAGATAGTATTCTGTGTGTTTGTGCATGTGTGTGATATACTTGGGCAGAGTGCAGATTGGAGGTTTGGACTGGATGATTCCCTTGTTGGTCAGCTCCTTTTCGAGGTCACCCCCAGCTAAACACCACAAATGGTACAACTCATCTATGCCCCGCTCTGACAGGTAGTCCTCATCATCATCTAAGGGCAGACACACAAAAAATGAATAAACATTTGCTAGCAGTCATGGTTGACACAACAGAATAATATCGACAATAGGGGAACAATTTTTCAGAATCAATTTATTTAACCTACGTGGCAGTAAAACACTGCCTGAATTAATTTTTAAAAATGCATTCTATCAAAAAGTTCCCAGTAATAAATGTCACATTTTTGATTTCCGCTGGCCCATAACAAATAGATCTAAAACAGCAAATCTGAGTAAAGATCATTAATAAAAGCAAATATCTGGACACTGTGAACGAAAAATGTTTACAGGACTATAAGTTAAAAAGAGCAGAGGAAAAAAAAGGAAAAAAAGTGCTATTTGATACAAAAAAAGAACATACAGTCGGCAGCAAAAGTAATTCTACCCCCATTTCATGGGATTTCCCACAGTTGGGTTTTACAGATTTCAGAGTGGAACAAAGTAGACAATAAGCAGCTTCTGAAAATTGAACATAAAGGCAAAAATAAAAAAAATATATGTATGTCTGTACATATATTCAGTTCTAATATATTCAAACAGTTCTAATGAGCTTGAAAGTTGTAGAGATGTTCTCCTTGGCACTACAGATAGGTGTATGCATATGTAAATGTTGTAAATATTGATGATGGGATAATTAGTCAAAGCTATTTCAAGACAAATCAGCTTTAAGAGTTTGTATTTTTGAGGGTCTTAATCAAAGGAAAGAATGTTTGACAGGTTTTTGTTTGCAGTTCCGTGTGAGTCAGTGAAAGGTTCCACGTTCACTTGTGTGTACTTGGTGGAGACCTTTGCAAAGGTCACTGATGTCGTCTGGGAGCTCCAGATGTGCGCAGCGCAAGGAAGATGAAAACAGGCTGACAGGCTGCTGGAAAGGTGTGTAGTGGCAGGAAATGCCATTAAACAAAGGGTCTCTCCGTAGCTCTGCAGGGGTTGGTCTAGTTTATGCATAAAGGACAAAGATATAAGGTCATAACAGCAAATGATCCAAAATCACAGAGTGAGCTTCAGAGCTGAAGGCTCGGTCATAAAAGTTATTTACCACTGCTGGTAGCTTTTACCCATTTCCCCCTCACTTAATTTCTCTGTTTCATCTTAGCATGCCGGAATCCACTCTAATGTTTAAGACTTCTTCATAACGTGTGCGATCAAAATGACTCTGAAATCAAATGGTAAATGTCCTGCAACAGGATATGAAAAGCAGGTGAAACTGTACTTACCTTTTAGATGGAAGAAAAGTCAAGCATTTCCTCAATAACTCAAGAACGTTCTCAGGCAGCTCCTGTTAATATGATGCAAAGTATATTAGCTACCGCAAAGTAAACACGGCTCAGGAAGTGTGCCTCATATTTCCGATAAGTCTAACATTTTTTTTTATCTATAATTAGATGTGTGTAATCAAACACATTTAAAAGTTGGGTTTCAATAGAGCAGACTGCTTCAGGATGAGGATAGACTGGACAGGTTGATGGATCAGGAACTCTACTGTATCCTCTACAGAGAAATCGTGAACCATGTCTTTATACATTTACTTCTACTGTATACAGCTGTCTGTATCTAAGTCTTGTACATAGGCAGATTTGACAATAAAGCAGACTTTAACTAAATGTAGTTATTATATGAATGACGTTTCAAATAGGAATAGTTTAGCTTACGCTTGGGTATCAAATCAAATTCATTTGGATCAACGTAACTAATCAAATAGAACAAGACTCGAGAGGAATGAACATAAAGCCTTCACTAAACTTTCCTTTTCATAAGTATAAATAAATCAGGGATAAAGCAAACCTGGGCCTGGACTCACGTCAATGATACTGTGATAACAACTAATTTTACCGAAAAGGCAACAAATAAATATGACTTCACGACTAAGGTTATGTATCCAGTGTTTATAGGTTTACCTTAATGGTATCCAAACATCCATGTTCCTCAGCAAGGACTGTGACAATGTCATCCATGCAACCTAACAGAAACAATATCACAGCTTAAGCCCGACTGAGCTTTAAATCATATTGCTCGGCTCTTGGAATATTTGCATCTTTCTTACTCACCCAATGTCAAAATGAATTTCAGTTTCTCACTTATATCAAATTTCTGCCAGAGTCTTCTGCCCTAAAATTGATGCACAGCATTAGATTTTAAGAAGAAGATCCTACGTACAGCATGAATTTAGGTTAAATACCAACAGCTTTGGAAAAAGAAAAGAAAAGGTCTTGGAAGAACACTGCCTCTCTTGTACAAAGAGGTTTATCAAGGATTCTTACAGCACACAATTCAAAGAGCAAAACTCCAAGAGACCAGACATCGGTCTTGGGTCCTGAGGGCAGTGGAGCTTCATCATGTGATGGATCACTGGGGTGGAAGGAGCCCTGGGCGATCACCTCTGGAGAGAGGTATGATGGGTAGCTGGGGTCAAAATGACAAAGCAGATAAGCACATCACTTTGTCAGCCAGTAAACAACGGCTCTTACTGCTGTCCTGGATTTGCCAGTTAATTAATCTGAGCTGATGTAACAGCTTAGTGTATAATAGCTTTTAATTGATTTGTAAGATTTGCTAAATTTCTATCATGCTCTTTTCCCCCTTTCACTTATGTTTAATATGACATAGTTACTGCACAATATTCTTCAAATGACAGTCACTCTATGCAAAGAGATTATGCTGTTGACATTTCCGTTACTAAACAATGTCCAAACAGCCATTTCTTCATAAGGACTGCAGCGCTGTTTGACTGCATTTCCCTGCCAGATGTTTTATTGAATGTCCCATCATTCCTTCGCTCGGTCTGCAAAAGGATATTGCCCAGACACACTGTACAGAACACAAAGGCCTTTGGACGGGGATAAAAGTGCAATGATTTGTTGCAGCTCTAAACCAGGAAGCTATTCAATGCCCCCAAAACTCAATCTCTGTAGAAAAGGATTCATCAATCTGCAATATTTATCCACGTTTTGGTATATTACCTTTTAGATTTGTGTGTGTGTGTGTGTGTGTGTGTGTGTGTGTGTGTGTGTGTGTGTGTGTGTGTGTTCTAAAAGCAAAAGAAACAAGTAAACCCCTGGCAGACATCTAACTGTGATGATTAGTGAGGAAAAGACATACCCAATGGGAAAATCGACATCTGCCCCATGATCAGTCATGTGATAAAGGCCAAACTTTGCCAGCTTGACATTCCCCTACAAAAAAACAAAAAAAAAATCTTCTTAGTTTCTCTCGGATACTCCTTTTATGCACAATCATGTCATTCACTCATTGCCAAATTACGCATTTCGATTTAAAATCGTCAATTTGTTTCTACGTTTCCAACTTTTTTTTCCAAACAGGATGCTGGTATCAAATTCAAAAGGGACAAAATTAAAAAAATAAATAAATAAATTCCAAATTTCTCAATGGCGCTGTATGTTGTCTATATGCTACTTTTAACAGGGCTGTGATCCAAAAGATGCTTAAACAGTTCAATCGGAGACAAAGAGTACCTTGCAGTCCATGAGAACGTTGTGTGCACTGAGGGCTCTGTGAACCAAACCATGTTTGTTCATAAACTCCAGACCTTCAAGGACCTCGTAGGCTATTTGCAGCACCTTCTCTGGGCTAACACAAACACAAAGGTTTTAGTGGTTGAACTGGTGACTGTGTCAATGCAGATGGACTCATTTACACTTCCAAAACCAAACTAGTGAGATCATCTAGTAATATTCTTATGCTTAAATGTATCAACTCACCGGTGAAAATAAACAAAAATAAGTTACAGTACAGTATATCAAGATTACTGCGATATGGTTCAAGTAGAATGCTCATGATAGTTCTACCTTACGATTTGTCCTTGTTTGAAACCACTTAAACTGCTTGCATAGTGTTCAGCAACAACAATCAGCCGTTCTAGGAATAGGAAAAGGAAAAATAAAGATATGCAACTGTAGGTTGAATCAAAATAAGTGATTTATGTTGAGAAAGCATTTTGATTATACATATCACCCAAATCTAAATCTAACAAGATGAATAAAAATGAATGGTTCATCCACATATTTATTCATTTCTGGTTTGTTTGTCTTGCTTTTCACTGTGCTGAATTTAATTGTAGAGGGGGAAAACAATGCTGTGTATAACATTACAGACTGTCCTACCATGCTTTCCTCTGGAAATGTCCACATATTGGCAGAGTCTGGGGTGAGTGATGGTCTTAAGGATCTGGAAACGTCCCAAGATTTTGATGGAGTTTGGGGTGAGAGGGAGGCCATTGCTACCACAAACATCATGTGGGAGAGCTGAGGCAAAGAAGGTAAAGGCTCCCAGCTGGGCATCTTTTAATGGCCTCATTGTACCCTTGGCTCAGACAATGAGGATCTGTGATGTATCGACAAAATTAAATGTGAAAACTATAAAGGAAAGGAACGTCTGATCGCCAACATGGTATAGTAGATAAATACACAATTTATCTTTCGTGTCATTTCTGTAAATATCTTAAAACTTAACTGAGGTAAAGACCACGATTAGAGCAAACGCGTGACCACTTGTCATAAAATCATATTTACGCCATATGAGACATTTCGATAGTGAGTGTGTCATGCAGCATGTAAATCAGCTGTGTTTGTAGCCAAATTAAACACAGCTGCACAGACGGCCGACATAATAAGCCACAGATGTAACGTGCATTACCTTGAAAGATGAGTATCTCGCGCTTAATGAATAGGCATTATGCTCATGTCGATTGTTGTGGAAATATTTTTATATTTTAGACGAATTATTTCCTGTCTCTGCGCTGGAAACGGACACAGCTGAGTGAACGTCACCACTGACGACATTTTTGTGCGACGAAGCGGTGAAAACCATTTCGAAGAACAAACGATAATATTGTTTGGCGTAATCATTTTTTTAACGTATCTTCAATAAGCTGCTTTTTTTGGTTGGGTGTCCTCCTTTTGTACGAGTAATTTTCTAAATCCATAATTTTTAAACAGGCACTTGCCGTCGTCTCCTCAAGCCTCGGAGACATTATTCGATTTCTAGAACATATGGCTGGTGAAGCCAAAGGCAAAACTGTGTGACTGCTTCCTCTCCGGATACTGCAAAGATTTACCGGCGAGGGCCTGAAGGAGTCTGTGCAGCTAGCTTCTAGTCATCCAGCCACTCGAAAGTAAGAGACTGGCGCAGCACCTGTCACCCTCTGCTCTCCCTGAAACGTGTTGGGGTTACCATAGTCCATGTAAGTTTTGAAAGCTTTTATGTCATACCTCACTGCTTATTCTAGCAATTTCTGAACTGCAGGCTGTTAATGGTACCACCAATTGGAGTAGCGTGCAGCTAACTTGTGCTAGCTTCACAAGAGGTGGCATTGAATAAAATATGTCCTCCTTCCAGTGAGTAAAGTGACCTGATTGCTTTCTGATTGAACTAACGCAACCTTAGCAGTGCTGTATACACGATATTCCGGCTACACAGTTGATTTTATGACGGGATATAACACTGCTGCCTAAGTAAATTTGATTAGCGTGGAGTGAGTTGGTCTTTGAATAATTGTCTGTGCTATTATTTAAGATTGGGTGCCAACAATTATTTACCTTGGTTATTCATTTGCCTTGTATTTCTTGTATAATGTATTCTCGATGATCAACTGATGACTTGCTAAACTGTGTATTTTCTTCCGACCAAAGTAAAAAAGATTTGTTTTTTTTTAAATCCAGAGGTTTATACAAAACAAAATAGCAAATCCTTCAAGAACAGCCCCAGATAACAAATAAGTGATGTGTTATTACTCTGAGCCCTCAAATATATGGGTTGTTCAGATATACACCATCACCTCTGAAAAGCTCATTTAAGTTCATGTTTAACCAAATGTCTGCATGAAGTTGAATTGATCTTTCTATACACCCTTATTTGCCCAAACTAAACTTTGTAATTACAGCTCAACTCTGCCTTTTGGCTAAAACAACAGCGGCTGTACAATCAAATTGGAAAATTTCAGTCAGCATTTTATTCAAAAACAATGAATGAATACATGTTTAAAAAAATTTCAAACGTGTCATCAGACATTTTTACATTAAGATCATTTTGAATTTCTTGCAGATGTATTACTTTTGAGTGTTGACAAAATGTGGTTATTGAAAATGTAATTTAGCCAAATGTTATAGTTTAAAAAATAAATAAATAAAATTATTTATAGGCAGTGATGACAGTATACTACTCCACTGAGTATGTCTGAATATGTTGTGCTCTCCGGTCATCTGTTTTCTGTTTTTCAGCCTGTGAGCCAGTACAATCTGCCTGCACTTGCCTGCCTTTGAAACTTTTGGCGTTTACAAGTAACTAGAAAGACTCACTTTTGTTTGATCACAATAAGAATCAAGTAAGAGGAAGCAGATAGATGTGTCTACATCTGCTACCTAAGGCCAGACATCTCATAATTTCTCCTAAACTTAAACTTGTAGGGCCTTCTCATGCCCTTCGGGTGGTGCTGGCACACTACACTCGCTTTCTTTTTTTTCTACTTGGCAAACTGGAAGTTTTCTCTTACCGTATGTCCCTGCTGTGCAAATTAAACATAAGAGGAAACACTTGCAACAAGGCAAGAAAGCTGGCAGCTAAATGCAACATATTTTCATGTTTGATTCAGGCCAAATGTGTGGCTTTAGAATTACTATACGTTGTTTATCTTTGGTGTTCATATTTCAGAATGAGTGTTGACATAGATTTCTATTCTCTCTCTATATATTTTTTTTTTTATAGGAAATGGCTAGAGAAACTTCTGCTGAACCCTGTAGAAGCATACAGAGTTTATAAAGTTGTAAAGCAGAATGAATCAAAGCGAGCGCTGCTTTCATACAGTGAGGACGGTAAATTACGCAGACTGAGGGCTGGTGAAAGGCCGGCCACTTTTAACGCTGTCAACACTTTTGAATGTTTCCATCTAAAATACACTTGTGCAGTCTTTATGATGCAGAGAATACCTTGGAATTTCTGCTCCATTTTCAGAGGTTTTTGTGGGCAAGGTCTTGTTATCACTCCACCACTGGGGCTGTTTAAATCAATTCAGTTATTCAGCAAACAACGCTTTGATCCTTGATTTTATCAACTCCAGCTCTTTTGTGTTTCTAATTTCCTCGTTCCTCAACGTTTTGTTTTCATCTCCAGCCAGCTGTTGTATTCCAGCGCCTCCTTATATTGTGCATAAGAAGTTGTTTTTCCTCTGTGTCTCAGCCTTAAAATCCCTCTTTTCCTTGGAAAAACCTTTCAATGCAGCATTATAAATAAGTCTAACGCCTGCACCTAAGCTGGTGTCCAGCTGAGGACAAACTATTCACTTCACAACTGTGAAAGACTCGGAGAATTGAAGACTCTTTGAGGTCTTTAATCACTACACTGTTGCCGAATCCTTCAAATTTGCCTTGAGTCATGATCTGAGGGATGGATTCCTGTCATTTTAATCTACCAGCGTTCCTCCCGCTCTGTGTGTTTACTTTCTTACGGACAGTGGTCTGTTTTGGATGATCAGCCAAAGTATTAGTCATGAAATGAAAAGCATATTTTAAACATGATCATAGACGCATTGCAATCAGAACGTCTCGGCACATTGTTTTGTGACCATTCAGATATTTGATGCTTAAGATGGTGAAATCCTGCTTTCTATGAAGATGTGTTCCACAAAAATCAGTCTGATGTACACGATGCCCTTTAGCCGTACACAGTAAACCTGTAACACATGCTGTGGAAATTATAGTGTTCTGTTTTTGTTGAGACTATGTGAGGCCAGTTGACTGAACTCTGTGGTCACTTTTGGAGGCTGTAGTTTGTGGTGGCATTGTACTGGAATGCAAACCTTGTAACTCAAATATATCTTAAACGTTGAGCTCGTTACCCTAGAAGACCATCTGTTTTAACATCGTCGGTGTTTCTTAAGTTCATTTAAAGCAAGAAATGGGGTGACGTCACTGTATGTTACTAATTAACAACAAATTTAATCGGCTCATAACATTCCGAACAGCGGCAGCAGACCTAACGGATGCAACATTTTCTGTGTTCTGTTAGGTTTTTAGCTCGCTCAGTGGTCAAGATGTCGAGTCACAGTCCTTTGTTAAGGCTGGAGCAGCGAGCGGCTGAAGCTGACCAGATCATCGAGTACCTCAAACAGCAAGTCCAGCTACTGAAGGACAAAGCAAGTAAGAAACGTACATATTTGATATCGTCTAGTAAGAGACATTTCCAGGGAAAAAGTCTGAAGGCTTGAGCACAAATTGATATCAAGGAATCACAAATGTTGGTTATTTTTCCCTTTTTTATTGTCAAAAATCAGGTAACACATGGAACAGTTTCCGGTGATTTTGATCATTTCTGTTCGGTCAAACATTAGACTTATTTTCTGATTTTTAAAGTTTAGTTTGGTCCAGCCTCCATATGCTTCAGCTATGCTTGGGAAAGGCTTATTTCAGTGCTGATTAGTAACCTGAATCCACCTTTTTGCAGTTTCTCAGGCCAGTGTCAGAGAGGAGAAGAAACTGATGCTGGAGAACGCCAAATTAAAGAATGACATCGAGGAGCTGAAGAATCAGTTGCTGGAGAAAGAAAAGAGAAGAGGGGGTATGTATTTCTCCCAGCAAGACTTCCTGCAGATTACTAAAGACCTTGTTATTCTCTGTATTTAATTGTAGAACAGTTTGTTTGAGCTTTACTTGAGAGCATTTGATGTCAGTTGTTGCTCATTACAGCTTTTGTGTGGTTTGTCCTATCAATGATATCATCTTGCGCGTTCTCGCCCGAAAGCCCATTCTAACCAGCCCTTTATTTGTTTTTATTTCAAGCATCCCCACTGCTTTAAGAATTCCCATTTGGCTGATGGGGCAACATGTGTATCAGCGATTGTGCCACTGACAAAGCTTGGTATTAAAGGGCTCGAATCATTTAATGTTTTCCAGAAAGGATTTAGTGGGGGGTCTGGAAGAAATGAGAGAAGGAGAACTTACTAAAATTAGAGTGCTGTAGGAATGTGTTCCAATACACTGAAGACAAAAACAGTAGCCCTGCAGCCAGGAGATTAAAAATAGTGACAACTGAAGGAGACTATCAGATTTGCTGTTATAGCCGGTATTGGAGCCATCAAATCATGGTTGTTTTGTTGAGAATAACAATCCACAGGACAAAGAGCTGTATTTTCCACTTGGGTTGATTTGGTGTCATTTTACATAGTTGTTGTATTTCCTCGTAACTGGAGCCTTAAGTTTTTTCTGCAACTTATATAAAGCATGAATCGACGTTATTGACTTACACTTCAGGTGCAAACTGGAGGCTTCACCTAACAGTTTCAGATGCGAAGTCCTTCAGTGCCTTGGTGGACAAACCCTTCCCTTCTGGAGAGGGCTTCTATCAAAACATATGCAATGATAGCTGGTGGGGATTAATGAACAACAAAGCAAAGTGGATCACAAAGAATGGATCAAACAACACGAATAAGACTTTAAGCACTGAAACAAAGTGCATAACAGTATGATTGCATTATTAACACTGGCTTCATTGCCTGTATCTTTTGTAATTTAGACCCAGCTTTTAAGTGACTGCTTCATTTAGTTACTCATTTATTTATTCAAGAGGAAATCCAACATAAGCATTCAACAGACAAAAAGCAATATGCCCGAGATCTCTGGAGAAACTCTTAATTTGTGTTGCTGCCATCCAGCTATTTTAACGGGGCATATTTCAGTCACTGCTTATATTATATGTGATGTTGTCTAAGAAAAAAGGTTGGCGTTAAAAAAAATGTGTGTGGGGGGGGGGGCTTAAGAGGAAACTTAATGGGAATGTTAAAGTCTTCGAGGTTATTGCCTGCAATTTCAAGGTAAACCGGAAAGGTCCTGCTCTCAGGTCTCAACATAGAATTAAGTTAATTAAAAGCATTATGGAGACAGCGGTGTGCCTACAGACCTATGTTTGTCAGACACAGGCACAAGATTTTGTGGGAATTCAAACATCAGGCGCCTTAAATGAGGGGTTATTTTTCTCTGCAGGCTTATTGTAGGACATTGTTCCCTGCTTTATGGTCCCATTTCCTCCTTTCCATCAACTTGGACACTGTCATTTTCCCATCCACACTGTTTGCATCAGGGGAACAGTCCTCCCACTGAGTGGGTAAATAAAGCTCCCCTGTGTCATTTTGTTGTATTATGTTGATGCCTTCACCTATGTGCGTGAAGAGGAACAATAAGGATGTTGTGTATCTTCTTTATTCGCGGTGTCAATGTCTCTTGTCTGGCTCCTGTCTGTCCTTTCATTCACAATGAATTTGGGATTCCATGAATGTGGTTTATTTTATACATATATTGTTGCATTAAAGCCGTTTTATTCATCATTTGCTCTCCCTGTAGTGCGGGACGTTGCCATGCCATCAGGCGACACTGGTGTTGAGCTTTGTTCAAAGCCCATCCCTCCCAAAGTCTCCGGTCCGGCACCGTCAGCGGCTGCCCCTGCAGCGGCGGCCCACAGCCCCCCTCCAAAAGACGAGGGCAAAAAGAAGAAGCAAGAGAAAAAAGGTGCGGGGTACAGGGGTGGAAATCCAGGTTGTAGTGTCTTCTTATGAATCCATGTAAATTCTGCCTGTAGAGATTTTTCTTGTTTGTTTCTTTTCGTATCCAGTTGTACATTTTATTTTTTCCTGTACTCTCTCTCTCTCCCAATAACAAAACTTGTTCCAGTTGTAAACAATGAGCCCTGAAACTGCACGACACAGGTTTTTGCGATTTAAAAAGTGAAGAGTATCCTGATGTTGTATGTTCCGGGTCCACAGTCAGCAGTGGTGCGTGATCAGTGTTTTAGTGTTCACGTTTTTTTGTTTTTTTTTTTATAATGGGATTTGTGCCGTGTGGCGAAACGAGACAGCAGGGTAAGCTGAGAGCTCAGAGGAGGCTGTTTGTGTGCAGCATGGCATAAAACGAGACCAATATGGTGCAGGTGGGTCTGTTTGGGGAGTATTTCTGTATGAGAGCGCCGTTTGTGGCAAGCAAAGGTTTATTGTGTCACCAAATTTATAAAAAAAAAAAAAGACTTCTATAGAAAATTTGAAAAAAACAATGCAAAGCGCTGCATTTCTGTGGCTCTGCTAAACTTCAACAAGCCGATGGGAAGCCTAAATAATCTGTCTCTATAATGTAGTCTAATTTCTCCCACATGTACTCTTAGGTAATGAATCTTGGCACAGACGGAATCAAAGTTAATTAGCAGTTTGTAACACCATTTTAATGGGTAAGTAGCCTAAAGCATCGTTCAGACTACAGGATTTTATCAGATCATCATATCGGTAATGCTACACGACTTGTTTCTCGTGTTCTGGACTTTTGAAGTCATAGCGTGGTCGTACTACAGGGTCTTTCCCCACACTGATCCCCCCCCCAGACTCATCTGACCGCTCTCTGTCACACAGTTACAGGTGCCTCACTCTCTACAGTAATGCTCTACAGTTTGTTTTAGTCGATGTTCTGTTTTTATTGCAGGAGGGGAGAGAGTGGAAAAGAAACAGGCAGCACCCAGCCAAGAGGAAGTCAAGGTGGACGTGTCTCGCCTGGACTTGCGTGTCGGTCGTATAATCGCCGCTGAGAAGCATCCGGATGCTGACAGTCTCTACGTGGAGCAGGTGGACGTGGGAGAGGCTGCTCCCAGAACTGTGGTCAGCGGACTAGTCAAGCACATACCTCTGGACCAGGTACAGAGTCCTTAATACCGACAGCAGAGGTTCAGACAGAGAACTATGTCAGCTGAATAAATTAAAGACTAGACTTAAGCTTCTCCAGTGGCGTTTTCCTTTGAGTGAAGCAGATGTAGAATTCCATAAAAGGAAGATTTTTATGTTGGTAAACACACACACACACACACACACACACAGAGTATCTGAAAGCTGTCTTCAGAAGCAAAGCCAGTGGGATTTCATTAGTCAGTTATTTAAAAAGGGCTCTGTGATGATAGTTCTGCTCAGCAACTTTGTGGTTATAATGGAGAGGATCTCCATCGATTAACTGTGTTCATATTGTCATGTGGGGATGGCATTTCATGATATCTAAATAAAGCATCATTAACTTTTATGCTTGTCAGTATTGAGCCTTTGAGCATAACAGTTGCATTACGCTGCGTCTTGCAAAATCGTTCAAACTCAAACTGGCTTTTTTTTCCCCCATTCGCGCAGATAATTATTTTGGGCATTGGCAAACGTAAAGCCAGCAGTAGATGGCGGACACCCTGCTGCAGTTGTTGCCTTTAACATTGCTACTTTATGATTTTGTCCGACGATGTTGCTGAAATAAAGTCAGCAGCTGGGAAATGTTCTCATCCCTGCTGGTTGACATGAGGTCCTGTTTTTTGTCGCCTTTCAGTCTCATTCCATTGTCTAATAACAAAAAAAAAAAAAGGATTTCTACGAGTAAGGACTTATTCGTATTCTTTAGAGAGTTCGTGTGAGCACAAAGAGTAAAAGAGAAACCAATCGAACATGATTATAGTCTTTTAATCATATTTGTTTTAATGAAGGGAAATTGCCCTAAAACTAAGTGGGAAATTAAATGGGATTTTCACAGAGAATTGTTCACTCTTTCAGCCAATAATAGCATACTTGGCTTGTGTTATCTTTGACTTAGGAACTTTTTAAAGTTCTCAGAATTGGCTGCAGACGAGGTAATAATAGGTAATAATGGTCGGCTGCAGGCAGCAGCTCAAGGCTGGACAGTCGCTTATGGAGGGTTATGCTCAGGGTGTTAACTGTACATTTGGGACCTCACTGACGGGGTCTGTGCCCTAAGAAATAACGGGTCATTTTCTTAAGCTATAAACTGGTTTTCTGTGTTAAAGCAGTAACAATAAGTTGCAGACTCGTGAGGTGCTTTATGATTCCACTTTGAATGGCCAGAGCACTGCGGTTTTTTGTGTGTCTGTGTCAGTTACAAAGTCAATAAATCCATCATCAAAAACCTGCCCGACTTTCTGGTTAACGGATATAGATGTTGCTTATTATCTGTCACGCGAGCAGGAGCGAAATATGAGGCGTTCCACAATTAGTTTTCTGTCTGTACTGCTGAGTGTGGATAATGTGCACCGTTCTGAAACACCAGTCTTGGACCGGATAATCATACAATAACTGTTAGGACAAGTTTCCACAGTGCAAATGAAATATTGCTCAGATTGAACTGTCTATTTTTGTAAATGTTGTTCTTTCAGCTTGCCAAAACTCTGCACAGATGAAAAATGAAAAGTGCCATCAAAACCTTGCGAAAGCGATGAGTGATTTATATATATATATATCTTTTTTTCCTTTCTTTCTTTCTTTTTCTGAGCAGTTTCTCAAAAGATATGAAGAAAGATGTGATTATTCTGTTAGATCTGGTATACATCAGCTCTGGAATGTTATATTTTTCTGCCTCTTTTTAAATGATGGTAAGTCACAGAGCCTTCTGGACCCACAAGTCAAATGTTTTCTTGTGTGCTCCTTTTTGTTTTTTCAAATGAGGCAAACAGAAATGAAAGCATGTAAACCCTGGGACACGGTATCTTTTGATTGGGTATGGCATCGTTGTGCCTGTTAGAATGTGATGGACTCCCTTTTTTTTTTCCATTGAAATGAACAGAACTTAAGAACTTCTTTTCTGTATACAGGCTATTTAGAATGACTTGAATCTTTTGTCCCTCCATATAGATGCAGAACCGCATGGCTGTATTGATGTGTAACCTTAAGCCAGCTAAGATGAGAGGAGTGGTGTCACAGGCTATGGTCATGTGTGCAAGCTCGCCAGAAAAGGTTGAAATCCTCGATCCTCCAAGTGGAGCGTCACCAGGGGACAGAGTTACTTTCCAGGGCTTCCCAGGTACCAATAACCTCATCACTATTGTTTAGCTGTCCCAGTCAATGGGATTAGGAACGTGTGTCCCAAGGATTTCTATCACTATGAATCTTTGACCACCGTCATGTGACTTTCTGTATTTGTCTTCACTAAGATTTCTCTTTGTGTCCACAAAATGTCTTTAAGCAATGAGGTGTGACACTGAACCCTTTTGCAGCCAGCAACAACACAGCAGTTTGAACGTTCACGTCTCTTCAGACAACCGGTCCCAACGGGTTTTCACGCCCGTCTCAAAGCTCACACTGGAGGACACCTCGGTTTTGTTTGGCCGTGGCTAAATGGCCCGTGACTGCTGATTTTTACTGGCTAATCAGCGCTCACTGCTAGGAACGTAACCTAATCTTTTTGTACTTTCTTGGGAAAATAAGTGTCCTAATTGTTGTGTGTAGTCTAACTAATGTAAATGATTTTGGACAAAAGGGGAGAAACCAAATATGTGGAGCTAATTTCCTATCGATTAACAAATAAAGCAGACCATGGAAAAATGCATAAAACTGCGTTTTCCTCTCAAAGTCCGAAACTTGCGCGTCCTTTTATTTTCTTGCCAAACTTACGAAGTTGTGACGACATGTGGCTCTCTCCTGTAAATCTCAACAATCAAGAAAATATACGCGATTAAGAATGAAATAATAATGCCATGGCCGCTTTAAGAGGAGACAATCATTGCTCTATCTGACCACAAGTCCGTGGGATTGGCTGTCAGCATGCCAAACTCTGAGGTGTTTTTTCCTTTTGTGTGATGTTCCTTTATTATGATATTTTAAAACTGAGGCTCTTAACAAGGGCCGGATGACAAGTTCTGTCATCCGGCTTCCCAGTTGCCATAATTTTTTTCCTATCAAGGATAAATAACACAAATTCAATTACTCAGCTGATCCGCTGGTGTGAGAACACGCTTACTGCTTGCATATTCCCTGACTTGAGTTGATTATCTCTTTCACACTTCAGCTTTTTTTCACTTCAGCCTGTAAATCAGCAGAAATGGCAGCTTTGAGAGAATTGCATTTGTGTCCTCACACCCTGAGATGGTTTTACTTATCAGGAAAAGTCAACACCAGATCAAGTCAGCTAGTGCAAGCCATGATGTTGAGCAACATCCAAACCAAAACTGTCATGAAATGAGAACCCCACCTAATTGTTTTCCTAGATTCTGAGAAATTCTGTTTTGATGTTTCAAATTATGGCTAAGAACAAACAGCTGTTTTTAATAGCTGGCGCTCTAATGGTACATGACAGAAAGTCAAACCACTCACATTTCTGCTTGAGGACATAAAATTCTGATTGGCCTGATGAATTATGAATGTAGTCGTTGGCCATTTGCTCACATTTTGTTCCGGCTTTAGGTTCTTCCACACATACTTTATGTTTAAGTCAACTGTGGACATTCAGCAAGTGTGCATCTTGTCATTTTATATCTTCTCTGACTGACTGCTTGAGCATATTAAAACTGTTCTGGTAAGCTATGCAAGAATATGTCACAAGAAGTTTTTTTTTGTGGGATCCACAAAGCTGAAATGCTGCATGTGACAGATGAGCTGAGGGGGGAAAAAATGGAGATTCTGATGCATTAAACTGACTTTTTTTTTTTTTTTTTTTTTGATCGCAGGTGAACCAGACAAGGAGCTGAACCCTAAAAAGAAAGTGTGGGAGCAGGTCCAGCCCGACCTGCGCACGGACGCTCAGTGCGTTGCAACCTACAAGGGCGCCGCCTTTGAAGTTGCCGGCAAGGGAGTGTGCAGAGCCCAAACTATGAGCAACAGTGGAATCAAATGAAATGACAGAGCTCCTTGAAATAGCTCAGTGTTTACTTGGCAATCGTCTCCGCTGATGACCATGATGGTGTTGATCAACAGAATGATGATGAGTGGAAGTAAATGCTTACAAGATGTTCAATGAAGGGTTTGGACTTGCTGTAGTATTATTTGTTGGGTTTTTTTTTTTTCCTCTAAAGCTGTGTCCCAAGAATCTGTCACTAAACTAAAACCAGTCAAGATCCATAAAGTGAAATGAAGACGCCTGTTTTTTGTCGTTTTAATTCCCTGATTTAGTTTTTTCTCCTGAGGCAAATGGGCTTGATTGCGCTTTGATTTTTGAACTTGTAACTGATGGACTTAACGATCGGGACTGAAACAGCCCAACAAAAAACGTATCAAGTTATCGAGCTCTGTGCAAAGATTATTTAGCTGGTTCTGGATTTTAACTCTTGAATCTCCTGACGCACACGTCATTATCTCAGTCCTAATGCAGCAATGCTTTGTTCTATTACACTCGCGTTGAAGAAAACGCCTTCCTCTGAAAGTCGAGAGCCATGTGCTAGAAATTTAAATCAAGCCATCCGTAATACCAAAACTCGCTGTCACATCAAAGCGCGAAATCGCACTGCGTTTACGGGCTTCAGACCTCCAAGTAATCTGAAAGTATGCTTTCCTGTTTGTTTTGCTATTTCAGTAAGTTGGTGTGTCAGCGGCAGAAAAATGATTAACAAGAAGGACGGTCTGACTTGACTGCGCTGATGTTTTCAGGGTTCACGTTACCTTGTTTAAACAGTGAGCGAACTAAAGTGTGGGCTAACTTTCTGGCGTCTTTTTCCTAATGCTGTTAAGAGACACTATTTTAAAGGCGTGTCAAGATGTTTCGCCGATTCTTCCGGGGCATGGTAAGGAGAGGGGTGAATGCCGCACAAGTTCAGGAGGATCTTCGGCTTTGTCGTGGGGGGGTTCAAGCCCCCGTAGGTGTTTCCATGGGGAAAGGCTGAGGAGGACACTGCCACAGAGGGAAAAGTACAAAAGGGCAAGACCAATATTTGCAAAACCTTGATAAGGCAATCTTTACGACCTAGAAGGAAAGTGAGAGTTGTTGGGAATGTAGTGCATAAATTAATTGTCAGTAAGGGCTCTGTTAATTCAAACTAACAGAGCCAGCCTGTGTGACTTATCTTCAGGCCATAACTCCTAACTTCCATATTACCTTACCGTATCTTTGTTTTTAATCATTGCTCACAGTTATCTCAGTATAGGTTTAAAGGTCCTCTTTATTGCCTCCTTGCATAAGATTTATTTATTTATTTAATCTTATTTTTAGACGCTTCAGTGTCTCAGTCGGAATTGAGAATATCTGTTTTGCTGCAGCGAGTCGTCACCCAGAGCTGCATGAACACCTGCCAAATGGCATTTTAATGGAGGAGGTCATGTTCAGAAACCCTGTATATCTCAAGTGAAATAACTGTTTAGCGATCGTTGGTTAAAACCAAAAAGAAAAATAAGAACGACCTTTGCTTAGACATACTTTAAACTAAACACCTAAACCCACAGTGTTCTGTTTGGGTTTCTCTGCAGCCACAAGGACTGTTGCAAAATGAGAGTGTTTACTCTGTGATGTTTTGAACCGGACATTTTCTGACTGAAATCTAAGCTGGAATTGTTGCCTTACGTGACGTAAGAGATTTACCCCATTGCATTTGGTCATATGGCATCCACATCTCAGCACTAAAGTCTATTCCTTGTATTTAGTGGGCATGGGCAACTAGGACTGATCGGTCTTTGCACCGATGATGTAGAGTTTGTGTAGGTCTGCAGACAGCCAAAATTACCAAAAGAAGGAGCCATCTTGGCATATAGCCGTCTCATTAATTCACCTAATTATTTATCTTCCAGCTTAGATCCTCAGTTTGATATGTGCGAAAAAATTTAAGGATTCTATTCGCAACCTTTTATGGGGGAAGATCCAGACCAATGCAATGGCTTTTGACATGACGGGATATGGAAAAAAGTTGGAAAAACTTTAGTTAAATGAAAAACTGATGTGGAAGAGCATAACACTAAACATTAGGTTCAAAGCCCCACAGGGCAGTGACCCGCGTCTTGTTATTGCAACAAGGCGGTTTTCACAGGTTTATATGAAGGAATTGTGCCTTCTATTGGACAGTATGAGTTGTTCCTTTTATAATAGTGTGAATCACAAGACCACATTTGTTGATTATTTCAAGACATTTGGATGTGTTCGGGGATCTGTCATGTGTTGTTTTTCTCAAGAGTTATGTTTTTGTTTCTGATCTACTTGTTTTGTTTTGTTGTGCAGCAATCCACATACAAGCTGATTTGGAAAATGGCCTCTGGTCGTATTTATCAACACAAACATATACCACAATTTGTGTTTACTATGTTGGACCATAGCCCAAAATGTAGCAGATTGACATTGATGACATTTAAAGCTCAAAAATGGTCAAATCAATGCATTTTATGAGCCCCAAAGTCATCGCATACCTACGTTCCACAGAAACCTTCTTCCGGCCTCGATGGCTTAGGACTTTCTTTTTTCTCATTCACTGAATAGTGATCTATGAATATGCTAAATGGCTCCACCCACATTTCCATTCTCCAGCAGCTCACATGGACTTTCCCTTTTTTTGTTCACTGGCTCCGTTTACGCTATGTTTACACTATGTCCTTTTTAGCACATAAATGCCATAAATGTTTTAACCAGAGAGCAATTCTCATGGAGAGAAAACTTAATAACAATAACAAGGTCATAAGCAAGTGGAATTAGCAGAATGGTTGCTCTTGAGTTCCCAAGCCCAGTTCTTAGATGTGCTGGCAAAACATTGGCAGCTGATTTTGCTCATGGGAAGACTTGCAACTCACAGAAAAACAACTTATAGATAGGTTAAAAAGGTCAAAAGCTTCCTTTTTAAGTGAAGAGGACTTTAAGGTCATGCAATATGAAGTTTTGCAATACATGAAACTGCAACACAGGTGTAACACGTCTAAAAATACTTAGACATGAGGGGGAAGGTTGGTGTTGTAGTGGGAACTGTTGGACCAAAGATGGTGCTCACCAAGGTTTCGGACAGAATAGATTGTAAGGCTTAAAAACAAATGAATTTCATTATGATATTATTACGTTGGGGACCTGTCCAGGGTGTAACCCGCCTTTCGCCCGATGACTGCTGGGATAGGCTCCAGCCCACCCGCTACCCGATTAAATAATTGACGGTATAGAAAATGGATGGATGGATTATTACGTTGGGGACAAAAGTACCGAATACATTTTTAGTTTTCGAAACTTGATTTTTACTTATCTGGGAGCTGTTAACTGGGGCCTTGTTTGAAATTTGACATTATATATTAATGTATATGTTGCACGTCAGACCAATCATATTGCCATATATTAATTTTTTATATAAGTTCCCTTTGAGGTATATAAAGTAGTTTTTCATTTCATTTCATTGCCACAATACAGTATGAAAAGAGGGTTTCTTTATTTAATTCTATATTAGGTTAATCTTTTCATGGCTACAAAAAGCTACAAAAGCCTGACCAGGTAGTTTATTCAACATTATCATCATTTTAATGATGCTGTATTATGCTTTTCCTTTTGTTTTTTCCAGCACTTCATTGTGACATAGCTTCTGTTGCATTGAGAAGGTCTGCGTTGTTACGAAGCACCTGCTTAATGGTGTACTTCAAACAAAGAATGAGCAGCCGTATCACAATCCGGCGTTTTTTGATTGTTCGCTTTTTCATTCTACGGCCAATAATGACGGTATGATGTTGTAAGCACCCATAACTAGCTTCCAAACCAAATGTCTTGGAAAAACAGTAGCTACTATGAATTTCTGAGCAGTAAGCCTGGAACAGTTGCTCAGATGCATTTTAAAGCAGAACTGGACATGCAGATAGTTTTCCGTGGGTTTTCTCTATTGTTTGGAAATGAATATAAATTGTACTTATTAATGACGTTTTAACTGATTTAACTCTTGTTCTTTGTCATCTTGAATACAGCTAATAGTGCCCAATTGGCAGATGTAGGCTCTTTTCTCTTCTGCACTTTGGTCTTCTCTAATAAAAGTCTATATGACCGGAGACTTTCTGCAAAGCCACCACCCGCCTGTGATAAATCACATGTGGTGATATATCTCTACTCATAAATCTATTCAATTATGACTCTATTTTTATTAACAACAGACTTGAAGTGGTAACAGATAAAGTAGATGTCCATTAAAAAAATGTGTTAAAATAAACTTCTTCTATTGATGAGCAGCAGGACATGAGGCCCACAAAGTCTCTCCAGACTCTGTGATGGGGTTGTAATCATTACAGGATGGTTAATTAAATGATAATTTGCATTTGATCAACAGTAAACAGTCTATGAACTGAAACAATCAACAGCTTTGTTAGTGGATGGATAGAAGAAAATATTGATAATGCGGAGGGAAAGACATATTTTGGCTGCAGTTGAAAGAGCAGCTCGTGTACTCTCCTCACGGTGTGGTTTTATGCTTCATGGATGTTCACAATGAACAAAATTATCCAAGCTTCTCTTTCAACTCTAAGAAATTTATTATTCATATCATGGGCCACGCTGGACATTTTGAAGTCCTGGTTATACACATATGAAAACATTTGTACATCCCTTTCAAGCCAAGTCATTATTTCGATATTTGGAGAGTTTAAACATTTCTAGACAATAGCAGCAGTAGCAGCATTACAGTCTTGTGCCGTTCTCACCACTTTATTGCTTAACTGGTGTGACATTGCATCTCCGCTCTGGGTAACATCGTTTGACATGTCCAGCTTCAAAGGGGCCATTTTATGGACAAAGAAATGTTGTAAAATTTAGATGTACGATAACTGAAAATAACTGAAAAACTCATAAAAGCACAACCAAAGATCCGTTCAGATTTGAGGTTTAAACTCGTGTTAGTCCTCATCTTCACTCCATCTTCTCTGCTAAGCCTCGACCTCTGAGCCCCACCTGCTCGTATCCAACCTGCTAGACCGATGAAGTCTGCTTCGTTTGGAAATGGAACCTGTGGAACCCTGTCAGGTCAGTTGGCGAATTCCAACTTGTCCCCATGAGTGAGTGTGGATGGTTGTTTGTCTCCATGCTGGCCCCAAGATAGACTGGTGACCTGTCAAGGGTGGGTCCTGCCTCTCGATAGTCTCTCCCAACGAACAAGAATTTGATTTGACAGGTATGGAAAATGGATGGAACTTCAGACAAACAATGATACATTACACTGTGATTTTTCATTTATAAAAACTAAGTCAAATGCAGAAGCAATGTGTGAAAAGCTCAGTAAGCTCTGTGATTCATCAGTGTATTAAACCACTTTTAGCTGCAATAACTTGAAGTAATTGCTTTATCTGTGATGTTATCATCCTCTCACACCAATATGGAGGGATTTTGTGCGTTATGGCCAAACATCTCCACTTTGGTCTTGTCTATCAAAGGAAATTGTTCCAGAAGTATTGTGGTTTGTTCAGATGCATCTTTGCAAACTCAACCCTGCTGCCAGGTTCCTTGTAGAAAGAAATGACTCTCTCCTGGAAACGCTTGCAAACAGGCCATGATTGTTCGATCTTTTTCAAATTGTACTGCCATTATATTTAACATGCTAACTGAGGCCTGTAAAGGCCTGAGATGTAGCTCTGTTTTGGGTTTTTTGGTATTTTCTCTGAGCATTGCATGGTTGTAACTCAGGATGAACTTGCTGGTCCACTCCTGAGAAGACTGGCCGCTTTCTTGAATGTTTGGCACTTGTGAATAATTTTTCTCACTGTAGAATGGTTTGGAATTAGCCTTATAACTATTTACCTGAACTTAAGACCTGGCAATATCCTGATGATTTGTTTGTGTCCTGATAGATGATACCCTGTAATTGCATGACTTTATACTGCCTGGTAACTTGTGGCTTCAATAAACACTTGTCTTATCAATACTTATCTAAACAACATGATTTAGTCGTTGGTTAAAGTTTGTGTTATTAACCTTTATGTCCGAGGTCACCTGAGGTTTTCTGATGTGTAATAAAAGATATTTTGTTTATTCAATGAATTTATGTCCAATGTTGCTAACCCAGCCTCTCACTACTTGTGTTGGGGTTATTTCTAAAAGCCTTCTGAAGTTTTTCTAAGTGCTTCTCTTGAATACGAAATTTACAAAGCCCACATTTATTCAACGGCTGCCTATGTCTATATACCTGTTTTTTTTTCTCAAAGGAAATGTTAAAGATAATGAACATATTTAAAAAACGGTCTATGATCCACGCACATGTTCAAGCTGACAAAGTGAATAACTCAAAACAAAGTGAGGAATTTGTACCAAATTAAATCAGAGACTTTGTCTCCACAGACTATTGTAACAATAAACAGCTGAAACCACTGAACAGGAAAATCTCTTGTGCTTCTGTGACACCTTGGGAGTTGCTGCGCTGACCACAGGAGGGCAGAACCCCACCACTAAATTACACATCCCCACAACACAAAAAAATGTGCTTTGGGCACTTTATTGAAGAGTTAAATGTGCTTGATTGAGCTGACCTTTACTATGATTAAATGGTGTTTTTTTTCTCCTCCGTTGACATTGAAGTCAGAATAAAGTGGCAGGAAGAAAGTCTCACTTATGCAAAATCATTCAATGCTGCAAAATGTGTAGAGGATGCAGAGGAAGAGGAAGTATTATATGACTGTATAATTATCCTTCTGAACAAAGTGCTTTGTTTGTGCTTATCTGATCCATTGTGATACTGATCCATACTGGGCTGGTACATCTGGTCATCAATTTCTTATCAATGAACTAAGTGATGAATGACTACATTGGAAACAGATATTTGAGTTTTAAAAATTCTATCAGAACAGAGTAAATAAGGATGTGGTTAGCCTCACTAATTACTAGACCTGTTGCCAAAGAATGAAAAAGGCAAGGGCTGCTGAGACATGTGTTTTATATTGCAATCTTAGCTCTTATTCCCTCATTTGTCTGAAGAAGATGGCTGAGAAAAGTATTATTTTGTCAGCAGTGATTGTGAATCACTTTGGTAACTCTATGCTCAAAATTAAACACCTCACTTAAAACTGACCCTAAACCAGCATCTTTGGCAACAGCATTAAAACTCTGCTCGGGGTCTCGTGTCTTGATGAGGTCATTCATCTCTCAGCAGGCAGCAGGCCTGCAGAGACACTTCCACATGCCAAAGAAGATAAGACTATTGACAGAGAGAGTGTCTGCTGAGACTCCAGCCGAGCGTCACCTTTTCAGACGGTGCAGACTTGTCTTCATTTTCCTTGACACTTAATGAGTCAGTGAGTGTGTCTTGAGACCTCTTGGTGGAGTGGGAGGCGGGAAGTTCCCAGGGGGAAACTTTTAGGTGAGGACAATAATTACAATCAAACAAGGACAACCCTGTCCCCCTCTATCAACAAGTGAAACCCAAGATTAGAAGGAGGAAATATGTGATTTTTTTTCTTTTTCCCTTTTCTTTTGACAAAATAAGGCATGAAGTTGAGTCACTCGCTTGTTTTGATGATTAGCCTCTTGCCTATTAAAGGCTGATTTGTATGCCACCAGTTTGGGTGACGGCTCCATGGGTAGGAATTGTAGATGACAGTCAGAAGTGTTTGCTAAGGGTAATTTTATACCTAACAAGTCTGTGAGCACAGTCATTTGATTTACAGTGTGAGACTTAGACAAGGAGCTCTTGTTTTGCTGTGGTGTTGTCTTATAGTGTATTACCATTCAGAGAGTGAGATCAGCTTACCTGTCTAAGCTCTGTCAGGGATATCCTTCAAGGACAGAGTCCAACACATGACAGCTGATGGCACGTAAATGCAGTCAATTACCATATGCTAACAAGTGATATTGTAATATTAGTGAAAGGCACCATGTAATTCAATGTATTCTTGAATAGCATGTGGTGCAGAGCAGCTGTTTTAGGTATAAACACAGAGACAGTAATTGTTGGTGCCCACAGTTCTTACTGCAGTTGCCGCACTGAATATAATGTTGCTGTTGTTTGTTCTTGTTGATCTGATTTATTTTCCTGTGGTGTTTGGGGAAAACCCCTCATTATTGGACAGCAGGGGAAGTGCTGATGCAGGATTTTGACATCCTGACGCTGAATCACAAAATAACCACATATGTGCATAATCACACTGAAAACCACCTTTTACACCGGGAAAACTCGGGAATAATTTTATGTTCTACAAATTTATTTGAACTATTTTTATTTATTCTTTTTTTTTACTTTTAGGAAGATGACACTGGATTCATACAGTGTTTGCAATACAAAAAATATTAGTAGTAGAATATCTTGCATAGCCGGTCATTAGTGCACTAATTACATTTGCAGATGTGAAGCAGAGGTGCATATTCAACTATTGCTGCCATTCAGCTTTGTCTTGCTCAGCCGTGGGGGTGGGCAATCGAGTCTGCATCACTGCTGAAACTCTGCAGCAGACAATGGAAACACTGACTGTAATGATTTCAGTGACTTCTAACATTCAGACAAAAGGCTCAACTCACGACCCCTAAAAGACATCACCTGAGACATGCCGCTGACTCATCCCTCCGTGTGTGTGTCCTGGTTACAAACACCGACTCAGCAGCCAAGACAGGGCAGGGTGAGCTCTGATGCACCCCTGAGTGGAAAAAGTTTGCAGGCTATAACTGTGCCTGACAGATCTGGTGCTTTTAAGGAATAATGTCATCACTGGCTGCCTAGCTGACCCTTTTATTCCTAATGTTGATTTTAATGTGCCTCAGCAGTGCTGCATCTCTTGGATGTTGAGTATATTAAATCGGATTTCTCTGAGGTCAGTCCATCAAATGTTCCTTTCTAAAATATGTTTGGCAATCTACTCCAGTGAGGTGGGTCAGAGTTAAAACACTGACAACGCCACCTTGGAAAATTTCACCCAGAGAATATTCCTCAGTAAAATTTGATTAACGATTATAAGCATTATAAACCCCTGAAAAGGCCCTCAGGTTTGTCACTCTTTAATACAGGAGATGTGTTCTATCCATAGATACACTTTATTTATCAAAAACAAGTTTAAACAAATGATAAAAAAAACTGCTAAAATACAGCTGAGGCTTACCAGTAGGTTGACAGGTTAACGGATCACCCCTTAGTACACATGCATCACACCCACAAGAACCCTGTTGCAGCCCAAACCCGGAGGTGCAAGACAACACACAGCACGCTGGACGGAGACGCTGACACCAAAATGGCCCCAACCACTACCACTGGAAGCTCTCAGTTTCTGAAAAGAAAAGACATTTAATGAAAATAAGAATAACACAGAGCACCTTAAAGCTGCTCATCAATACTCAACAGCTGAGAAAAGGCCTCCCGCCTGCAGTGAAACAAAAAATGAATAAATGAATTTAAACAAAACAGTATATTCACTAATCTAGGATAAATCATATGAACAAAAACAACCTGTTAAATAGACATTATTTGATGGTCCTCTCTCAGAGGATTTAGATCAGATCCCAAAACCAACACAGCGGGTATCTGACCATGCTTCGGTATTTGACGAGTTGAGAGTGAGAATGAGTTGGTGTAGAAGACACCGTGAGACAACTGAAGTCTAATATCATCCCACTTCAGCTTAACTTCCCGTCCTCCAACATGATTTACGAGAGGACAGAATCACAGACTGTGTAAAACATAGTATCTTGAAAGTGTTAGACTGCAATTGAGCAAAGCTATATCAATTCCTTAACCCTCAGTGGAATGACATTTTAAGTACAATCTGACTTAGGCTGGTTGGCAAAGTAATTTGGATGGAAATTCTGCGGTGGTGTAGTGAAGGGTATATGGAGATACACCCACCTATTTTTTTAAAATTAAAAATAAAACCCACTTGTAAAGCATCTTAGGTGTGCATCAAATTTAGTAGAGTGCTCTGAGATAATTTGGTTTTCTTTAAATTGGTTGGTCAGGTTTAGGCATGTTCAGGCCTTTGATTTCATATTGATGCTTACTCTGATGTCAAGCAGCACAAGATGCGTGACAATGTGTAAAATTTACTTGCCCATTTTGGACTAACAAATATAGCAAACTGCATGTAAATGGCACTGTGACTGTTTATCATTTGCTTGACAAGCTTCTTGAAGACAGAAAAAGCAGTTAACACCATAGACCACATATGAAATATGGATGAAGTCGCAACATCTGAAAAATGAAGCCAATAACTACATGGTTTACGGTGCAATACCACTGATGGGGATTATCGTAAAAAACTAAGCCAAGATATTATGTCCATCAGTCATTATGATGCCAGCAGTTAGAAATAACTTAGTTTGCTGGTGGTCCTTTTGAAAATAATCCCATAAACGTACAGATGTTATGCAGAAGAAAGAGGCGCGTTCGTCCAATCAGGTTTCAAGTACCACTCCCTTGCTCCACTCTCTTGTCTAAATTTAATTACTTCGGGCTCCCAAAGAGGAAATAGTTCCAGGCATGAAAACTGTCTTTCACAAAAAAAAGAGAGAGCTATATGCAAGTCTTCAATAGTTTCTACAAGTGACTTCCTGCCTTTTTTAGTTGTATATAAAATAGATTTTTGTGTTCTTGAGTAAAAATCCATTAAATAATTGAATTGAGATTTATTCAAGAACCCCCTTTTTTATTGAAAAAAAAATCTAAGGTTAAATGAAAAAGTTTTAATTTACCCTTAATTTACCCTTTTTTATGTATTTACTTATTCATTTATTTTTTTACTAAATCCCTAAATTCTTTATTGGCTTAACTGCACTTATCTGAGCTGGAGAGGTAGGCATGGCTAGCATTATAATTGCTGAAGCATTGCTCAAACATTGTAAGTAAATACCACCATAAGTATTTAGATATTAGCTTTTATCTCAAAGCACTAATGTGGCCAAGTACTTTTGTCTTGCTTCTCCACTGCAGAACCTCCATGTTACATGCCAAACTATCACAGCAACCTCAGTCAACTTCATGGTTCAAAATGAAATCATATAATGATCCTAAACCCTCAATTCAATATAGTGAGCCTCAGTTTAAAGCCTGCCAGTCACGTTTGCCTTATCAACCAGCAGTTGATGGAGAGATATCCTCAGTGTCACGAAAGAGTATAAAGCCTGCCCTTCACTGATCGTATCTCACAGGAGGCCTCAGATTATGTTGCAGGAGTAAACAAAAAAGTCCCAGAGACACGGAGCTCCACGCAGGTTCATTCATCCACATAAAGATAAGGACATGCAAATCATTTCCCCTGACAAACAGACAATTTGGAGCTTCTTCTATCGGGTGAGGATTAAGCATGTTCCTGACATCAATTTAGAATTGTTATCAAGTGCACAGGGGTAGTCCCCTGTCTTATTGTTTTTATTGTTGATCGTTTTTAGAAATATTTAGGAAAGTGGCGTGACCTATGTCATGACTCATACCTATGTGAATGAATAAATGCTTTGGATCATGTTGCTTAAAAGCTGTACAAAGTTGTAATAAAAGTAAACAGACAAAACAGAATGCTGACACATGTTTGTTGTTTAAAATTAGGCACCATTGTTTCCATATATATATAAATGTATGTACATACATACATATGTGTGTATGTGTGTGTCTCAGTACATTAGTGGTGTGTGGACCAGCTGCTGCTTGTGTGTGAGAAGAATAGATTGCATGGGAATCCAGCTTTTTTTTTCTCATAGTGCAACACTGAAAGGATGTCCGCTAAAGAGTCACATCAGCCAGTCCCATGGAGAGGCTTCATTAAACACACAGCTAAAATAGGGGGAGAGTCAAGTTGCACCATGAAGCATTTGTAAGAGAAAGGAGAAGCTAAAAGTATTGTGAATGCATTGTAGTTGCTCTATTTTCTACTCCTGGTAACTCCCCCAATCCCCCACCCCTCTTCTTTTTGCAGACCGGATGTCCACAATTCCTCAAACAAACACTAAACAGCTTCAAAACAAAGGCCTGGAGACCTGATATAATAATTTGAGTTGGGTGAGGATGGTAGGTCTCAGGAGTCAGTTATGACCCGAGGAGACAGCAGGACCGAAGGGGCCTTTGGCCAAGTGTATCAGTTGATGGTCACTGGGGTCGTGACATGAATAAGAACCTTTGGGAAGTTAGGGGGTCACTTACAACAGCTGTCATCACTTAGGGTTACTGGTTTCACCTGAAGACTCAGTTGATGGCGAGATTGCTATTGAATGATGTTTGAATCATTCTCTGAGCTGCTCTGCTGTCAAACATTTTATATCTGGGCTGTGATTCTTTTATTCATTTCATTTTATATTACTGCCAAAAAAACTTCCACATAAGCTTTCACTTTTGCTCAGTCTTAAAAGTGTGGGTCAAGAAATAAAACGCCTTTGTTGAGTTCCGCTTTATACATATTTGTGATGTCTCTAAACGTCCACATACAAACTGAATCTCCCCCTCTGAATCAGCCACCGGAATTTGGAGACGAGAGTCAAACTACAAACAACTCACGTCTGTGTTCTGTCATTTTGCACATTAAAACCTTCCCAAGCTATCATTAAAGATTATTTTCTTTCTTGTCCAAACATAACAGCTGTAGTAATCTCATTTCCACTACATATGCTTTGGTTTTCAATCAAAAGCTATATTTCGGTCAACACAGAGGAATGAGCATTTTCTTCTTAAAACTGGAACAACTTTCTTTTTTACTGCCACTGTGCATCATTCAGAACCGGAAGCACAACACCCCATCTTCCAAATGAAAGCATTAAAACAAGCAAAAAAGTACCAATGATGACATTACAATTAATAAAACATGGATTTTTCTCTTCAGTGTCCAAAAACTTGAACAAAGCTATTTGTCATACACTTCTAACAGAATTCATTTAACACAAGAGCTGACTTCTAATCCCAAATGGGCCTTTATCGTGAAACTGATATCCACGGTATCATTTTTGCAACGTCTGAATCAAGAGTAAACAAGGCTGTCAGGTATACTGTGCCAAAGAAAAATAAAGGCATCGTGTGGTGTGGCTACGTGTGGGTAGAGTTACCCGAGGAAAACACCAAAACTCATTAATAATATGCAGAGATGCGTGCACATGAAAAACACTTTGCTGCAGTTTTTTTCTCCAAACAAAATACAGAAGAATTCCATCATCCAAATGATTTAGGTCTCATAACTAGCGGCCAGTGGGTGGCAACGTGTTAAGGCTGTGAATCTTAAATGTCATATATACTTCTAATGCAGACTAAGCAGACTTGCAAACCTGAACCATTTGTTCTAAAAGAGCTTGCACCAGTCACCGGAGATACTTAACATGGCGTCTTGTTAACATTTATAGACACTGTGTCTTTTCCATATCCAGTAAAATGTCTTTAGGGACGTAGAGTTGTTAATTTGTTAAGACAGTGGAGGATATAGTTTCTGATAAAAGATCAGCATACCTGCCAAAGAATACATTGCTCCTTCGTCAGGACACAGGCCTCTTACTTGGCTGCTCTGGATAAATAGAACTGTGTTATTTCTGGTTCTGTACTGCAGGGTGTCAATAATTCTTCCAGACTTAACTTGTTGTGTCGTGGAACTTCCAAGGTGGGTTTCAAAAGGAGAATAAATGGCCCACATGTGCATGACAAGCCACAGGCAGTCCACTAAATATCGCTTACTATTTCCAAAAATGAAAATACAAAACTGGGGGGGGGGGCTTCAGTGTCATCCAGTCATTGAAGCAGCGTGTCACACCAAAAACAGAGCGCTCTTAGTAGCCTTAATGTCTGCTACCACTCCTGCATATCAGACAGCTGCATTGTGCTGAGTTCAAACACAAAAGACTACTCTGTGAGAAGCATTTCTAATAAATCTACTTTCAAGAAGTGCCATGACCTCCAATAATACAAATGATACATTATGATATTTGCTGTGACTCCAGGCAGAAAAGAGAATGAAAGAAGAAATATGCGGCATACAAGAAGAGTACTAAAATGTACAAAATGTACCGGATCATAAATATCCCATGGTGCGTGTGGTGCCGTGGTATCTGGACTGCCTGATCCACCATTAATCTTAGCTTTATTTTACCTTTGATGTTTTTTCCTCAAGATACTGGCTGATGAAAGCAAATAAAAAACAAATGTTTTACAATGTTACATGAAAACAGTGGTCTCCACATTTAAGTGCATGTTTCCATACATGCGCCTCCACACAGGACATCATGCCCTGTCAGTTACGGTAAATGAATCTGGGTGGTGACAGTTAATCAAGAAGTGAATGGGACATCACCTTGAGTTTGTGTGGGAAAACCTCCCAGCCAGATGTTGATGAATGATGACATGGGAGCTGGTTTTATGGTTGTATGTGCGGGTATGTGTTTGCATGAGATGAGAAAATTAGAGGCCAATATAAAGCAGTGGATACAGTCAAAGGTCCCATGCGTGTGTCATTGCAGGCTTGAGTGTGTGTGTGCGTGTGTGTGTGTGTGTGTGTGTTGTCTATTCAAGTGGGGGAATGGGCGGGAGGAGGGAGCTGTCTTTTTAAATGGCCAGAGAGAGGAAGGATGTCTCCAACCTCGACTCTGGCGTCCCTTTGTTGTTCATGAAAACAAAACAAAAAGAGAGGAGGACAAGGGGAAAGAAGGAGAAAAAAAAGAGAAAAAATAGCATGAGGGAGCGGAAGAGTGAAGGGAGGGAGGGAGAGGGAGAGCAAATAAAAGTTGAGCCAGTCATTGACAACAATGCAGTCTGCTCTGTGACAGAGACATGATGTCACGTTAGTAGAGTCCCATGAATGGGGGTGTAAGCTGGCTGGGTGGGGTCATACCTATGTCCTCCCTCTTTTTTTTTTTCTTTAGTGAATGAACCTTGGGAAACATAATGGGCCAGGCTCGCAACTCCACTTCCGCACACCCGTCATCTGAAACAATGAGATTTCCAGGTCGGCTATTCATGCTCTGGTCCCTTCTGAGTGCTGCTCAGAGAGAGTGAGGGAAGGAAGCCTGGTAAAAGATCGCCCTCAAGGGAATGCCTGAGATCTGGATGTGTGCATGTATGCGTGTGTGTGTGCGTGCGCGTACATTGAGGAAAGCGAACAGATTGCAGGTGGTCAGAAAAAGAAAAGAAAAGAAGGCATATGATTTGTGAAAGAACACGAGAAGACAAATGGCTGCGTGTCATGGTCATTTTACACATGTCAGGTTCAAGGTCTCGTACAGCATTAACACACATTAACGCACAACTTGAGCTTATATAACTGCAACACCTTGATTGATATCAGTTTTGCATTAATGACAGTTTTGGTTTTAGCAAACAAATGTGGGCTATGTTAACGTCCACATCTATATTCAGACACCAAGCCAATTAAAACCTTACTCTGAATAAAACAACGTTAAAGCATTTTCCGATTGCCATTTCTCGCATAAGACCGCATTAGAGTCACCAACAATTACATTGAATGCTGATTTTATTAGCATTATATTTATATATATCTATATATATATATACTTTAATCGCAATATTGTATCTTGCAATACACACCACTGCTTTACAATGCAGTGGATACAAAGATTGTTTTTTAAGAACACCATCGCTTGCTTAGGGCTTGTTTTCATATATTTGGTAGCTTGTTTCTGTGACAACATCTGGCAACATCAGCTTCAGAAGAGCTCAGAGCAGAACAGGAAGGTTGCAAAAGATATAAAGACAACCTTTTGAGGCAAGAGACAAACCTAATGGGCTATGTTCTGTGTTTTGCGGAAACCCCCCCCGGATATGATTAAGACCTTGGAAGTGCAAGCAAGGCTGCAGTTGCATCAGGGAATGTAATGTGGGCATGAGTCACTAAGTAGGAGCTGCTATTTAACACGTAAGCAGGAATATGAATGGGATATATACTTAGATGGGTTTTTTTTCGCTTGTCATGTAAAAGCTTGATTTTTAAATGTGATCCTGGAGCATCTGCTCAACCATCTCTCCGGGAGTATGTTCTAGCCATTGGACAGTGATCACATAGTCAGTGAACTCAATTTTGATACACATTTATTAATTTCACTGTATAAAGGGTTATGCTCGTCTGACTTTCTGTGGTGTGTTGCCTGACACTTTGCACCAAAAGATAATAAATGAATGTATTCATCATTCAGTATGCAGTGTGTTTACAGCTTCAGATCTGCCTGTTCATCTGTCTCATGAAGCAGATGTGCAAATTGCTGCTCGGTTTTAAACAAATTACAGAAGCAACTCAATTTCAAAACAGTTCAACTGACCTTTTTTCACTTCCAGCATATATCACATTCTTTTTTTCAGCATGCATGGCTGTCAACAGAAGTCCCTCCATATCAGAACAAGACTCAGCTAAGTGTTTTCTACAGGTGTGTTCTCTTTTGAGATACTTGTCACCATAGTAACTCTGAAAAAATGGAGGTGTTTGTCTTTGCCCATTAAAAATCACTCAATCTCAGAGTTTTCATTCCTCGTCTCTGGACAAGTTCAGTTTCTGACCAACTCTCGAACTTAGTGCAGCTTTCATTAAATCAAAAATGGTAAGTTAAACATAGCCTTTATTTTGTAAAGGGAAACGAGCTGTGGCAGTCCACTTTCTCTCTCATCCGACTCTGTGACATTATACAATTAACAGATATTTACAGCAATGTCGGGTCATTGTATTAGATTTCTTGCCAATCTAAATCTCCCTGTTCATGCTCTGGCATTTTCATGCTCACAAACACCTTCAGCTTGAAACTTTTCAGCTTGACTACCAATTCTGTGCAATTCAAAGAGCTTGTGTTAAAGCCCCTGGATGGCTGCTCAAGAAAAGGAAATTAGCATTCGCTGGCAGGGGTGCAGTTCTATTAATAGACTCATCTAGCTGCAATACATGATCAAGCACAGACGTGGATTTTAATCTGGAGGCTTTTTTGAATAATTCGGACCAGGCGGAAGGAAATACAGCAGAGGAACCTTTGTTATTCAAACCACCCATCGAGCAATCATCAGTTAATGCATCACAGCCTTGACTTTTCAGGAGGAATCAACTCAGAAACAGTTTTGGTAACATTCAGCATTCTTATCATGCCTTGTCGAATTTGCGCAAGAGAAAAGACTTCAAGGAGGCTTCCATTTATGCTTTACAGCAGCGACCAAAAAGTAATGTCAACACTGTGCTCAATTAGGTGTACATGGAGTGAAGGAGATGTTTAGCGGAGGCCATCTTGTGATGTAAATAGTCTGTAAGTAAGGGCTTGCATGACTTTGGGATTGTGCATGTGTTTGTATCATTGTCTTGATTGTTTACAGAGTCAGTTGGCTGCCGCTTGTTGTAGAGCTTTGGAACAAAATCACAGCTGGTAGGGCTGCTTGGAATATTCCACTATTTTCACTACAGTGCAGCGTGAGAGACGACCCAATATTGATTGTTGTGGATTTTTTAAAATAGAAGAGCGGGTGGACAGAGAAGCAAGAGATCAAGGACTGTCTGACAGACAAACAGAAACGATCCACCATGGGAAGGTCTCAGTGATCGTTGGACTTTATTATCTAGCTAGAGGAAATTGTACCCTTTGCCACCCACAAGCACTCAATGGTAACTATCAAGTTAAACTGCCAAAGTGAAACATTGTGACAAAGCCTCCTTTTAGAGATGAGGGGAAGACAGTGAGATGGGACGGGGTGGGGGTTAAAGCTTGTCCCCTGGGAGTAGGAGGGGCAGTGTCATCGTTTGGAACTGTTGAAAGGAGCACAATGATGCCTGGTATCAGGTTTGCCTGTTTGACAAATGGATCTCCTGCTGCGATCGTGGCGAGTGCAGGAGCCCTTATCTATTGGCAACAACAGAGGATGGAGATGAATATGAAGCCTGTAACAAGTATTGCTATAGTATGAATACTTAAGATATAAAGAGTCTTTTAATCATATTCAAATGTTAATCAGCATAACGTCCCAAATGAAAGTTTCAAAGCCTATACAACAATTATTCTTCATGTAATATCATAATTCTGTGTGCAAAAACTTAGATGTGCTACCACTCAAACCAAGCTCTCATCCGTGGTCTCATTGATTGAGCAACAGAGCAACAGCAGCCACATCTCGCCCTTCCATAAAACAAAGTCCTCATTGCTGTTGACTTTCATGCGGCCTTGGCAAAATAAACTCGGGCTTTGTTTGTTTGCAGCTAGTTGCATTCAACGTCCAAAAAACGTGGAGTCTCAAACAGAAGGTGTCATCAGCCACTGAAAAGTAAAAACCCATGTTCATGAATAATGCGCATGTGTTTAGGTCAAATTTATTGGAATATTTTTGTCAGGCTGTGATATGATATAAAATTTGAACAAAAAGAAAAGTTGTAGTAAATTAACCTGAATGTTTAAAACTGTTAAAGAGGAAAAATCCTGCTGCTCCAAAGCATCATGCTTACTGAGAGCATATATAAACTCGAACAAGTTGGACCTCACATTGAGTTTTCTGCATTTTTTACTGTGGAGTAGTTGATACAAATAGTGATTTAAGGAGGCCTGTATCATCAAATGACAACTGTTTCTACTACAACACAGTAATTCACCTCACAGAGGCACAGTTTTTATTTAGTATCTACCCTATTTTGACATATTTGGCTATGAAGTCAGTGCAGCCCTCACCTATTTGCAAAAACACACCCTTTGAACTGCAAGGCAGCCATCCTCGACTTTCACTCTCACTAATAAAACTGCTCACAAATCTTCGGTCCGTGCCTTGTAAATCAGGTTGAGCGCTGATCAAAGCGGGGCTGTGAATCTTACATGACATATCCTGCATTCCTGACTAAATACATTCACATGCTGCACTCTAAAGCACAGCGCTTGTTTGATGACCCATAATCCAATTCAAGCACAAAACTTTAATTTTAGGCACAAATAGAAATATTGTCTTTTGATCAAAATATTGATTTTATGACACTGATCATTTATCCAGCGGTGTTTGCATGTTTTAATCACATTCTTATGTAAACCAGTGAGGGATGGAGCACATGCTGCTAAGCGACTTGAGAAGCCTCCATCTATTAAACTCTGGAATTCAGGCTATTTGTGTCACTTTCTTGTTCACAGGGGAAATCAAATCACACCAAGCCTGTATTTATTGTCATTGTGAGATGTTGCTTCATACAATTCTCTGCTTCCTCTTCTGATTTAATCTTCTTGGAGTGCCCTAGAATAAACCTTTAGACATTTGATAACTGCTGACTAGATACCACACTCATGGTGCGTAATGCTTATGATAATGGACACATGGATAAGCATAGATAATTAATAATCAATAAAACCCAATCCTAGATTATATAATCCATAATGTTTGGTAACTAAAATAAAGTTTTAAATGGGAAAAAAAGTTTTGAATATTTTTGTTTTCTTTGTTTTGTTTAAGTGTGGCTGAAGCCTGGGTCTTACCTGCAACAGATGGCGGTCAGAGCGAATGATGCAGGCTTTTACGAACACGTCAGCCATAGTTTTAGAACATCTGGAGCATTGGAGCAACTTGGAGCATTTCAGAACTCTAGCGATGGTGGGAAAACAAGAGCATCCTGAAAACATGCCTTTTGTGGCATTTGTTCATTCAGAAGGATATGGCCAATTATGTTCAAAGATTCAAATGATTGTTTTCTGAACCCGACCAAGTAATGTTTTCGTCTTGATTTTGTCTAGCTCCAACTGGAAAGAGACAAAAGTGTTTCATAAAGTGTTGAATTGTGATGGAACGTATGTTAGTCTTAACTTCACGTCATATAAAGGCGTATGGTTGAATGCGCTGCACCTTCCACCCCCAACTCCTTCCTCCTAATGAGGACTTTTGTGGCTTCTTACACAAAAGACTTCAGAATGATGTCTGCTCCAGTGTGGAAACACTCATATGAATTATATTTTCCTGCTGCCAATTGTTGGAGCGGAACTCCACAGTTATGAGACTTATTGAGGAGTATGAACAAACAAATAATATGGCCATTTCAGCTGGAGATTTATTGGTGAAAATGGCTTCAAGCAAATCAAACCTAAGAAATTTCATAGTGGATCGAGCATAGGGTTATAAATAGTGAATTAAACTAAATTTGCATCAGATGCTTGTTTTACCATGTCCCTATTTTCTCAACTGAAGAATGTCTATTTTTCAATGTGTTATTCATTAACACTGACAGCAGCACACCTAAAATGCCAACTGCAAGATAGTAAAAATGAATGAAAAGCCTGTAAAATAACAAACATATCTAATATATATATGATATCTTTAAAAACTTTGCAAAAAGTAAAACTCCTGATAAAGCAGCAGAATACGTTGTGGAGCCACCATACATGCAATGACCTTCAGTAAGACATTCTTCAGTTGATGGTATCATGACAAAGTAAAAAAAACAATATGGACACTGTTTTGCTGTTCCTGATTCTCCAAATTGAGAGCGCTCTGACTGGTGTCTACTGCAGGTTAGACGCTTACTGCCCATTTGAATTTCACACAGGTCTGTTTCCTTGTTTTGAGAGCCAGTTGTGGATAGTATTTTAGTGAATGATTAGTTCAGAATTACCTATAACTCGATCACACCCTCTTCTTCATGAGCCACTTTTGATTCCTTAGAAGCCGCTCATAACTTCAAGATATAGTGTTTGTGTATTTGGTGTGTGTTTACAATGTTGTGAAGCTGACCTTAGTATGATTCAGACTAATAGAAGGTCTTTTGTGATTTGTTGTGAAATATAACAGAAACCCAATTGGTCACGTATAAACATCTGTTTGGCATGAAATTTATACATGATTACTAACCAACAACAGGTTCTAACCTTACAGTTCTTTATATATTTATATTCAAATCAACCTGATCAGACATGTTTTCTTTGTTTCTTTTCAATTTGCTGTCTTACCTAACCTCCACTGCGCAGATCTGTATTTACCAGGGTGGCCTTTTTCTCATAATTACTCTCTTTTTCTATTGGTTTCCATTCCTGTGCTGTTTCCTGTAAAGAAAATCAATGTGAATACCCACAACATGCTCCCTCTAGGCTTCTCATAAATTTTAACACTCCATTCTTTGGCAGCGGCAAAGCTTGAGGAGGCCACAACAGATGTTCCAAGACTGAAAAGTGAGAACAGAGCTATGACCCCAGAAATTATTGGGGATCAGCCTCAAGCAGGTGGAAATTGGTTACTTACAAGTATAGAAATAGTGTTGCAAGGCACAGAGTCTGAAACAAATTCCTCTCCCAGAAATGTTCAGCTCGGTAGAGACGTGCCGACTGTAATGGCCGTAGTGCCGGATTCACACCACTGTCATACAGATAAAACCATTTGGTACCCCCTCATGCCATAAAATAGGTCATCCTTCAAATGTATACACCCATCAGGATTGAAAGGTTTCATCTTGGGACAAAGATCACTCAGAACAACTTATTTGAGCTCACCCATGCACACAACACTTACACATTATAACAGAGCCACTGGATCCCCTGATTGAAAGGGTTAATGGTTCAAGTTGTTCCTTTAATTCATAATCCATTTGTATTTAGGTTTCTATAGATTTAGGAGGCCTTGGAAAACAGTAATTATTTGAGCGCATAGTGTTGATTCACAACTAAATGCATGACGCAAGCATATATATTATTGGGATGTCCTGCTTGATGTCCACATGAAGTGACAGCTAATTAACCCTTTGAGGTCTATGATCACGCCTGCGTGATCAGATCATTGACGTCATTACGGCTCAGACCCCAGAGGGTTATGGAGCAGTACTTTCTTTTTTTTGTCCAATTGTTTTTAACTGTTATCTAACGTTTTGTGCCCTTTTGTATAAACATTCTACAAAATCAAAATCAGAACATGTACAAACATAACGAATATAAGTCCAGACACTATGCAAGGAAAATAAATGCTTGGATTTTGGTCAGCATTCCTTTCTCAGCATCTCAACCGGATTTTGATGGGAAACGTCTCTTGTTATTGTCTGTGGCTGCTTGAGTCTTCCCAGATACACACTGGAGGTAGATTAAAAGAATAGAAATTAGAAGAAAAAAAGAAATTGAAAGAAAATGTTTCGAAATGACTCAAGCTTTAAAAATACTCACTAAATACTTGCTAAAAAATAAAGCAACAGCAAAACTTGACAGCATTTGTAGCTACAAAAAATGTTAATGTTAACATTTTGATGTTTAATTAACTTTTCAAAACTGCATTTGGCAAATAAAACAGCTTCAAACTGTCTGTAAACTGTCTGTGATTAAATTCCAAACCTATTTGGTAAGTCACAAGGAGCGGTCTAAAGAGTTATGAGAGCATATGTCAAACACAGACAGCAGAATACACACATATTGTGGACATCAATAAACTGGTGTTAAGGCTAACATGACACACAATTTTGGAACGTTTAGCAACCTCCAGAACAGAAAGTCCTCCTCACTTTACAATGTGTGCGGTTTACTGTTAGTTATTCATGTGTTTGTTTATATAAGTATGTATTTGTAACATCAAAAGTAGTTTTGAGGTCATGGTCTCATGCGCAAAGTGTGATGTGGCAACTTGAAACCTCCACTTCCCATGTGCTGGAAATGGATCCTTCAACATCTTGGATCATTTTGTTTGCATATCTAATCATCCTGAATGTGATTTTAAGGATGTGTTAGTAGTTTAGGCAGTCTTGCCTCTCATCAGTTGAAAATTCAAAGCAAAATAATTTTGTCTTGAAATATATCTAATAAAATATTTCCATAATGCTGTCCACACAGAATAGTTATCAGGGGGAAGAGAAGGGGGTAGGTAATCTAGTAAATATGCAACCAACCCCAAGGAATATGAATGCCTGGGAACTGGGAACCGCTTAAAAGACTAAATGTTAACACAGCGTTGCTCAAGGTTAGAAGGAAAACTGTGATGTTACCAGAAAATTAAACATGCGTTACTTATCAGCTATAATTAATCTGTCATGCCTTGTCACAGTTTATCTATCTTAGTATGGTGTGCATGTGGGTAGCTGGACTACCGTTCCACACATTGTAGTGTTTCCATCAGATCTAATGCAACTGTTTAATAACAGTAGAGCACAGACACCGAGACCTGACAAAAAGCAGTGGTTGAGCCGGCAGGGATCCAGGGATTGAGAGTTGGCAGAGAGATTTCATCTATTTGAATAACCTCTGATGTGAAATGGTTCTTTTCATGGACCACATGCTTTTGCAGAAGGAGGTCATGGAAAATAATAACGTGGACCCTTGCTGTAATGATAAAAGTGAAACTTCTGGAAGTAGACTGCAGTTTTAGATAGGACAAGCACACCACAAAAAGCACAATGTAAAAGGCATTATGCTATCTGATAAGACGTAAGGTATAGTAATGTAACCATCAGTCATCGGTCACGACCAAAAGCAATGTTATGTGATGCAAAGTGGAGGTGAACATGGGCTCAGCTGTCACATAGTTATGTAAAAGTGATTCCGCTGCAAACAGTTGAGTTTTGCTCCACCAGAGACAGACAGTTACAAGGCTTTTGAAATTCACTGATAGTATGAATCCTTTGAATCCTTCCACTCCACTGAGTTGACTGATTTATATGGCATCATAATATGAAACAACATCTGTTGAAGAATGTGGATTTTCTATCAACTGATAATGGATGGTGCTATTTCAGTCAGTGTTTCTTTTCTTCTTTCTTTCTTTTTTTTTGTCTTAACACCCCTGAGGCTTGGCTGCTGAAACAGTAATGGAGGTTCATGTTTAACTGTTTTTCATTTGGTTCCAGTCAAAACTTACAAACCTGGCAAAGCAGGTAAGTTGGCATGGCTTCACACCTGAATAGACTTGAAATCACATCATTTTCAGGCTCATATTTTGGTCTTTAGTGGTTGTTAGAGTAAAAAACACTCTCCCCAATGTGTATTGGTTAGAGTGGAGGCAATGTCAGAATGTAGCTGGAAACAAAATGTAACCAGTTTGCAGTTCTGCCTGATATGCAACACCTGCATATAAAGTAGTAAACTTGCTTCACTTACAACTGCAGCTGATTCTTACACATTGATGGGTCAGCATTAACAAGGATAATGTGGTTTAGTATAACAGTGACAGAGGGTATAGAGGGTTCCACTAAATAGCCACTTTGCTTCTTGTAACAGAGTATTACCATCTAACAGTACTTTTATTGCTATTTATTATCTGAGTACTTCATCCACCACAATAGTTGTTATTCATTAAGATGTGAGATAATAATATGATATACAACAACATAATGAACGCTTGCATTCAGATACTCTAAGTTCTGGTGGCTAATTTAGCTTTCCCGGTGTCTAACAACACTGCAATGCAATATTACAGCTGTTATTTGCCTCGGGACACGAGCTCGTCTCATTCAGGCAGCAAAAATAAAGAAAATAGTGAATGAAAGAAAAAGATGGCTTGACCAACTAGAATGTCTACAGCAAGAAATTTGAATTTGTATTGGAAAGCTCAAACATTGTGAAATTGCTACACTTTTCTTAGCAACAAAATCGTTTTATGCCAATGGTTTGCATTAAGTAAAACTGTCGTGACATTGCACTACTTTTACAAATTCAAAAACACTGATATGGATGTAGGTAGGGATGTACAGTAGCATTGTACCATGAACTATCACACACGAAGACAGTCCTCGTCCCCAAAAGGTCTCCATGTTGTATGTTCACACAGGTAGCTTCGACCTATATTCCGAAGAACGAGCTACCTCTAGTGGTCACTAAAGACACTGCATGTGAGGTGCAAAAATGACATCCACTAGGGGGATATTTGTAATTGTAAGAAGAATGTATTTTAGTTCTAACCATTATCATTTTCTAACCCTAACCAAGTCATTTTGATTTCAACCTCTAACCAAGTGATGTTATTGCTCAAAGTCAAGCAGGAAGTGAAGTTGTAACTTGTTGGGTTGACATATAATAACCCAAATGGTGTTCCTGAGTGCGACTTAACCATAATCGTTTTATACTATATTTTATATACTTAAGAAAAATATAAGTACATTAATACTAAGACTTACACTAATACTTTCATACTAAAGCTTATATATGTACTTTAGTATACTTATACTTATACTATACAAAGTACTAGTACTTAGTTTATCTTGATCCAAGTACAGAAATATGGTCAAGTTGACTCAGCAAAGAAGGACTTGATGAGAAGGACATGAAAGGTACTGCCTCCACTAGGGATATTTAGGCAAGACCCCTCCATTACCCTATCTGCCTACCAGTGTAAATTGCTTTGGATTAAAGCATCTCCCAAATGCCAAAAATATAAATAATATGCCAAGAAAACTTACGAGGCTGATCATGCCCTGTGCCTGAGAGATCAGAAAATCAGTCAATCAGATCAATCAGTGTTTTTTGTTGTTAACAGAACTTAATTTTTGTGTTTAGGAATTTCTCTACAGTCCCTTCCTCAGGCTGACTGCTCAGGATTAAACACTTTATGCTTTCTTGCTGAAATATAAACTGACAAAAAGTTGAGTCACAGAAAATCCTCTCAGTTTAATATTAATTTTGAAAAAAAACTGATGACATCTTTATTTTCATCAGCTTCCTGTGCGTTTGACTCAGCATCGATGACACTGGAGACTGCATGATAAAATCCTTGCCTCTTCTTGCTTGAGAAGACTTTCCTTCGCTGCCACAGTAAATGATATGAGCCATAGAAACCCAAATTACATTTATGATTTACATGATGCAAACACGGGCACAAAATCAAAGACTTCCACTGAATCATTTAGCATATTTATTTAGCTGGCAACTTCATGTGTAGTCAGACCTGCCTGTGTGAACTCCCTCATTTGTATTCATTTGTATTTTCTGCTGACACACACTGGAAAGTGCAGACCCAGTGACAGTCACTCTCTCATTAGCAGGTTTTTGGTGGAGACTGCAAAACTTGTGGGTGGCCTGGAACAGGAGAAAAGTACTTTCTTTTTGTATCTACCTCCTCTTTCCATGGAGACCCAAAGTCTCCAGTCACCCTGAATGTACTCTTTCCAGTGTCTGTGAAGATTACAAAAAGCATCCAATATTTCAGCAAATAAAAACCTAATCCAAACAAAGGTATGGTAGAGTTATTATATTCAATCAAAAGCACATGTGGGGAAAAAATAAAGACTGTACACTTGCTGCACTGAAAGCACAACCTTGTAAACGTCCTGCACATACTTTGGTTCTGAATACGCAGCTGCTTTCCAGTGTTGAAGAATATGAGAAAATGATTTACAGTGTCTCTTACCACCTTTAATTGAAGAAGATAATAAAACTTCTATCAAAACCATAATGGAAAGGGACTTAACAATTTCTTTTTAGAGATACAGGTAAAACTGTTTCTATTGCGATTATAAAAATGATTCTTAGAATAATATCAGAATTAGAGGATGGTGGTGTACAAAGGTATACCTTTGGGAGCCAGCAACTTTTTCACCTCTTTTCAGAAATAGCAATGTTGAACATCACATGAACACGTTTACAAAAGAGGTCACCCTCAACCCTTTTCTGTAAAATGAAGACTGACTTGCCTTCCAAAACATGGTAGTGAGGTATTTGTTTGTTCAGGCTGATACGGCCAATAAAAGGGGTAAAATGTTTTTTTTAAAAAACCTTTACACATTTTTAGACCTACTCATGAGAATTTTCTAACCCTACCCATGTCTAAATCCCACCAGATAGTGACAGCTTTTCATCACAATGTGTGTTTTCTTGTAACCAAATCACCCAGCAAAATGACATCCATTGAGGATGATTGTCACATTGTAAAAAGAATGTATTTCACCCCCACACCATGATTATTTTCTTACCCTAACCAAGTAATGTTATTGCTTTAACCCACCTGGGAAGTGACAAGTGTTTTGATAAAGTGTAGTTATCTGACTGCTGGAAGGTATGTTGGTCTAAATCTCAATGTTATTTGGAGGGGTGATACTTTACAGGATAACATTGGGAGGTGAATTGAAGGGAAGAACAAATGACTTACATGACAGTTTCAGTTAGAGGACTTGTTGATAGAACAAGCCAATGACTGAATCAATAAGGACTTACTGTATGAAGAAAAACAAATCAAACTCCACCCATCAACAATTTTACAACATCACATAGGTAAAATGATTTTTACGGAACATAATGAAGACAGCTTGTCCTTCTTCTTCTTCTTCCTTCGGCCTCTCCCTTTATCAGGGGTCGCCACAGCGAGTCGATCGCGCATCATTGATTTGGCACATGTTTTACGCCGGATGCCCTTTCTGACGGAACCCTCACCATTTATCCGGGCTTGGGACCGACACTAGAAATAGACTGGCTCATGGTCCCCAGTGGCTGGACACCAAATCATCAAATTGATATATTGTTGATCTGTAGGAAGTCCTAGAGCCGTGTGAAATTAACATGCAGTGTAGCAAACTTAACACTTTATATAAAACCCTGAAAATAGTGGCATGCCATTATTGTCAATAGTTTTCAATAAGTTTTAGAATCAACTTTTTTTTCTGTAATTCTGAGCATGAAAGTAAATTGTAAGTTTAAATAGAAAAGTTACTTTGCCAACAAATAAACATAATGTGCTTTTGCAGATAGGGAAAATGGGTCATTTTCATGAAAATTGCTTTCAAAAAGCGCAGAGAACCTGTGGAGTGGTACAATAATGTCCTCAAACTCTGGCGTTTTATTTCAAAGTCGCCTTTCAACTCTGAAATTGTGAAAACATTGATCACAGTGGCATAACTCATAAAGATTTCTTTCATTTCAATCAAATCTTATTGCACTTTATCATGCAACAAGACGATATGTTGGCTTTACATAACTGAACATGCCCTGCACATTTTCACTGCAACAGGGACATATGAAGGAACTTGGTCTATAGATCACATCTACAAGGCTTTGATGAAGTCTTGTTTGTAATCAGGAAAAGAATCTCAAACGTGTCTCAGTCACTTGGTGGTTTAGTGACCCCTGCACTTTTCAGTGCATTGTCATCTGACTGATCTATATGGTCATTTGACAAACAGGAGTTATTTCCAGAAGTCGAAAAACTCCATTAAATCATTACCCGAGAAGAAATATATATATCTTTGTAAAAAAAAAAAAAGTAAGTAAGTACTGATTCGACTTCTTTAGAGAAAAAGAACAGGTTTGGAAATGTACTTTTAGTATAAATGCAAAAAATAACCATTTGTAGGTGGATTCTACCAACAGTTTCAGTACAAAGATTCTATAAATACCATTTGCCAAGTATCTGTCTTGGAGCTGACGACTTCCAGTAGATTTAAATAAGGCCATGGATGGGGAATGACTTACTGCTCTGAATTTGCTCCATCTGTGCTCTCATCTGGTTCACTTTCAGTGAAATTGAAATAGAAAGGTGCGCAATGATGCAAAATTGAAAAAAAAGAAAAAAAGAAACAAAAAGAAATTATAATTTCCATCTAAATGAGGGTATAAATGATGTGTTTCAAATTTTTATACAGAATGTGATCTGATACAGTGATCTTCACATTTATTCAACTCACATATTACACATATCCCATTTTAATTTCTAAATGAAAGCTGATACTACACAGAAAGAAATTGCATTTGATAGCTCGTGTTTGGCTTTGTTCCTAACCCTGATAAACAGAATATGTCAAAATATTCTCATTTGGTTTTTCTTTTAAGAGAAAACAAACCAAATTAAGAACTATGTAGCTATTTATGTTTAAATTATGTAGCTATTGTCAAATTTATTGTCATGGATACACATGAAATTCATCCTCCACTTTTAACCCATCCAGGTTGGCACCTGTTGACACACACAGATGCCATACACTGGAGCAGTGGGCAGCCATTCACAGCAGCTAGGGAGCATGGGGGTACAGTGCCTTGCTCAAGGGCACCTTAGGCATCTCATGACAAGGAGGTGGACTGACACCCCAGCTGTTAGTTTCACCAAGTGTGGGAGAGTGGAAATCAAACCCCCAGCCTTCCAGTTATTGGACTACCCACTCTAACCACTGAGCCACAGCCACCCTATATGTAGCTGAATAGGAAAATAGGCCACAAAAAAACAGAATGCCGTGTCTTTTCAGTGTTCTTATTCTGTGATACATTTTTAACGATTGAAGAAGAGCAGTCCCCAAATCACTTAATCCTCAAAGCTACGAATGCTCTGACACTGAAATAGTGAATTTCTGATGCAGATGATGCAGATGATGTGCTGAGCAATTAATCAGAGATGGAGCAACTGCTCACACCTTGCAAGCAGACTCTGACTGAGAGTTGTCTTCCTCTGGGTTGAGGACAGTGAAAATGTATCAAAGACACATGTTTGAGATGGGGATGTTATGAAAATACATTTCTTTCTGTACTGCGTCATGTATGTAATGCTGTTTCTCATTTGTTTTCTTAATATCTCCAGTATATCAAAAATAATCCATCCAATTCTTTATCAAACAAGACTATCTGAGCATTGAACTCCATATAAAAGACTAAGTTTATGTCTTTTAAACTTGATTGTTGCTTATTTGTTGTAACTCTATGAAGTGGGTCTGCATGTTTTGAATTGTCTTTTTAGCCTATTCATTTTTATAGTCTTATTGGCCTCTGTCTTGGTCCTGTGATGGACTGGTGACCTGTCCAGAGTGTACCCTGCCTCTCGCTCAAGACAGCTGGGATAGACTCCAGCTCCTCTACAATCTGAACAGGACAAAGTTGGTGTAGAAAAGGGAGGGATGAATTTGAAAAAACAACAAGCAATAAATAATCCTGGGTCGCCACTGATACAAAATACATTCTTTTTATTCATCCAACATTGTAAATACACAGAAAAAAACACATTCTTCACACCATTTACACACCATTTACACAAAATGTTTTGGAAAGTCATGCTCTTTGTTTTTTAAGGAGCTATCCTTTCAACGTGTCCAGTCCTTAAAATCTGTCAAAGCTATATATGCTTTATCCCCTTATCTATACACAAAGCCTTTTATCAATCTATTAAACTGTGCTTGTCTCATCCAATATTATTCTTCTCACCTAGGTCATTTTGCTGTACTGTTAAGGATTCATATGTTATTATCTGTACATGATATACATCGATTCTTAAATATATTGCTTCCAGTCTATTTACAATATAAGAGCTTATTGATGCCTTAGATTATTACAAAATATATGTAATTGATACCTTATAACAAGCAAAAAGGAGGCAAATGTAGTGATATAAGTGGTTGTTTGAAGGACTGTTGTTACTTTGAAAAAAATTAATGTCCAGAACTAAATGAAACTCCACAATATCATTGAAAAGAGAGTAGTCATATTTGAAAAGAAAAACTTTCAAAAAAATAAACAGGGCTGTTTCAACAAAACTTGAAATTCTCTTTAAAAGCATCAGGTTCTAGAACGTTTTTTTTTTTGTAATCAATCTTCCCTCGTCTCCATTCCTACAGGCTTTGTAAATGGAAAAAATATTGCAGTTCCTTCATATCCTTGAATCTCGTTCATGTGATTGGAAAAGCAGAACCGTTCTCCATCTGGTACCGATACCACTGAGTCTGCAGCAGAGCTCTTTCTCAATGCAAATCGTTCTTAAGCCACACAGTTGTATCACAACAGATCTCAGCTGTATCTGACACATCAAACAAGGCTTCAATAACACACACAATACTTTACCTAATGTCTTGTAGCTATAAACAGGGCACAGAGCTAATGAACCAGATGAAACTCATCATTTCCAAAGTAAAGGTTCGTTCACTCTTTGGTTTAAGATTATTAGGCATTACATATAATTCAGTTAACAGTGTATGCATGTAGCTCATCATATAAGGGTATGGACACTGTTACTGATAGTAAATGTTTGCTTTCGCTGAATAGTCGAATTCTTTGAGACTTTACGTAAAGAAAATTAAAAGTACAATGTGGGAATTTGATAAAACAGAAAAATCCAAGACTGAAACACAGAATATTATATATATTTTAAACTAACCGACTTCAGAGTAAAAGAATGCACACTTCATGACTGCACGTGGTTTTACTGCCTTGATATAAGTTGTAGTTTGATGAAAGCCTGCATGTAGACAAAGTCCACACCTATCACAGCATCTACTGGCTATCTTTGTGGCTCCCTTAAACGTGTTAGATTGGGATTTAATTTTTTCACAAGCCCAACTCAGGCTCAGTGATGTCTCAAAACTGGTGTATGTGTGCATGTGTGTGAGTTTGTGAGGATGCGTGCTTGACTTTGGGTGCAGACATGGGCCACTCACAGCAAACACATTAAAGCATTTCCATTTGTTCTCCGCTTGCCGTATACAGTGAGCTTGAACCCACAAGTCTGTTCTGTCTCTTATTAGTCTCTGTCTTTTGCTCCTTTTCATTACAACCACAACCCATTCTTTCAAAAAAAAAAAAAAAAAACCTTCCCTGGCAGATGGAGACAGAGGCTTCAGCGCCGACGGCAGCTGCCTCAGTTTCAGATCTTCTGGCACATGTGGAGCCTGGACTTGGACGAGGAGGTGGCATCTTTCCACACCTTGCAGGAGAGGCCCTTGGCGCAGTCGCAGCGCTGGAAGATTTCCAGGCCATGAGAGCCTTTCTTTCTCTGCTTGGTGCACACCTCTCCCTGCCTGAGCACTGGTTTGCAGATTTTGGTCCAGAAATGACGGGCACAGCAGTAGCCCTCTGAGCAATCAGATGAGCGCAAGCAAGAGTCACCATCGTGTCCTTACAGAAGAAGACAAGAGACACTAATGAGTGGTGATAAACCAGCATATGACAAACTCCAAACTAGACATTAAGTTGGCTTGTGTGCACTATGAAAAATAGAAACAAATGCTTCATCAGAGACATAAAAGACCAGCATGAAATTGTAATCCAGCTAGCATCAAAGCAAAAAAAGTTTTATGTGCAGAACTTAAGTAAAGAAAAGAAAGGAAATGTACAATGATTGTTCATTAAGCTGTTATGTTTTGCATGGGGATATAATTATACAAGCCTTTTCTCTCATTTCAGCTCAAATCATGTTATATGTGAGCATGTCAGAGACTAAAGAAAGAAACAGGCTATCAAAATACAGCAAGCAAACTATTAAATTAATCTGTATTTCAACATAACATACAATCTGCTTGAGACTTGGCAGCAGGTTAGCATTACTCCGGCAAATGCATATTTACAACTATTTAGGCATGTAGCTTTTCTGTGAAACTCTTTCACATATATTCCTCCCAGTTATTTCAATATTAAGTTCAAATTAAAATTAAGTTTACATGAGGCCTGTCACACACTCTAAGAAATCACGGTGCAGGAATTGTCCCAAGTAGGTGCATGTGTTTTGTTGCTGCAGTTTTATTCTAGTAGGGTACAAGCACTGTACCCTACTGTTTAAAAGTCTGCACCCCTCGAGACAAAAATATACCTTTGAGTTCTGGTACAGAAATGTAGCCATTGGAAACAACCAATTTTGAAATCACTAGTTACCCTAAGAAGCATGTTTTGGACTGTGGGAAACCGGAGTACCAGGAGTAAACCCATGTTATGACCGGGAGAACGTGCAAACTTCAGACAGAAAGGCCCCAGCCGAGACTAGAAACCATGAGGCCACCGTGCAAACCACCACACCACCCTTCAGCCCACACCTAACTATCAAAGTTTAAGCCTATCTATTTGTCTGTACCTTAAGGTTATTAAAAGGTACAATTATGTACCCTTGGTAGTCCGTGATGATTTTGTAGCTTTATAATTAAACAGTCGTCTACCGTATTTATCTAAATGGCCATTTCTGTATCTTACATGGTACTTTTTACATGGTACTTTTTACATGGTACCTCTGGGTAAAAAAATTAAACCCTTTTTTCTTTGTGTTCTTGAGAAGAGGGAGTGAGCCAAGCACAAATAAAAGCAAATGAGCAAATTTATTGCAACTTTAAGCTGTACTGTTATTTTACAATGATTTTAGCTTCTACCTGAATGCTTTATGGACGGACCATTTCATTAACTTAAATCAGGTGACATGAACAGAAAGCAGGAGGCTCACTGAGTTATAAGGACTAAATGTGCCAACCCTGCATTCTGTGGTTTTTACTTGACTATCAAACGATGTGTACTGGTGTCAGTGAAACTGTTCAAATGACTTCATGTAGGTGCAGAAACAGCAGAGCCATTGTGGTTTCTTCTTGGCTCCCCATGATATGTTTTGGGTGCACCAGTGCTGACACATGAGCGCAGGGCCAATTATCAACATAGTTTGTGAGCTGACATTGCCCTTGAATGCTTAAAGACGTGCAGAGGGTGAACAACAAAGTGATTAAGCCACCTAAACCAATTTCAGTGAGAACTATAACAAACAGTATGAGAGAAAAAACAACATTGATAATGTTCACACTGGACATTTCTAGAAACAGATTCACGTGGAGTAAAATCTTACCCTTAAGTGAATGCTTAGCTTGTGCCTTCCCACCCTTCTTCCAATTGTCTTTGGTGGAGAGTTTGTTGTGTTCATCTAGTGCTGAGATGTGAGGCGAAAGCACGCTCTCAGAGATAGGGACGCAAATATCTGTACAAAGAATGAAAAAACGAATACAAATGTCATAAAAATACAGAGCAGATTGTTAAAGTCGGCTGCTATCTTGGCCAGTTTAAGGATCCTATCAGTAGCTTGTCTTCAGCTGCATTTTGACCACAGGAGCTTTCCCTAGGGACTATGGTAACTCTTGGAGGGGTAAATCTAAGTCTGAGGGAGATATTTGACATTCAAACACAGCTCTGACTGAGTACATTTGGGCTGGGGCTTGTGGCACTGAACATTTCTAATTGCTTTGAATACTCCTAATACCCATTTAACTATTTCTGTCTCAGTCATCTCACAGTCAATCTATGCGATGATTTCTTAATCTATTATCTTTAAATGATTCACAAGAACAGCTGCTACTGTCTGTACACTCAGTAAAACTCAGAAAACTTCACAAATTACGAAGTGAGCAGTGATCCTAAGACCTAAACAGGGAATTTGAGAAATTATTTCTGATTTTTTTCACAACTGTTACATTCTAAAGCACAATTAAAAAAACAGTCACATGCACATAGGAAAGGTGTCAGATTTTGAGTGAAAAAGCTCAAGGACACTTCCTCTTTTCCCTGCTCTGCCTGTGTACTATAGTCAATTTGCAGCTGGCACAACAGTTAGGGGGATAAAAAGGCTTAAGAAACATTTGGTTCAAAGGCATATTTATGGACTGCCTATTGATGTTAAGGCAGAAAACTTTGTATACTGTATATGTCCAGCTATGTCAGTCAAAATAAAAGAAAATAACAATAAACTTGCTGCCTTTTATTCCAGGGGTTTGGGCCTTAATGTGACAGTGTTCAGCTATAGTTCATAATTCTGTCTGTGTTCAGCACGTGCTCAGTGTCATTATATTGTCTTGACTATATAACTAAGACTCTGTTGCTATATATGAGCTTACTTTATCGAGAAAACTTCAATTTTGTCTTTTTTTTCATGTTACAATCGGCACTGCTGTTACACAAAAATACTTTTAGATCTATCTGACAAGAAAGTATCACCATCAACACCAAAAAAATTGCAATGAAATTGTGTGTGCACAAACGCACAGTTACTGCAGCGGTTCCCAGGGCAGCACATAGCATCTCTGTGGCATCGCTTCTTCCTCCTGCGGCAGGAGAGGCAGCGAGAGGGAGCCTGTTGAGGGCTGTGGCAGTAGCTGCCCACACTACACTCCTTGTCATTACTGCATGGATACACCTGCTGAGAACAAAAGGCAGTTTATTTACCTGAATCATGAATTGGATTGCACAAAAGCAGACATAATTCGATAAACCTGTGAAATAAAGACAGGCTAAGCTACTCTTTCCATACTCTAATCCACAACACTTGCAAGGTAGGATTTTGCCTGACATCATTTTCTTAAATCAGTTATTTTCAATAGACAACAACCAGCTGTAATTTGTCACTAAGGGGTACCCATGAACAATGCTGATGACAGTGTGGTTGCCGTTGCATCGCCCAACAACAAATTTATGTGAGCAATGGATTCAATCAAGAGTGATGAAGTTCTGTTGCATTTCTATGTGGCTTCATGAGTGAAAGATAGTGTTAAGAGCATACTTTCCAAAACTTTACCAAACGTTTTGTGAAGTCGCAAAAACAATATGAAACATATGCACATGCTGTTGTGGTGTAAATGCAGCTGAATCCCTTAACTACTTCTGTGGAGTCTTTCTGTCTTGATTCAGAATTACATTCCTCAGCCAAGAGGCTAGTGTTGAAAGGAGCAATACAACCAGGTTGTGAGGATCTAGAGGTCAGATGACCTTCAATAAGGCATATGCCCTGGTGTCAGATGTATTGGGATGGCTCTAAAACCTTACACTAAGTCTTAGAAGCGAATAAAAAAATTGACTTGCAGCAGTGCATTGAAATAAATAAGAATGCAAAGAAAATAAAGAAGACGATTAACACTTCTAATTCAGCTGATGACAACAGAATTTATAGTTTTTTCAAATCTTCCTAAAATTAAAGAAAAAAACATTCAAACTCATTGTTGGTAATGAAAATGTAAAGTCCTTGTACGGTCAAACAGAAATATGTGCATACATGTCAAGACTAACAGACCAATCTGTTTCTTAATCATAGGAATTGCACTGTCAGGGGCTGTAATCCTATTTGACTTTTCTGGGTTAAACTGGAGAGAGTTATCAGCAATTAGTAAAATAGCATAGCTGGAGATTAGCATCAGTATAGAGGAGCTAAAAGCTGTGGCTGAAAAAGCTAATAATCTGTTAAAGGGATAAGACATGAAAAGATAAGAAAAGGGCCCAAAACAGAACCCCGATGGATTATGATTATGTCCTCCCATTTAGTTCAATGAAAGGACCAAATACATTCACACTGGCTGTTTGTTCACGTAGGCTGAAACAACCATTAAGTACATTTGAAGAATATGCAACTTCTAGTGGTTGTGAGAGCAACTACATGTGAATTGTAAAAGTGGCATCTCTGAAAGTAGTGGTGGCCTTAAAAAAGAATGTATTTCATCCCTAAATATGACATTTTTCTCCTGGTCACGTAAATCATTCCCAACATCCAAACATGAAGTGACTAAAGAGTTTTTTCAAATAAAGTGTAGTTGTGTTATTGGCTAAACATTAACTGAAAAGGGGAAAAGCCCATTGTCATATGTTGGTCTTGACAAAAAGTTCTATGCCATCCAAAAACCCCTAGAAACTCCTTTGGAGAATTAAGTGGTTGTGGGGACGGTAATTTACAGGACATCATTATGAGTCTTATTTAAGTTTCTGAACAAATTACCTGTATGATCCTTTTAATTGGAGGACTTGTTGCAAAGAGCTCTACTTGTTGTAGCTTGTAGAAAATATGTGGGAGAACTGAAAACATTCAAGTTTACACTATTGTTGGTGCTTCACTTTTGCCCCTGCTACATACAGAGCAAAGGACTCTTAGGCTCACTCTGCACTTTATCTCCTGAAAACAGGCAAACTCAATCAACTGGGTTATGCAGCTCCATTCCTTCTGATGTGCACCAGCTACTACAAAAAAATGACTCGGCTAAACTGAAGTTTTGCTTGGACCAAAGACCAGACCTGAGAAAGTTTCAGCTTGAGCTCAACTTAGAAGTATTTATTAAGTGTGTTGATTTATGACCACTGTGTATTATCACAGAGGTAGTAAATCAAAGTAAATCTTATACAAACTCAATCATCTGTATTTTTGAACAATTAATGTCGCTCCTTGCCATGGAAGAACTAGGAATCAAATGTTTGGAGGAAGCAGGCCAAAGAAACTTTTAATGATGCAAGTAAGAGTCCTTATATTGTTACATTGGTTTCAAAGTTGGTTATTCCAGTATCAAAACGGCAACATTTATCTTTAACTTCGACATTAAGTTCAATTGGAATTGCTCCCCATCAGCACTATTGAAACCTTTCTAAAAATAAATACACTTTTAGAAGTTTAAAAAAAAAACTGATGTTTTGAAAGCTAATACTAAATGCTTTCTACTAAATGTGTTCTCTCAAAGTGCAGGTTTAATGAGACATAACTGAGGAGTAAATTTAGTAAGAAATTATACTCCTTCAACGTTAATTTTGCTTTAGTATTTCTTGTTTTTCTTTTATAAACACTGAAAGGTTGAGAAATACTGTGTAGTCTAGCAAAGAACACATGGAGCCTTAAGGTATTTTCCCTTAGTACACTGAAATCCCCACCAGAAGATAAAAGTGCCATCTTAGTAAACATAATATCAACTGTCACTGCCAGTGAGAGGTAGCATGAAAGCTAACCTGTTTTTTTCCCCCATAACAATTGTGTAAACCAGTGAGAAGTTTTATTGGAACCACTGTCTTGATATAATGCCTTTCACATGCAAGTCCTATCCTCAGCAGACTTGGAGCAGGAGCAAAGGGGTTTTGCATAAATGACATCACAAATCAAATGAACTTTGCAGACATATGAAACAATGTCCCACATTTGCACTGAATTAATCAAGGAAAAATTATGTCGAGAAACAGCTGCAGGAAAGGCTCAGTGATGAGACACAATACAATTCAGGCCACTGTGTTTCTCTGGTTGCTGAACTTCGTTACTTCATTTCAAGCCATAAAATGAGGATGTAACATATTGATCAAAGTTGTCATTTGTACAACATAACACCTAGTCATACATTCAAATCACTAAAGTGACTTTTAGAAGTTCAACAATGAAAATGATTTTCATTGTAGACTGACTTTGGTTGTCACACCACCAGCAGCACCACGTCCACATTTAGCTGGCAGTGCTCTGACAGATCTGATTTAGTGTGGCTTACCACTGACAAACATGGAGAGGTCAACATGAAAAATCAGAGTATAGTTATAAGAGTCACAGTATAGAAGGAACTGTAAAATTCCATTTGGACTGTAAAAGTCAGCAGTTGGGTGGCCATGCTGTATAGAAAACATCAAAAAGATCACACATCCTTGCAAACACCAACGTACACCACAGTTTAAACCAACAATATTAGCATTTTAGAACATTAGAAGCTCTTATTCCAGGGCTTCGGCTTCACAAAATGAACAAGATTAGACTTGTTGGACGGTCGCCACTCTGACTTTCTCAGGCTGGAAACACATGGCGGCAATGACACAGCCAACGAAAAATGAGCAGGAATATTGAACTGAATGCTCATCCATCATTATGACAGATTCCCCAAATGCAAATGCGCAAGACCTGATGTTTTATGTATTTTAACAAATTCTTAATTACCACAAAGTAAGAGATGTTAAAGGAATAATTAAAGGTCTGATGTAGTATAATAACAGGAAGAAAGGGTGAATGTACAGTCATGTGAAAAGGAGAGTACACCCTCATCTTTAGGATTTGTGTTTTAGGACATAATAAAAAGAATTTTTAAGAACATCTGTTCTTACCGTGTCTTGAAATAAGGTAAATACAACCTCAGAAGAAAAACAACCTTGTCATATTATGCTGTGATGTTATTCATTTAAAGTTCACCCCATGATACCCATGATAAGTAGCTTGCAGAGCCTGTTAGCAGTTAACAGTTGAAATAATACTTTTTTGAATGACTTTAGCGATGATGGATTTTCTCCTTGGCATGATATCATTGCACACCTGACGGCTCCAGACCAGCACTCTGGCAAACCTTCTGTTTTTAAAAATCCGATTAAAAATACAAGAAATAAGATTTAGAGTCACTGGTGTTTGAGGAGAACCAGGCTGGCTGTTCCCACTGCTTCCTGACATCATACTAATCCACTCCTGGCTCCAATACCTAACTTAAACACACAGACATTAGTTTGGTCTTGATCTCCTTAAAGAAGACAAATAAGCTTAAACCTTGACGACAAATTATTGCTGTACCTCCAGTTATTGCTGTAAGCTCACTTGACAGGTTTTGTGAATCTACTATTTTGAGGGTGAAAAGTACATTTCAAATGCTCAATAGTTATCTGAATATTAAACCAAATGAATACATTACTGTGGATGGTCGGTATAAAAATAATTAAGGGAGTAGTTTGTTTAATTACACATTCATTCCATGACAAAAAAAGGGGAAAAAAATGTGTTTTAAATATGAAGACAAATATCTTTCTAAACATGCAGCAGCTCTGTATCAACTACCGTGCATTTCACATAATCAGGATAGAGTGGAATAGAAGAAGAAGAAGACCTGGGCTCACCTCTTCCATCATGGCTCATGACAGCCTTTTGAAACCCAGTGATACCTGACCCCATAACCGCAGCTGATAATCTGGTCTTATCCTGTCGTGTTTTAAAACGCCTTGTTTGCAACTTCTGAAGGACAGGGCTTTATTTGGATGCATCTTACTCATCTCATATCTTTTTTTTTCTGTTGCTCCCTTATTTTTACAGAGACAGCCTTCACACATAAAAGCGTAACTTTGGATCCTGGACAGGAAGTGGGTTAAAAACTGTGTAGCCTACTGTGAATGATGATATGCTGGTGAGATGATAAAGGAAGAGACAGACAGAGGTCCATAAGGGAAGCCCCCGGTCCTGTCTTGTGTTGCTCTCGTGCTGGTAATGCACTGTTGCTTTGAAGAGAAGCCTTAAATGTGCGGGAGCAACAATCTACAAGGGATTTACTCCAGGATATACAGGGCTTTGAACCCTCTCTCCCAGTCTTTGAGATCCCTTATTTACCTCTGCACAGTCATTCCAAAGTGCTGATATAATTCCATGGACGTGCTCTGTAATGCATATAAATAACATGAAGAATGTCTTTTCTACTTCGCTTGAATCTGAGTGTCTAAACTTCTGGGGACAGTAAGATAACTAAACAACAACAGTAATGCAAAACAGTGAGTTACCTGGAAGTACATCTGTTTGCATTTCACTGACAAAGCCCTAAAGTGGCCTCAGTGATTATGATGAAATCAAATGTCATGTTGTGTCAGTGACAGGGATGACGATTGAGTGGCACGATGGGTCAACAGGAAATCAAACTTTAACAGATTAGATTGGTGTTTGCTTCCTGCTTCCAACTGAAAGTATGGAGAAGCAACAGACCTGCTGGTCCACCGCTGTCTTATCAAGGTGATGCCAGAACAAAAATGCAACACCTAGATTTGTCCACACTGAAAAACGCTGCAATTTCTCAATAATTGTACAATCACCACATTTTTGTCCTATTTCTCCACGCAATGTAGCTTTTGTCGTGTTAGTGATCCAGCGTCCCGTTTGGATGACGCTGACGTGTTAACATCACATTGTCAACTCTCATGACGACAGCTGATAATGCCAACTTCCACATAAACATAAGGGTTTGAAGGGCATTAGTGGATGTTGTTAATTGGAGGACTTTTCAACTTTTTACATAAAGAGTGAGAAAAAAAAACAAAGAAACCATCCAATATCAGACTTAAACCCCAGTTTGAATCCAAAAATTCTGCGTTCCCCCATAAACAATCAAACTCCTGCATGTGGACTTTTCATGCTCTTTCTGCACACACTCACATTTGTTGTTGGTGTGTTAAACCACTATAACTAGCCATAATATGGTTTAGATGGTAAACTGGAGCCTATCCCAGCGGTCATTGGGCGAGAGGCGGGGTACACCCTGGACAGGTCGCCAGTCCATCACAGGGCCACACAGAGACAAACGGGACAAACAACCACACACACGCTCACACTCACTCAATTTAGAGTCACTAATTAACCCAACATGCATGTTTTTGGACAGTGGGAGGAAGCCGGAGTACCCGGAGAGAACCCACGCATACACGGGGAGAACACGCAAACTCCACACAAAAAGGCCCCAGACAGGAGTTGAACCTGGTATTGTTCACATATTTTCATGAATTAATTTAAAAAAAAAACTGTATACAACTACAGTTATTGCCTAAACTGAAATATATTTTTCCCTATTCCGTCCTTGTTACTCCAACTTCACCAAAAAAAAAGAAGAAAACGTCGATCAAATAAAATTGCATTATTTTTCAGCTTCAGGCGGATGATGTTTCTATTTGTCCATAGCAGAATGAAGTGATGTGTATCATTGTTTAATTTGGTAACCCATGTTTCTCAATTGAAGTCCCTAATGCGAGCCACTAAAGCGAATATTAATGAAAACTTCTAAAACTCAAGCCAGAGCTGCTGTCCTCAGGATATGGCAAAGATCCCTTTTAAGAGCCATGACAGTAGTGACAGCTGTCTTACTGATTCACTGTGTAGAACTCTCAGTCGCTTTTACAGCCTGTAAAAATAGGATGATGATGCAGTTTTTACAGGCTATTCTTCCACTGACTTTTGTCTGACAAAAACTACAACAAAGCTTCAGTGACAGACCTCTTCTTTGCCGGCCCATGTCTTTTGCTCTCTGTCTCGTGACTGCACATGACCTTCAGAGCTCCAGCTCGTAACCCGAAGCTTTGAATGGTGTTAATGAGTGCTCGGGGCCTTAAGGAGTCAAATAAACAATGTCACTGTATAAACAGACTTCATATGCCCTGAAAGCACAGACAGCCTGTATCAGATAACATAGGGATGACTGCGCACAAGTCACTCACACAAACCATGTCTTCAAACACAGCTTGGCGTCTTTCATCACACAAAACACATGTGTTTATAGCCATGTGTCTTTAAGGACTAGAATCCAGAGTCTCCAAAAACTAGACCTTCCTTTTGTTAAGTATACATTCTGAGTTGATCTGACTCAGTAGGCATGAAAAAAGCATGTCTTCAAAGACTATCAAGGCAAAGAGGAAAAGCTCTTGATGGTAATCTAGGAGGTGAGTTTGCTGTAAAAGGTGTAATCCTGTTGAGTTAGATGTTCACGGCTTTCCTCTCTCATCAGGGCCACGGGCCTGGAACCACCACAAATGAGGGTCCCGACGTCTCTATTGTAAGGCAGAAAAGCACCCACACAATGGAAGACAAAGTGAGCCCAGCACTAATAAGCAGGCACACCTCTCCCTGTCTTTTCTTCATCTTTCTCTGCTCGTTAAGATAACTAAACAGTTATTTTACGTTGGAAGGGCGTCAAGAGAGAACGGCCCTACTTTTAAAGAAAAAAAAGCCCTCAGAGATGGCTTGTTAAAGTAAAAAAGAAAAAAAATTACATAATGCGAGCAGTGAAGTCCGACCAACCGGCAACTGATGTTTTACAGGCACGCTGATGGTTCCCTTGTGGGTTCAGAGGTTACAGTGGTGAGCACTGCCTACCCATCTATGTTGGCTCCCTTCCAATAAACCACCAGTGCCACCCACGAGTGCTGGCTTTCAGGTCTCAGAGGTTTTGGTTTGTTGGTTTTACTCCAGTCAGGCTTATGTGATAAGAGTGAGTCTGCTGCCACATCTGAACATAGAGAAATAGTCCGAACCTGTCGGGCTCTGTGAGTGATTCATGTCGCCCTTATCTACTTCTTTTTCAGAACCTACAGGAAATAAAAGCACATTAAAAAGTCGAGATTTCTAATCTGATGGCTTCAACTCTAAATTACACCCTGGTCTCCTGCCACAGCCTCTTGTCCACCCCAGGTTGGCTGGGCTCTCTCTCTCAATAATTTGCTACATTTAAATGAAAACAAATGGGGGCAATTTTGAGGAGCTTTTGTGTATTTTTAAGAACATTCTGTACCTGTACGGCAGAAATTCATGTGAAAATGCTGCCTATTCTTGTACTTTACTGAAAGAAAATGGAGCTGTGACTGCTAATCTCACAATCACACTTTATTCTGCAAATTCCTCAGAGGTGTTGTAATCTGCAAGCCGCTCCTCCAAAATTCAAGCAAAGTCATCAACGCAATAACTTGACTATAAATCTATTGGTAGTATATCGGCAGCAAGGTTTCCTATGATGTGCTTGCCCGAAAAGGAATTTGAGCTGTTGAATGCCCATTTTCCAAATCGTTCCCTCAAGCATTCATCAGCAGTAATGCAGATGAATTATTTGGGGGTTCCCACAGTGAAGCGCTGGAAAGAAAATGCCTTGGTAATGTGTTTTGTGATTTGCCCTCATTTTGAGGCACTTTTTAATTAGATAATCGAAGGTACAGGCACTGCAGTTGTATACACAAAGTAAAGACTGCTGATTGCTCCAAAACTAAATCTGTGGAACATTTGGCCATTGAAGCCTCGTGACGACCGTTGACTTGTTATCTTAAATTTATTATCATTATAAAAAGTCACTGAATGATGACATACAGGGGATCAGTGCAGGTCGTTTGCCATTGTCAAGCAGTGAGACTGAACTGCAGCTATATCTTTAGAATGATGAAAAACTTCCTATTGTCAGAGCACACACACATATTACACACATATACAGCATAAACCCCTATCCTATTAGGCATGTTCTTTGGGACAAAATACACCATGACATTACGATGGTCTCCACACACTCATATTGTTTCCCCTCGGTCCACTGTTCCAAACCACTCCAGATTATTGCAATGGCAAAGATGTAAGCAGGCGCTCAAATTGAGGTTTGGCAGGCTAGCTTGAGGTTGGATATCCACACTCGACACAGGAGAGAGTGCGCTTTTCCATAATTCTTCTGTCTCAGCTGGAAGACTCTGCTCTCAGCACTACGTACTTCACAGATATACCGCACTACAGCACAATAGCAAATGACACTGCAGACAGCTGAGAGCCGATGTAAAGCAAGAGCATCTTTAGCAAGCTGATGGACAGACTGCTGCCAGAGATATGCTGGAGATGTGGCAGTGCCATCTGCTGCTCAAATAGATAGTGCGAGGTATATTTGGACTACTGTCAACAAAATTATAGACCTAACTTTTAATAATTAGGTCGGGGTGATAATTTACAGTGAATTAATATTTTGTGGGAGATAAAGAGATGACTTTTTAAAGAAAAAATCACTCCTACACCATCTACCTCTGGGAAATAATGCTTACAGGAAATTTCAACAAACAAACAATGGCTCAATTCGTTACCTGACAAGATAATAATGTTAACAATTTACTGTAAGAAGTATATCTCTTTTGAATCCCATGTTTGCTATAAAACTACTGTAATGTTATGTAGCACTTTGTTGGAACAGCAGGAATTGATAACTCTTTGAGTGGGTATTAAGTGGTTGGTAAGAGTATCCCTCAGAGGCCCCACAGAATCTCATAATCCCAGCAAGCGTCTGGACCATTTTAATGACACTAAGACCCAGACAGAAAATTACCCCAAGTGTTAACTTTTTCTCACATTTCTGCTGGCATTAATGATTTACTGTGGAAGTGCGCTACACTCGACTGTGGCGTCAGGTTTGAAAGGCAATTAAGGTTTATGAGAGGTCCAATCCTCGCAATTTCCAATAACGATTCACACATGAGAGGGAGCTTGTTTTAAGGCCTATATTTGCATTCTACTGTTTTTGTACTCAAAGGACAACTCCTGAAACTTTGATGTTATCAAAGTCACATTAGCAGTGATCCTTTGGTCGTGCGTAAAAAAAAAACGGTAAGGCTACGTCTTACCGTTTTCCAGACAACTCAAAAAGTGAAACTTACCTGCGGGAAGATGTTGTGCTTCTTGGTGACAGCAGCGGAGCGGTTAGTAGCCGGGGTCGGAGACTCTTCCAAGTGACCAGGCTTGATGGAGTTCGCCTTGGGGCGCGCTTCTGACACCTGGGATGCCTCCGTCCTCAGAGAAGCGACGAGAAAAATCACCACGCAACATCTATTCCAAGTAGAGACGAGCATCCTCAAAACAATACCAAGGGTTTTTTTTGTTTAAAAAAAGAAGAGACAGAAAGAAAAATTTCTACAGATTTAACTTTATATCGCAAAAATGAAGTTTCTCAGAGAGAAGCCTGCGCCCCGGCACTGTCCATGCGCCACGCTTTTCTGGCTGCAACACACAGACAGTAGTGGTGAAACCAACTGTGTGCTGCTAAGAATCAGATATTCAAAAAAATAAAAAAAACTGCCCCTGACAGAGTTATTTGAAAACCACAGAGAGCCCAGTGGAGCAGGGAAACAGTTTAGAGGTGGATCTGTTAAAATGCTGATGCCCTGAGGATCAGAAGGACGTTTGTCAGGAGGTCTCCACTGTGTCTCTGTCTGGCTGTGAGTGAGCACTTAGTCTTCCAGTCGGCTGTTTTATGATCTCGGATACTTTCTTTTTATAGGATTCTAATGAGTTTGCTTCCTCCGCCCCTATTCACGACTGACAAAGAATGAAACTGATCTGAGTTCGGCACTGCTGCTCTCGCATTGTCGTCTCGACACCGGCACCAGGAGCCCCGTTGGGAAAAAGCTATAAAATTATACACTGTGTATTTTAACTGAGCACTTGACCCTTTTTACTGCGAGGCGGTTGGGGACGCATAGGAAATGGTAAGGGGAGGGGAGGTGGGGGGGTCAGAACTGGGCTGCTTTAAAGAGAGTTATTGTTAGTAAGGTGGAACATTTTCCATTATCACAATAATTAAATAACGTTTCAAATAAATGCGTTCCCTGCGCTGAAATGATGGCCTGACAGAGATGAAACGAAAAATAGACTCTGGGTTCGTTTAACCAACATTCTGACTTCATAACTTAGAATTAAAAATAATCTGATAACCATTGTTTTCCATCTGTGGGAGAGACATCCCTCATGATGTGAGGGATGGCGATAAGGCTGGTAATGCACGAAATATAGTGGCTCCTTTGATTCATAGAGTCCTGCACCGGGATAAGTTAGCCTATATTTATGTAGGTTAGATAATATATTTCTTAGTACAATGAACTCTTTCAGTTTCAGGCAGCTAAAGCCCATGATGCTGGATGGTGAATTCACTTACTCTCTGGGCTGAATTTACATCTGTAAATGTATGCACATGTACACCTTCATGTCCTGTTTGTGCCTATTGCTGATTAAATTTTTGCTGCAGATTTTAACAGAAAATGTCACCTTGATCATCTACTTAGTGAATCAAGACAGTGGAAAGTATGATGCACAAGGAATGAGACCCACACCACATGTAAATGAAGCCCCAAAGCCATCCAGTCAATATAAAAATGAACACCTGGTCATCGAAAGCATCTTTCCCACAGTGGCTGAGTGACTCTTCACCTAATAATACTTTAGTCTTCACACACAGGTTAGAACCACCTATTCAAGGCTGGAAGCTTGACTGGGCTGGGATGAAACCAGTATACCGGTAAAGGCTTCTGACCTCAAAAGCGATCCATCACAGACTCCAATTCAAAGTGTCAAGTTCTTTTGTTGGAGACAATGGATGACCAACTGAACTGGGGAGTGGGAGGAAGTACTGGACTTGTTTGATGTAACTGTAGACACATAGAGGTGATACTATTTTAGCCATCATTGTCACTTGAGCACACACTGATTTGCCATGGAAGATCTCCCACCTGACAGATGTCTTAACATGAATACATTTTAAGCTGGATCTATTTTCAAGTAAGTTACATACTGAAACTTAAGATTTTATATTACAAGTATTTTTAAAAAGATGATAAGCTTTCAGTTCCTCAGTCACTGAAGAACACTGAATCACTCTGAAAGCTTATTTTTTTTATATGACAAGTGAATGATTTTGTTTCAGATAACCAATGGAAAACAAAAACAAAGGCACACAACTAAAGCGTTGATATATTCCAACAATGAGTGGTTCCCAGCAGGATTTCTCCAATACTGCTGAAAAAGTCCCTGAAAGAGACGGTGAAAGTGGTCTTACAGTGAATCAGAGGACAGAGGGATGGTTTTGGAACATCTGAGCCATTTGGAGCACATTCATCCATTTATTACATGCACGCACAAATAAGAAGACACTTAAAATAACAGACTGCTGAAACTCCAGAGAGAAAGAAAACAGCTTGCGGATGGACTGGTGCTGATAAGTGTGGAAATGTCTAAATGAACCACAGCACATTTGATGTGACGGGCCTGAGTAACATGTGTTAAAGTGTCCAAGTGGAAGGAAGGCGATGAATGTCTTGACCAGTATAGCATCTGGCGAAGTAGATAAAGGTTTTCCAAACGGTAACTCGGTGCAGAGATTTTCATGAACTTGTCACTTCTTTCACACTGCGCTTTGTCAGAGAGCTTCCAGGATGTCATCAGAGAGTCAAAAATGTTGAAGTTTGAAAAAAATGAAAGTTCATCTAAGCTTAAAGAAAAGTACACTACTAAAGATATGTGATTGTTTCCTTGGATTGGTCTCAGACAGAGTTTCCCGTGGGATTATCTTCGGTTCAGACGTGCTTTCATCACCTCTGCCTCCACACGGCAATCACATTTTTACAGTCATTTTGCATTGTCGAAGAATTAAAGCCATCTGTAAAGATATATCAGAAAGTACGTGTTCACCTCAGAGCAGCAAAGAAAGCAGCAAACTTCTAATGTGCAGCACAGATTATGAGGAAAGATTAAAGTCGCATCTTGGATTTAGGTTATTTTATGAAAGCACAACTCTGGCCTCAGTAGCATCAATGTACGCTTACACAGACAGTCGTGTTATGCAGGTGATCATCCATCAAATGACACAGTCTCAACACAGAATAGGATTTCTAGAAAATGTCATCTCTGAGCACAAATGCACAAACAGATTCTTCAACTGATTAAAACAAGTAACTGCATGTACAGTAAAGGCACCCCATGAGGTTTATGCCAGCTAGCAACATTCATGGTCAAACCCCCCCTTTTCCATCAGTTTCGATCTACTTCATTAAACATGGCAATGTTTGAGACAAGGAATGGAGGGATGCATCGACATAGGAGCAAATAGTTAAACATTAGTTGAAAAACTTCTGAAAATCAGTTAAGGATAGAATTTTTCTTAACATTTCATTCGGCGTCAAGAAGACACAGAGTGCATGCTGGCAACCAAACCACTATGCAGATCACCTTGACCGATGCTCTTTCAGTCACCAAAGTTGAGGGTAGACATGGCAGTCTTTAAAGTTATTGCTATACTGACTCAGCTCAGAGAATATGAGAGATTTGCTAGCTTTAACTTAATAGTGCTGGAGATCTTTGGTTTGTTTCAAAAGCTTAAAGAAAATGAGTATCTATACTGTCAAAACTCCTTTTCTTCATTTTAAATGAAGTTTCTAACTGTTGAGGCATGTTTCTTTACTGAACATTACTGGTTGTGCCTGTTCTCACTTGGGTTTCTAGTACTTGGGTTTTTAGTACCGTAATCCGCTCTTACATTGCTTTGCTTTGATGACATTTTGCACTAACTTTTACCCTTTACAGACATATTTGGTAGAAGAAAAATAACAATCAGCTGAGCCTGATCTGCTCTGCCTTCCATTTTTCTTGCTGCTTACACTTTTTAAGTTTAGTTGCAAAGTTCTAAACTCTGACTCAGGGTTTTATCTGGTTTTTGATTAGTTTTTAAATGTTTGAGATTGGCTCTTTGAGTTGTGCCAAATGCAATACACCGTGCGTTAAATGACGCATAAGAGTAACATAATAGGTGTGGTCTGTAGATGCAGAATTCTAAATACTGTATAAAATCCAAATTCATATTAAAATTCTTGGATTGTGATAAAAGTCATCTTGGGTTTTTGTTTTTTTTTCTACTTTCTGTTAATGGATCACACCGTCCAGGAAGGCTTTCTGGTTGACCACCCACAACTCTGCATCAGCACAGCAAAAGAGTCAACGCACTTTTAGTCTGCCTTTGATTCATGGTTATTCAGGAATCTGGCTGTTTATGTTCTGCGCAGAATTTGGGGTTCCCCACAGTTCAGACCCAACAACACATCAGTCGTGCTTTTCTTGTGAGGTGGAGCTCACAAACAGACTGTTGCTGACTTTGATGTGACTCACACAGAGAACATGCAGATGGAGTACACCCACACTAGATGATGAACAAATGAGGCAAGTGGCTGCCTCTCCCTTTATTAGTCGTCCAAGTCTGGAAGATGACAGCTAGCAGTCTGATGAAGTGGATCATTTTGCAGGTGGCTAACCATTCGAGCAGCAGGCCAAAAGGAAGCAGGTCTGGTTCAAAGAAATGTTTGGTTGTCACAAGAAAAATATATCTGTTTAGAATTGATTTAAATGCAGACAAGGCTTGATAATTTTACACTAAGAGCTGTTTCCAAACAGGATTTTGGTGTGCACATTTCATTAGTGAACTTGTGTCATTGTGTCATTTGTAACGATGAGCTGAATGTTTTTTACAACAAGTCTTTTCAACTCTTTCCAAACACATTAAAATAACATCCTATGCTTATGTTTTTAATAAAGAGTGTGTGCATTGTGACTGATACAAGAATTAGCCAAAATGAAGAAAATGGCATCAAAGAGTCTTATTCAGAGACTATAACACAGTCCTCTCCACACTCAAAAGCTTGGCATTGATGAAATCATCCCTCTTCCAATATGGTTATTGGACTAATTCTTACCATGAGTTTCTCAGTTTTTTTCTCTTTCATACATCAGTCCATCTTAAACCTCAAGAGTCATTCAGAGGGCTTGATACTGAATAAATAACTATCCATTTAAGTAAAACTATTTTTTTTTCATTTCAGCACCACTTAGTGTTTAAATGCTTCAAAATTGTTTATAGTTCAGCAATATGGGGTCATAAGTCAACCTTATATGTTTGTGTTTTAAAAGAGCAAAGCATTGCTGGTATATGAGCTCACAGTTAGGCAGTGCTGTGGCTTTTTTTGTTTCGTTGCAATGAGCAATTACCTTTGATGCCAAAAATCTATTTGACAACATTGTTAGAGGATAATCTGCACACATTCTGGGGAAGAGTGGAGTGAAAAATTATGAAAAACATTCAAACCCAAACTTGCAAAGCTGGGCAATTTAGTACATGGTTGCTTCCAGGTAAGATACTAAAAATGTGCTGTTTAACCAGTTCATTTCAGTAATGACCAAAGCAATCAACCAGGAGCAAACGCAATTATCGTACAGTAACAAACAAGTCGATCTGTTCACAATCAGGAGCCTGTAATAGATCAATAATACAGGCGCAGCTTGTTACAACACAGCACATTGAAGCACAAATCTGATCACAGATTCAGTTAAAGTTGTGCTCTAAAAAAGGAAAGAAAAAATCAGGTTTTTATTAATACATTTTATCTTAATAAATAAACTAATTTATGAGTGTCATTAAACTTTAATTACATTCACTTTTATGGTTTTGGATGAAACAGCACACATACATAAAGGGTCATTAAAGCCAAATGTGTAGCCTAATGAAAACTGTCAGGAATCCTTTGAACTCACCTCAGCCTTACACTAAGCCATCACTGCAATCTTCTGATCATGCCTGGGACATCTGTAAAAAGCTGTTATTCCAGAAAGGTAAGGTATGAGAATATAAAGCAGTGGTTGCCAAATGGCCACGAGGCCATGTGTAAACAAGATTTCCTCAACACACTGGAACAGCGCGAGTGGAAACATCCTAACTACACAAGTTATGGTGTGTCGCTCAAAACAAAACAAGCCAACCAGCATAAATGAAACAGAGAACAATACACAAAGAGCTTCAAAAAGTCTTGGTGTTGCGTGACTCCCTCCAGTTGGAAATAACAGGTCAACTAAGATATCCTCAGTGAATCAAAAACAACATCGCTCAACCGTCATTCTATAACAGATAAATAAATGTACATGAACGGAGAGTGTCCTCCTTCACATTTTCTCTCCACATGCTGTGCTGTGCCACACCCATGTGTCATCAACGTGGCAGTTGCCATGTCGAACACAACATTTAGGATATGCTATTTTTTGGATGATAAATAATGACTCAATCAGTATCAAATCTCGAGTATAAATCTTAATAAGTAAGTTCTGCTGGATTTATTCAAATAAATCCCTCTGTGAATTCTGCACTCTGAACAGGAAACTCCAATAAATCCATATAAAGCAGTTCATTCATTCATTCATTCATTCGTTCATACTGACCAAAACATTGCAATAGTAAATCTGCCCCTTAAATATTTAATAAAATCCAGCATTGTGAAATTGTCACAGGATGCTTCAAACTAGGCTTGAAATCAAATAGTACATTATTTGTGAAAATTGTGTATATGGCTCTACTGGCCTCTTCCTTTGTCCGTATTCCACAAGTTCCACAGATCCGACAACTTTCACAAAGGTCTTCCTTTAAATGAATCGTGCTAACTGAAAGATTAACTAACTGAGAGAACACCCTGTGTGTAGTCCTCTGCCAAGGGCAATGTTTTTTTCTTCAAAAGAAAGTGATCCAGATGCAAACCAAAATGTGTTGTGTTCTACCTCTATCCCTGCTCCATTTCTCCACAAAGTTTCATCAAATTCAACCATATGGTTTGTGTGGGATTTGATAATAACTGTCAATCAAATGGTGGACTGGCTCCAAAAACACACTGCTGCCTCGGGCCCATTTTTGTGGCGGAGCAAACAAACAGAAGCAAGACATAACTTCATTGACAGAAGTAACAATATTTGCGTCCCCATATTTTCACACAAACATGTTTGGGTCTTTGTTATCATTCCTAATAATATGATGGCAGTGTTTGAAATAAGGAAAAGGAATACAATCCTTAGTCTACGTAGAAATGTAATTATAGCTTTGTATGCTTTGGCTTTATTTACCTGATTTGTTGAGCCCATATACTCAGTCCGCCTCTTTGATCTTGTGATCAAGGCCTGTTATGTGTTCCCTGTTCCGAATTTACATCCTCGAGTGGCGAGGCTTTGAGGTTTTTGTTCCTCGACAGTGAAATAGCTTTCCTCATACAATCAGATCTACTGAATCTGTAGTCTGTTTCAAACAACTATTAACTACCTACCTTTAACAATCTCTGTCTTTATGAATATTGTCTGTCGGTTTTTATTTTCAATAAAAGTAATATGATTTACACTGACTTTTTAGTAGAAGTATGTATGTAAACTTGTATGTATAACATCATTCAAGGTGGTTTGAAAACACTCACAAATTCATTCATTCTTTTCCCTCTTCTGTATATGTACAGATCTCTGTTTCCAAAAAATGTGAAGTTTTCTTAAGTGCTACAACATCTTAAATGTATAATTAATCAGATTATGTTCACGAGCGTCCATAAGCCTTTTAGTTTGAGCACCATCAATTAGTTACGAAAAATACATCAACAAAATTGAAAAAGATGTAGCTCTTGCGACATCTGAATTGCATGATATTGTGAAACTTTCCAGGGTGTCTGGTGAAATCTTAGCGCACACAGGCCAAAGCTGGATACGACTGATATCCGTGACCTTCGAGTCTTTGGGAGGCACTGCATGAGTTATCAGTGTAGCCACGTGGCCTCAGGAGCACATTGAAAAACCAATGAAAAACCACTGCCCACCGCTGCATCCAGAAATGTAACGAGAAACTGGAAGGAGGAGGCCAAATGTTAACTCTGTGCAGACACGCAGCTGAGATCTTTGGGCACAAACTCATCTCAGATGGACAGAAGGACAATGGACACGTGTTTTGTGGTCAGATGTGTCCATGTTTCAGTTTGCTTTTGGGAAAAATGGACGCCAGGTTTTACTTGTCAAAGATGAGACAGACCATCCAGGCTGTTATCAGCTAAAGGGGCAGCAAAGGCCAGAGTTTGAAATGTTATGGAAATTCATCAGTGTCAAAGGCATGGATCACTTGCATGTGTGTAAAAGTGATATATGCTGAAATTTTTAAAAGATATATGCTTCTGTCAAGGCAACATCTTTTGCTGGAAAGTCCATGTTTATTTCTGCAGGAAAATATAAGATCTTGTTCAGCATAATTTACAACAACATGGCTTCTGTGAAAGAGTGCTTGACTGGCTTGCATACAGTCTGGAGCTGTCGCTTTTTGAAAATGTAGTGCACATCCTGAAGAGGAGAAGTATATGATGACCCCAACAGACTGTCGAGCAGCAGAAATCTTGCATTTAACAGGAATGAAAATTAATACTTCTGGCAAAATGGCAATAATTCATATACTCACCTTTTCTCACTGAAAAAAATCAATCTAACTTATTTTTTCTGAGGGGTTTCATAGAAATTAGTAACCTTTCTGGAAATTCTGGAAAAATTAATTTTATTCCAAGCTGTTTATTTTACCCTATTTGTGAAGCACTTTGAGTTTACATTGTAATTATTCACTGAAAGCAGTAACAAGAGACCACAGTACCAAAGTGTGATTTGTCCGCAGGCAAATTCAAACAAAGCCTTGATACCTTCCAAGTTGGAGTGCCAACTGACAACGAAACACTTGCAGCAGACAAGTCCATTCAAAGACTTTTTTGATATTGGAGTAAGCTCGGTAAGCAAATGGTTAACCTCAGAACAGTTTCCAAAAAAGCACAGAAGGCCCTTTTTTTGGTGGCTCAGCACATTGTACAAGGCAAGATGCCAGTTTTCAGTGGACAAAACACGTTGTGGTTAAGACATACTTAGTGTAAATGTGAGGAGGAGGACCCTTGAAAAAATCTTTCCCTTCCAGAGGTTATTGGTCTGAGAAAATTTCAGAACAACTGTTTCAGAGAGCATTTCCTTTCTGAGCTTCAGCAGCGTGGCAGTGGCACAGAGAACATTTTAAGGTATCTCTGAATTACAGCAACTAATTACTGTTTTAATGTATTCATAGGACCATGAGCACATTTGTGGGTATTGAAAAACTGTCATCTTAGCCAATAAATTCAGTAAACATTAAAACACATGCACTGAGTATCATGTACAGTGGATAGCTGAAGGACAACAAAAAGCAAAAAAATAGAAAAGGGAAAAAAGATACCAAAGCAAAGGAAATTAAACAACACTCTGCCTTCCCAGATCTAGTTACAGAAAAACCCTTAATAACCTGAGAGGTGTAACTTGTAGTTCCCTTAGTGAGAAGGTCAAAAACACAAGATGTTTTTTAATTCTTATTGCAGTTTTGAGCCATCGAAACAAAAGCAATTGGATGACTTTCTCAGACATCAGTGATTCATTGTTCCAACTGTGTCCATCCTCCATAATGAACCAGTCCTCCAGCTCGTTAGTGACACCACTTCAATCAAAAGTGTGGCATTGTTTTTTCAAAACTGCACATTCCAGGAAGATCAACTGAAGACTGCAGCAAGCGGTGGGCACAGCTTTGTTTGAAGGAAGACTTGTTGCTTGGCAGATGATTGTTCTATCCTCTCATTCCCCTGGAAGATGGATTGGGCCATTTCCGAAGGCTGAGGGTCAGGAACATGAATGCACCCACTTATTGTCTTTTAACTGACTCAGATTATTTAATCGATAACAGTGACCCCTCTCTGGCAGAATGCTGACCACATGAAAGCATGAAGCATTCTGGCACTCAAAGACCCAGAAGGCCATTACTGCCTCTAAATCAAACTATGCCCTCTTTGCCTTGGGCTGTGGGAAGTGGTGACACAAAGAAGTGCACTATTGCTGCTGCCGTTATTGAAAGCTCTAGAAGATGTGCCTCTTATAAGGACAACATTTCATGAGCCAATAGTGTTACAAAGATGTGCATCAAAAGACATTAAAGTACAGATACTACTCAAAACAATGTTTTTGTTCATAATTTCTCAATTCTAGTGTCACTGTGATATGACAAGGGATGTCAAAGGATCGAATATAGCTGTCCGTATGCAGGTTGGCATATTAAAAGCCTGTGTTTTCAACCTTTGGACAAGCATGAACCATGAATAACAAGCTCCAGGTAGACATTCAGCAGAGCTGGCAGCCTGTGGCCAACTCTCCAAACTGAGATTTATGATGTGCTTGACCGCTATAGGCTATAAATACCATGTTCTCATGATAAACTGTGATTTTCCAAATATTCCATTGAATCAATATGGTTAACCAGAAAATTAGATAATACCATCTGTGGGATTTTAATAGCATGCTTGGACCTAGGCGGTGCATGGACAGCACAGATAAATGTGAGCTTAATTATTGCAGCTGAGATCTCCAAGATGAGTGTTGATTAGATTTGACAGTAATAGTGTTTTAATTGAAGCCAGTCTCAGCCACATGCATGTGAGCCTGGTGGTATACATACTATGTCTGGCTCAAGCGTGCTTTCAGCAGTTTACCCTAAAGTGCTGCTTTAAAATGTCTGCGGTAATTACAGTCGCATACAGCTTTTGGCCTGTAAGTCCCAGACCTGTCTGTGAATGTCCAGTAACAGTGTTCTCTGGTTTTGTGTGTTTCATCATGTTAAACAACTTTTCAGCACAAAAGTTACACAATGTCTTATGGGTGTGGAAAATATACGCCGACGCATTTTAGCAACAGGAACAAAAAGAAATGTTAACGTCAAACCGATCAGTGAGTAAACATTTGAGGTTTAAAAACTGACATGCGATGTTTTTTCTGCCACATGAGAGGATTAGAACATACTGTATGTACATATCTAAAAACAAGAAAAAGGTTGTAACTTTGGTTTGGATTCTTACTCAGACTCACCTATTAATTGCTGAAGTATCAGAATTCACTTTAAATTCATCTTTTGTCTCAAGGACCAATATACTTATGCTCCACCCGTTTACTGAGCTCACATCACGGGAAAATATCCCTATACTTCTGTACGTTTCCGCACACAACCTCCACCAGAGCATCTTTCTGTATACGAGGTTAGTCACACATTAAATTAAAAAAGACCACAGATGTCATACAGGTGGGAGCTTCACCTAATTTATTAATCTTATTCACTCCACAGTGTCAGACATGAAAGCCACTCCCAACTGCAAAGCACATCAATAAGTTATGGTGCTGTCAATATCCAATTCTAATAAAACAATCTCAGCCTTAAAAAAATTCAATGCTGAAGTCGACATCAGGTCCACCTGGTATCAAAGTGTAAAGTGTCTTTATCCAAAACATCCCCCTTTGTGCGAGTTTCTTCAAAAGATCACCTCCTCCAGCTGGTGTTGTAACTCTCAATTCTACAAAATCTTCATGAGGAGGGCCAGCTACGGTTTGCTTCAGCATGTTTCTTTCAATTGCACGACACATATTGCCTATACAGACTGATGTTTTGTGCTCTTACATTTGTTGTTTTGATCATTTGGTTTGTCCAACATATGCTTAACCACAGGAACATGGAAACCAGTAGATTACATGGATTTGACCTACAGTTAATAAAGTTTCAAATAGTAATTTTCCTTCCAGTATGAGGATGATTAAATGATTTGGTATTGATTGTATTATTTCAAAACCAATACCATTATCACATCTGCACATACCTTATGCTGTTAGCCATGGGGCTTTTTGGAACATAATCATGTTTTTGATTGTGAGTGCTTTCTTGAACAAAAACATCAGTTGAAGCTTATATGATTAATTCAGAGATTGCTCTACTTGAAGTATTTGCCAGTTTCTCTTATTATTCATTTCATTTGTGATTATGTTCTGCAGAAAATCAAGCACGGCCTGATGTTTTTGTTCTGATTTGATAGGAGTTTTTAATGAAAGGAAGTCTCTGCCCAGGTATGACCTCCTGGATAAAATTTGAGGAATAATCTCTTTCTTTCCAGCTTTCCTGTAACTAGAAGTGTGGATCTATTCAGATGTACCCTTGTATTGTTGGTCACAGTCAAGTAATTTATTAGGTCATTGTAATCTTTTAGAAGAAAATGGGGGGAAAAAATTGAGATTTCACAAAATGTCATCATTATAAAATTTTGACCTATCTTTATCTTTGACTGACACATATTACTTTCAGGATCCTGTGATACTTCCCATTTTCCCACAACCAAACCAGCTACAGAAGGTGCCACTGCCGTCCACACTGCTGCTCCCACCTGTTGAAGGTACCAGCTGGAATCATATTGCACATAATTGCAACTCAGAACAAGATGTAACAGTTCCAACAAGATGTGTAAAGACATGCATATTTTCCACTTAAAATTGTATCTTTTCTCTTCTCATGGGATCATCACAATGATTCATTTTCTGCCACACACCACCCAACTACTAGAAACCTTCAAATCCACCGTACTCACTCATCTGCTCACCGTCCAATCATCAAGATTGATGCCCAGCCTCTCTCTTATTTTCATATTTGACTGTGTCACTGTAAGCATTATGCATATGTTTTTATACTAAAATCACTAAGTTGTTCGTCATTGGCAACTGCATTTGGATGCTTTAGATTGTCTTGCATCTTAGAGTCCATTGTTTTGGTTCTCCAGGGTTCAACTTTGTCCTTTTGTCTGCTAAAGGTCAGCTTCTTCATGCAGGTACAAACCTAAGTAGCGTTTCAGGCTGGAGGACTTATCGAGGTGGCATTGCTAGAACACTGTGGCCTACTGTTGCTCCTTAGAGTTTCAGTTCTAGTTCTTAGATGTTGAATTCTACACAATCCGTTTGTCAAAGTTGCTCGAAATGAACATTTAGACCAAAGAAGTCTTTGGTAGGGTATTAGTTTTTGATCAGCAGATTTGATGCTGACAGCTGAAAATTATTTTGAACCCTGACCCAGCTCATGTCAACTTCTTTGTTGTCTTTCTTTTTTTTGAGAAATTTCCCCTAAATGTCCTGTAATCAAAGTGTGTGTTGTTTGCTGCTTTTCAAACTCAAAGTTCCCTTCTGGCTTTAATTGACTTCACGTCTGCCCTTCCTAAAAGGTACTTCTTTGTTGTTTCTGCAAGCAGCTGTGGTGACATCATTTTTCTATGATCACTTGCTATCAGTGTTACTGTGTAGTACTGGATTGAATGACTGCAACACAATGCTCCATTGTCCCCGAACCTGTGATGATGGCACACAGGAAAGTCACCTCTTAGTACAGTGCAAGCATGGTTCTTTTTTCTGCTTTTTCACTCAGTCTCTCTGTCCATGTCTGCTTTGTTTCTGATGCTGTATTCAATTCAATAAATGTATATGAATGTCTTTTAAAGAAGTTCATATTAATCAGTGTGTTTCTTGCGAGTTTTTCTCTGAAGTGGTTCCCTGCTGGGCTGATTTGACAGCCCTGCTTGCTGACAGTCTGCAAGTTTCAGTTCCAGAGGTACATTACAAAGTATACTTCATGTTTTGGCTGACCATTTTCAAATTCATGTAAGTTTAAAGTTCTTTTATGTTTTTTCCAGCTGTTCAAACAATGACTTTACTTTCATTTGCACTTAGTAATCCATCACAGTGTTTATTATGATTTATAAAGCAACACCAAGATTGGAAGGAACACCCTTACACGGTTACAATACACAGAGACAAACTTTATTTAGGTCACACTGATAGTGTTATGCCAGTACATGTGATACTGGAATACAGTGTGCATTTACAGTGGAGCAATACAACCTGTTAACCCGTTTTACAGAAAAATGGTCAGCCATAATGTAAGGTTTCCCTGATTTATAGTACATGAATGAAAACACACAGAACCACAGATATGGCTCTGTAATAAGAGGAAGCTCCTGCAGGTTATGTCACAGTCTGTCCATGAAGTGTTGGTAGTATGAAAGAAGCACAAATCAATTCCAGAGAACCCTGGAGGTGTCAGAATGAAAAAGTAAAAACTCTTTTTCGATTCAGTATTCCTTATACCACAGTCACTGTAATACCACAAACATCTGTGACTTCTTCTGCTAATGTCAGATACTTTCTGGTTCAGTCATAGGTCATTCAGATGTGTTGGTTTAGTGTTGGAATATTTCTGGTTTGGAAGAGTGTGAATTTAATCAGTCAGAGCCCAAACACTCTGACCTTTGCACCACAAAGAGATTGCTCATGTAAGGCATCCAGGATTGTTGGTCGGAGATGGACAGACTGCCAGCCCTCAGTTGACACCAACTAACCACTCTTTCAAAGGGAAAAATATTTTAACACACATTCTTCTGGCTGCAACATCCTGCTCATTGACGCGCACAGATGTTTCGGATGCATAAGCCTTAAATCACTGAAATGTGAATCTCTGTTGGACCTCAAATTATGATATTCCCAAGCGCAAATTCAATGGGAAGAACATGTTTATGGATAATCTTGGCTGATTAAAACACTTTACAGCATTATTTTAGAAATGATATAAATCTGACAAAAAGAAGAGATTGTAATAAATATGATTTACTCTTCCAGATCACAAGTGCCAGAAAAGTAAAATCTCCTCAAAATGGCAAAAATTAAAGTCAAGACAGAAATGCAAAGAATTTTCCTTCTTGATATAAAAAAAAACACATCTTTGCTGCCTGGTGTGACACTGGGTTTCCATGTTTGCTGAGTGTTGCTGTACAAGTACAGGGGCGTGACAATGAATTGACTCTTACCTCTCCGGACACCCATTTCTCTTAATAAAACAATCCTGCTGGAGTTTTTCTTCAGCTGCGGGCCCCTCAAATTGTCAGAACCTTTCATCCTTCAAGCATCGGCAATATCCTTGAGGCTTAAGGATTAACCCTATGTTCAACCTCTGGACGCCTTCTAAGCTGTAGTGGGGTGTCCAACATCTATAAATCACTGAGCAACTAGGGGGCAAAAGTGTTTTTTATTACTGTTCTCCCAAGTCCTTGGTGTTTTTACTGGTTTGATATGATTGGACCAGATGTATGTAGGTGCTCATTTTGAACTGATGAAATTCATTCAGCCTTTATCCCATATTTTTTTAATGTAAAAAAAAAAAATTAAAGTCAGATAAAAGAGAAAGTACCTTCAAATGCTTTGTTTTCAGCTTCTCCACAGCAAAGTTTAACTAAGGAAACAAAAATGTGCTAACAGTAATTAACCTTGGCAACTTTTGAAAGAAAAGCTTCCTTTCAGTTCTCCTCCGCAAATTACTGCACACTGTAAATGCTACAAGACATTTCTGAGACAACAACAAGAGGATATCGCAGTCACTGAGCCAACCGCTGAATTATCTGAAGGCTTATCATGGCTGTGGATTAGTTCATCAGTCAGAAATGACACTTTGTCACGATGAGGCAGGGGGCATCCTCCTCCACTTACCATATGCAATCACTGGCTCCTTTGTTCTGGATTGACCAATGTACAACACATCCTGCCCACTTCTTTTACTCATCCCCTAACAACTAAGTATCAACTAAGTAACAGTGAAAGCTGTATTCATGTGAACAACTTGCAATATTTTCTTATTTCTGTAGCATTGACCACAAGCCTTAGATCAACAATACACTCAGCTGGTATGAATAAAAATGATAGACTTTCTTCCATAAAGGAAGCTGCTGATATGTGATTCTGTCACTGTTTGTCTGTTGTTGAGAGTTTACACATTATTGTCTTCTTTTTTGGTTTACCATAGGGAAATGTGCTATAGAGGACTAACCACAGCTGTTTCTATAAAATGTTCAAACTTACTTTTGTATATTTTTCGTCAGCTTTTAAGAGCAGTGAGGAGCACCACCAGTTTCTTCAGTAACACTGATTCACACGCTGTCTTGCTGTTCACTGCTGACTGTATGCAGCCATTTTTGGCTGATTAGGTTCCCCTTTATTGCTTTAAAAAATTAACATAAACTACAGCTAATAACTATGGATTATCTGTAAAAGGTTGACAATGGTCTAGAGATTAAGCTGTCGGAGTGCCTTATATTGGCAGTCTGACTACGGTCCAACAGGAAGAAAAAAGACTTGGTTACTAAAATCACTAACTCTCTTGCGTGATTTGCTATCTCAGCAAATGTTTTATAGAAATTTTAGGATCTCATAAGCTAGTTTCAAGCATTCTTCAATATCATATGAGGTGTATTATGTCAAATATAGTCCCATTTACTGTCAAACAAACAATAACACCAGGTGCACTTAAAGATAAGAATATTTCAACTCACATAACTTTTATGTAACAAAACTTCTTGGAGATAGTGAGATAGTGTAACAAACACTATCTCACACATCAATTTCCATGTATTCAGACAGTTGTTCTGAATGTCTGTAGTTGCCCTGATGATGTACTTTGTTTGACAGTACGGAACCGGATATTTAGTGTTTTCGTCACGACAGAGCTGGGAAGCACATACCATAGCGAGCTTGATCCATTGCCAGACTGGGCACAATAATGAGAAAGCTTGGTTTGGGAAATACAAAAATATTCTTTTTAAATTTTTAATGGACTGTGTAAAAAATGCACAAAGAGGTTTCTGTTTTCACTTGTGAAAGTCAAAGCCAAAGCTTGCGTTGCTTCCAGCAAGCCACTGGTTCCAAACAATGTGTCAATAACAAAAAGGACGTCCCGAAAAGCTAAATCCAAGTTAAAGATGAAAAAGCTATTGGTGCCGCCTTATTTAATAAGAAGCACGTGCAAGTGGGCAACCTGTAACAACAATGACTGTACAGGCTCTGTGATTCAGTGTGTTTATCTCAATGTCTGTGTATGAATCCAGCGTGCACTGTTATAGATGCCAGGTGTTGCCCACTCTCTTGCAAAAGAGCAAATAAATGCAGAAGACCTGACAGTTGACCAAGACAACAGAGACAAACTTGGACTAGTGAGGTTACACTGATGCAGGTTTGGTTAAAGATATATTGGTGAACTTCAGTAACTGCATGAAACAACACCACAACTTGTTGAGTGATGTGAGGTGGAGCCATGTTGAGCAAATATATTTGCATAACAGATGTTTGACTTCATGGAGGTCTGCTACTTGAAAAGACCATTGATTTACACTCTAAAAGCCCCAAGTCAAACCATATTAAGTGGCAATAGCTGGGTTGGCAGTGACGAGACAGCCCAGCCAAAGAGAATCAGTCCAAATATTCATTTTCAGAGAGAATGTCATGAACGCACCATAGTCTTATGCGATATTTGGTCAGCTTTCATTTGGCCTCCATTGTGGTGCAGGGCGACATTTGTCATGGTGGTTTTGACAACACTCAAATGCTTAAGAGGTCTTGAGGATTTCTGAAAGGCATGTTGACCAAGTTCTTCCCTGGAGAGAAATTGATGGCAGATGTGATGAATATTGGGCATGTTTTGTTCCTCATTCACTGTGCACATGCTGTGGACATTGATTGGAATTTGGCTTTGAGAAAGTGAACAAAGTGTCTGTGGTCAAGCACAAAGAGAAGAGCTATTCCTTGGGCAACAACGAGGGATAAAGTGTCCCCCTTTTCTTGCATGAGAATGACACTCAAATCCTTTCCCAGAATTTATGTTGTAGCAGAATGGCTCTGGGCCATGTGAAACAAGCACCGTTGAATTATTGCATTAAAATCTCTGACAAAAGTGCACAAACCATGACCACAATAAGCCACAGGCTAAAAGTACATTTGCAGCAGATATCAGAAAAAAAATTAACAACCACTCATAATCATCACTAACAGATGGATTGAAGCTTTAGAAATGTCCATTTGAAACAACGTTACGCAAATGCAGTTTTGTATTATTGAGAGAGTTGAGAGAGTAATTAAACAAAGCTTGTCAGTAAAAGCACACTAAGGGCTTAATATTAAAACTAGTTTAAAAAGAAAAGGAGAGCATGTGTTCGTGTTAAACTGAGGATGTTGCAGATAATTCTGTCTGACAAGATAAGATGTTTAGCTCAGAGGAATCAAACCCACACCACCACCAGCATGGCTTATGTTTTCAGACGGGCCAGCAAGTGACTAAGCTGTCATATCTAAATATTAAATTGCTATAATAGAAATACTAACAAACTTTAAATGCTGTTCAAGAATGATTGTCCAAGGTCTCAAGAGTACAGCACTCAGTAATTTTAATTTAATTAGCTTTATTCATTGACAGAACCACCGGTACAAAAATTTTAAAATGTTGAAAAAAAACTATCAGACCCATAACATATTGTATACTATGTGGACTTATGCGTACAGTAGTGTTATAACATTAGAGCAAAATTAAAAAATTAAAAAATAAAATCATTAGTTCAAAGGTTAGTTCACACTGAAAAAAACATTCATGTTCATCATTCAGCATTTCAGGTTCTTATATAATATGAACTAGTTTCATCTGACCACTGAATTATTCTCCTAATAAGGTAAATGGAGTGTTATGGAGCTTTTGAACAGATGTTTGCATATCTGTGCATTTATCTATTTTGATACTAAACATCAAGATACTCAAAATCGAACTATAAAACATATCTCTATCTATACATATATAGATAGAGATAACTTTTTCTCAGGTTCTGTCTTGCGGGTTTGGGAATGCTGTTACATGGTCCTACATGTCATTAGCAAAAGTCCCAATGCAGTGCCTTAAACAGTGACATTTAAAAATAAATAAACAGATTAAAAAAATTTTTTAAAGTGGTTTGGGTGTCCAAAGTGACTGCCAGCTTAAAAACTCAGATTAAACCTGTCCCTGTTAGGGGCCTCCCAAGTTCTTAACATTAACTGCTAAAAGCAAAAGAGGAATGGAGTGGCAGTGAAGCCCATGGAGCAGATATGTGATGGATGAATTAGGATATGTTTTTTTAGATTAAGTATCGAACTGTTATTCACCCTTTTTTTTTTTTTTCATCTCTGGCAGTGTGTCAAGAATGTATGAGTTCAACATGGCTAGTGACAATATTGTCCCTAAAAGAGGGATCTGTTCCAGCTGCCAGCCTCAGGTTAGATACTGTGAGCGCCCTTTAACAGTGGAAATGCTACAGGAGGGTTTGAAAATGCATTGTAACTCAAAGATGTAGGACCGATCTCAGTTCACGGTGATCGTTTTAGAAATAAAGATGTTTAAAAATTCAATTGGAAAAAAAGTAATATCTATGATTTTACATAAAAGTGCCCATGTACAATGTAGATGAGATATACAGCTCAAATCCTTTACTGTGTCACCATTTTGTACCACTAGATAGGACATGAGTGTCTCCTCTAGAACCATCGAAAGAAGAGGAGCAGTAGCATTCAAGCAAACTTACACAAACACAGAACTGAAATGGACAAAGAATTAGTGAAATGCACAGTAATTACTATAATAGCAGAGGCTTATGGAAAGTGAACATTACCTTTGCCAGCACTTCTACATAGAAACTGCATTCATCAGCAAAGACATTAAATCCATCCATCCATTTTCTATACCGACAGTCCGTTAATCGGGTAGCGGGTGGGCTGGAGCCTATCCCCAAAGACATTAAATTATTTACAAAATTGAAGATGAAAGAGTCAGAACAAGAGTAAATATCTTTTGTTTTTCTTAGCTGGAGACAGCTTTAGGGCAGTAAAGCAATGAAAATTGATGCAGAACTTGTAATGTTTCTTCTTAACTGGTAAGTGAACGCTTTTAATGTTACCATTGTGAATGCAGCTTTTGTTGTAGCTAAAACTTCTCTCAACTTATTCCAACAAACCGCTTTGATGCGTGTAAGCAGACATTGATGTGGTGCTTAGATGCCGCTATTTGACACATGCGAATTACCCAGATGTCTATTCTGCATCAACAAGGTTTGACCCATATATGAAAAAGGCTATAATGTTGCTATGTTTGCAATCATGTTTGTACTTGAAACCAAGCTAACAGTAAAATATAAACTGTGCACATCTAAAGGTAGCTCTGTTATTGTGACCGGATGCACATTGTCAGCAATAAGATCACAGCTTGTTGTTCTTTTTTCCAGACTTTCCAGTCAGTTATGGATGTTTTTTTAAGTTCAAATTAAGGAGCCAACTGTGAAGTGACAGAGCTGATGAAGAAAAAGTTCTCTCAATGTCATTGAGTAAGCTGAATAAAAAATAGCAACAATAAAGTGAATAGGAATGGAAACATACACTTCATCTGGTAAAACCCTGGCCCTTGTGCTGCAATTTGCCTTTAATGCCCATTTCCAGTTCTTTCTCTTAACCCTGCTACTTGGCCCTAACCCCCAAACTTTGCAGAAGTGCAGTGCCCCTTTTCTTTTGAGACCAATGACTAGTGGTCATCTTGTCCTTCAACTGGAAGATTGATTGCCATTTGCAAGGGGTCAGATAGTAAGGCCAAGGGAAGAAATTGGACTTGATAAACCTAAATAACACCCCCGCTGAAGAGAGGCAGGCTGTGGAGTTGAGTTCCTTACTCCATGGCCAAAAAACGAGCAGAAATGAAAATGAAGAATTATAATGCCTCTCAGTGGTATTTTGAACAAAGCGTGTCACAGATGTTTTCAATAAGATCTTAGAAAAGAGCATAATGTATGTCTATTCTGGCATTTTGCCAGAATTACTTTACATTTGGTGGAGTTAGCTTCAAAGAGTTTAGCCATGACAGGACAGCAAACTGTAAAAATAGATTACTGGACAGTTACAATGAATTTGCGTTGTATAGAATACTGACAGCTTCACCATATTGTCAACCTGGGTGGAGGTGTGGTGTGTGGCGTGATGGAAGTTAGGATCCAGATGCAAATATTTCAAAACTAAAACTTGATTTCAAAGAACAAAAAGCACAGCTGAGCCAGAGTACCAAATAAATCTAAACTATGGAAAAACCTGACAAATCCAAACCTGACTTGATATGAGTAGGGCTCTTCATCTGTGACAGTGAGGATCTAGCAGTGAACATGAGAAAAACAGGAGACTAAATACTGAGGGGAGGTGATTGGTAAGTAAGGGCAGCTGAGACAAAACACAGGTGAAGTATCTGCACAGTATCTTTTTAATTTATCTAAACTGTTGCTTGTTTTTAATAATTTTAATCTTATTTTGATTTTAATGCTTTTTCCACTCCCCGCTGCAGTGCTTTTATTTTATGCAAAGCACTTTGAATTATTTTGTACATGAAATGTGCTATACAAATAAATTTGACTTGACTAAACAGAAATCTAAAAGATGATAAACTTATAGACAAAACGTTTCATTTACAGCATATTATTTAGAAAAAGATTTGCGATTATCAAATGCTTAGTGATCAAAGTATTCTTAGATCACAGTAGTGATCCACAAATGCATACAATACAAAATAATCTAATATGTAGAACAGTTTGCTGCCCAACAAAAACACTGAACCACTGTGTTCCACTGTGTTTTCACTGATCACAAGTGATCAGTGAAAAAGCCCTTCTTTGTGTCTATTGGAGATATTGCTTTTGTTTGTTATTTAACATTGTAAATCCTCATGTTTTTGTGTCATTGAGGAGATTTATAAATTTAGGCAGGAAATATTTTCTGGGCGTGCACAGAAATGTCTTACTCACAAAGGATAATGTGAAAAACATATCCATGTCCAAAAATAAGTCCATTTGTCCTTATTTATGAAGAATTGACACTGTGGGCAATTTAAATCATCTCGTCAGTTGTATTTGATTACTGTGCTCACTGAATGTCTTCACTTAGAAGCAATAATTCATAAAGGATGTCAACAATTCCTTGTGGTGCCTGTAACTATCATACACAAAGATTTAAAGATTTACACGCTCATTTCAATATGTGCTTTGAATTGCAAGAGGCGGTTGTCAGATAACAGCTTAGTAAATTTGCTGTAGCATTAGAATCATATAAACACCGTAGACATGCATTTTTTCTATTTACATGTGTTTGATCCATTTTACTTTGATTTGAGCCACAGAGTTGATCTACACATTTTGTGTTTAGAAGAGTTTCACTTCACAGGAAATATGTACCATTTTCTGTGGATTTTCCTCTGAATATAATTTCAATAAAGACGCTAGCATAGTTTGCGAGAGTGGGCTTAATTTTCTTTTCATTTCATAAACAAGACGATATTTACCAAAAATGACCCATTAAAACCTATTAAGATCACGACTGCTGCACATTTTACAGGAGTAGTTTAATATTCCGTTTTAATTAGATGCTACAGCTAGCAGCTGTTTAGCTTTGCTTCGTATAAGGACTGGAAACAGAGCAAAAAACGTTAGCCTCTGCACAAAGGTTGGAATGACTGTCTGCCACCTCCTTAAAAGCTCCCTAACTTGACACACAAAAAAAGCAGAAAAAAAGGTTCTGTTGATACTTGCTGTATGATTTTAATGCACATGTATATTTATGTGACAACATGTATACATCAGCACACAACGTGAACATCAACAGTAAGGTCCTCATCCTCAGACTAATGTAAGCGGCCCATGGAGTCGTTCTTGGGAGGACAGTCTCAACAAGTTACTTCTTTGTGGAATTCAGTTGTGCCCTTGATTCTCAGTCACATCCACCACACACATGTCATGTCCAGTTAAAAAGAGCCAAGAAAACAACAGCCAACATGTTTAACTCACAGCATCCTGGGGCTTGGTGGGTTAACAGTCATACATGGTGTTTCACAGCTTCTTCTCCAGATTTAATTTCAAATCTGGCGATATAAACTGAATTCTCTCCCTCATTACTTGCAACAGACAAATACTGACCTGTGTGCTCAATATTAAATTCTGATCCTGGAAATATCATGACTATTTATGTGGATCACCAGTGTTTGGTTGCAGGAGACACAGTGCATCATGAGGTGTATTATCACATGCTGGCATCTGAACATAACACTGCATAAAGCTATGAATTCCCTCAGGACACACACGTGATACCCTTGGTGCATGCATATTTCCCTCTCAGTGCTTTGAAGATGTTTTCAAATAAGATATATTGTCAACAGAATCCAAGTGTTGCACAATTCACTGCAAGATTCGTAAAGGCTGATTCGTACAGAAAATCACATTCATTTTGATCTCAGTCAAAATGAGCTCTTTTGGAGGACCTGCCAAAGATTTATTCTGTCAACAGTTGTTTTATTTTTTGAAGCACTGCTTTTGGCCAATGTTTAGGGTTCCATGAACCTTTATTGGACTGTTGAAGTTTATTAGATCCTCCAACAGTCCAAAAAGCACTTTTCACTCTAGAAGCCAAGTTGAACATTTCAACTCAGGCTGATCCCTTTGGAATTTGGCTTTTAAATTCCTACAACGAACATTCCCTAGATTACCATTCCCAACTTTTGGCTCATATTTTTTACATTAGATCAGCAAATGCCCCAGTTTGTGGCTTTGTAGTAATTTTGTGAGAATATATGGGAAACAATTATGAGTTCACAGCATGCAGCAGCCAATGTCTTTCTCTGTGTATAGTTTTTTTATCAAGTTGTCATCACCTGTTAAAACATCCAATGAAGTTTCTCACTTTTCTTCCAGAACTGCTCTCATTAAAACTACAAAATATCGCCTCATACTCAAACTTCAACCTCTACCCAATTCCTCTCTCTTTTTTTAAACTTTTTTACTGTAAACTTTTATAATGTTTTACTTATTGTTGCATTTATTTTTCTTCATTTGTGCCAGTTATGGTCTACATAAACTTTGCATCATTAATCTTTAGTACAGCTGCAGATCTTTTTAGTCTGGGCTACAATACAAAACCAAATACCATCACAATACCCTCCTTAAGACCAAATATCAAAATCATACATCAATTTTATTTCAATTTTCAGGTTGAATTATGTTTTTAGTGGCACATGCTAGGAAGCTGCGGAAAACCACAGGAAGGATTAGATCTCACATCATTAAAAGTTTTATGATCAGAAATAGAGAATTTTTGGAATTTCTGTCACCATATTTTTGGATAACCACACTGAGATTCCACCGCGGCCAGATGTTTACTTCCCACAGACGGAGGTTCAATAGCTCCTAGGAAGATACAGTGTAGTTTGACAGGAATCATAATTACAAAACCATGTCACAGTATGCACGCAATGCTTTGGATACAAACATGTTTGTTTTCTGTTGAGAGGAAGCTACAAGAAGCATTTTTACATGGCCTTGTGATAAGTGGGGGGTTAATTGTATGGACCCTCTGCGATTCAGGGACCAAAATTGAGTCTTGCAGCCTGTTTTTGACTGTGATTGCTGCTGGTTTTCAGAGTCCATGATAAACAATTACTTGTAGTCACGTATCAGAAGTGACTCATTGATTTATGTGTGAGCAGGAATGTGAGGATACAAACCAAAGGAAGGTGTAGGAGGAGACAGAAAGCAATCTGGTTCTGTTTTAGAGTACCCTGATTCGTTAGCACATCCGGATTTCAGCAATCCACAGCTGAGTGGCTGCATACTAATAGCCGTGCAGTAAAAATATAAAATAAAGACAGCATTAACTGAGCCAGTTCATCCTCTCACTGGTGTTCCCAAAAAAAGATGTAGGCCTTTGTGTCTGTGTTTGCGTTTGCCGTGACTTCTCCTGTTCCACACATTGTTTCCAGAGGGGAAGGATAAGGCTCAAAGTAATTACTGCAATTTATGATCAAAGCTAGTATAATGTCCAAGACAAATAGAACTGTGGCATCGGATAGCAATACATCTAAAGATATGTGGGAACTTGAGATTGCCTGAATGAGCTGCGCCAAGGAGACGCTGAAACAGCATCACTGTATCTGATTTTTTTTTTTCATAGATTTTTTTTAATGCAAATCATTTGTAACTCATGGTATATTTGCATTGAATGATCCAGAAATAATTTTTCAGAGCATTTTGAGGGAATTTGATGTCTATTGTACAGAGCTGGCAATAGAGAAAAGGCGAGAGAGAAAGATTGGGACAACATGCAATAAAAGCAACGTTAACCCTTCTCGTCACTAAACTGTTATCCAAAAACACAGTTTTACAACTGAGAAGATGATCCTTGTAATGTTTTTTTGGCATAATTTTTTTTATATAACCCTCAATAAAAAAAAAGTTGAGATGATACAGAAAATATTCATTTAAAACAAATTGCAAAGAAAAGTGCAGTCGTTCCTCCATTTACTTCCACACCATATAAACCCAAGATATTTATGGTTTTACTTCTTTTCAACACGATTTAATTTGTTAATATGTATCTAGTTTTGCATTTCAAACCTGTAAAAAAAAATCCCCCCAAAAAAGTGAGGACGGGGGTAATTTAGAGCTTGTAATGCTATTGTGTTGTTTCAGGTTGGTGACATCAACAGGTGATTGTTATCAGGGTTTTTCTACAAAAGCCAGCTACACTAATGGTTGGGCCTTTGAACAACAAGATGGGGGAAATATCCCTAGTTTGCCAACAAAAAAAAAATCATGAAAATGTTTCAAAACAATGCTTCTCGATGAAAGATTGGAAGGAATTTGTTATTCCCTCCTCCATAGTGCATTCCTTCAACTATTTAAGAAATCTGAGGGAACATCAGTGCATAAAGGAGCACCAACCGTAACTGAACACATGAATTCTGATCCCTCAGACAACACTTCATCAACAGTCATTCATCTATCACTGATATAGCAACATGGGCAAGTGACAACTGTGGGAAACCTTTGTCAATCAGTACAATATGGAGTTACATAAACAAGTGCCATTTCGAAATCTACAGTGTAAAAAAAAAGTCTTATGTCTTAACAAACAAGAAAAAACATTTAGTTCAGTTGAGATGCTGATTAGTACTTTAGAAGTGCTACCATTGAAACGCGAGTAAATGATAAATAGATAATGATTTAATCAATAATACATCTAATTCTTTTTTTTTTTTACATGCTTATCGCCTCTCATCATATCCAAGCTGATTTACCGTATCTTGAAGTGGCAAAGTTGGATTTGGTATTTTATTGTGGTAATAAATCAAAAAACATGTAGATAATCAGCTGGTCATTTGTGCTTTTAGCACTATTTTTGTAAATATTCTCATAAGAAAAAAAAAAAGTACGGTTAAGACAGCCTGTTAGTTTTTGTGTCATGTTCTAATCCTGATTTAAAACTAATGATCTGATCTATGAGTGAGACAACAATGGTAATCTACTCATGGGTGTTTCCCTATGTGACAGTATGGCATCTAAATATTGGATATGTAACATTACAAGCAACACAGAGTGATGTTTTATGTTTAAAGTTGAATTGAGTTTGTGCAGCTGAGAAACACAGAATCCTGGGTTGACCTCTCCTGCATCAGCAGCATGAAACAACGTGGACACACTGAACCTGCTGTCGTGTCAACAGCGTTCGCTGCCAGGAGTGTGGTGGACAGGTTGTCAGCTTACATAACACAGTGTGAAACTGTCCACATTTCAACACTGGCAACTACAAAATATGAGGGAACCACAACATTAATGAGCCAAGTTTTGTGATTTTATGTCCCTCATCTTTGACCTAGAATCAATCAGTTTTCTTTATCTTTCCTCTTTAACAGCAAAGAAACTCGTTTCCATACAGTTAGCACAGTGCATTGAATTAATCCTTTACAACTTCAGTATTGGCTGAAGAAGTCTCTGTGAGCCTCAGTGGGTAGCGCAGCCCTCCCTTCAGTCTTTGAAGAAATCATCCACTCACTTTGAAGTCCAGATGGGGCAAACATCCCCTTAATAGCACTGTGATTTATATGCTAAGCTACTTTTTTCTGTTAGCAGTATAATACACTCAGAATGCATTAGTGCTGTCCAAAAATCCTCCACATGAATTAAATTAAGTAATTACCTCAGCACTGTAATTTAACTCTATTTAGAGTGTGGAGTCTCTGCTGTGTGCAAAGAGTGTTTTGTCCGTAGAGCTCAGCACAAGAATAGTGAGCAAAACATTTCCAACAATGTGACAGCAAATACTGTGCACAGAATGACAAACCACAACCAAATACATTGCTACTCAAAACTCAGTATATGTATATGGTATATACATAATGAATATACGGTTTAAGATGAGCTCAGTTCATTTCTCATACAGATGATCTGCTTTTTCCCTTCACAAGAATGAAATGTGTTCAACCTCTGGCTTTGCTCTGCTGTCTTAAGGCCCAGTGATCAGACTTGAGCTCTTTTTACACATCACGTTCAAGCCAGGACTGATGCGTCTTTGCTGAGCATCGGTGTCATGTGCGAAAGTAGGAGGTGGTGAAAGAGGCAAAACAGTCTACGTGTGTAAAGAAGAACTGGTATTGTACGACACGCAGGTCTAAGCAATGACGTTATCATCCCTCAGCTCGTTCCACAACAGTGTGCAGAGCTGAGCTTCCTCTGCTTGGTAAGTATGAATAACCAAAGACAACATGGGTGTGAAGGCTGTTACAGAGGTTCAGGCACTTTAAATTTCCAGTTCACAATCCCGTCTTACTCAGTGTTTATTGGAATTTAAACATCAACACCCAAAGACAGAAAACAGAGTGATTTTAATGCAATGCCAGTCTGTAACACAGTCAAGAGGCAAAACCTTCAGGTGTGTCATTAAACACGTAAATGTCAGGATTCAGAAATGTGACTGGAGTGCTTGCTCGTCATTTTGCTTAATATCTGTCATGGAACATGTATGATTCTGTGCTAATGTGTACCCCAGCATCTACAGTTCAGGTTCAACACATAAATCCCCCTGGAGATTGTTCTGATAGTATAATAACCAATACTTAAAGTATAATTCATCACCACAGTTGTATTTTTTGGCAGTCTTTACATAGTGTGATTCACAGTGATTTGTGTCTGAGCGCTGTGACAGTTGAGAACAATGAACCTCTTGTACATATGTATCAACAAATGTTAACAAGAATACACTGAAAACGTTTTCAGTTGCAAAATGTGTAGAAATAGAAATACAGTGTAGGAGCTACATCGTATTTCTATACGAAGAGATGGGCTGCTTTTCTGTCCCTGGAGCTTCTAAGGACAGATCTTAAGGCTGCGGTTGATCACTCTGCTCCAGTCTGAGCTGGTGTAAGTAATCAGCATAAAGCACTTTAGAAATGGACAGACCGTACGGCATTCCACTTCACTATTTGACGTGGGACCAAATTTTTCTAAAGATAACTAAATTTGTTAAAGATATCTTAAAAATCCTCCCTCAAGTCTTCCCTTGCCTTCTGCAATTTATATGTGAGATGTAGTGATAAGAGCTGTGTTTAAATGAGTATTAATGTTAGGGCAATACTGGACTTTTGATAGCTGAATAGAGCTGTTCCTCTTTAACTTTTAAGAATAACTTTGGCACGACATGGGATCAAAAATGTAAATACAAAAAACTCAGCTTGTAAATTCATTTGGGGTAAAAAGTTCAAAGTATCTTGTGGTTTTCATAGACTATTAAAGTGTTCATTGTGCAAAGGTTGTGCCCCACAGAATCAGCAGTTCATTGTAAGTAAACCTGTGACTATAACTGTACACTAATTTATTCTCTTTGTTGTGACAAGAAAAGAGATACTGTTTCCACTTTCTCTGTTACATTTTTTTGGGTGAGACGGGTTGTGAGGATGCGCCAGGCCTGCAGACATACTCCATGCTACACAGTTTATCTTCTGTGCCGTGCCAGGAATTCTTCTTTTTCCTCTAAGGTTGTGAAACAGATGCTTTCCTTTGATGTGTTCACGACTCATCATTTGATGCATGATCTCCCTCCATCTGTGTGATCTCTTCATTCTGGGCCTTTGGCTCCTGAGGTAATGTTCCAAAGCCTGTCCAGCCTCATCCTGACATGATGCCTTGACGGAATCGTAATGCAAAATGATTTATAAGACCCTGGTAATGTTGGAGTAATGAGCGTTGCCTGGAACCTTCTGTATTTCTGCATGTGGGAGGTAGTAGAACAAAAGCTGTGTGTAGAGGTAGGTAAGTTTTTGACATTTTGCCATGTTTTTAACTCATCTTCAAACTGATTCATTGATTGTTTTTCTTTCGTTTTTTCTTTAACATCAGATTACACACAGTTCTCCGCAATGACACAGCTGCAACTGTTTTTTGGAGTACTTTCCTCACTTATTAAAAATGAGACCCTGCTACGGTTCTTCCAGCTGAGCTCAAGCGCGCCCTACTTCCATCAGTGAGTAATTGTAACTGTAGTATTTATACAACAAAATACAACACCTGTCAAGTCAAATCAAGTTGAAAATAATTGGATAAAATAGATAATCCTGTCAATATGAGGTCTTACACTCGATGGTACTAAGTTTCATCCGTGAGACGAGCCTGAAACATACAATATGGAAAACTTTTTGGTAACATTGCTAATGATTTATGGTTACTTTCTGGCTGCCATCTTGCTCTGTACATAAACATCACCAACACTTATTTTGACATACATTTATTCCTCTGAGCCTCTGAAAACTGCAGTTATATGTCCGGTAGACAGTATTTTATGTCAGCTGCAAACACTAAAGCCTTGAGCTCAAAATAAATAAATCACCTTTTGGTTTTGCCGAAAAGGGCTCAAATAAATTATGTGGAAGCTGTCTCATAATAACAGCTTAGTCCCATGTTTTTTTTTAATCAAATTACATTTGACTCAGAGAAATGAAAAGTTGTAAAGCACGTAAAACGCCACCAGTGCACCATCATAGGTGCATGCGTCACATACGCAGTGACATCATCGCTGTCACGTCCCATACCAACCGAGAGGTTCTGTTTTCACATGGACTATAGCTGCATTTATCTCCAATTTCCTTCCATCTGGTTTGAGTTCCAGTCAAAGCCAGTGGTGATAAAAACAGGCTTTACTTTGAAATGTGAAATGACAGAGGGCATGGCGACTATTCAAGGAGAGTCGTGCGTCTCGGTGATGTCTTTGAGCCTTTGTGTGCAGAGTCTGTGCTCATTAACAGCAAAGTTGTTGGCGAAACCATTTTTGACTGTGCTGATGACACCAGGAAGAGCTGCCTCGCAGCTGCTTTTAGGAAGTTCTGGCATATGGTCCATATATTATTGTTATGGTCCCAAGGGCCATCTTATTTCTGGATATTCTTGTCATGCTGCTCGTAAATGCTAGGTTAGATTAGATCGTATTTTATATACTTTAGTTTGAATACATTTGGATGACTGGTTGTTTCAAAACAGGGAAATTTCATTAAATAGTCTTCAAGCTTTATTAAACCCAGCTCACAGACACGTTCTTTATTTTCAAAATCCAATTTATGGTCAGTAGTTGCTGGACACCTGAAATATGGTAATTATTTTACACACCACCCATGGTATGGTAGCTTTTTATACTTTTAATTTGGCAGTTGTTGAATTAGAGCTTGAGGCCTAATGACTGAAAACAGGCGCAGAGATTGAAATCTGTAAATATTGTGGGGGAGTGAGAAATTTTAAATCAGGTTCAAATGAAACGCTTTGCATGAAGACTGTAGCACTCAAAGGGTCATTTATCACATAAAAAATCTCATATGAATACCACTTATTTTACAATATTAAGATTGTCTTTAGAATGTTCTATTCGCTGTTTATTTACAAGGTGTTCAAAAAGCATATTTTGGAACATTAAAAAAAAAAAAAACATACCAAAGTCATTATCGCACTTTAAACGACGACCCTGTGTTTCACTGAGCTGTGAACTGTGGAAAAAGCACGACCCAGTTAAATGTGCACATATTTCACAGCTCGTCGTTGATAAACTGTTGTCAAGCAAACGTGTGTATTTTGGACTGTGTACAGAAGACATGTTTGGTGGTAAATTAGCCAAAATAAAATAAAAAAAAAATTAATATGAATACTTTAACAAATGCTTTCCAAAAAAGGCGCTTTGGTGACAGCACCACTAGCAAGAATAAAATGAAATACATCAGTCTAAAGGACTACTATGAGGGCTGTTTAAGGCTGCCTAAATTCTCTACAACCGATCACTATGAGCCGAGGCAGTGCCAAATTCTCCAAGCACCTTCAAGCTTTCTTTCTTCTTGGCTGGTTGCCACATAGTAACACGCCCTCAGAGGGAGGGAAATTTTCAAAGAAAGATCTGATTATGGGGCAAACAAGCTGAAAATTGACCCAGAACTAAAACAGACATGTGCATGCTCCAACTGAGATACCATCAGGAGGTTATGGATACGCGCTGTAACAGACACCTGCATTACCCAGAGAGCACTGATCTCATCCAGACAGTTAAAAGGGCAACAGAATTCATAACGCACACCTCTCCAAAATCATTTGATCACTCGCTGCTCGTTTGAAGTTGAACTGAGGTCCCAGCGAGATTAACATTTGAGATTGTACAAGATCCAGCTAAAGGCATAGAAAGGGGGAGGGAGGCGGGCTGCTGGCTGGTCTCTTCTTAGCAATTTGTGAATTGGATTAGATGGAAGTATCCAGGGTATTTCTGACTTCTCTGCCTAGATTTTCCACTTCTGCGACATATGGGAGCCAGCTGCAGCACTTTGTATTCACCGTGCAAGTGTTTAAGTTTGATTGGGGTTACTAGAAGGTCTGTCTCATTCAATGTATAGCTGATCGACCGGTTGGGAAGTCACCACAGTTCCAACGGGATGGGCTTACAAAACTGGAGAAAAGACATCTTGAAAATTGTAAATGCTCATCTCCAGATGAAGCGGATTGGTCACAAAGACAAAAAGCTTTAAAGAAAAACGTAACCAGTGGAACGTTAACTGTTACTAAAACATCCCAGAGGGCAGACATCCTAAAAGTATGCCATGAATTTAAGCGGCTTTGGTGCGTTTAAAAGAAAAATAATTGCAACTTGTGCAAAGATTAGATAAAGGAAAAGTAGAGAATTTGTTCTTTGTTAAAAATGATTTATTAGACAAGGAAGATTACAAATCTGATCTCTTTGTAACCCTCAACCATCTGATTATATGGGCCCAACTTCTAAAAACAAATGACCACATGGAAAATATTAGCAACTCATAGGAGGGAAAAAAAAAACAAGTGACGAAAATGTAACAAAATACCAAAATGTCTGAAGCAACACATACATGCACAACACTGTTAAAATGACACGGTCACATTAGGACAGAATAAATAGTCTAAACAAGAAAGCAAGTTTTCTAGAAGTTAAGGAAAGTTAAGGATCACATCTCACAACTACCGAACCATTTCAGTGTAATGATACAACAAGTGGAACAAAGATCTTGTTAGTGTCCTAATTCATACAGGACATCGTGTGAACTGACCGTCAAGACCAAGGCACTCAACTTTTACTACAAACACTGGTGCACAGCAGATTTTGGGGAACAGCCACAGCCACTCGCACACATACAGTACAGAGTACATGGTTCAGGGTGCAGGGGTGCAACAAGTGGACTCCAGCCGGTGCAGTAACTTTAAATTTGGACATCACAAACGCTCAACTCTCACTCCTGACCATTCAAGTACTGCTCAACAGTATTTCTCCACACAGGTCATTACGAGCCTTCTTGGTCTTCAGATTAGTAAAAACTTTCTTTCTTTTTTTTTTTTTTTAAACCAGTTAACAGAATATACATTTGTAAAGTGGGTGAGAAACGCAAACATCTACTTTGATAAAAATGTTCATTCTCTTGAAATGTCAAGGCTCCAGAGTGCGACTTCGACTGTACTTCAGAGCAACTTTAAGTGAATGATGTGAATGCTGCTAAAATGTAACGACACAAAAAAAGCAACTGAAACCAGTTCCATGACCTACAGTTAAGCATAAATCTAACACTGATTTTTAAGTGAAGTGAGGGGTCCCCGCGTTTATCCTTTCAGACAACAGCAGGGCCCTCTGTGTTCCCGTGTTTTTGTTTAACCGCTGACTCCACCTTTTAGGCCTTCTCCAGTGACTTATAGTACTCTTTCAACACAGCCCAGGCCTTCAGTGCCATGAAGCCATCGGGTGGGTTCTCTCCCTCTCGAGCCATCTTCCGCATGCGAGTGCCTGAGATGAAATCATAATCTTGATGGCTGCAGTTAAAAGAAAAACAGGATTGAGAGACTTATTTCAAATTGATGAAAAGATAACAATGAACAGCGCAGCCAGGAGGAGGCGAAGGGGGCCAGATGTTGTTTAAGAATTAGCTGGATCAAGAAGCAGGCCGGTTAACATTTAAGAGATAAAACCAAAAAAAAGCAAAACACACCAGGGGAGGCTTCAACATATCCAGTGCATCTTTAGCTGATGTGTTATCAAAGTTAGTTCCAAATATTTAAGTCAGTAACAAGCTTTACACTAATCAGTCTCTGTTTCAGGCTACGTAAACAGAGTCGGACAGCGATTCTCACGCTGTCAACTCACAGATGTCTTTTTCTTTGACTTTTTCCATCTTCTAACAGAATCAGATGGTCAGGAGGCAGTGATTTTACATGTGCTGATCTCTTATCTCGACACCTAACCTGCTACAGACCAGATTAGGTTTCCAGCATAGGTTGCCATGGTGATACGCCCCTGTATGAGGTGAACAGGCTTTGTGATACTGAAAATTCAGAGCTGAACCTGAAGTTACCTTCCTAAGCCACTAATCCTGTTTCTTAGGACAGGCCTACGGGTGCCTTTTCTATTTAAGAGATGAGAGAAAAATAAGAGGCAAATCTTCAGGAGCTCTTTTGGCTACAAATGACCCTGAATCTACCATAGAGGCAGAAACAGTTGCCTCGTCACATCAGTTTGTTTGCTACATCACTACTGATACTATTTATTGACACTCTAATTTCTAATTTGATGTCGCTGCCTTTGGGGCAAATAAGAAGTGTTTCTATGCAAATTCTCCCGGCGTCAAAAAGGAAACGGCTGGCTCTAATATGTTCCATTAAGCTTTAAAGAAAGACTGAGGGGTGTTGTGATTAAACTGGTCATCCGTTTTCCCCTGAAAATTTGGCAAGGCCAGCAAGAGAAAATGGGATCCCATAAATCTAACCGACTGACGGCTGCACACAGAAAATCCAGTAGTCTTTGCTTCCTGTTAGAATTTCCTCCCTTGAAGTGACTTATAACATGGAATTACCAAAGAAAAGAGGGCGCATTTTGCATCCATTGTGAAATGGGAGAGATATTTTCACTGAGGCCAGTGAGATTTTTCTTGTTCTACCATATGCTTCCACATTTTCTTTTCTTTCCACAGGTCTAAATGAGTGCGTTTCACTTGATTTCACGGCAACACTGCCTGAGTATCAAGAAGTTAAAACTGTGACTCGACTAAATTTTAGGACTGACGGTTACCAATCTTTTTGTAATTTCCTTTATGTATTAACAACTATTGATATTGTTCCACAATAACACCTTATCTGAATTATTTGCTCTCCCTTCATGAACATGATAAATAAACCAGTAGGCATTTAACACTTTTTCTCACGTGATTTCAATGCCGAGAAAAGCTGAAAACAAAAACTGAAATCATTCAAGTAACACCATCACTTCTTCTCACAGAGGAGCTAAATCTCACGGATCAACAGTTCGCGATGGACTTTATATCCCAAATATGCATCATGGAAAGCAAAGCCAATCTTTTGATTAGTCTGAACACTTCTGGCTGAACACAGCTAGAGTTGCATAATCTGATGGAGGCCGCTCCATCAGACCTGGAGGAAAAGCAAAGCAATTGCATGATTTTTGTTAGTCATCGTGTGCAGTGTCCATATACAGACTTTAATCAATGGCAGGTCTCTGTAATTTTTAGCAACATCAAAGGTCATGCTAATCCCCAAAAACCTTCTAACTGTACAAGGAAGGAAAAACAATTGCTGTTATTCTTGGCTCGGCATTTCACTGCAGATAGCGAAGAGGAAAGAAAGAAAATGGATGACAGGGTTCATTTTGTAAACAAAACAAGCTTAATGAGAAATTAATTTACAGAATAAAATGTCTGTTTAGGCTGCATGGGCTAATTGGCCTAAATGTGAGGTATTACTCTGGGACTAGAACTATAAATAAGCTCTTAAATACAGTGTGACTGAACCCTGCCTGTAAACCTTTGCTGTATCACATGACCATAAGAAATAAACATAGGGACCACAGGACACAAAATGTTACTTGCTTTGATTAAGGAATACGTACTTTTTCGGGTCATAAAAGTCCATTGCTCCTTTGGCCTTGTTGTAAGCAGCAACCTTAAAGGGTACAATCTCAAGAGTGATGAGGCCTGGAGCCATGGTGAGGACCTTGGCTCCATGAGAGGGCTCATAAAGGTCCTTTCCTGTTTCAGGGTGGGGCATGCCTGCAGGGTCTCGACCTACAATATAGAAATTGGCACCAGCCACCATGCGTGCTCTGCAGTGCCACTGAACCTGTGGACAAGGAGCAAATAGAAAACTAAGTATGGAAATTAGGAGGTTTTTTTCCCCCAATATGTCTTGTATTTCTACGCTGTGGTAAGTGTAAATATAACAACTTGCATCAAATTGCATCACATTCTTTCCCTCCTTCTCATTATCAATAATTGCTAAATCTACACATTAAATTCTGCCATCATGTCTGTGCACAATTTGTTTTTTATATTTTCGGGTCAATGGTTTTTTTAAATCAAACTTACAGGGAAAGTGGTTTCAGCTTGACGTTTTTAGTGTGTTGCCTAAAGAGCAATCATGTGAACACTTAAGAGGAAGTTCTGTTATTTGAATGGCATCGAGGCCAAGGGTAAGCGGTTTTAAATGGGAAAACAAGGGCAGAGATTTAATACTGAGGCTGGGACTGTGTCGGGCTCTAAAAACATCCAATTCGCAATTTAAAAAGGACTAAATTCACAGCCTACCATCCACCAGCCCACAGTCTGTTCTCAATAATTTGCACCATAGCTGTTTCATTATCATAAGTGAATGATTAAAAGATTCCCAGCTACACAACTACGCTCAGTCACATGGAGGTTTGTGTATGGCATGGAAACACTCAACACAGCGCCTCAAGATGATTGTAAATCCCCTTTCCTGTCATTTGTCACTTTCAGAAATTTTTGCAAGAAAATATGCGACAGTCGTCCTCTGGGCCGTCATGATTCACGGCTGCAGCCGCATTTTTGTTCTGTCACTTGAAGAAAACACGATGCATGTGTTTGAAGAAACCTCAAACATGCAAACAAAAAAAATTCAACATCTCACATTTTCATTACCTCAGTTGGCCCGGCATACATCATGGGTGAGGGGAAAATGGCAACAATGGTGGAGTCTGGGTTCAGCACCCCCTCTTCCAGCACAGCAGCGTGCTGTTTCATCCTCCATGGCAGCGGCACGTCGTCGTCTTTGGTCCAGCCGCCCAGTGGGTGAAGCAGCAGAACGGGCCGGCGGTAGCCGCGCTCAATGAGGCGCTTGTGAGTGTCTTGCATCAGAAGAGCGTGGCCGTTGTGGACCGGGTTACGCAGCTGGAAAGCGAACACGGCATCTAAACGTAGAGAAAGGAGAAGAGCGGGCTGCTAAATTACAACCAAACACATCTGTAGACCTCTAAACAAGACAAACAACAGACCACAATGTATCACAATGTAGAATAATCATATTGCTAGGAGCCTAACCTCTGCAACCGCTGATAAATAACCTGCATCATACCACAGGCTTTTCTCCTGGGACACAAGTTTCTTTTCCCAAGACAAAGTGTTAAACGGAGCAAAATGACAAATGTTATTCTCTGTTTCTGAAGAAAAAAAAAGCAGGCAGTTTATAAACATTGTGGCAGTATAGTTTCTCTCCTCGTCTCTAGATTTAATTTGTTATAATTCAGTTAGACAGATAATGAAATACCCAAACCTGTCCCCATACCTGCATTCATTTCTTTAAACTTTTGCTTAAGCTCAGTGGGCGTCAGTCGGTAGTGGTCAAGCCCGTCATTCCAATAAACCCTGTCCAGAACCTGCAGGTCTCCACCAACCAGCCAGTCTCCACTCTCCATCACCATCTGAAATAAGAGCCACGATGATCAGGACAATGAATGCAGCTGAAACCAAATCCAGACTTAAGTCAGTGTGATTCCTCCACATATTCTCTGCTCTAAAATCAGGCGATTAGATGACATAGCACCATAGGTTTGTCACAACGTGTCGTTAAACAGCAAACAAAACTGATGTGCGTATGCTTCTGTATTTGGTCACAATGGCTAAACTTGGCCAATTATTATATATAAAGAAACCTTCTGAACATAAAGCATTTTCTGGAAAACTTTTTTTTTTAAATTTTAGCTTCTGAAAAAAGGTTATACCTTTAACTTTTAATGTAAAATACTGACTTTGCCTTTAGGTATTTTTTAAATTTTTGTTCTCATTCCTTTTTACATTCCAATGACAATAACTACAATGCTGTTGTATGAAGAAAATTAAAAAAGACAAAAAAAAGAAAGAGGAAGAGAAAACAATGCCCGTACAGATAGGAGTGAAAAAGTTTTTTGGCAAACCCACTGTTGTTATGAAAGTTAATACGTTCTACTGAGTAATTGGGGTTTTTGCGTCACACTTCAGGATAAAAAAAAAAAAAAATGGTAAAGTTCTAAACGAGTTCATTTAATCGACAAAGCAAAATAAATCAAACATTACACCACATTAAAAAGCTGCTTAACGTCCTCAAAGGAGAGAAGAATTTCCCTTCGTGAGATTCATCAAACAATGTCACAGAAGCGCTCAGGATCCAGGAACAGACTGCTATTGTTTCAAGCAACCTTTTGCCTGCCTCCTGTGGTGCTTATGAGACCACAGCTAGAGTTACTGAAAACCCTCGGCTGTGCGATTTTAATGTGATCCAAAGTGACAAATTCGTACGTGGAAAGATCCATCTTTGCATCTTGTTTCGCTGACGCATCATTCGTCATGTGAACGCTCTTTGATATTCATACTTTAAAAACACACTGCTACCTCTTTGATCTCGCAAACTGTACGCAACTCAGATTGTTGTCTGCAGCGGAGGTGTCCAAGTGATGTGATCAGAAACAACTCGCCCGCATTTGTTGAAAGAAATCTTTAAGATCCCGCTGCGATATGTTTTCCACAGTCTAATTGGCCCAATTTGTCCAGCGCCGGCCTGATACGACTCATGAAAGATATAATGCGTTTGCACATGCACATGGGCTCTGTTTAACCGTTGTAAATGCCTCAGATATTCACACGTGAAAAGGGACCTAACCAAATAAACAGCCTCTGCACCATAGCTTCCGGTGAAAGGGGGCTCTGTCTGACAGACGGGTAAACAGGAAAAAGTGGATTAACAACATGTTATGTGGAGCAGCTATAGTGGTGGAGCGGTGCTGACAGACTGGCTCCGGTGCAGGGAGTTAAACATACACTTATGTATACATACATGGACTTTAGGGAGTGAGACCCTAATCAAGACAGGCTGAACACACATGTTAGGTTAGAGTGGATTAAAAAAAAAAAAAAAAAAAAAAATCTTAGTTGTGGAAGCGGAGCATGCCGCATGTGTGTAATGGCTGCACTGTGGCATCAGGTGTTGACAGTGGCGAGCCCAGATTTCATTATGAACAAGGCGAGGACTACCACTAACTGCCACTTGTGCTGAAATATTGAGACAGCTGCTGTTAGGTGCCTCAACTTTGAAGCCAGCCTTTTTAGCCACAAAGGACATTAAAATAAGCAAGCAGTAGGCCACTTACAGTAAGTACGACCCCAGGGAGTGAAATCACCAAATGCCACGAGGGTTAGTATTATTTCTGTTTTGAACCTTCGTCCGTTCCAAGTGGAAAAACAAATGCACTAATCTCCAAAACAATGAGAATATAAAATTAGCCAGACTGGCAACTTATAAAAAGAACACTGTATTATTACCTCACAATGACGGGTCTATACAAAGGTTAACTATTTTTAGTAACAGTTCCATGTGTCTACAGCAACACTGTCCGCAGGGGAAGTGGGAGGATTTCAGGGCATCGCCGGCCCACGGTGTCAACCTGAGCCCCACACCGACTGCTACCTGAGCAGTCAATATGAGACAGACAGGGAAACGAAAGCCTGGATATATTCGGAGAGCTAAAAGGTGGAAGCTGCAATCTCAAATGGACTTTTTCAGCGCAGGCCGGGGCAAGAGACTCAGCATCCAAATATAACGCCTGCAAAATGAGGGTGGACCGAAAAGATCAAGTGATTAGACAGGGCGTCGTGACAGGCTACGGGAAAAGTTCCATCCCTCCACATACTCAGTCTTTCCATTGGCAATATGAAAAGTCCAGCTGGGATCTGTGTTCTATCTGTGCAGAATCCAGAGAGGCCGTCTGCTTCCACATTCTCTCAGGCAGACAGTCTGGAGCTTTACAGATTTATTTCGGTAACAGTAGATCGATCTTTACATTTGTGCAACACGTGTTTACAGTCTTTCTTCCTTTAAAGCTTCACGATGTGAGGCAGGCGCGTTCAAAAAGTGATCAACGTCCAATCAGGTGAAGCACCTTGTACTTGCAGGCCTTAAATAATTCCAAGTAGTGTAGTTCTTCTGCTCTAGAAAACAGCAGGTTGCTAATATTGATGAAGCGAGTCGTGGGCATTTCAAACTAGTTTAGTGTAAAATACAAAAAAAAAAAAAAAAAAAAAAAGCACTTTAAAACCGTCCAAAACAATAACAAAAATAATTTTTTTTTAAAAGTCACTTATTCTGTTGACATCTAATTTAGCATGTGAAATGCATGTTTTTGCTGTCCGGAACTTTTGCTAACAGGCTGATTACAGTTTGTTCTGGCCGGCTTCATGTAAAACTTTGTCAGCAGCAGAGGTGTCTGCGTGATGTGATCAGTGACCTCTTGGCTCCCCCGTAAAAGGTTTTCAAGATTGTGTTGTGATTTGTTTTCCACACTCTAATTAATCCAACCTGCCGGACTTTCCGTACATACTTTGAGTCTATGGGAATCACGCTCTGTCAGTGGATAAATCAACCGAAAAGAGCACATGCGTGCTTAAGCGTTATTTGAAAAAAGCACCGTGACTTTACACGTGTGAAGGAGCCTTGCTGTTGGTGGGGGACTCCAACGAGCTCTGGAAAGGAGAATGTGACATATCAAGCGCTGACCTTGATGTATGGGTGGTCTTTGCAGGTGGTGCCCCATTGCCGAGCACAGCGCTCTTCTTTTCTGTGCACATAAAACTCTGGGTTACGAAGGATGGCCACTCGTCTGCCCTCGTAGACCAAAGCCACGGCGGTTACACCATCCAAACGCTCTTTATCTCCAGCTGATACTGGCAGCACCACAGGCACTGAGAGATTTATCACACCACCTGGGGGAGTAGAGGGTCCATCAATTAAACAAAAACAATTTTTTTCCCCTAAATAATCAGTATTAATCTACAACAAAAAGAATTTAAAGAATATGCCTTTTTATAAAAAAAAAAAAGCTTTGCCCGTTTCCTGTGGTGAGTCGCACCATCTGGGGGTAAACGGACGTCTAATTTAATCTGAATCAAACGCACGAGAAACTCGCATGAGAGATAACTTCCCTCCTCAAAAAAAGTCATTCAAAAAGTCTACTTCATTTCCTGGAGCTAACTTAACATGTGGCCAAAGGAAAAAAGGTTACAACCAACCTTGCAATCTTCTGACAAACCGCTGCCTAAAACTAGATAAATACCAAAGTAGAATGAATGAATCGGTTTCTGCGGAAATCATTAAACATTTTAGTCAAACAGTTCTAAAAACTCCCAAATTAACACTGGCATATTACAACCTATGTGTTCTTCACACTTTTGAGAGCTTGAAAACAAACAACAGCCTAAAGACAAGTGCAAGTAACTATAAAACTTTCTCTTCATCCCAGATGGCAAAGAAATAGGAATTTTTCTTTCCTCCTTGTATATCCTCCAACCTCCTAAACCTGGCTCAGTTTACCCCACAGCATTTGGCTCACATAGCTGTTAGCTATATATATTACATACCTCACATATACTCCATAGCTATTTAGCCATTTAGGTATTTTGGATAAAAACCTACATAGCTTATAAATCCAGGACAAATTAAGCTCAATTACTGCACTTTTTTCTTATTATTATTTTAAAAGTTGACAAATTCCCAGCACGCAACACAAATACCTTTGGATAAATTGGAATCGATGTAGCAGCCATCACTTCTCATGTGTCAAAGTTTGACTTTGACGAGCCAAAAACCTTAGATCGGTGCACGGTCACACAACAATAATAAAAAAAAAAAGTGCATGGTTGCAAAGACATAGAGGGCGGGCCAACTTACCCCACGCTCTCCTACTCAGCTAATAAAGACAAAGTGAAAATTGACTTTATGAACAGGTTCAAGAGGAAAATCGAAAACTTTAATCACTCATCAATACAGACCCCATGCTGTGTAGAACTTCAAAATATGGTGCCTCCTGTTTTTTTCAGACCGAGTGCACTCCTACAGCTAAATGGATGCTTCTGATCAGATCAGAGACTCCTGCCTGTCCAACCTACTACAAACTATAGAATGACCTTCATTCGTCTAATGTTTAGTCATTTATAGCAGTCACTTTGTCTCTTAAGCATAAAAAAAAAATGGATGATTTGGTATACGCAACAAAATAGTCCAACCACTGTTGCAAAGAGCCATGTTGTATGCCTGCAGGCTCAATGTGGAATATGCATTTGAAGCTCAAGCTACAGAGAGTTCTTAAAGCTGATATTTAAGGTGCTCAAGAGAAATGTTCTTATCCAACACTGGAGCTTTGCCCTCTTTCGTGCCAGGATTTGATCTCTGTGCTGACAGCACCCTTTTGGCTTATTATCCCCCTCCATCCAGGTTAATATAAATGTCAAGACCCACACGCTTTTCACATCATATCAGATCCAAAATAATGGAGACAAGAGGAGAGGCTGGTTGTTGGTGCCCCTGCCTCCTGCTGGACCACCCTCTGGTCCTCTCTGTCACAGTGAAGAGCTCGCAGCTGGTTGCAATAAAATGTACACACACGACTTCCAAATGTCCGAATGGGAGAGATACAAGCTTGACTTTGGATTTCTGTTTATCTTTGCTGACTTCTTGTTTAGCGAAACCCACAGTTTATGCCTCTCAACCGGTTATAATATTATACTGTGTGTAATCAATCCATTCACTGTCAAATCCATGGAAGGAAGTGAAAATGAACAAATGGCGGTGTGCGGTGTCAATCAATAGAAAGCTTCTTCCTCCGTGTCCTTCACCCTTAGGACTAACAGGAAAGTGAATCATGACCTCACATCTAAATATATACTTATAACCCTGTCTAAGACTTCCAGATGTGAGAGTGTTATGGTTTCATTCTTAACTTGTTAAAAACCTGTCAAAATGCGGAGCCTAAAAGCCAGTTTTGGGCAATTTCACTTCATTTTATTGTTTGCATATCTCATTTTAGAGTGCGCGTTGCCACCAGAATGTTTAACATTGCAACACAGAACAACAGTTCGTGTAGAAGCCTGTGTGGTAACAGTAAAGTGCTTTTCATTTCCTCTCCTTTGAAATAATAACATGGAGATTTGACGTTGTCAGATGGACAAAACAGACACTTAGAGCTCTGGGATTATTTTCTATATTCTTATAAATCATATTCCTTTGGGGGTGTTTAAAGACATCTTTTGTACCTCCTGTCACAATTCAGAGGTTTCTGAAGCTCACTATAGCCACTGACGAGCACCAAAATAGTTTGAAAAAGCACAAACAAGCAACCGAGCTACATCTACTACTTTCACTATGTCATCTCGTATCTATGTACGTTGCTGTGTCTGTAGCACCAGAAACTAATGTACAAATGCAAAAACTGCACCAAAGTATCAGAGCTCATAGAGCAAATTCCAAACAGAAAGCTATAGTCTGTTTTGGCTAACCCAATCTGTAAAGACGAGTTCATTTCCTCTCACAGGACACAATATGACTTTTTTTCCTATTAAAACGGCAGGGTTCTCTGTTTTTTTTAAACAACAACTTACCATCCAGGAGACAATCAAAATGAAGACACTGTAAATATTCCCTCTCTCTCATGAAGCCATTCAGAGGAGTGGCCCAGCCTTCAGCCAGCACCTGCACCCACTGCATGTCCACCTGAGGATTACAGTCACATACAGAGGGTTAACTTATCATACGTGCAGTTCACATTATGGCTTAACGTGTCAGTAAAACGGACAAATCTAAAAAAAAGATTAAGTACAGCAAATATAAACATTTTCAGTAGTTATTTAGCTTTATTAAGAATAACGTTAATAAAAAAAACATCATAATAACCTTTCCGATCTGCACAGCAGGCAGCGTCTCTGCGTCAGCCTTAGCCAAGTCCAACTTATTCTCCTGAACATACAGCTCTTTGACTTCATAGGAAGCATCAACAGGAACAATATCCTGCGGAAAAAAAAAACATCAAAAACCCTAATTAATTTCTGTCAATAAACTGTGATTAAACTGCAAACATAATAAAGGCTTTGATCGAGTTTTACAATTCGCTAAAGGACTATTGAGTCATATGATAAAAATGTAGATGCATTAGCATCAAAATCAATGCAAAAAATGATGCTCCCCTGCTCCCTGGTGGCCAACAAATGAAGTTGCAACACAGTTTTATTCATCAGGGCAGAACTTTAAGGCGGCCACTTTGTCTGTAAAGGCAGAGTTAAAGAGAAGACAACTCAAGAAAATATGACTGCTCCTCACCCGCTCCTGAAGCAGGTCAATGAGCTGCTGAATGCACTCATTCACATTGCAGGAGTCGGTCTTCAACACCAGCTCTGGAGCCTCTGGCTTCTCATACTCCGAGTCAATGCCGGTGAAACCTGATAAAACACATGTATAGTTTTTGATCTCCGATTTATTCGACATATCCAACTAATCAATATTTTGAGAAAGTTCACTTCCATTATTGTATAGATCCTGAATAAACAGTCTGAAACATTTGGTGTTACGGTGCTTGTAAACAAACTCACTTTGTGCCCTTTAATTCTAAATTGCTTATGTTGCCGTTATTTATCACAACATCATCTGCTCTACACAAAAACGCAAGAACCATGTGAGTTACAGGCAGAAATTCGCCACCGATTACGAGACTTCCATTACTTATAATAATACAAAATTCAGGACATACAGCAGAACATCAGAGCACAAATCACCACTCAATTCCATCTCATTAACAATCAAGATCATCTGCAGTTAGTTCCAGATTGTGTCTGGGACGTGAGGTAGGAAGTTTAACCCCTCGTGGCTCGGCAGGCAGAAAACCACTGAATCAGAGTATGGCAAGAATTCAGTCAGTGGCTCACGACAATATAACCGTACACGTATCAGAGTGTACAGTAAAGAAGCTGCACGAGGCTTCGTGCTATGACTTCTATAGCAAATAGCAAAGGATGAAAATAGTAAACATTTGCTTTCACTGTAATCTCTTTCTAGCTTTGATGTCACGCTTTCAAAAATGTCAATATTCAATATAATTACCACTTTTTATGGTAAAAGATATTTCCAAGCGGCATTTTTCTGTCTGAAGCTATGCAAGGCTCCACACTTGCCATCTTTCTAACAACTAAACAATAATGTTATCCAGACACGTCAGTGAGACAAATGACCTGAAGGTAGCAGTGTGATCGGGAGTGAGCGGAGGCGGGGATATGTTGGTACTGAGGTGTTTGTCTACCCACTGTAGGAGGGGAAAACAGCAAAAATGCACAGCAGAGGAGATTTGTATTGAACTGTGGCAGCGGAGTTGGAATGTTTTTAAAAGTCGAGGCAATGCGTGAGTTTGAGAGCAATGATGTTCGTCAATGTCTGCAAAAAAGGACAAATTCACAGAAATGAGGGTACATATAAATAGAATAGCCAGTAAAGGACATATTCATTTTTTGACTTGCCCTTCTACAGCAACCGTTCGGTAACCACTACAGTTATTGTTAATACTTTGTAATGGGGCATTATGATAACAGTCCCATCATAAGTTGTTAGGCTGGATAGCCTTAAAAAAGGTAGTATTGCAGTACTCGAAACTGCTGTCAGTCTTGAGACCACTTTTCAGTTCTGGGACCAATTGTGCTTATGATAAACTAAATGTTGCAAATGTTTTTAAAAAAAAAAAACAGTTAACATCAAGATTAGGTAGCGTCAAGTCTAACTGCTCTCACGCTGGTGTTGACATGTCCTCGACATTCCAACTCACAAGACTTTCTGGTCTTGGTCTTGACTACAACACTGATTTAGGGGATCGAGGCTGTAGGCTTTCCCTTAAATGTGTAGCATAACTGTACAGGTGACATACAACTGAGCGCAAGTAGAAGTCGAGCTATCAACATGTTTTGTATGTCTGCTGAGCTACAGAGTAGGAAAAACAAACAGTGGTATCAAACTTGTCTAACTGGACCATTTCACTGCTTTGTCTTAGCAACAGCGTGTCACGGGGAAGTACATTTCTGACTCAACCTCTTTAAAGGCGAAATGTGTTGAGGAACGTACAACAGATGCCATTTTCATTCATCTAATGTGAAGAGTTTAAATCAAACAGTGCGTATAGAATCCCGGCCTTTCGTTAGGTCGAGAAAATTCCCTTAAATAGAACAAAGTTATACCCCACCTCTTATCTCCCCTGCTCTGGCTCTCTTGTACAGGCCCTTCACGTCCCTCTGCTCACATACATCCAGTGGGGCGTCCACAAACACCTCGAAGAACGGCAGCCCTGCTGCCTCGTGGATCTTCCTGGCGTTGAGACGATCCTGTCGAAGAAAAAAAAAAAGAGAAACAAATTAGATATATTTAACAGAGCTAAACTTACGATGTGCTTCGCTCATTCTATTACTGATGCTGTCTTTACTCACCCTGCTGTAAGGAGAAATGAAACTGGCAATGCAGACCAGTCCTGCATCGGCAAAAAGCCGAGCCACCTCAGCAATGCGCCTAATGTTCTCCTCACGGTCCTGTGGGCTGAAACCCAGGTTTTTGTTCAGACCCTGACGAATATTGTCCCCATCCAGTGTGTAGCAGGGGATACCATGGCACACAAGGTACTCCTCCAGAGCCATGCTCACTGTGGTTTTCCCTGCACCGGACAAACCTTTGGAAGGAAAGCACAGGATTATTTATTATAAGTAATTAAGGACACCCTTGGAATTTGCTTCAGTAAAATCTTGCATCCCACCAGTCAGCCAAACGGTGCATCCCCTGAATCCTCCTCTTGTGCCCACAACCTGCCCGCGCTTGTTTCGGCTCACGTGATGAGCTTGATAGGTAACATTGGTTGCACGTTGCATTCCCTGGAAAGATAAAAGATTTTGTGCCATTTCATCCCACTTGAAGCCCAGTGGCCGCAGTTTATGAAAACAAATCATATCAGTTTGATTACGCATGAGAGCATCTTCAAAGCTGCCTTAAAATAGAATTCCTCTGAAATCAGAAAGCTGTTCTATATTGTGAGAAGACCTCACATGTATGCAGGTCTGCAAGTTATGAAATAGAATCCTTCTAACACTGATTCTAATACGATTCAACCAACGTTACAAAATACATCTAAATGATTTTGCATTCAAAATTATGAGGACTGATTATCAAATTTGAACATTTAAGCAAACAAGACCATTTAAACTCTGAATTAAACTAGAATAAAGCATGCAATAGTTAGTTAAACAACAGTTTTGTTGACTCTGTAGCTGGAGTAAGCAAAGGTAATGTGGTTACAGATGCTTTTGCGTTAAACAAGTAGTTAAAAATGGAGTTTTTGCAATAAATGCATTAACTGCTGGAACTTCATTCGCCAATTTTTAGTGAAAGCGCTGTTGGCAACTAATGTTTTATAGGCAGAGATAGCTTTAGTGTATAGCAGTGTAGCTAATGGTAACTACGCTACGTGACTAGCTAACTGGCCGGCTAGCGTCTTCGCTCTTTTATCGTTGATTCGCGGAGGTGGGGGGACGTAATGGAATGTGTTGCATTGCCACAACTTAAAAAGAAAACTCACCCAGCTCTCGGCGGCGTTGCCTAGCTTCTGCTTTTTGTGCGAGTTGCCATGCGTCTCCATGGCCGACAGCGGTGAGCGGCTAATGTGACGGACTACGTCTAAAAACACACGCACGAGGACAAAACAGCGGACTCTGATTACTTTGCGCAGGTATGTGCTGCTGTTGGGCACAGGTATGTCCTGTGGATGGAGGAGCCCGGAGCCGGGGAACCTGGCACGACAACCGGGACGACTTCGCCAACGGCCACGTCACCGACAAAGAAGTGACGCATTTCCTCCGTCCACGGTTGGCTCGGAAAAAAAAACGATCCGAAGTCAGTTTAGCTTTATCGTCACCCCCCCACACCCCGACCCAGTGGCTGTTTGAGGAAACTCAGCTGATTTGCAACCGTAAAGGGTCACAGTTGAAAGGAAAATTCCAGTTGAATAAGTAACGTTATTCAGAATATTTTAAAAAGGCGTTATCACTGACATTAGTGTATGTAAAACATTTAAACCGGCAAACATGAAAAAAAAGCAAAAACATCAACATTTAACGTTTTTTTCTGACTCTAAAATAGCAACGAAAAAAAAAAGATGATAAATAAATAAATTTAAAAAAATAATAATAATAATAATTCTCCTATCTATGATAACTGCGTAGCAGCTCACGGAATGCCGCACAGCTGGAAATGTTCAGTAAGAACAACTATATTAATTAAGCGCAGTTACCGGGGGATCCATGCGGTGATTACAGGGCAGTTTGACTCTTAGATTAAAGGGGACGTGAAGCGGGAGGCTGGTTCTGCACCGAGTCAGGGGTCTGGGCTGGGTCTGAGAAAATGTGGGGCTGCAGGGAGGAGCGCCTCATCAAACGCGAGCGGCAGTGTCGTGCTATGTAAGAGCCCAGTCTGTGAGGTGCAGACAGCAGACCGGGTACAGCAGCATCGGGGATTCAAGGAGCTGCAACTCCAGGAAGAGCAGCGAGGAGGCCCGAGCAAGGCAGGTAGGATGCTACATTCTGTGCAACATGTGATCTAAATGCTTCTATCTTGTCATCTCGAGGCCTATAAGTCGTATTACAAATGGTGAAAACTACAGCTGTGGCAGTGACGTCAGATGCTTAATAGAATCGTGAAAACGACCTGACTGTTTTTGAACTTTTTCATCAGTCATGCTGACAAACACAGAAATACGCTATAGATGGGGAATTGTGGTAAACATCTGTGAATGCTACTGTGCGGTGTGGAGTTGATGTGTGAAGTTTCATGCTCTTGTTCCTTATGGTTGAGTTGTTTGTTTATGATGGGATGGGGACAACGATGGGGCTGTTGCAATGCAAAAGCTGAGCTTTATTTCTTAATGAAATATACTAAGAAAGGAGACCATGCATGCTGGTGGAACACAAGAATCTTGCTTTAATGCAATTAAGACGACAGTTGGCAGTTAATAGCTGTGATGGAAATTAAAGGGCTTTAATGATAGGACATGTAATGACCTGTTGCCCCACCCTGTTGCCTCAAATATGGAACCTACTGTTTAACACAGTGTGGGGCCATCGTGCTACACCCCAAAAGTAAACTTCAAAACTGGCTGTGGTGCACGCATCACATGTGTCAGACTGCCGCCCTATAATATAAAGAGGCATCCAGCCCTGAGTCTGAGTTAACTTGCCAGTTTCCACCCCACATGTGGTTAAGGAACCCAGAAAAGTAGGGCTGGGTCCAGGCACAGCGAGACTATTTTTACTTGTGCTGTTTGAAATTGATGTCTTTGACGATTAGAGCACACACACAAAACTTTGACCTTACAGTAAAAGATTTGTTGTTATGAAAAGCTTCAGATGTTAAACTAACGTTTTGTCTTGAATTTAGCAGGGAACATGAACTCAGCAAAGTTTCTTTAGCAACCTGCACACAGGCAACGATTCCCCACTGGGCTTTCTCTTTGTAGCTGTGTCATTTATTGCTGTCCTGGTGATGGACCCATGATCATTAATAATAACCAATGTGTGAAAAGCGCTTTAGTTTTTTCAAAGTTACTGTGTTCCTTTGTGACCTTGCAGACTTAAACACACCTTGCGGTAACAGTGTTCTTTAATTTCCTTCGTTTGTACTCAGACTGTCTGAATGTGGATTGATGGAGTCCATACTTTCCCTCCAATGTGTTGTGAACCTCAAATTTGAACAGATCCCATTTTTGCATACAAAGCAGGGTGCCTATTTTCACACTATTGTCGTCTGCTTGACCGAGAATCCCCAACTGTAATTTCCCCTTTAAATGAACTACTAATCTCAGAGATTCACATGCTTTTGTAACTCACAGATGTGAAATATTGGTCCAATATCTTTATCTTCTTTTAGGAACTTTAAGTCATATGTATGCAGAAATATAGAAAGTTCTCAAGAGTTCTCAAAAAAACCTCTTGATTTCCACTGCAACTAACTTACTCGTGTTTTGGTTGGTTTGTCTTTCTTTATGTTTAGTCAAAATGATCCTTAATTACACCATATTTAGACACGTAAAGGTATTTATTTTCACTCAGGAAATAAAAATTACCTCAGACCCAATGAGTCCTAGGAGCTTATTGTATTTTTTTCATATCAAACAAACATCAAAAAGTTTGTTTCACAGGAACCAGGTACAACAAAGCACTGCCCACGCATGAATTTATTATTATAATGAACTATTCATCCGTATAAGATACACACTGTATAACAATAAACAGCAGTTGTTTTTTTTTTACTGACGCTTAAAGATATACTCTTGAAGTACCTATATACTTATGTTTTTTCCGAGCCCAGTCTTGACGCTTTTACTTCAGTACAGCATTGAATCCTCATCTACCGGCCCCAGTGCAACTACTATATTATCCATCCATCCATCCATCCTCTATACCCGCTTAATCCGTCGGTCGGGTCACAGGGGGGCTGGAGCCTATCCCAGCGGTCATCGGGCGAGAGGCAGGGTACACCCAGGACAGGTCGCCAGTCCTACTATATTATTGTAGTACAATTATTATCATTAGTAGTAGTAGCCGTAGTAGAAGTACTAACACATTATATTCACGTCTGCGTTATTAAAAGCCATAGAATGTTGTGTACAAGTATGCAAAGTATGCAATATGCAATTATATATACAAGTATACAGTGTGTGTATACAATGAATACAAGTATATAATTATTATCATTAGTAGTATTAGTAGTAGGTAGTAGAATAAATATTGTTATGAACACCTTCTATATACATTATTTTTATTAAAAGCCTTCAGATGTTGTTTACAAGTATACAAACTCATGTTAACTTCCTCTTTGGTGAAGTTTGCAATTTTATCATAAATAAAAAATTTAGAGTCATAAGAAAAAAACCCACAAACGCACAAAACCAACACCACAAAAGAAGATGAAATTCCAGAAAAGAGTATAGTGTCATCTTTGGCTGTTATAGTTAGAGGCCAGGGCCACTTCGAATGGGACTTATTTTTAAACCCTCCCTTTGATGAAGACATGATGCAAAGATGAAAATGAAGGGCCAATAAGGGCAGCATGTTATTATGAAAGCCCCAAAGTGGAGTGAAAACCCTCGCTCTTCGAGAGTAAAATACAGCCCTGAAAGTAGCTGGTGGACTGTCTCTCGAAATAGCCTGGATGAGTGGAGGTAGCCAAGTTATCCATTACAACAGTCTGTCACCATGTTGAATAGGGCTTTTCTGCCAGTTTTCCATCACCACCCATCCCTTCAGAAGGCTCGGTGCTCCGTTAGGTGGGAAAATCCTGCGTACTGTACACTAGGGAGGAGGGTACTAAAAAGCTAGTCTGATGGAGGCACTCTGCTAACCTCCCACAGAATTGTATATATGGTATATATGTATATATATATCGCAATGAACATTCTCATCTTCTTCCTTCTGAATCCTTCACTAATCTATCACAGTGTGGACCATTAATAGGGAATATCGAACACGAATAAGAGTGGAACTTGTTCTAAAACTTAAAATCAGAGCATTAAAAAATGAAAGAGACAGTAATCAGAGAGCAGACTGCCGTACTCATAACTAACATTCTAAATACTATGTTTCCATTTTCTAACCAGTGTCCTCATGTAGCTGGTTTAATAAAAGATGGTGAGCATATACTGTAGTATAAGCACTTGATCTTGACACCAGAAATGGCTGTATTTCACACGCACAAAGCAAACTCCATTGTAGAGCAGCAACAGTGACTATCCTTTTGAGTATGCTTGACATTTACAACTTGCAGTGTAACTCACCACAGAGATGCAACAGAGACCCACTGAGACATGGCATTGTAATTGGCTTATACGGTTTACGTGCTCTTGCTGATCTAATTAGCCATCATGGTCAGTATTAACATACATTATGATCTCTTTCTGTCACTGTCAGACTTTGTGTTCTGCACCCATCTATCAGTTGCATAACAGAAACTGAATCAGCTGAGAGTTAGTCAGAGTGCATTCTACTTGGATTATATCTACGCTGTTATATTTTCCCCAAAGAAAATCCATTCAGCAGCTTTCTTGCATCCAGACATGCCCCATTTTTATGTTTTATCTTGCCGCTAGGTTGCTCTGCGAGTAAACAGCATTCTGTGCGAGTCCCAGAGGACATTTATTGTGATGCATTTCAGTGTTGATATCAGTATCCATCATTCCATTAATGGAGCTGTTAAAGGTACTAAAGTACTTTGTGATGTGAAACAATAGAAATTTTCATTGCTATTGTGCACTCTAGTGTCATTAACTGACAATAGTTCAACAACAAACATTTCACATGCTCATGTTCGACTCTTCTTTATGCCATTAGGACCCTCAGCTTCCAACAATAGTTTCATAGATTGGTTTACAGATATCGTTTGGCCATGGAAACAGCATAAGTGCCTATCTGCAGCTGCTGTCCAAAAATAATGTCCTATAAAAGGATAAAAGTAAATTTCACAGCATTCATTTATACAACCCCATCCAAAACAGCTGGGTGCTGTAAACACAGAAATAACTTTTTAGTTCTGAGTGGGCACCTTGGCCATTATTGCATCAACAAAAACTCAAAATCTTGAGTTGCTTTTCCCTAAAATAGAGTGGAAGCAAAGTAAAAATAAACCATAGTTAATCTTCTCCTTGTTTCTCATTATGGCAATTTGACATCTTCAATGCAACCAAGTCACGTGCATGTCTTTTCCACACTCTAAGAGTGTCTGTTTCAACCTCTTTTTTTTCTCTCTCTTGACAGCTAAAATTTTTCACTGCTGTGGGTGGACAGTGCAGGCACCCATGGCTTCACAGGAGCTTGTGAACGCCAGAGAATCTGCCGCTGATAATCAGAACCCTGGGATGGAGGGCAGCGCTGTGCCCAGTGCCAGTAAATCCTGTCCGGTCCACACTCCAGGCGGTGAGGATACGAAAAGGGGTTTTCGGAAAGGCATAAGCAGGCATAATGACTATGTGAAGATCCCTGTGCCAGAGTCCAAAGTCAACCGTCTGCCCACGGAGTGGTGGAAGACAGTGATTGCTTTATTTTATGCTGCCTTCAACTTGGTCCTTACAACGGTCGTCATCACAATTGTGCATGAGAGGGTCCCTCCCAAAGAGAACAGCCCGCCTCTTCCTGATAAGTTTTTTGACTATATTGACAGGGTCCAGTGGGCGTTTACAGTAACGGAGATCAATGGCATGGTGCTGCTGGTCATTTGGATGATCCAGTTGTTCTTCTTTAGATACAAGTAAGAGCAATCTGTACTGTCTGGTGCATGCTGGTTTTCTGTCAGCTTTCAAGATAGGTCTAGCGGTATTCTGTGATTTTTGTGGTAGGAATAGCCTGGTTTTCATGGCTGTATTTGAGTCACATTTGTAAGTTTACAGTAGGAAACGATTGATGTTATGGTCAAAACAAAAAATGCCTCCACTCAATGTGCAAAAGTTTTTCATGTTTGGTTGAGGTGGCTTTTGCCTGTTTGGAAGAAGACCTGATGCACATTAGTGGGAATGGACATAACTTTGGAAATTTGTGTTTGATCTGCTGAAGATGAAGCTGACGTGACTCACCAGCTATTTCCGGTCTGAACTGGCAAACGATAAAATCCCCTGACTGACCAGCGTGACTGTCTGACATCTTCCCAGATATAAAACTCCAAAGATATTCCCAGAGATTTAAGTAATTCATGAATAATAGCTCTTTCTGTTTTGCCCTTGTGGACGTCCGCCGCAGTTTTTTTGTCTCCAGTTTGGTCAACTTTTGAATTACAACCACTAGCAACATAGAATATACTTTCACCTTGTGGCAACACTCTACAGTCTTGTTTATTCGCTTCAAACCAGTCAAAGTAAACGGGACTGATTCACATTTATATTTTGTGGCTTTTGTAGAGATATCTCTCCAGGTTCACTTTGCTGGTGAATGGAACGCTGGCTAGTTAATAACTTATTATTGTATGCATGATGTATGTGTCATAGACCTGTCAATGCTCTGCTTGTCCTTTCAGATAAGTTGAATATATTCAATGCATTCATTCAACTAGTTATTTAGCAGTCAGTGATGAAATTGTTCTCTCTTCTCTACACAGAGTCTTGCAGAGAGGTCTTAACAGAAAAGTCTGCACAGGCAACTTCTCTGTATGACTATTCAACAAAAAACTTCTAGAGAGTAGATTGTACTCTTTAGACCCAATGATAAAATCAGACACACACCATTTTAATATAGCTGGAAAATGATTTTTCTTTTCAACTGTTGTCATAAAGTCTTCCACATCTGGTCATTCTCAAGTCGAGTGTGATTTTGTTACAGCATGCTACAAGGGATTTGTCATTCTCAACGTGTGATTTGATAAATAAAACCTAATTTGGTGAACTGGCTGAAATTTGGCAACACGTTGAGCAAGTGCATCTCTTTGTAGATTCGAGATGATGTTTGCCCTTTGTGTAGATGGAGTATACCTTATAAACCACAATGGAAATCTGCCATATTAGGGCGATGTGATGTAAAGATTATAGAATTACTCAAGAGGCTGCATTAACAGCACATTTGTTACTCCATAGTGACCGTGTCCTTCCAATCTGCAGGTCTATAGCATGCAGACGTTTCCTCTTCCTCATCGGAACCCTGTACTTGTACCGATGTGTCACTATGTACATCACCACTTTGCCTGTGCCTGGAATGCACATGACGTGCGCTCCTAAGGTGAGTGGCAACAAAACATCAGAGGAGCACTATCTTTCAGTTTCCAGGAATTGTTGGGCACAGCCACGCAAAAGAAGTATCTGTTTAGGAAAAAAAAAAGAAGCCATGTCAGCTTTCAGTGCCTGGGGTGCAGCAGTGATATTGATGTACAACAGGGTCTGATGAAAACATGTGTTCCTGGCAGCTGTTTGCTGGGCTGAGTCCAGATCAAAAGGATGAGGGTTTCAGATGGTTCAATAACAAGATTTTATCGCTGCTTTTTTTTTTACAATTTTATAGTATACATTTGAAGATGCTGTTGAAGCCTTTGTTGTCCACTAATTTCCTGCTGTCATGTCAGCACTATGAGTAACCAGTGGAGTAGGGAATGTCAAGCATCTGCTTCACTAGGCAATTGTTTTGATAATCAAATACCCAACTCCTCTCATCCATCAGCTTTATGGAGACTCCCAGGCAAAAATCCAGCGAATTCTGCGGCTGATTTCAGGCGGAGGCCTTTCCATGACAAACTCCCATCTGCTGTGCGGAGACTTCCTCTACAGTGGACATACAGTGATGCTCACCCTCACCTACCTATTCATCAAGGAGTGTGAGTACTCAAAAGAGCACTTGTTTGTTTGATTGTGTGGAATAATTCATGAAATTCTCCCATGAACAATTCATGAAGTACGCTGTGTGCTCCCAATGCCATTCGATATGACCCTCATTATGAAGCCACAAACAATAAAATGTTATGCTTATTTTCACTTTTCTTTTCAAATGGAAGATGTGGAAGAACAAACCACAAAAAAAGATGTTATAAAAACTGACAGCTCTCTTGTCTTTCCATCCCTCCTCCTCAAGACTCGCCGCGGTCGTTTTGGTGGTACCATCTCATGTGTTGGCTGCTGAGTGCTGTGGGTGTGGTCTGCATCTTGGTGGCACATGAGCACTACAGTGTGGACGTGGTCGTGGCCTATTTCATCACTTCCCGCCTGTTCTGGTGGTACCATACTATGGCCAACTTACAGGTCAGGAAACCGAGTGGAGCACTTGGTGGCTGCTATATGGTCTGTTTGTGTGTATGTTGGTAAATGAGAGTATGCAGAGCTGAAGACTCACAGTTATGTACTGTATATGAATAATTATGCATGAAGGACAAACTCTGTTTGCCTACAGACACATGGTTAATTTAATCTAGGGGTTTAAATCTAAAAGGGAGTTTATATATTCTACTAGTTTGAAATAAAGTGTACCAGAAAATTACATGCGTTTATTACCATTCATTTTTAAAGGCAAATGTTTTATAAATGCCTGAGATTACGTACTAAATTTGTAGGACTAATTGCCTGTCATTGCCATCAAAATGTTGAATTGCCCCCTCTAGTGGGCATATTATAAATAGACAGTTTATATGGGACTGCACCACGTTGAAATCTAAGGTTACAGTCGGAAAATATGAAAATATCCACATCCAGTTGACCTGTGATGTCAGCGTTATGTGCTTTCTTTTTCCTTTTTATTCCCGCCGAAAGAATACATGCTTATTTTGAATTTGATGCCACCAACATTCAGGGCATTTTTTTAAAACAACACTGAAAACCTTTGAGAAGTGAGGAAACCAGTTGTAGTGATATGTGCAACATGTGGTTTGATAAGCATTGCCTTCCCTAAAAAAGATGTCTTAATAAAAGTAGACTGTAACACCATGTGCACTAATGCACCCCCATAGGAAACCAGGACCCAGGTTCCTGCTCTCCCTCCTGAGCTACAGCCGCCCAAGTCCCATTCAGATTCATAGAGTTTTTCAACCTTGGCCCTAGCATCCCAAAATTCTTTGCAACACCACACTAAGTACATTATCCTTGAATTGCTGAAATATTTTTCCTTAGCTTTACACAGAGTGATGAACCCATCCCTATCCTTGCGGCTGAAAGACTCCAAATGCTTATTAAAACATGCATTACCTAATTAGTTGTGAGATCCTCAGGTCTGTTTTATCTGGGGTTTTTTTTATCCCGCTCCCAATGTTTTTTAAACTTGCTGTTGGCATTAAATTGAAAAGATTTTTCAGTCAAATGCTCTGAAAGATCACACAGTTTTAACATTTACTAGGTTGTGTTTGTACTATCTTCGTTTTCAGTTCAAGGATTCTACTCTTAAGGAGATCTTTTGTTGTCTTGACAGACCCTGAAATGTTCGCCCAATAACTACCTCACCAATACCTGGTGGAACCCTCTGTTCAACTTCTTGGAGAGGAATGTTCAAACCTCTGTGCCGTGCTCGTACAGTTTTCCCATCACCTGGCCTCCTGCCTGCCTGAAAAGCCCCTGCAAGAAGTACGCCATGGTACAAAGCACAAGAGAGGAGTGACGTGACCCCGAGGCTTCAGCAGTGCTGCTGGACAATCCTCTGTAGTGGTATTCATTCATTCGGTATTGTCCCCTGGGCAGGAACCAAAAGCATACCAAATGCATAGTTGTGAAAGGAAATGTTTTAGCAAAACTAGGATAATCATTATGTCTCTGTATTTTGCCACTGTGATTTATTTATGAAAAGAAGTATTTCAAGCTGTCACTTTTTTTGTGAATGAAACTTGTACGTGACACTAGTGAGTTCCTCCCTTGATGGATAGAATTTTTTCACCCTCTTATTTGTTTTGTAGAATACTTGCAGGTTTGTTGCAGTACCTGACATTGATTTTGGATGTGCGTCCATAACTCCTTCATACTATGTGTTCTGATGATGTTTCCTCGATTTGATATCAGTGTACTTAAGTCACAAGGTGCCTTAGTGTGTTAAACATCTGTAGGTTTACCAAAGCTGCCATTATCAGTCGTAGTGTATTTTTATATGTGCTTTATTATCAATCATCATTTTGTATTCATTTTCGTAGCTGTGAGTCTGTATACCCAAGCTGTAGTCTGAACATTGTACCGCTGTATTAAACTTTAGCCATACAAGGTTGAAGTGTGCCACTTTAATTCAATTTATTTATTAATCAGACCAAATTGTTGTGTTATAAACTCACTTACCCATTGAATACATTTTAATTTAAATTTAAGTCAGAGCTGCATATATTGAAGTACCATTACAGTAGAAATAGCAATGCAGAATGCTGTGTAATCTAGTTAAATGCTTAATGTGCATGTACATGCAGTCATGTTCAGGCTGTAATAGAAAGGTATGCACATTTCTCAATTTTAGGGACATTTTTAAGTAGCTTTGTGTGAAATACTTATGTATAGCCACATTTATAAAGCATTAAAACAAATCATTGTGTTAGTTTGATAAAAAAAACTTTGAAATACATGTATAGTCGGCCTGAAATATTATGAAACAAAGCTTCTACAAAATGGACTGACACATCCAGATAATGAGGTCAGATGGTCAAGGCAAGCTGTAACCGTAGCCTGACTCTTCCATGCATGTAGGCATGCTGAGTAAGTCACCTGCAGATTGTATTCAGAGCGCTCGCAGCTTGGAGAAACAGGAATTCTCACTGGGAAGTTAAGCTTGAAGCTACTCAAAATTGGGACCAGGAAAAAAGCAAACATTTACTATCTGAAACTTAAACTTCTTAAAATCGTAGCAACAGTGCAATGTTGTGGATTTTTACACAGCTAACATTGGCCTTTGATATGCATTTACAATGCAAATGCACCCAAAGAGCACCAGTGTTGCATCAGTATTGTGCTGCTACTGTAAAATCATGTCCGTGCTCTACCTGCACAACGGGTAATCCTCAGTTGAGAAAACACTGTGCCAAAGCAAAACAACCATCTGAGCAAGTTAAACGGTGTAAACATTTACAATACGGACTTTGCTGAAATCATAAATTTTTTTGGTTTGTTCGATTAGCTTAGCCCCTACATCAGAACCCCCCCCCTAAGAGCACTCTGACTGCTAACTGCAGGTGACACACTGACTGCTTTTAAGTATGCTGGCCCTGAAGTGCAAAACACAGCCACATTTCATGAATGATAACCACAAAAGACAGAAAGAAAAAAAAGAAAGATAAAAGGCCACAATAAAGGAAACACGACCACAAAAGAGAAAGCAAAACTACATTTTGTTGTTTTGCACTTCAGGGTCACTGTACTGTACGTACTTCTCACAACCTCACTTGAAATAGATTTATAGATAAACAACTATCCCTTTAAAAAATATGCACAGTTGATGTTTATACTAGCTATCCTGTTAACATTGGCAGGTGGAAAAAAGAAAACTATCCAAATACCAAAATGATCATATTTTTAAGATAAAAAGGTTTCATTCTGTAGTTTGAATAAAGAATCATTTGCATCGTATCATCGTTTTTTCCCAAAAAACTTTTGGAAACAGCATGGCCCTGTGTTTTTCTTCTCATATAAAGTTAGAAATATGGTTTGGTTTCAGTAGCATGTTTCCAACTTTGAGTCATTATCAAAAGTTACTTTCCTGCAGTTTTAAACATTGGAAAATATCACAGGTTGTGCCACGTTCATATAAACTTTATTAAATAATTTGTCCAGATATTCTGGATCTATTTACCAGAAAGGATAAAATATTAGATTGCTTCTCTCATGACATGACATTACATATATTTAGCAGCTGCTTTTTTCTTCTTTTTTTTTTGGAGTAGAAAGCAAGGAAAACATTTAGGGCCAATCTACACCTTGGTGTCTTCTTCAAGGACACTTCAACATGTGAACTGTGGAGGTTAGGGATTGATTCTTGTGATAGATAGACAGCCATTCTACCTCCTGTGCTACAGCAGCCTCAGTTCTGTTTAATCAAAAACAGACGTGGTCTGCAGACAGATAGCCAGAAGGGAGTAGTTATATTTAGTGCATGAAAGCCTCGCTGAAAAGACCAACAAGAGTCATAATAGAGGATGACTTTATCAAATCTGGCAACCCAAAAGTTGTTAACTAATCTGTTAAGTATTTGTAAATAATGAGCTGACCACCAATAAATCAATTTATTAAAGTTCATTTTAAAAAAATCATGGTGCCTTTTCACTCATGTCTCTCAATTCAGTTTACCTTTTACACTTTAGCAAATGCAGAGAGATGTAGCCTGCAAGACAAAAATGAGGGTGCTAAATGTGAACGGCTCCTTGGCTAAGCGCACCAATCACAGCAGAGTAGAGCACCGTCAGCCAATAGGAAGCCAGTAACGGATATAACGTTGACTATTGCCGTTTCACAACAACACAGGAAGAGCGTGAATTCGGCTCTGAAACATAATGTCAACTAGTGCTGTCGTGTTGGCGTAGACCGAGAGATGTGTTTTCAATTCTAGCACCTGACTGAGCTCTATTTAGTTTAACTCTGGCGATATGATTTCACTGTCATGGTTGGGACATCTGAGCAGCTTTGTACTGTCACCTTCAAACATAGTGCCTTTAATTGTGTTTTTCTTGGTGTATCATTTGGTTCTGTTTTATCAGAAGCAGCGGGACATATATAAGAATATCCCTCCAGGTCCGAGGCCATGGCCAATATTCGGCAACTTCGGCGGCTTTCTCATCCCTTCTTTTATTAGGAGGAGATTCGGAGAGCAGTCACACAACACCAACATAAGCGTCATGGATGCGCTAATGTTTCAAGCCAAAGTCTACGGTAACATGTACAGTCTCTTCGTTGGGAGTCAGTTGCTTGTGGTGCTCAATGGCTATGAAGTGGTAAAAGATGCCCTCTCAAACCATCCCGAGGTATTCTCAGACAGACCAGATATCCCTGCCATCAGTATAATGACTAAACGGAAAGGTAAGCAGCTGTTTTGGAAGTGTTATTTTTAAACTCTTAAATTCTACAAGAGGGGAGCAGACAAGCATACAGACGCATAGGTCTGCTCAGTTTTCTCTTCATTGCGGACGCATAGATTAAGCTTTTACCATCTGTGAAAGAAAACTTCAGAAGGACAAACACGACAGTTCGTGGCCTGTGGGAAGTTTAGCTGAAATGAAAGATTTTAAACGGAATGAAGGAATTACACTGACAAAAAAAAACAATGCTTCAATCCAAATGTGGACAACTGAATTTTGATTTAGGACACATTTTTTTCAGATGTGGGGTGTCCTGTCCTAATAATTTATAGGGCAAAACTTAGTACTTTTGTGAAACTTTGTGGTCTTCAGGTTTGCTGTAACAGTTTGTGGTAATAATCGGGTTGTTACCATAAACTGACGCATGCGCATGTTGTGATGGCTCTGCGGAGGGGAGATTTTTCTTTTAATGGTGAGGTTTACAGAAAATGCACGGCAGCTAACACAAATAACACTTATTAATGAAGACACTGTTCCAACATTATGCATTTGATAGTGGCAGAAGTATGTGGTCGCAGCTCGGAGGAACTTTCCTCTGTTCGTCTGCACGGCACATCTGAGATGTTCCTCGCATACAATCTTCAATCCAGTTCCTTCTAAACATTTTCGATTAGCATTAAGGCCAGAACGTTTCAGTGACCATTTCAAAACAATAACTTTAGTCTTCCTTGAACATCCGGGGGTAAATTGGGCATTTTCTCTTGTTGCTTAAACCTTTTTTCTCTCTAGATTTGGTCCACAGACAGAAGCTCTGAAATTTTCTTTCAGTATCTGCTGGTATGATTCAGAATCCATTGTTCTATCAATGATGGCAAGCTCTTCCAGCCCATATGCAGCAAACCAGGTCAAAACCTTGATACTACCACTGCGTGTTTCACAGATAGATCAAGGTTGATGATATGACAATGATAAACAAATAAAATTCTATACTTCTTTGTTTAAGTTGTGTAGTGAACACTGTATCAAATATTTGGAGATTGGGCAGTCTGGGACAGTAAAGGTAGCTTTGTCACAAGTCTAGTGTGCGTATATGCATATGAGTAAGGTACAGTGTGACTGATAATAAGCTTGAAAACGGCCTGATGTCGTAGGTCCACTCTCTGGCAGAATGACTGACCTGAGCCATCCTTCCTTTTTGTTTCTGGTTTAACTTCAGGGATAGTCTTTGCACCGTATGGACCAGTATGGAGGAAGCAGCGCAAGTTCTGCCACTTCACTCTCCGAAACTTTGGCCTGGGAAAGTTGAGTTTGGAGCCCTGCGTCCATCAAGGCCTGGCCACCATCAAAGCCGAGCTGCTGCGACTGAATAAGGAGCGCGGCGGTGCCGGTGTGGACCTGACGCCGCTGATCAGCAACGCCGTGTCAAATGTCATCTGCTCGCTGATCCTGGGTCAGCGCTTCCATCACGAGGACCGCGAGTTCCGCACCATGCTGGACCTGATGGCGCGGGGGCTGGAGATCAGCGTGAACAGTGCCGCCGTCCTCATCAATGTCATTCCACTACTCTACTATTTGCCTTTTGGGGTCTTCAGGGAGTTGCGGCAGGTGGAGAGAGACATCACGGTGTTCCTCAAGAGATTTATTGCAGATCACCGTGAGACACTAGATCCTGACAATCCGAGGGATCTTGCAGACATGTACTTGATGGAGATGTTGGCCCAGCAGGCTGCAGGGGAGCAGGACAGCAGCTTCACAGAGGATTATCTCTTTTATATAATAGGGGACCTGTTCATTGCAGGCACTGACACCACGACTAATTCAGTTTTATGGATTCTGCTCTATATGGTTTTACACCCCGAAATCCAAGGTAAAAACAGCAGCAGTCCATTTTTTTTTCATTTTCTTTGCCGATGGGTTACATGCTCTTGTGAAACCTATATTTTTTATTGCCCTTCCTTGGACAGGGTTCCAGGTGACTAAATAAGATAACAACCAATGATATCCATTCCCAGTAGTATTTATTTTTCAACTGTATCATTTCTGATGATATAATTGTAAGTTTTCAACGTTTCAGAGCTTCTAAGTTTATTGTTGAGATGCTGGCAGAGGAAACGTGCAAATGTAGAGGTGATTGCGAAACATTTTTTGGCTCACGGACAGTTTTCTGGATTATTGAAAACCGTAATTGTGAAAAAAGGAATTGGGAATCTGCTGTGGGAACCCGTGTCTCATATACTTCCTAGTTTTTAAGGCTTGCCCACGTCTGGCTCGCCTTTATGTTTAACTTTTGCTTGGCAACCACAGAAACTGGCACATCAAAGTATGCACTTATTATTGCATTTTAAGACGTTATGATTCCTTTTCATTTAAATGTGATTTGCTGCGTGTTCCCCTGGAACCACCATGAATGTTGGTTGTGTGTGATAAGAAACAGGACTTCATGTCAGGTGTCACAAAACGGCAGACAAGAACCCAACAGCACGACACAGAAAACAGTTCAGGTGAAGAAACAGTCTTTAATAACCAGCAGAGGTCAAACCAGGTAGCAACCCATGTAGCAAACAAATCCAGTAGGAGCAGGCAGAAGGGAAGGTCCAAAGTCCAAAAGGGAAGGTCAATACACAAACAGGCAGGATCAGAATCAGAATCAGAATGACAGGTTGCTGGATAGCTAGGGAAACACATGAGACAATCTGGTAAAGAACTGAGGGAAATGGACTGGTGCATATACTGTACACTGAGGGGCTGATTAGCTGATGAGGGGTAGGTGAGTATGGAAGTGGGGCAGGCCAGGTGAATGGAATCAGCAAGTAATGCAGAGCAGGAGAGTGTGGCAGAGTCTGAAATGACATGAGAGTTAGTGTGGCAAAACAGGAGACAGACAGATGAAAAACTAAAGCCTGGCTGAAGTTGTGACACTTCATCATATGAGAACGATGCATCTAATGACGCTTTTCTCCAACTACTTTTTTTCATTCCAGACAAAGTCCAATCGGAAATTGATGAGGTAGTGGGAGGACATCGGGCTCCATCTATGACTGATAAAGGACGTTTGCCCTTTACCGAAGCCACCATCATGGAGGTGCAGAGGCTAACTGTGGTGGTTCCCCTGGCGATTCCTCACATGGCCTCAGAGACGATAGGTAGCCAAAAACTCCCCTCTCCCACTCCACAAACCAGCACACATCTGAATCATCTTAGGGAAATGAAACATCCATAATGGCTTTGTTAAGCACCTATGGTGGTAATGTAAAGCCCTGCTTTTTCTTTTTCAGAGTTTAGAGGCTACACTATTCCTAAGGGAACAGTTATCTTTCCCAACCTGTGGTCTGTACATAGAGATCCCACCATGTGGGAGGATGCAGACACTTTCAACCCGGCGCGGTTCTTGGACGATGAGGGAAGGTTGGTCAGGAAAGAGTGCTTCATACCATTTGGGATTGGTAGGCCGCTTCTTACTTACATGAGCAATTATACTGAATCATTATTGTATGAATTCATTTACCCCGGTGCATTGAGTGATTGCACTTGTGTGTGCGTCAGGTCGCAGGGTGTGCATGGGCGAGCAGCTGGCAAAGATGGAGCTGTTCCTGACGGTCGCCAGCTTACTGCAGGCCTTCACATTCAGACTCCCAGAAGGACAGCCCCCCCCTCCCATGCAAGGCCGTTTCGGCCTGACACTGGCGCCCTGCCCCTACACTGTGTGTGTGAGCCCTCGCAGCGGTGATGGTGCAACAGATTCGACGTAAACTGGGTGCTCCGATGTTAAGGAGCGCAAAATAATCCAAAGATGGATCTCCCAGAGAGAAACTAACAGAACAAATAAATATATTTTTGACCAGAGTTCTGCTGTATGGGTTAGATTTCATCATTTGTGAAGTCATTCTTTGATTATTCAAGAACTTACTGACGATAAAAAAATGATGAGTTTCAAGTGAGATCTTAACGTTTTCAATTTTTTTTTTTCATATTTGATTATATAATAATTTATTCAACTTTCACATTTCTCTTGGTTTTGTTTTTGTTAATCATTCAGTTGATTGCCATGGTCAGTATTATGTGAGATGGCCTCTGATTCATTTCACAATTTTATGACTTGATTTACTGTATAAAAAAGAGGAAATATATCTGTGAAGATAATTGTGGAAGTAAAGCTTATATTTTTCTGCACAGTACTGTTTAAATGTATTTCCCTAAATGCATCCAGCTTTTAATGAAAAGAGATCATTGTAATAAGGATTACCTTCAGTCATGTAGTGTATGTTTTTAGCTTTTGTTTTTGCTTTATTATTTTAGAACCATTTTCAATCTTTAGGAAACGATTGGTGCAGCTCTGCTAAGAATTTAAAGAGATAATAACGAGGACATTGGAAGAAACACTTAACCCAGTTCAAGAAACTTTGTAATGGACACAAATGTACTTTGCAACCGCTGCTGATAAATGTTTAGTCTGTGAAACAGAATCTCAGTTATGGTTTATGAGCAAAGCCAGTGTGAGACTGAGACACTGTTACAGAACACGAATAAAGGTTGGATTTTTAAATCCTATGGCCTGATTCTCATTTTGAGGAAATGCACACACCGCAGAGACGTGCTAGTTTTCACCAGCAGGGTACATTGTTGTGTTGGCCTTAAAGCGCTAAACCTGCAGGTTTAGCTCTTTCTGAGGCAGTTTGTTGTCGTCAGCAAGTTTTACTCATCAACAGCGGAACCAGAAACCAACAACTTTGGCCCTAAGAAAAAATATTGTGCTATTTAGTTTGGTTGTAATAAGCAGTTATACACTGCCAGGTAGACTTTAATATTACTCTGCTTAATTACGGTTGACAGTCACTCATCCTTCCATCTTCTGATGTATGATCAGAAAAACAAAAACTTTCATTAGATCAAACAAATATTTTACTTATTGACAATGATTGGTGGAGTCAACCTAGAGGGTTCTTTTACACAACGTAATGTTAATTCACCTTTATTTGGTTATTTTTTATCATTCTGCTTTATATGTATTATTCATGCTGCACCCTTCTCTCATATTCTCAGTGCCGGTCAGCTTCACTGCAATTGATACAAATATGTGATCAATTACTAAAATATCCTCAATTCATGTACACCGTACATCCCAATATACTTTCTATTAATCAGGTGCTGCTTCAGTTTCACCTTTAAACTTTAAAGGGTGATTCTGTTGCACATTGAATACTTAGTCCTGACATTTAGTCAGATTCAGCAGGAGATTATCTCTCATAATGTACTTGTAGTCGAAAAAAATGGCTTTACATGGAACGCCTGCCATGCATTTTTAAGAGTAAAACAATAAGCTATGACCAGCACCTCTCTTTATCTTTCTCCCTAAAAAGTGCCCAAAAACCATAAGACCTAAAAACATGAAATATCACCATATGCTCCCTTGTACCCCCTGCTACTCGCAATTAAAATACTTCTGGTTATGCTCCCATAGGTGTAATAATGAACTTACATGTTGACTATGCAAAATCATTTAACTGTTTTAATTTCTCAATTTGAATTCATCACATCTTCAGTCTTTTCTTAAAAAGCCTAATTTCGACATAAATTACACAAAACTTCGAAAAAATATATAAATCATGAATAACAAAATAACAAGAAACCCTTTTAAAAAACTCTCAGAAGCCGTCAGGGGTCCTAAACGAACAGTAGGTGGCGGTAACGCACCAACAAGCTGGACGCCAACAGCACTAAAACGAAGAAGAGGAAGAAATGGGGGGTCACGTGACCGCTCACCCCGTTCAGCGTGTCCTTCACTGTGTTGGGGGATCTGCAGACCATGGCTTTCTACACTCAGCAACTCTGCAGAGGTTTCTCGTCCTCGGCTGTCAGAAATGTCGTCATTAAACACATTACCATCATCGGAAGCGGACAGATGGGTGCAGGAATTGCCCAAGTAAGCGAGCAAAGTCACTCAGAAGTTCTCGTCATTTTGGAACAGCAAAGTTTTCCGCAGGTTCAGAGGGTTGGTGCTGTAAGCTGCGCCATTCCCACCACAGCGGTTGCAGTGGTGGTCCAGAACTAGTGCCTAACCTAGAACCAGACACCGAGGGTGATATTGGTTGGAGGGGTGTGAGGTGAAGAAGTCGAATATGTTTGGAGTTAATTTAAGTTTGACATTAATCTTGCCTGTTGTAATATTGTTGTTGAGAGAAAACTTGCAGCCCTCTATACACAGTAGTTTAATTTCACTAAAATGATATTAGGAAAAAAAAGTAATAATAAGTCACTTAATTAGACGCAATTTGTTACACCTGTGGCAAGTAAGACTCTCCAAAGTGAGTAGGTTTGCAGTTTATGTAGCTACTGTTAAAAAAAAAGTACATTTGTGTTTGATATTGAGTTAAATGGTGTATTTGGCTACTCTATCCAGCAAAAAATTAAAAACAAATAAATTGTTCTTCTATTTTTTCCCCATGCTATTGCCACACATATAGGGGGCAGCATTCAACCAAAGTGTCAGCGACGCAAACGTGAAGTCTGCGGTGAAGCCGTAGGATTGTACTCAGTTTCAAAGGGGGTCTTCCCTAAAGTGTGTAAATGACCTAAACGTGTGCACATACGAATACAAGCTAGCTTGTCCAAGGTTGTATTGATTTGACGCATTTCCTGCAGCCTGTATTGCATGTTTTTTAAGCTTATACCACCACTTTCACAGATAGTGTGTTGAGACCATGCAATTCACAGATGAAATTGTTAGTGTAGGCAAAACCGTGTGTAGTTTAGGATCCGAGTCTCTTGTCAATAATCTGTAAATCCATTTTCAAAGTGGGTAAGTCGTAAGTCCTTTTGAACTTATTTGCATCTGGTAGGTTGCTGCGTCGACCGGACACACGGTGACACTGGTGGACATGTCCGATGACATCCTAAAGAAGTCCGTCAAAGGAATTGAAGGAAGCCTCAAGAGGGTGGTGAAGAAGAAGTTTGCTGATAAGCCAGAGGTGAGATGCTGTACATTTGCTGAGGAGAAACAAACAACCAAATCAGCAGTGGTGAAAATGTGTCAATGGAGAATGTTCTTTGTTTTTTTTTTTTACAGGCAGGTGAAGAATTCATCCAGAAAGTCCTGCAGAATGTGGCGACCTCGACAGACGCCGACATTGCAGTTCAGACTTCAGATCTTGTGTTGGAAGCCATTGTGGAAAATGTGAAAATCAAGCAGGATCTCTTTGGTCGGCTTGACAAGCTTGCACCAGCGTAAGCAGTGCTTCTGTCGTGTAGAATTCCCTTTAGTGGTTGCTTCCTATGTGTTTCATACCAAGCAGGCGCTACTGTGATAGAAAGTTGTGCTTTAAAGTAAGCAAACACTTTGGAGTTTTCCATATATCTTCATAAATATGACCTGAAACTTCATCAGATTTCCAGACAAATCCTAAAATAATTTAATTGAATCTCTAGAGGAGCCCGTGCACGATATCTACCAAAGAATGGTTAAAGAAGTGTCAAATTGATGTTCAGCAAAAGTCGAGTCAAAGTCCTGACCCTAATCATCCAGAACTGTTGAAGGAGCCAGCGGTGAACATGTGGATACACAGCGACGTTCCAGAGTGTCCTGCACTGAGGTCTAAAGATTCTCCAACTTCAAACATCAAGTTACAAGTGATTTCTGCACAAGAGAGTAGCAGCTGAGAGCAAAGGGTCACATACTATCATTTATTTAGCACCAGTAAAGGAGCCAGTATTAAATGCTATCTTTAGCTTTTATTGGGTTCTTTAGGACTGTGTAAATCTGATGTTTATACAGCAGTAAAACCTTTCTAAAAGGTTTGTCCAGCACAACTTTATTATATTTACCAGTGTCCTGAATGGGTATTCTTAATTATTCACTTTTATCTCTTATTTACACACTCTCTGTTCATTCTGTTGTAGACACACCATCTTTGCCAGCAACACATCCTCCCTGCCTATCGCTGACATCGCCAGCTCCAGCAGCAGGCTGGACAGATTTGGTGGCCTTCACTTCTTCAACCCCGTCCCTATGATGAAGCTGGTGGAGGTGAGGCAGAAACCTCAACACAGGTCAAACTGACCATGTATATCCAATTATATGCATTTACCTTTGTATGTGCTGTACATGACTGCATAATACTTGTAAAAAAAAGTTGAGCTAGGCTGATTAAAGACTGAGTTATCTGTGTGTTGATCGTAAGATATCTTTCTTAAATGGAGTGGCTAAAAGCTTCTGCTCTGCATGCAATTATTGAAAGTGAAGATCCAAACAGACGCAGCATCCTGTATGTGAGAATTTGTTTGGTTTTGCAGCCAATCGTGTGTTAATCCTTTTTTCTCAGATTTTTCTCGTCTTAGTTAGAGGCAGGATTGTTTCATGTGGTACATATATTTGTTAGAAAGTACAAAATGTCTCCAAATTTAGGCTGAGTGTTAAGGTAAAAGGTTCAACCTTCAGCTTTATTGCAAATCATTGACTTTGGCCTTGTGTTTATACAAAAAAAAAAAACTTTTGAAAATTTCATCGCATCTGCCTTGAAAGGTAAAACTTACCCATATGTTGCTTTGAGTTTGAACGATTTAGCTGTTTGAGGAATAGTGACTGAATTATGAATCCTCCACAGGTCGTCAGAACCCCTGCAACAAGCCAGGAGACTTTTGATTCCCTCCTGAACTTCAGCAAAGCACTTGGAAAAACACCTGTGTCCTGCAAGGTAAAATCCCAGTGTAGCTGAACTCCTTCCAAAATACACAAATGAGCCACAGCGGTATGACCAGTTGCAGTTAAATGTGGGAGAAAGAGTCAGGTGTAAGGAGTGAACAGCTTTGATTCAGCTTTGGGGCTGAATTTTTATGGCTTTAAGGACCTTGTCGGAGCAAGTTGGAAGTCTTGACATTAGAGTCGACGGAGCAGCTTAAACAGTCTGCTCAGAGCCCTTCATTTGATTCGTGAAAGAAAAAGGCTTTTCACATGGTGTCATCACTGTTTTACTAACGGTGTCCGACCTCTTTATTCAGGATACACCTGGATTCATTGTAAATCGTCTGCTTGTTCCCTACATGGCAGAAGCGCTCCGGTTGTACGAGAGAGGTGTGTACACCTTATATTTTAACAGCCCCTGTTCTAGTTTTTTTTAAATATTATTTGCATTGGATTGCATTGTCTTTTTCCTTCGGCCTCAGGTCATGGATCCAAAGAAGACATTGATATTGCTATGAAACTCGGTGCTGGTTATCCCATGGGACCCTTTGAGCTCTCCGATTATGTAGGACTGGACACAATGAAGTTCATTATAGATGGTGAGTAAAGCCGCAGTGGAAGTGTGAACAGAAACGGAACAACTGTGAGTGAAGTGTAAATACCCTCTCTCTGTATCTTTAGGTTGGAGTGCAACAGAACCTGAAAATCCTCTGTTTGCCCCAAGTGAACTGCTGAACAAGCTGGTTGCAGAGGGCAAATATGGCAAAAAGACAGGAGAGGGATTCTATAAGTACAAGTAACCACGAGATCAGCCAGAGCTCAAGTAACCAAGCTTTCCAACAAGAACTGAAAAGAAAAAAAGTCAGTAAAGTGCCTTTCATTGACTTTTTCCCTGTTTTCTTACGTCCATTTAATCCATCCATTAATACACACCGAATGACACTAATCAAATGTCATTAAACAGATTTTACAAAAGCTGGTGTCTCGTGCTCATTGCTGATGATCTATCCTGATACAGGACAGTGCTGTGGAGTAAACTGTACACTTTGCCTTTAACATCCCAACAAAATGATTGTGCAGCTGACAATTGTGGAATATTTTGTTTTATTCAAACACTTAATTCAACTTGGTCATATTTTCACATAAAGATGGGCCATGTAATATAAAAACAATGATCTTTGTTGTTTTTTCTCCATCTGTGTATGGGCAGAAAGTGCTGCACACTAAATGATGTTTGTCTGAGGGCAGTAAGCCTGTTTAAGAATGAGTTAGCTGGTAAGCTGCGGTTTACCAGAGTAAAAGCAACCAGGAGGGGAAAAAAACATTCACAACTCGAGTAGAGAAATATATATGGCTGTGCTTGTAGTAGCTTCTCTTCTGGAGTTATGTTTGTTAACTGCGGTGCATTCAAATGTTTTAGGTTTTAACTGCTCAGAAATGATAGTTCTAGCTACAATGAACACTGTGATGATGATTTAACAGCCAAGATAACTCAAGAAACTGCTGGACTCACAGCTTTTGTCTGTTTAGTACTGAGAAAGGTACAAAATAACCCAAAAAACTTCTCCATTTACTTCAAGAATTCAGATGGGACGACAGTTTTGCTTTACATGCGTAGGGTCTCTGCAGTAAAAAAAAGTGCGTTCAGTCAGAGGCTTCCTCAGCTTCACAGCAAACACCGCTTGCAATGACGAGTCATGACTGTTCGTTTCATACTGCTGCAACAGAAGGATTTCCCATGAAGGAATAAATGTCGTTTTCCTCCTTTCATGCCTTCTGTTTTCCAGGTTCCAATCAGTCTTTCTAAAAATTTCCCAGACTACAGCCACTCCTTCAAACTTACTCTATAAATATTTTCCATTGCAGAAGTAAAACTTTTAGGCACCTTGTGGCAATTCTCTGTTTCAGCTGTATTTTGGGACTATGATAGCGTCCCAATAAGCTGTTTAATCAGTGTCCAAATTTTAAACTCAGTCCTCGAAACTTTGCCCTCTGGCAGAGCTGCTCAAGTCCTCTGTGGCTCAGACACAAGTCAGCCTTCATTCTTGCTACTTCTGTTAACAATTTAACGGTTGTTTTGTGAGCTTGAGCCAAACCGGGTCAGAATCACACAGTTAAATGCTCTGATGACACCTTTTTGGTTTTGAAAATTGACACGAACGATCGGATGAAACTGAATCCTTTACTTTGGGACCGTTAACCCAACATGAACACAAGGTGGTGCTGTTTTATCAGCAATGACACAATGCAGAACTCAGAGAGGTGATTCAGATCTTCCCAGAGTTTTTACTTCTAACAGATGGACCTTTAATCAGCACGTTGTTTAACTGAAAGCGTAATTATTACCTCGTGGGTTCAATTTTGTGTTTGGGACAGAATAGAAAGATCTCAAATGGTTTTAGATCTCCAGTGTGGCAAGTTTGTCTTTATGTTATCACAGAAGTGCCGTGTCGAGACTTGTTATGCGTTTTTAGGTGTAAACTAGCTGCGAGTGCCTTTAGGCTCTTTGAATTCTCTACAAAGATAGCGTTACATCACCACCCGTCACTGCTGCCGACAGATACCCAACCACATTCTCCAAGGATGACACGCAGGCTTTTACAACTGGCACATCGAGCTCAGGTCTTTCCATCGTTACAAGCAATCAAATGAGCCAATGGTGCCTTTTTATTTTTCTTTAAAAAAACAAAACATGTCGAAACCATTCAAATATGACCACTTGGGAGGCAAAATGCCAACACACCCAAGATGACAGTGACCCAAAATATGATAATTAAAAAAAAACAAAAAGGAATTCATCAAGTAATACTAAAATAGAGCATTAAAATCAAAATGTTACAGAGATGTTTGCATGGAATAAACAACATGGCTAAAGACCACACTATTAGCTACCAGAGAGAAAAGACAAAGGTCCGTTGCAATAAAAGAAAGACTGTCAAGTGCTGGGGTAAATATATATATCTGCTTCATTTGTCATGTTTGAGAACAATAAAATATAGGCCTCTGAGCTGTCACTCGCGCCTTTGTCCTAATGTAGCCTGCAAAAATACCAAGAAAAATTGACAAATCCTGACAGTTTTTAAAAAGTACACATACAGAGCATTATTTTACATCTGAGCAAGACTCGAGGTCACTATTTGTTACAAATAGTTATCAAAAGAAGCCTTAAGTTTCGATTTTCTGCAAGACGCTTCAACAAGAAAAATGGCTTTCCTGTGTCCAAAGCTTATTTTTCATATATACCACTATATTTAAAAAAAAAAAAGACAAAAAAACAAACAAAAAACCCCCCCGATATTTAAAAAAAAAAAAAAAAATACATCAAGAAGTCAAAACGAGGGTTCAAGGTACAAAAAGAAACAAAACAAAAAGGAAGGCAAAATAATATTCAGTCTAAGAGTGAAAGCAAATCAAAAATGTTGATCCTTTTTTTTTTTTTTTTTGCACCAACTTGGTCAGCAACAAATCAAAAATGGCGTCTTGAGGACGTTTCTTAGACAAGATGAGATCCCTCCGTCTTCCTTAGTGCAGTCTAAAAAGAGAGGTGTTTGGTCGGTCGGGTGAAACCCCAGGTGGTCTCAAAAATCCAGTGAGCGAAAGAGAAGGGGGGGGTGGTGGTGGTGGTGGTGGTGTTGAGGGAGTGAATGTCGACCTAATGGACTATACAAAAGGAACAGGTGACAAATAACTTAGAATAACTTAGTGACAGGTGTCGGGGGTGTTTGGGCGGTGCGGGGAAGAAGTTTGTGCGCACATCACAATTGCTGCTGTTTTTCAGTGCAGTGCCTCCGATCGCAGTAAAGCTGACATTTAAAAGGAAACTGACAAAAAATACAGATGCTGAACTGACGTTTTCTGGGCGGAGAGGGCATGGTCACGTGAGGGTGCTCCTAGTAATCATGATTGTCTTGTTCAGTTCAGTGTCAGAGTCAGAGAGGGAAGTGTTTTTTTTTTTTTTTGGCGATGGGGGGGGGGGGTGGCATATGACTGTGTTGAGGGGAAAAGGAGTAAGGTTAGGTAGGTTAGGGTGAGGAGGTGAGGGGGGAAGTGGGGTCCTCTGAGAACTGGAGGCTTCAGTTTGGAGATTTAAGGGTCTTCATGGAATCTAACAGGCCTCCATCTCTAGCAGAGGGCCCGTAGCTGCTGCCTTTGCTTTGCATGTGGAGAAACTGTTCCGTTTTCCTCCTGAGGAGAAAGAGAAAAAAAGGAAGAAAACGCTCAATCACACAAAACGGAAGTAAACACACATTTGCCCGCGACGAAAAACTGCTGCACTTTAAACGGCACACACTGGAACATTCTCTGCATTCGTTTAAACCAAGAAGCAGACACACGTCGGTGACTCAGAGTGACGGCGAGGTGTCTCACCACGCAGGCGTGCTGCTCTGCTCCACAGAGACACAGATTATCTGTCATTACCATCTACGCAATCAATCATTAGCTTTCCTTTTTTTTTTTTTGTTCTTCATCTTCCAGCTGATTGAAGAGAAGCCTTTGCAGCAGCACTGAACTACAGCGGGGTTACAGGTCAGCGACAGGATGTGGGCCGGCCGGGCTTTGATGTGCTCCAACATGGGGGTTGCTGTGACCCAGCTGGCAGCGCTGCTCCCTTCTCGGCTCATTCCTCCTCTCACTCTCTCACCCAATTGCGTAGCTTCTGGTTGACATTTAAGCTTGTGATGCAGGTGGGCGACGTGAAAACGAAAAAAAAAAAAAGAATAGGAAATTCTGGGTTCGTCCAAATACCCACAATTTTTCCATCTTGAGCACTTAAGTGTGCAGTTCAGAGGGGTGTAGGTGGTGGAAAAGAAAAGTCCCACGTAGGAAAATGCCAACATAAAGCATGCTTGACCCACACTTGTTACACTCACTAAGATACTGCTTCAGAGCAGAGTTTAAGGGTAAGTGCATCCCACAGCTCACTATAGTGGTACCCGAAAAGGCTGGCTTCACAACTGACACCAACCGTGAGCATAAAGGAGCGTCTTTAGCCGACAGAGCACCATCTAGAGTCTTAGAAAGGTGAGGTCAGGCAGCCCGGATTTCCCACGTAGGGGATTGGTGGAACAAACCCCCGACTACTTGCTGGGTGGAGCTTTGCAGCTAATTTGCATACGATTAAATGATTCGAGAATTGAGAAGCTCCCGCAAGCTACGAGGAGGCGGTAGTCAGGGGCCGGGTGGAGTGACCACCCGCTAGCCACTGCAGGAACGGTGGAGATGTGGGTGGAGCAGATAAGCATACGAATGACCTCAATTCACTGAATGAGGGAAAAGGTGTAGCGTCAACACAAGTCGTTTCAACAATAAGATGGGTTTTTAGGGGATTAATAACTGCCTGCGTGAGGACTTTAAAGGCGCACTCTGAATCCTATGCTTTGTCAGAGCTCGACAGGATCGTCGGCATCAATGAAAACCTTTATTGCTCTCAATAAAAACACACGAGAGAGCTTAAAGCTCTGGTTTTTATCATGAATATATAGCCTTTTCCCCAAAGTTAATCAGCATTAAAATAAAAACATTTAAAAAAGACGGAATTCACCATAATGTCACACGTCCTGAAAGCTATGACACAGAAAAACACCTACATAAGGCTATCAGTCTTCTTTTCAGGCCGAGACTGACTTTGTGAAATGAAGTAAAAACATCTGTGTTTGTTGACAACTTTAATCAATGTCTTCCGCTTATATTCCTCCTTGCAACAAACTATACGAGCGTGGACAATTTGTAACTTCAAGAGAGAGCAGATGCCCTTTGTAACCCACATACGTGCCAAAGAACTCTGATAAATCTCTAAAAAAAAATAAAACAATTAAAAACTAGCTGAGTTCGGGTAGCCGGGTAGGTTCTGTTGCAGTTTGGGTTCAGGGTGACACCAAAGTGGACAGTTTTGTCCGAATCCACCTCAGAGGACATCCGTGAAACTGGCCCTGCTCCCTCTCAGGGATATCGTTTGTCTAACTGTTCTTTTTCCTCCCGTGATCTGAAGCTTGAGCTAACATAACAGAGTTAGCTGCAGTTATCGACAAGCCACGGAGAGCTATTTTAGACCCGAACAACATCAAATAGAATCTGTGATCAAAGTGGAGAGGCAGAGACGGAGGTGGGTAGATGCCTCCTGCGACTGAAAAAGATGGATGTTTTGTGAGGGCTAAAAAGGAAAAAAGAAAGAAAAAAACAACAGAAAAAAAGAAAGAAAGAAAAAGAAAGAAACCGTATTAGTTTGCTTCCTCCTTGTGGCAAAGCCAAGTGTGTTTTTGTGGGAGAGAAGTCAGTTGAGCCCTGCTGCTCGCTGCATCTTAACTCCTGAAAGACTTACCACACACATAAACACACCACCCGGCAGACTGCTTTACCACATGTGGATAAAAGGGATGGGGACAGAGGTCACCTTTCCCGAGGAGAGCTGACCCCCAGAACAGCACGGAGCAGATCCAGAAAGGAACCCGGCGCTCGGAGAAAAAGAGGGAGCCCCTGTCGCTTTTATTTACCTCCGCCGCCTTCCCTCTTTTCATCCCGGTATCTCAAAGAAGGCCCGCACGCCCAGCCCTGCACCCAGTTTCCTGGGGAGCATTTTTCCTTCCCCCACCACAGACATGAAAAGCACCGGGCCTTCCTGCCTGGGGAAGAGTCCTGAGGGGCTGCGGGCGAGTGTGAATGTGAGCCTGAGTTTGTGTGTACGTAAGCTTTAAAAAGAAAAAAAAAAGAAAAAAAAGAGAAGGTGGTTGGTTGTAGGGGGCAGAAGGCCAGCGCTTCACAAGGTCCAGCCGACACAAACACAGGGATTCAGAAGCAACTTGACCCCCCCCCCCACACCTCCCTCCATCCCCTCCTCAGCCTCCTTCTACATTTGAGCTCAGGAATGCTGGCTGGATTTTTTTTTTTGCAGGAAATGAAACGCTCCTCTGTTCAGAGGGTGAGCAAAGGTTTAGTCTCCCCTCCTTTCTCGCTCCCCCAATTCCTTTGCCTCTACATGACGGTGGGAGGGAGGGAGGAAGGAGTCGGACGAGCTCTCACCCAGCTTTTGAAGTGTGGGAGGTTAAGATAACTGGCACAGCCTCGCGCCTCAATCACCGCTTTCACCTCCCAGGACAAATCAAAGCGCCCGCAGCTGGGGCCCCCGCACGCCTTCAAGCCCTCTAACCTCCATCCCAGCAACCCATCCACCTCCTCAGTTCCCCTCACTCCCTTCTTGGAGCGCTGTTTTTTTTCTTTTTCTTTTTTTTTTTTGTGCCATTAAAAAGCAAAACACTGCTGACAAATTACACTAAAAATAAGCCAAGTGGTGCTTGAGGCAGAGGGTGAGGTGCAGACTTTACCATGGCAGAGAGATGAGGGGAGATTTTTGGAAGAGAAACCGGTTAGACTGAATGGCTGAGGGAGTAAAATGCAAGCAAAGCAGTGTGTCTTATAAAGGAGGATTCTGCTTTACAAGAACCCGGGTCGCACTTGAAATAGCAACAACATAAATACGCAGGTGAGATCGTAAAAATGTTTGGTACTTCTTGCTTTTAAAATCATTCAAAAAAATGCCGCGAATCTTCCCCGATCAATGTCTGCCCAGCAACTATTACCAATCAACATCGTTCGGTTCAGTTAGAAAAAGAACCAACATTTCTGTCGGCGTCTTTCTGATCTATTCAAGACAAACGCCTGAACTGTTTCCCTCCTTTATCCCAACTGGACTTCCAGCAGAAATACCAGGTTTCCCATCAGCTGAGCTCATATTCTGTCTGGCTCAGACGAAGAGAGTAGCCGGGTCTTTAGTGTCCAGCTGGCTTTGGTGACACCTTCTCAAAGAAGGAGCCGCTCTATAAAACCGTGGCAGTGCCGCTCATCGGAACAAAAGGGAAAATAAAACGGACACATAAAGAGGAGACGCACCTGGAGGAAACAGCGATGCTTTAAACACAAGCACTGTCAGCATTTTCTGGAGCTCTGGGACTCGCAACATAAAAGAAAATGCTTTGATTTTTTTTTCCCCCCGTTTTACCTCCAATCAAAAGGAAGACTCAAGGGATGTATGTTTTCTGCAGGGGCTATCAGAAACTAAGAAGTGAGTCAGGGAGGGCTGAGACTGAGAGAGAAAGCAGAGTGGGAAAAAAGTGTCTGTGCTAACTGCCGGAGAGTGAGGAAGGGTGGGGTCTGGTTGTGGTAAGAAAAAAATAATAATAAAAGGGGGGGAATGGGGCTGGGTAAGTCACCCAAAGCCCAAACCTCAGGCATGTGTGGGTGAGACCAGGGGGGGAGAATAGGAGAGTGCGGGGAGAGCTGTCGCCCACATCTGAGGCAGCGTCGCTGGGGGCCCGGGCAGCTGAAGTCTGGCCCCGTGCCCCCGCACAGCTCAGTCTGAGCCACTGCAGGCTGGAGGATGTCAGGAGGGAGGAGTGCGGCACATTCAAAGAAGCCGGCACAATGACTGTTCCCTCTGCTGCGGTCCCGCTTCAAAAGGCCTCCGCTGCCACTCATATTCGCCACCGGGACAGGGGAGCTGGGCAGGAAAAGGAGCAGCGAGGAAAAACTGGGAGCAAAGAGGCAGAAAGTGAGTGGAAGAAGAGCTGAGCTTCAAGTTTAGCCTCTCTCAACAATGGCCTGGCTGACTAGAGTAGCAGAGAAATAAAATAAACAGCCCTTCCCTCAGCCCCACTGTCATCTTCCTGCCTGCGCTGGGTTACCTGGAGGGCTTTTATTCAGAGATAAGCATCTCAGGAGGGGAGCGTTTTATAAGGTCACGAATCTCCGCCTCTTCCGAAAAACTGCAGCGCCTCAAGGAACCTCAGGGGTGAAGGGAGGGGAGGGGGGGGGCTACTGAGTGAAAGACAGGAAGTAGAGAAGACATCACAAAAAGCCACGAGACTGGACCCTCATACTGTTACTGCAGCTGGTCAAACCACAACACAATAGGCCCATGACTCAATCAAAATAGAGTTCTCGCCCCAGTCTAAACAACTGGCTTCATTTTCTCCCGTGCAAACACAGACCTGTAAGAGGGTTATAACCCCCCCCTTGTTCTGTCTTTAAAAGTGTGAAATACGGTTGCAAAGCCAGAGACAAACATGTCACTATGAGAGATTTGGAGTACTTCGAAATCAAAGCTATGAACAAGTACTTTAATTCCAGGTCCTTAAACTAAGTGCTGACTGGGTCGTTTTTCCCTCACAGAGCAAGCTTTGTGGAGGTCAGGGGAGGGGGAGAACATTTCCGATTCCATTTCCTACCTCCAGTAACATTAGCCAAGGCGTAGCTCCGCTTTAAGCCCAAACTTCTCTCCTCCACATCCTACCCCTATTTTTTCCCCGCTTTTAGCACAGTTTTAAAAACATCCTCTCATCTCCCGTGTGCCGCTCAGAGCAAGGACCGCATTACCCCCCCCCCCCCCCCTTATTCCTTCCCCAATTATCTAAGGTCACTAACAAGGCAGGGTGTGGAGGCAGTGGCCTGTGCCGCGGTGGCCTAGAGCCTCAGAGCCAAATTGAAACGACTCGGGAAACGGAGGCAGACGCTGAATCTTGCCTAATTGCAGCCAGGGTGTGTGGCTGGCTGCTCCGATGTGTGTGCGCCAGGCTGAAATGCGTCGAGAGCGACGATGTCCTGAGAGAGAAGGGATGAGAAGCAATAAATAAAGACGGTGGGGGGGGAGGGGTAGGAACAGGGAATGGAAACAGAAGTACGAGCGGGACTTAGTAAAGTCAGAAGTCCTGAGAAAGAGGGCTTTTCTTCTGACCTTTTTCTTACCCTCCCTCTCTACCTTCCCTTCTCACTCATCAAAGACTTTTGACAGCTGACTTCTGGATGCACACATCGCTTTCTTTTTATGTTTCTGAGCCGAGACATTCAGTAAGACCTGACCCTTGACTTTTGTAATCATTAGGCGTCTTTCTAAGAAAGAAAAAAAAAGAAAAAGAGATCCTGAATATTCTGGATCGCGTGCTTAGAAAAATGCAAACTGGGGTGAAAACGACGGGCAAACTAAAGAGTGTCATTACGAAAAGTGGAGCAACATGACTCTCACGCAGTTTCACGGTAACTCCACGGCCGGATTAAAAAGCCACCTTTGTTCGGAGTGTCTCCCCCCAGTGAGAGAAATGCGCTAGTGGCTGAAACGGGAGATTGCCTGGAGGGCACGCATGTGTCTCGGGCAAGATGATTATCTCAAAGGCTGTGAATCAGCGGGCTCAGTCAGACAAAAGGCTAGCGGCACGAGAGGAAGCAAGACGGAGAGACACGAAATAAAGAGGGCTGCAGAAGTGAGAATGAAGGACAAGTCGGGTGGGCATAAGAAGAAGGGGAGTGACGAGGGAGAGAGACGCGAGCTCTCATTCCACAGTGTCAGTAACGACTTCTCTGAGAGCCGCTCCTCTGTGGCGAGAGCCAGCTGTGTGGCAGGCCCACAGTTTGACATGCTAAAGATAACAAAGAGAACCAACATCAAGTCGTAAAACGCTGCACCGCGACTCAACGCCTGGTTTGCCTCACAGGCGGAAAAACACAGCAGAGGCCATAAAAAACTGCTGATATGAAAATGTCATAAGTCAACCCCCCCCCCCCACCCCACCCCGAACAGAATCTACCCACACTGGAGTCTTTCAACTTTGTTGGGCTGAATATTCTTCATTATGAGAGCACGAGAGCTGTAAACCCAATCCAACGTGGCCACCGAACTTTTATTCACAAACGCTCGCTCAAAATCGACTGATTAACAAGTTTTCTCCGATTTTTACGCCGGGTTGAAAGAGACGGGGCGGAGGCTGGGACAGATGAAAAGAAACGAGACAAACGAGTTCATTTAAAGATGTTTTTTTGGCGTCTACAGCAAGCTAACCTCAATCCAGCTCTTTGGGATCTGCATAAATTGAGGGCTCGGGGAGTTGTGGCAGTATCCTTGGTATTATGCATATTAGTTTAAGGCTGTCACTGAGAATCAGCAAGGGTGTCCATCCCGCTGCGGCTAGGCGCTGCTAATTATTGGATCAGAGATGAGCGTGCTTTTTTTAGCGCTTGTGCTCGCTGCGTTTTGAAAACAGACTGTGTCAAAAAAAAAAAAAAAAAGAAAAAGGAAAAGGAAAACAAAAAGAAAAAGAAAAGAAAAGAAAAGAAAATCAGCCCAATTTCAGGTTCAGAGAGAGAGCCACAGGGTCAAGAATCGATCAAGTGGAAAACCCTTTGTCTGGTTGGGGCGATTTGGACGCGAGAGCAGATTTGTCACATCTGCCCGGCTTTTGCTGCTGCCAAAAGGGAGCGGAATAACAGGATGCTACCGCACTCGCAGGGTGGGAGAGATGGAGGCAAGAGGGATGCAGCAAAGAGTGGAAGGATGATGGAGAGGGAAGACAGAGTTGCCTTTTACCACACACTGGGGATGTTAATACTTATTAAAACCATTTTTTTTTTTAAACAACACAGAAAAAAAACAAACAGTCGACACCAAGGATGACGTTTGATATGAATCAATACTTGTTCACATTTCTTTTTTCATGTGTCAAAAAAAGAAAAGAAAAAAAAACTTAAGTAGTGCCCTTTGTCATGAGAGCATTATAGACACCCCGAGACCTCAGATACCATGAAATCTTATTAAAAGGTAAAGGATCTCATTAAATTCCTGCCAAAAAGCTGCCGGGTCCTGCTCTGCCTCACAAAGACGCAGAGGAAGACAAACACATGTAGCCCATATGGGGCCGAGCTGACATCCTCGTCTCCACCAGCAGAGAGGAAAAAAGAAAAAAGAAAAAAGAAAAAAAAAAGCATTCTGGGCCTGTTAAAGTGTTTTCAGATGTATTATTTAGCCCAAGTTAGGAAAACAAGGAGTGGATGAGCTGCCTGATTTAGTAAGCATTTATTTTTCAATAACACCCTCTGATTTGAGCACTTTTTTTCATTCTTTTAACCCATGGTGAGGGAGAAATAAGCTCTAAACTTGTCACAACTTCTGCCCGTTCATCCAAGCACACAAAAAAAAAACACTGAACTGACTGAATATACACACACATGCAAGTTTTATACACACACACACAGAAAGACACAATCCCTCAGGCCTACACATTGCCGACACAATGACTATGGCGAGGTTAGGGTGGACCTGTTTAGGATTAGTCTGTAAGCACAAGCTCTCGAGTCAGCGTTTAGCAGTTTAAAAACAAACTAGACATATATTAGAGTAAACCAGACAGGGAGGGCATAGAGGGGTTGTCTTACCATATTCTCAGATGTACGCCGTTTTCATTCTCTGGCCTGTACCTGCAGAAAATTGCATCTTTTTAAAGGTTTAAAGGTTTAAAGGCTTTTTGAGGTATCTGGACGGTATGGATCCCAACCGTCCATCCGGCCAACACAGTGTACAGACACCCGCCCAGAAAAAAAAAAAAAAAAAGCACTGACATTTGACTTTAGACGGAATTCTCAGTAGATTACAGTCGAGCCAAGAGGAGGCTCAAAAGCGCAGCTAAACAAGGTCAGCAGAAAGACATACTGTGGTGCAGCAGGCAAACAAATAGTGCAAAGCCCAGGATCTGTAAGGAGTTGTAAGAATGGACAGACTAATCCCAAAGTAGGTGTAATGTGTAAAAGCAGGGATGGGGAATGGGTGAAAGGGCAAATGGATGAAGGGATGGGTACAAAGGAAGTCAAGTCGGGCCAGAAAGCTGATTGTAGGGGATTACTTTGGTTAGTATCTGGTGGTATCTTCTCCCACGTGTTTTACAGCATTAGTTTTTCAGAAGTCTACAGTGAATGATGAGATGCGACAGACGAACAGGAGAGAGGAAAAGGCTCGCGGGGGACTGCTTGCTCACCTGTGGCCGATTCCTGCATCTTCTCCCTCTTCCGCTTCTTCTTCTTTCCCTAAAAATAAACAGAGGAACGCATAAAGTGTGGCTCCAGCACTCACGCTCACTAGACCACTCTGATATCCTGCTGCTGACTGCCATGTTCACTCATCCCCTGCTGGGCATCCAACCAGCATCCCCCAGACTCCAGACTCCACTGCAAACTGCAACACTGAGAGGGACCGATCTGATGCGAGGGTGCCCCACGTGCTCGGAACTGATTTCAAAGTTTCTATCATTCTGAAAGCGCCATTTTGAGCTCCCTTGCCAGCTGAATAAAAGGGGGGGGGGGGGGGGGGGGGGGGGGTTTCAGCTGCTGTGACCGCTCCGTGTCACCTTTAAAGACCAGCAAATGACAAATGATAAGTGCAATTGAAGAGGGTTAACTTTAATCAGGCTAGTCGAGCTCAATGGCTGTGAGGAGCGCCACTCTTCTTCCAGCGAGGTGGCGGGGAGTGTGTGAGGATTTATAGCTTATGCAAAATCACCGGGGGGGGGGGGGGGGGGGACTATAGGTATAGATAGCGGCGTAGAGTCGTCCTAGTCAAATATGAGCAGCACTTTGGTTTCCTGCTGCAAAGTCTGCTAATCCACTTATTCACGAGCTAATCTGCCTTCTACTGCTTCGGCAGACGGGGGAAGAGGAGACACAGAGAGAGTGTGGCTGAGAGGAAGGATGAGAGGGGTGGTACACGGCTGTGCGCTCCCAGTGCCAGGGTGTTACCTATTTTGGGTGTTTCCAGGCATGATGCGCTCCCTGCATACAGCTGACGCGGGAGCAAGTCCCGGAACAGCTCTCGCACGGATGCAAAATGATCTTCAAGGAATGTTTTGGATGAGTCATGTCTGTGTGTTTCTGGTAGGCAAAGCAGAGAGCCGGTCCTGCACCATTTTCTCTCGCGAGCCGTCGAACACACGGCTGTATTTGGAAAAACTGGAACTGAACTATGGAGGGACTAACTGCCACTGAAATGAAGCTGCGAGTCTCTGACTGCGCTGTGCTTCCGTGTATCCCCATCCCTCCCCAGCGAGGCACTTTGGCAGTGGAGGAGCGGAGTGCAGAAGGAGGAGGGATGCTGTCAGTGTCCGAGGGGAGGCAGATAAACACCACAAAGCACTTTGGTGGTGGAGTGAATGTGAGTGCCGG